>NC_058385.1:31052500-31750000 GCF_018350175.1 Felis catus | reverse complement strand
ATTCAACAGCTGAAAATAACTTCAGAAATGTTATCCTTTGACTATTTATGTCTTTGGCAAAGAAAGTTCATTTAATACAATTACCTATTCTTTACATGCAATACATCAGTCTCCAAACTATTGTCCCTTGGCAGTAAATTGTAAATTCCAGGAAGCAGATTTTTTAAAAACTTTCCAAAGAAGATTTTGCGACTAACAGTAGGCCGTGGGCCATCAGCTATACCTAGGTATCAACTCTTCTTTCTAGTGATAGTGAAGTAAATGAAGTCAGTAAGGTTGTCAATGGACTACTGCAACTTTAAATCCACTCCACAGTTAGAGTTGAAGAATTTATCAATCCATAAACTTTTAAGTTATAGAAAAGAATGTTATATTTTAACTATAGAGATCACAAAATTGTTTTTAAAATATTTTTAAGTGAAAATAGTATTGATATATATATATATAAATATATCGATATAGATATATAGATATAATTATGTAATTAACTTATCTAGTTAGTAAAATTTTTCACACCAAATTCACAAATACATGAAGAAGACTGCATTTTTTTTATTGTGTAGGGTGGAACCCTAGTCAACTAAGCTTCAAGGAAAAAAAAAAAAGGAGGAAACCTAGCTAAAAGTAATTTAACCCAAAGACTGAAAGAATGATATTTTCAAAATATTAGCAAAACAAAGATTCACTAAACATGCAGACACTCTAGAGATCAGACCTCTCCTTCCCAATCCCCCATGGTATAGAGCTCTCCCTCTGCACCTGGGCATGTAATCATTGACATACTGGCTGGAAAAAGCATAGCATTTCTCCCTGAGTTGTTTCCCCCCATCGTATGGACATTCTAGGTTGTTTGCTATGACATATACTACTTATTATTTTTTTTAAAAAATAAAGGTATAATAAGTGACTTGTCTCCAAAACATTAGTATTTCCCCACCCGGCCAGTTTGATTCTTTACACTGGAAATATGTAGTTTGCAGATCTTCCTCATGCATTGAGTTTCAGAATGACTATAGTTTCTATCATCCCTTGCTTTCAGGGCTCCTTTTTATCTATTCTCTCTCTGTTGCACCTTTGCCAAAGAATACTTGGTTCCATTGCCACTACAGTGACATATTAGGTATGTCATCTCCAAATTGTTACTGCAGAAAGAAAGAACTTAATGAAGCTAAAAGTAAGGCCAGGGTGGATCTTGGGGCTAGGGCACACTGAAAGAGCAAAGGGGTCGCAGGCAATTCTGGTTGGATCAGAAAGTAGTTTCTGTGCATTTTGGTAGAATGGGTGGCTCTTTATTGTTGTCATTTGTTTTCACTGTTTGGGATTTAAAGGCAGATTATGGAATCAGTCTTACTACTTGGATTAGGTTCACCTACTTGGTTTTGTTTCAGAGGATACTGACCTCTTAGACCAGGACTCTTTCTTTCAGATCAACATTGTCAATATACTATAATGAAACTTCCTTCTTCCCTAGATGGTAATGATCAGCTCTGCATTTTAAAATTCTTATCAAGTATTTATTTCAAATCATCACACCTGGGGAAAAATATTTAGACAATAAATTCCAATTTTCACTGAGCAGCTTGCATGCCTTAAAATTCCTTATTTCTATATTATGATTTATGATGTATAATTTATGTTTATAAGTTAGAATGTCTCTATTCTCTTGCCAGATTTAGGGTCATGGACCAAAACTTGGATTCCCTTGAGAAATCTTCTTCCAATCATCAATGAAAACATAAAATAGCAATATTTTAACTGTAATTTTGTGTTTTTTCAAGAAACCATATATTAATCCAGTTTGGTCTAATAATATTAAAGAATTTGTTTAATATCTACCTTGTCTTTAGTATTTCCTAATGCTATGGAAAATATAAAACGTGTTATGAATATCTTGTACCAGGAAAGACCTCAGGAGACAAAAACATGAAGTAATGTATGTTTCATGCAAGGGAATTTATAATTGAAGGCAAAATTCAGAGAAGTGATGGAAGTGGGGGATAAATTCAGAGAATAAAGAAGTTAATAATGCCAGGGTTAAACATTTATGTACTAGGACTATGAAAAGATTAATAGAACATAGGCATTACTCTTGAAGAACACATCACATAGTGTGCAATAAAGAAGCTGTATTATAATTGCAAAAGCACATGATAAATACAAAGGAACATAAAAAAAACAATATGGTACAAGTTTCCTCTAAGGGATGTTACATAGAAGTGTACAATGCAGTTAGTTTTGGAGGATGAATAGAATTTTTTTAGATAGAAAAGGCTTTCACTAAGGAGATTTCCTGCAGGAAAAACAACTTATGTAAAGGTCTAGATATATAAAGAAACTTACTTATCGCACTTTGGAAAAATTAACTAGCATGAGAAGTGTAGTGAAACCTAAACATCCGGATCCCATTCCTGTTGTGAAGGGAATTGTACACTGTTGTGAGGAATGTGGTCTTTTTAAGTAAGCAATAGAAAGTCATCGAAAGTATTAAGCAAGGAAATAATATGAACCCATTTGAATTTTGTATAGCTATAGGATAAATTCTGGCTTCAAGAAGAATGGTACAACAGATAGAAAATCAGATTAACCCAACAGATGAGAGATGGTCAAAAACTGTATTCAGAAAGGTAGGTCAGAGTGTTGTGGAGCTACAGAATAGCCCTATAGCATTCATGCTTACTTTCCAGATGGTGTAAAATAATGGAGGTGAGCTAAATAGTGATACCCCCAAAATATCCAAATCCTTATCTGTGGAGTCTGTGAATCTGTTAATTTACATGGTAAAGGAGATTTTGTAAACCAGATTAAGTATTTTAAAATGGTAAAAATCCTGGATTATCCATTTGGGCCCAGTGTAATCACAAGGTTTTATAAAAGGGAGGCAAAAGGATCAGTTAGAAAAAGGAGATGTGTTAACATAAGCAGAGGTTAGTGATGCATAGTAAACCAAGAAATCAAAGCAGCCCATAGAAGGTGGAAAACTCAAGGTTTGAAGCGTCCATAAGATTCACCTTGATTTTGGATTCTTAGCTTCCAGAACTGTGAGAGAGTAAATATGCATTGTCTGAAACCACTACTTTTGTAGTTATTTGTTAAAACAACATTAAGAATGAATAAAGTAACCTACCCAGTAAGTGATACATTTAGGATTTGAAATAAGAATCTTCTATCAATACCATTGCTCCTTTCTGGCAACCTGAGACTTAATTTCCTTATACTTAAAGCAAGTTGATAATACTACATGATTTCTGAAGTCCATTCCAACTCAAAATATGTAGGCTTATATAGGACTAGATTATTGTAAATGAGCAAGTAAGATTTTGTGTACTCTTTTATATAAAATAAGTAACCTTAGCTTATAACTATGAGTACTGACTTTTTAAAATGGTTAAAATATATTATCTGCAGCAAATTTCCGCTAGATCCCCTGAGACTCCAGATATGCTTACTGATTAACATATCTTCTTAAAATATGTAATTATACAAACAGAAAAACACTGAAAGCCAGAAACCTGCTGTGACAAAAGGGAATTGTGGGTTCAATCAGTTTACATTTAGAATAACAGATTGTGAAACCATGGGTGGAAAAAAAAGTCTCCTGAGCTAATTTTATCTCTAATCTATAATCCATAAAAAGGGAACAAATTATATGCAATCTATCACCTTTTAATTGAACTGTGAATTTAACTGTTTTAGAAACAATTAAATGAAATCCATTTGCACAATTATCTAAATGTATAGTTTCCCTTATGTGACAAAAATTATTGTTTTGTGGGGTGATGAACATGAACAATTAATTGTGCTGTTAAATATCAAAACCAAGTCTTAATATCGTACAAAATAATTTATAACCATATAATTATAAAATTATTGTGCTATGACTGCTTGGAATTATTAATGCTGAGGGTGCTTCTCTGAGAACGATTAGAACACAGTAAATAGTTATACCTTTGCAGCTTTAAATATTCATAAGTTGTACAAGGACAATTCAACAGGCACAAGGGACACCGTTTTTATCTTTTGAACTTAGATATTCTTAATATGCTAAATCCTCATACTGATCTCCATCAAGTTGCCTTTGAACATGAAACGATATTGGGGACAATTAGCTATTGCCAAATTAATATAACTAATTATGTTCTCATTTATCTATGTGCATAATTTATGTTCTGGTAATAATTCTGGGCTTAATGTTGAAAGGACTGGAACCCTAGAATGTGTTCATTTAAATTCAATCAATTTTTTTAAAGTATAATGAGGATAGAATTTGTTAGGAAGACAAATAAATATAAGACACAAAATACAGTCCACCTGAATAATTAACTCCTCTATGATCTTCATAGAATAGAGTTCTTGATTTCACATACTAAGGTCATGAAGAACAATGTAAAATACAAGGTAGTTAAATTAAAACCTAAGAGAAAAACCAGATTTTTCAAAGTGTAATTTTCAAATATAGCACTCTCTACTAGCATCAAACATTATGCATGCTCTTAACAGTGGATGACATATTCATATCATTTACTTTATTGTCATATCATTGCTAGAGGTAATCAGTACGGTAGAATTTCTTTCTAGTGTCAATTTCTGTTCATAGAATTGGTTATTTGAGATATGCAGTATTATCATGATTATAATTTCACAAGTAATAAACAAGACCTGATACAATAAAAAAGATCTATAAACAGAGGAAGCTACACAAAGGGCAAACAGTTTCTATAAAAGAAAGATTTTGTAGCTTATTATCATTTTAATCAAATCCATTGGTTGGCAAGCATTTAAGATGATAATCTTCTTGAGAACTCATCTTTTATCTCAGGAACATCCAAGAACATATGAAGGTCTTTTACCTGTGGAACATAGAGAAACATTTATACCCAGTGTACAATGAAACGTAATGCATGTTTCCACGTTTTCTGATACACTCCCCAGCATTCTCTAAAATATGTTTGAATATATTGGGGCACTTGGGTGGCTCAGTTGGTTAAGCGTCCGACTTCGGCTCAGGTCATGATCTCGTGGTCTGTGAGTTCAAGACCACGTCCTGCTCTGTGCTGACAGCTCTGAGCCTGGAGCCTGCTTCAGAGTCTGTGTCTCTCTCTCTTTCTGCCCCTCCCCCGTTCATGCGCTCTCGTGTTCTCTGTCTCTCTCAAAAATAAATAAACGTTAAAAAAATTTAAATACATTTGAATATAAAGGGAAGCAGCTAATGATGCAAAAGCAAATGTGGAAAGTTTATATCACCTCGGAAGACAATCTTACTTTATAATCAATGACTAATGAAATGCATTGAAAGTATATGCCTTACAAAAATGACCAGCAAAGAACACATACAACCCTGGAATATCCACACCAAAAAAGAAAGTTATAATAATATATGACTTCACACATTCATAATTAAAGGTGCATTCCACTCCCTATAGCCTCTGCCTTTTTCTAGTGATAAGACATTGCCCAAGACTATCCTTGTCACATGATGATAAGCAATAAAACTATATTGAATGATTAAATATCAAATTAATATTTCTTTCTTTCTTATTTTCAATGTGGAACATGATGTTTTATTTGAGTGTTACCTTTAATTATACTCTAAGGAAATTGGAAGGCTCTAAGTTGTGACAGAGACTTGCTGTCTTGGAATTGGTCATGTAATAAGTGTTCTTTTGTGTCTAGCTTCTTTTGCTCAACAAAAGGTGTTTTTTGTTTGTTTTTATAATTCATCCATGTTGTTGCAGATATCAGTATATGGACCTTGTATTGCTGTGTAGGGTTCTACTGCATGAATATATGAATTTATCACAAGTTGACATTTGGGCATTTCCGATCTTTGCTTATTATAAATAAAGCTATTTTTATGAAGACTATGAAAATATAATTTAATGTCTAATATGTAAGTATATGGGAATGGGTTTGCAGATAATATGGTAGATGATTTTTTTTTTAATTTTTTAAATGTTTTTATTTATTTTGGAGACAGAGAGAGACAGAGCATGAGCAGGGGAGGGGCAGAGAGAGAGAGAGAGGGAGACACAGAATCTGAAGCAGAGAGAGAGGGAGACACAGAATCTGAAACAGGCTCCAGGCTCTGAGCGGTCAGCAGAGCCCGATGCGGAGCTCGAACTCACGGACTGTGAGATCATGACCTGAGCTGAAGTCGGAGACCCAACCAACTGAGCCACCCAGGCACCTCGGTAGATGATATTTTTAACTTTATGAAAAATGTTTAACAACATCCTGACATATTTAGACTACTTTACACCCCATGAAAATTGTATGAGTTTCGGAGCTCCCGGGTGGCTCAGTCACTTAAGCAACTCTTGATTTCTGCTCAGGTCATGATCTCAGTTTGTGGGTTCCAGCTGTGTGCAGTCAGTGTGGAGCCTGCTTGAGATTCTTTCCCTATCCCTCTCTCTCTGCCCCTCCCTCGCTCATGCTTGCAAGTCCCTCTCTCTCTCTCTCTCACTAATAAATAAACATTTAAAAAAAACTTATAAGAAATGTATGAGTTTTAATTACTCTACAAAGTTGTCATATTTAGTATTGTTAATGTTCTTCTTTTTCCTATTCTAGGAATGAGTATTACAATATATTGCAATTTAAATTTTTATTATGCAATTATTATTGAGCACATTGTCATATGTGTTTTGGCCATTACTATATCTTCTTTGGTGAATTGCCTTTTTAGATCTTTTGGGCAAGTTATAGTTTTGTGTGTGTTTGTATCATTGACTTATAGGCATTTTTACATGTTATGTATATATCTCATTTGTGAAATATAAGTCCTGAGGATATTTTGTCTTTCAGTAGAACTTACCTGTTCTATTTTTAATATCTTCTGGGAATTAGGGAATATCTTGCTTAAGTACAATGTATCATTTTTTTATGTTATTGCTTTTTGCTATTGTTCAAAAAATATCTTTGCTTGTTCCAAGATCATAATGTCATGCTCCTGTGTTTTCTTTAGAATATTAATGGCTCTGGTTTGGTTCAGATCCATGATCCACCCTGAATTGATTTAAAATTTTTAGTATCGAGACAGGACTCAAGGTTTATTTCCATATGTGTATACCTGGTTGGTCCAACACCATTTGTTGAATTGATTTTCCCTTCCCCGTCAAATTGCCTTAGTGCATATCTTGGAAATCAACTGATGATATATAAGCAGGTCTACTTCTGATTTTTTTATTTTGTTCCATTGAGCAATCTGTCTATATTATGCTAATCAAATACTGTCTCAATTGCTCTATCTTTAAAGTAACATGTAAACTAAATGTAAATCTGCCAACATTGCTCTTGCTTCTTAAGCTTATTTTGACCCTTATAGATTCTCTGCATTTCTATATAAAATTTAGAATCAACTTGTTAACTTTGACCAGAAAAAAAAGTCTACTGGAATTTTTTTTTTATAGATTCTGTTAAAGCTACAAATCATTTTGTGGAGGATAGATACCTTAACAATATTTGCACTTGCAATTCATAAACGCCGTATGCTTCTGTATTTATTACTGTAGTTTAAAATATTTTTCATTCATGGTTTTTGTCAGTTCAGTGTAGAAGTCTTGTATTTCTTTGATTAGATTTTCCCCCAAATTTTAATAATTTTTGATGCTTTTGTAAATAATATTTAAAAATTTAATGCCCAAGAATTTATTTGCTTTTTGACTATAGTAATAAAATTAATTTGTAGATAATAACATTGTATCCCTAGGCTTTGCTGAGCCCATTTATTAGTTTAAGATATTTTGTAAATATATGGGGTTTTAAACAGATACACAAACATATACAACATACATACATATGAACATATACATAAACATGCAATGAAATTGCATTTTAAGTATTCCTACTTCTTTCTCATCTTTATACTTTTCATTTAGTTGTCTTTCATGCACTAGATAATACTTTCAATGAAGTACTAAATGGATATGATGAGAGTATTCAAATATTGTTGTCTCTAATCAGAAGGGTAAAGCATTCAATATGTTCCAATTAAGTATGATGATAGCTGTAAATATTTGTGGAAGCTTTTTGTGATAGAGAGGATACCTGAAAAAAATCATATGTGTATATATACATATGATATATCTTCGTATATGTGTGTGTGTAAGATATATTTTCCTTTGTGTATATTATCTTATATATGATTATGACCTGTAGCCTTATATATGCATGTATTCTTACATATGTGTGCTGAGGATATGAATGCATATGTGTGTGTATGTATTTATTCTTAGCAAATTTCTCCAACATATATTCGTATATATAAATATCTGAAGTTCAATCCTGTGAAAACTGCTGGCCATTTTCTCTTCAAATATTTCTTCTGATCCATTACTATTTAATTTCTTCTCATTTTCTGTGACTTTAATTACGTATACTTTAAACATGTGGTGTTGTCCCCTAGATCTCAGATCTACCCTATTTTTATGTATATGTGTTTCAGTTTGGTTAATTTTTAGTGACACATTTTCAAGTTCATTGCCTTTTTTTTTTAATGTTTAATTTTGAGAAAGACAGAGAGAGACAGAGAGAGAGAGAGAGAGAGAGAGAGAGAGCGTGAGAATGAGAAGGGCAGAGAGAGAGGCAGCAGACACAGAATCTGAAGCAGGCTCCAGACTCCAAGCTGTCAGCACAGAGCCAGACACAGAGCTCGAACCCACAATCTGTAAGATCATGACCTGAGCCAAAGTCAGACGCTTAACCAACTGACTGAGCCACCCAGGTACCTGTCAAGTTCATTGCCTTTTTTATTCCTGTTGTACCCAGTCTCCTATTAGCCCATCAAATGAATTCATCCTTAAATATTTTATTCCTTTTTATAATTTTATTTTCTACTGTAGATGTCCCATATTTTTACACATGTTGCATAAATTGTGTACTAGGTTATTTAACGTATTTCTATTAGTTTCCTAAAAGTTCTTTTCTGTCTATTCCAATTTCTGCATGCTGGTTTCTATTATTATTTAATCTCTTGGTCATGGTCTCATTTTTCTATTTCTCCACATATTCCGTGCTTATAAAAAAACATAGAGACTGAAGTAGAAAATATTTACAGTTTCACTTCTTTCTCTGTCGGGCTGTGTGGAAGAATAAGTCAATTTAACTCAGAGTTGAGTTAGTGTTTCTTTGCTTTCTGTATTTATTTTGATTCTGTTAATCACTGGCTTCAAATTCTTTGAGAGGGAATCAAAACTTTCTTTTCAGGCAAAGATTGGAATCTGAGTACTGGCAATACTCCAGTGATCTCTCTTTTCTTTACGACCCAGTCACCACCCTTTGGAGCTGCTCAGGTATTTTCTTTATGTACTTCGGGAAGGCTCTCTTAATCTCCTTGCCTTTCCACAGCCTTTATTGGGTACTGTATTCAGTTGCTGAAGACTTCATGTGCTTACCGGGATTTGTCTCAGCTAGCTTGGTCTTTATACTCCCTTCTTCTCTCCTTTGCTCTGAGCTCAGCAAAGTCCCTCTGTTCCTTTGGAGGATCTCTCTCAGCTGTGTTTTTCTAGCCAGTCACTTTCACACAGCTGCCATGCACTTAGAAAGGGCCATTGCATTTTAGGTAATTTATTTCAATCTTCCTCAGCCTTCGGTGAGCAATTGCTGTGCATTCATTAAGGACTCTTGTGTACCTTGTCAAGTTTCCGTGAGCTCTTCTGACCTGCCTTCAGTTCTCAATAGGCTGCTGCCTTCTTCTTGCAAGATGCAACCAGATATTTCTGTCAGCATTCCCACTGTGCCCAAAGTCTTTGACCTCCTGCTGACCTTCAGTTTGCAAAGACTTACCTTCCCAGGTTTGTTTGTTTGTTTGTTTGTTTGTTTTCCCCCTGAGTCCTACTTCCTTACATCTGCTTTTGATGTACTCCTGTTCTGCACTCAGTGAAGGTCCCTCAGGACAGCAGTCTCAAGTGAGTTCCTGTGATTGGGAGTCTTAAAATTTCTGATCGGTCAGGGCAGCCCTGACGTGGCCATCAAAAATTTGTTAAAAGTTACACTGGTGACTCTTTACCCTGATCTATACAGTTGACTCCCCAAACACTTAACTACTGATAGCCCACTGTTGACTGGAAACCTTACCCATAACATGAACAGTTGATTTTCGTCTATTTTGTATGTTATATGTATTACATATTCTTTTCTTACAATAAAATAAGCTACAGAAAAGAAAATGTCAAAAAATGGTAAGAAAAATACATTTACAGTACTTTACTGAATTGAAAAATATCCACACATAAATGGATATGCACAATGCAAACGTGTGTTGCTTGAGGGTCTGCTGTATACTGTCGGTTTCTCTTTGCACCATGCTCACAACTGTTAAAAGCCATAGACTTCTTTCCTGGAATTTATTTCATACTTTTTATGCATGCTCAGGTCTGATTTTTTTTTCTTCAATGGAAAGCTTGTCTTCATTGTTAGTGTGGCAATGATGGTCTCTTGCAAATTTCTATTTTCTAATCAGAATGGAAAGCCAAAGGTATGAGTTTTACCCTCTGCAATTTTTGCTTTATGGACTAAGTGCTTGAAAGAGGCGAGTATTATTATTTTATAGGTTCATCTACTATTAAGCTGAATTTTTAAAAAAAATTATTTCCACATTTATGATGCCTAATGAAATTATATATGCTGATCCTGGCATATAGCAAATGAGAACAATCTTGAATAAATTTTTGATTAGAGAAATATAAAATTAACAATTTAATTTATTTGAGCTGCAATTAGTAATCTGTTGCTGGCTCTTTTCCCATTTTACATTCAGTGGCTCTTAACTTAATAAAATGAAATAAAACTTGGGCTTTTTATCTGTCATTAGGGCTTTTCTGTTACAGTCTATCAATGAAACACTACTACTGTTCTGCCTATATGTAATGACTTTCTCTACTCTTACTTTTAAAATACCAATTGATAATAATGTCCTACCATAGTGTATCATTAAAACTAATTATTAGAGGAAAAGAATCTCCCAAATATATATTACTAGAGACAGAGCTATTTGTTTTTTAATTTGCTGAAGAAGTAATGTATTTTCACATCAGTCAACTGGTAAAATTGTGCCCCCTTTCCAATTCCAGGCCTTACATTTTTTACAAGGCAAAGTGAAAGCTTTATTACCAATATACACCTAAAATCCATTAAAAGTCATTAGACTTTGCCCTCACACTGGTTTTTCTGATATAATTATGATCTTACCCTTATACTCTTACTCTATTAGATAGGAAAAATATTGTTTTAATATTTTCCAGTTACATTAATGTAATAAATATTCTTGCCATGATTAATGGGGGCCATTGATTTTACATTCAGACTCAAAATGGTTTTCTTATTTAAATGATGAGTGCCACTTTCCAAGAATGCCTTTGCTTATTGAAGGATAACATCTGAAATTTGAATTTAACCAAAGCAGACTGTACTATGAGAAAATAAGGCAAATAATAGAAATTTATTTTCTCAAAACAGTGTTTTTCATGTAAGAAGTGTAGAAACTTGATGATGCTTTAGGAACTGTCCAAATCAGTTCTCAAACTTTTGGTCTTGGATCCCTTCACACTCTTAAAAGTTAATTACTTTTACTTTTACTCAATGGTTACCATATTGAAAATTAAAAGGATTTTAAGTAACCAATTTTTATTTATAGTATAGATTTTATTTATAATATATATTTCATCCAAAAATAACAAGTTAGGCACATTGCATGTTAACATAAGTATATAAAATATTTTCCAAAATATTTGATCTATTCTTTTAAAGTTTGACTTAATACACATTAACTAAAATTTCATATCTCCTTTTTCATTCTATATATTGCAAGATCACATGTAGTATAACATCAGGAAAAGTCTGCAGTGTACTCTTTTTTAATGTTTATTTTATTTTTGCGAGAGAAAGAGAGAGAAACATGAGCAGGGAAGGGGCAGAGAGAGAGAGAGAGAGGGAGACACAGAATCTGAAGCAGGCTCCAGGCTCTGAGCTATCAGCACAGAGCCCAATGCAGGGCTCGAACCCACAAACCAGGGGAACATGACCTGAGCCAAAGTCAGATGCTTAACTGACTGAGCCACCCAGGGACCCCTACAGTGTACTTTTGAATGAGTGAGAGTAAAAAGGCAAATTATGTCTTCATTGAGCCATTGAGTAAAACACTAAAATATATTTGGGTAAGTACCTAACAGTTTGAAGATAATCTTCCAATAAATCTAAATGATTGATACCTCTGTTTATCTCTTACGGATTTAAAATTTCCCCAAAGGACTGGCACCATAAAAGTTCTACAGCATGTTTGCCAAAGGTATTTGCATCATATAATATGATGTCTGTAAGCCAATTTTGTTGTCTACTTTTTTTCTATTAGTTTAATATTTATATGGCTAGGACCCAAATGATACATTGTAGCATTTTTTTACACTAAATAAATGTAGAGATTACATTTGGGGTAAGAATAAAATTATGTGTAATTTTTGCTTCATCCCATCCTGGTGCATGACAGATATCGAGTCAGTGTTTGAGTCAGTTTAAACATCTATCAATTAAGACTTACTTGGTGTGGTAGGCAGCTTCTGACATAACTCCCAATGACATGCCCCTCCCAATATTTATGTCTTTGTCTTCTTCCTTTAAGTGTGGGCTGGACCTAGTAACTTGCTTCTAACCAATAGAATACATCATAAGTGATGAGATATCACTTCTGTGATTAGGCCACAAAAGACTGTGATTTTCTTGCTAGCCCTCTCCCTCTCTCTCTTTTGCTGTCACTGTCTTGGGCCTCTTCATTGCTTTGTCAGATTAAGCAAGTTGCCATGTTGTCAGATGCTCTATTGAGAGGCTCACATCGCTAGGAACACAAGGACAGACAACAGCTTATAAGCATCTGAGGTCTCATTCCAACAACCCACAAGAAATTGAATCCAGACAACAAACACAAGAGTCTAGACTTCCCAGTCAAATCTAGAGTTGACTTGCCTCTGTAAGAGACCCAGAGTCAGGAGGTTCAGCTAAGACATAGTCTGGTTTCCGACCCATAAGCACCTGTGGAAATAATGCCTGCTGTTAATTTAAGACACTTAGTTTTTGGATAATTCATTATGTTAAGCAATAATAAATAATTAAAACAGTAAGTACTGTGATGGGGATAAAAACAAACGGGCAGGAACATTGCCCTAACATGCTCATAGACATTTAGAGAAGATAATTCGCAATAAAGTTATTTGTAGTTTTATAAAGAACCAACTCAATTCTAAAAGGCAAATTGATAAAAACTCCTATTAATCAAGTTCTTTTAAAACTAAATATTTTACATCATTTTGTTTTTATCTTAAACTCTTAATCTTATGACATTTTTTACAAATAAGTGTATTTTAATATAATATGCTGTTATACTTTAAAGCTTTTGTCATCATTTTAGTATAATCTTCAACAATATCTGTTTATCCCCCACCCCATCCCTATATCTCTATCATTTATCTACATAAATTTAAATTTAAAATATTTTTTATTTCATTTGATCAAAATTGTTTTAGCATTTTAAAAGCATTTTCTGGAATTGGGCAGCATTAAAATTGTGATTAGTATGCAACAGACATATTACATTTTGGTGAATAATTATTGAATATAAATAATTATGAAACTGCATATTATTGAAGGAAACAGCTCATTTTCATATTATTTCACATATATAGTTGTTATTTATTATTGCTTGTGAGAATAAGACAAGATTCAGCATTATTAGCTGTTTTTATTTTCTATAGTGTACTTGTTAAGAAATCTGGCTGAAAAGAAAAAGTAGAAAGAACTGAAAAGGTTTGTTATGACCGTATCACTTAATTATTTGAACTCTTCCTATGTTATATGCCCCAAATTTCATATATCCTACTTGAATACTTTTGAATTCAAATAATTAGAAACCACAGAACTATCCAGTTATTATTATTCATTTTCTCAACCCCAACACTGATATTTCAGATTATACCTTTAGTCCCTAAAATATAAGCTACATGAGACAAGAGGATTTTTTTTTCTATTTTGTTCACTTATGTATCTCTATAGTAATTGCACCATAGTAAGATTAAGGACATATGAGAGGTTTGGATGCCTGGGTAGTGGCTCAGGTCATGATCTTGCAGTCCATGAGTTTGAGCCCTGAGTCGGGCTCTGTGCTGACAGCTTGGAGCCTGGAGCTGCTTCAGATTCTGTGTCTCCTTCTCCCTTTGCTCCTCCCATGCTCATATTCTCTCTCTCTCTCTCTCTCTCTCTCTCTCTCTCTCTCTCTCTCTCTCAGAAATAACCGTTAAAAAAAAAGAAAAGAAGTTGCCTCCTTCCTTCCTTCCTTCCTTCCTTCCTTCCTTCCTTCCTTCCTTCCTTCCTCCCTTCATCTCTCTCCCTTTCTTTCTTTCTTTCTTTCTTTCTTTCTTTCTTTCTTTCTTTCTTTCTTTCTTTCTGTAAAAATAGGAGAAATTAAGTATGGAAGGAAGGACTTTGCATTTTATCTTATGATTGGCCTTTTCTTGGGTGGCCTCTTTTATGAATGAGTACAGTGAAAAGATTTGAAGATTGGCGAAATTAAAATGGTTGTGCATCCTTTGCCCTGCAGTGCATGGATAGTCTTGCATGAAGGCTAAGATTTCATTATGACTTTTTCTTTCTTCCCATGCCAAAAACAATTCACTGTTGAGATAATTCTGGGACCTATAAAAGCCTCTGTACTTTGTCAAACCCTGAGAAATTCTACCTAAGATCCTGAGATCTTTTAGATCGTTGATTTACGCCCCAAAATTCAAACAGAATTTCAATCCTCATTTATGTGTATCTCTTCTGGTACTTCCAGTCTTAAAATAATAACTGTATGCTATCAACTTAATTATACAAGCTGGAAATCTTGAAGTCATCTTAAAACTACAACTCTACAGAGTCCACTATAATAAATCATCATGCTAGATCTGTTTTACTACCTATTAAATTGGTAGACACTTCAGGCTTTCTTTCTGTATAGATCCACCAACAATGCTATGTATTTCAGTAGGCAATATCTTTCCCTGGCCTTCTGTAATTGTTTTCTAATTATTTTTCCTTCCTTTAACCTTTCTGCCATACTAATCTACCCTCCAAAATGTTGCTCATGTGGTTGATATAACAATCATTTTTGATCACATCATTTTTTTTTCTCAAAATTCCTCAATGGCCACTCATTATTTAAATGAGAAAAGCAACATTAATTAGCCTAACTTTGTAAGACTCTTCATGGTATGACCTTCCTGTTCTGACAGATAGTGATTTTGCATTGCCATGGGTTTCAAATAATAAAACAATACTCTCATCTCATATGCTCATCTCTCCATTTACTCTGCCAGAAATACACAGCCAACAGTTTTTCCACAATGCTAAATTTCCTGTGCATCTTCCTTGCTTCCCTCCGAACCCTTTCTAGCATTTTCAGTCACCACCCCCCATTCACTCCACGCACTTTTTAGATAACAATTTTGAAGTGTCTGCACTGTGACCATTGCAATGTTAAACTAAGTCACTGTCTTGCCTTGAAGAAGTGTACAGTTTAATGACAATGGGTAATGTTTTTCTCCCGATTTTATTTATTTTTATTATTTTAATTTTTATTCATTTCATTTATACTTATATTTTAAGTTTCAACTTAAAAGGGTTCATCTTTTAGGTTAACTTGACCTTTTCAGGCTAAAGCAACTGTTCTTTTAATTATGATCAACATAGGTCTTTTAAATGCATCTAGTACATATATCATTTGAAATACTGCATATTAAATGTTTGTATATTTAATATCCTATTAGGCTATAAACATTTTCAAGTTGGTAATTTCTTTTTGTTTGATTTTCATCCCATCTACTGTGAAGATTTCAGCATGTAGTATATGTTTAATAATATCCGCCAAATTAACAAGTGCTTGAGTGCCAATCCACTGAAAACTATCGATATATTTGGAAGCTGTTTTCTTTATTTTTAGATGATGTAAAAGTTGTTGCACTATGCTAACATGTAGCAGAATTTGATAAAAACAATGCTTTATTCATGAAAATCAGTTGCAACACATATCCACACCCTACTCAGTGTGAAAGGCTGTATAATTTGAATGGAACCAAAAGCCATCTAGTTGAACCGAAAGATTACACCAAAAGAACTCTTATAAAATAGAATGGGAGGGGTTCCTGGGTGGCTCATTCAGTTAAGCACTGGACTCTTGATTTCAGCTCAGATCATGGTCTCATGGTTCGAGGGATCAAGCCCTGCTTTAAGCTCTGCTCTGGCAGCATGGAGCCTGCTTGGGATTCTCTCTCTCTTTCTCTGTCCCTTCCCCACTTGCATGCTGTGTCTCTCAAAACAAATGCATAAATTTAAAAATAATAAAAATAAAATGGGAAAGTGAGATTTATGACCAGTATCTCCTGACTTCCAAATCAATCAATGCTTTCCTTACTGAAGAATACTATTTTTTCTTTTTGGTTCATAAGTCTCTATCTTCAGCTAAAGAACACCTTCCCCCCCACCCCCATCCTGGCTCAGTCACTTTACCAACTGTGGGAAAAAAAATTAAATGGACATAGATTTGGCTATCTAGGGCATATTTACCAGTTCACAATGTGCTCTGTCTTCAGAAAACAGTTTAAAGTGATCACCATTGCTGCATAAATAGTAAGCGCCCCCTATGTAAATCGGCATTTGCTTTTCTGCCCATCATTGATTTAAGATTATTTTAATTCCAAAAAATAGAAAACTCAATTCAAACTTATTTAAACAATAAAGAGAATGTATTGACTCTTATAATTAAAATTGCTAGGCACAGTTTGCTCAAGGCTCTGGCACGGTTTGTTTAAAATTCTCTGAAATTGTGATACCCCTGTACCAACTTCCTCTTCGAATTGGCTTCTCCCACTTTAGCAATTACAAGTCTCCAATTAACAGACCATCTTGTGCACAGCAAGATTTTCAGTGAATGAATCATGGATGGACTTAAACCCTCTAGCCAGGGATACCGTGCACTAATCATTTTAAGTTTCGTTTAATTGGAACAATCACTATGGTAAGGGGAATGGGATTTTATTAACTGATTTATGACTCACACAATGTAACTACCCCATAGGGAAATGGTGGAGTGAATGTGTAAATATAATTACAATAAACAGTATAAACTATCAGAGGGAAAAATTCTTCTCACTTATATGGTTAGAAGAATTGACAAAAGGTAGTTATTTAATATGTTGGCTACCATATACTGTATCCAGCTATGTATCTCATCAATTATTCTCCCCCTACTGGTTGAATCTTTCCATCAGCATGCAAAAGTGCTGCCATTTATCCCATATTTAAAACAAACAAACAAACAAACAAACAAACAAACAAACAAACAGAGCTTTACTTTTTCCTCCAAATACTGCCTTATTTCTGTCTTTCATTTGATATCAAAACTCCTCAAAAGAATTTTCTCTGTATGTAATTCTAATTTCTCTTCCTTCATAGTTTTCTAAACCCATTCCAATAAAAGTTTTGTCCCTATTCATTTTTTTAAATTTTTTAATGTTTATTCAGTTTTGAGAGAGAGAGAGCATGAAAGGATGAGTGGCAGACAGGGAGAGAGACACAGAATCTGAAGCAGGCTTCAGGCGCTGTGCTGACAACTCAGAGCTCGAACTCACGAGCTGTGAGATCACGACCTGAGCCAAAGTCAGACGCTTAACCGACTGCGCCATCCGGGCGCCTCATGTCCCCATTCTAATTAAGGCTACTAGCAACCTGTATGTTTCAAAATCCAATGGGCAATTTGTATTGCACATCTTACTTGACCTATGAGGGACATTTGATCAGGTTGAACTCTTCCTCTTTCATGAAATGTTTACTTTACTTGGCTTCCAGGACACTATAATCTGATTTTTCCCCACAAATGCACTAATTACTTTTTATTTTCCTTTGTTAGTATTCTCATGTCTAATAATTGTTAGTACAAAAAGACCTTGAGTCTTTTTTCTGTCCATGCTAGCATTTTCTTCCATCTATGCCAGCATCTTGATGATTTCATACAATTTAACAGTTCTGAACACCATCCTCATGATGGAAGCTTCCAAATAAATACATCAATAATTTGGTTTTCTCCTATTAGCCATAGATTAATAATAATGATCTATTAGAAATATCCATTTAACTAAGTGGAATCTCAAACTTAGTATCCTTAACTTACTCCAAATTCAACTCTGAATACCCCATACAGAAAGAGGCCTGATATTCCCTATCAAAATATGGGAGAATTACATCTTTCTAATTATTCATGGCAAAAACTATGGGACACATTTTTTTTTATTTCTCTACTTATGACAAGACCAGATGTAGATCCTCCAAATTCCTATTTTTAAATGTATTTATTTAAATTCAAGTTAGGTAACATACAATGTAGTATTAGTTTCAGAAGTAGAACCCTGTGATTCATCACTTACGTATAACACCTGTGCTCATCCCAACAAGTGCCCCCCTTATGCCCATCCCCCCACGTGCATCCCCTCCAGCAATACTCAGTTTGTTCTGTGTATTCCAAGTCTTTTATGGTGTGCCTCCCTCTGTATTTTTATCTTATTTTTCCTTCCCTTCCCCTATGTTCATTTGTTTTGTTGCTTAAATTCCACATGTGATTGAAAATATCTGATATTTGTCTTTCTATGCCTGAGTTATTTCACTTAGTACAATACATTCTAGTTCCATCCACATTGTTGAAAATGGCAAAATTTCATTTTTTGATCACTTAGTAATATTTCATTGTGTGTATATGTGTGTGTATGTGTGTGTGTGTGTGTGTGTGTGTGTGTGTGTGTGTGTATACACGACATCTTCTTTATCCATTCATCAGTTGATGCACATTTGGGCTCTTTTGATAATTTGGGTATTGTTGATAGCACTGCTATAAACATTGGGATGCATGTTTGTATGGAACAAGAAAAGACCCTGAGTAACTAAAGTAATGTTGAAAAAGAAAACGAGAGCTTGAGGTATCACGATTCCAGACTTTAGCTGCATTACAAAGCTGTAATCATCAGGAGACTATGGTACTAGCACAAAAACAGACACATAGATCAATGGAACAGAATACAGAACCCAGAAATTGACCCACAAAGCAGGAAAGAATATCCAATGGAAAAACAACAGTCTTTTCAGCAAATGGTGCTGGGAAAACTGGACAGCAACATGCAGAAGAATGAAACTGTACCACTTTCTTATACCATACTCAAAAATAAATTCAAGGGCATGTGGGTGGCTCAGTCCGTTAAGCGCCTGACTTTGGTTCAGGTCACAATCTCACAGTTTGTGAGTTCAAGACCTGCATCAGGCTCTGTGCTGACAGCTCAGAGCCTGGAGCCTGCTTCGGATTCTGTGTCTCCCTCTCTCTCTGCCCCTCCCCTGCTCATGTTCTGCCTCTCTCTGTCTCTCAAAAATAAATAAATGTTAAAAAAAATTTTAAATAATAAAAAAATAAATTCAAAATGAATGAAAGACCTAAATGTAAGACAGGAAACCATCAAAATCCTAGAGGGGAACACAGGCAACAACTGCTTTGATCTCAGCCTCGCCAACTTCTTACTAGACTTGTCCCCAGAGCCAATAGAAAGAAAAGTGAAAATGAACTATTGGGACCTCATCAAGAATGGGAGAAGATATTTGCAAATGACATATCTGATAAAGCGTTAGTGTCCAAAATCTATAGAGAACTTAACAAACTCAACACCCAAAAACCAAATAATCCAGTGAAGAAATGGGCAGAAGACCTGAATAGACACTTTTCCAAAGAAGACATCCAGATGGCTAAGAGACACATGAAAAGATGCTCAACATCACTCATTACTAGGGAAATACATATCAAAACCACAGTGAGATACTGCCTCACACCTGTCAGAATGGCTAAATTAACAGCTCATGAAACAACAGATGTGGGTAAGGATGCAGAGAGAAGCAAACACATTTGCGTTGTTGGTGGGAATGCAAACTGGTGCAGCCACTCTGGAGAACACTATGGAGGTTCCTCAAAAATTAAAAATAGAACTACCCTACTACAATCCAGCAACCACAGTACCAGGTATTTATCTAAAGGATACAAATATGCTGATTCACATTCCCATTTTTGGGGGGGCATCTGGGTGGCTCAGTCAGTTAAGTGTCCCATGTAGGTTCAGGTCATGATCTCACAGTTCATGGGTTTGGGCCCCGCAATGGACTCTGTTCTGACAGCTTAGAGCCTGGACCCTGCTTCTGGTTCTGTGTTTCCTTCTCTCTCTGCCCCTCCCCTGCTCACGCTCTGTCTCTGTCTCTCTGTCTCAAAAATAAATAAAACTTAAATTTTTTTTAATTCCCATTTTTAAAATTCAGAATTTGCTGAACTTTTTTGTGTCCACTGATCAATTTAAAAAAATAATTTTGGTTAACATTATCTCCTTTTCCCAGACGCTGAACATGCTTTTTGTTATCTAATAAGAGTGAGAATTAGAGACAAATAAATGATAAATGAGGACTTTGATTTTAAAATGAGGTTGTCTATTTACAATGTAAACTGCATCTTCAAGAGAAGTTAATCAGGGGCTCCCAGGTGGTTCAGTAGGTTAAGTGGCAGAATTCAGTTCAGGTCATGATCTCATGGTTTGTGGGTATCTGAGCTGACAGCTCAGAATTCTGTGTCTCCCTCTCTCCCTGCCCCTCCCCAGCTGTGCTCGCTCTGTCTCTCTCTCTCTCAAAAATAAATAAATAAACTTAAAAATAGAAAGGTTAATCAAAATATGCTTTAGAATTCAGTTACATAAAAGTTGTAAATTAGTTGTAGTTTGGGTTTTCAAAATCTTATTCATGAAATCATTAAAACAAACTGCTCCAGTGTTTTTTGTCATTAATTAAAAATGTCAATGAACTATTTTTTAATGCTTCGTTCCATTCCCCAAATCATGCAATCAGCTTGTTCTTTCCCTAGTACACTTATGTAATTGTTTTAGTTAAAAGCCTACAGTTTATACTTTAGACAATTAAATGACACAAAGATGGATTGCTCTAAGCAGCCATTCATGGTAATTGAAGCAGTGTCATTTGCAGCATGTACGAACTATTGCAGAAGTTTGAGCTCTGGGTGCACAACCTACTCTTCACCCTTTGTAGAAAAATTACCTGGTTCCTAAGAATATATTGTGTTCTCTATTCTATCTTGTGATTTTCATTTTCCATGAAAGCATGATGAATGCATTATATATAAATTCCCAGTCCTTCTAGTGAACGCAGGGCACAGCCATTAATTAAAATGTGACCATTCCAGTCTATAAAGCATAGCTTCAACCAAACTGGCAGATGTTACCTGCTTCGTTTCTCTTTGATCCAGAAGGTAACAAGAAAAATAATTAACCTTTTCCTCACTGCATCTGTACAATTTTATATCTCCTTTATAAAACACTTACGCGCGCGCACACACACACACACACACACACACAGTAAGCCAAACAATTACATGAGCAAATCAATACACTAGCGTGATATAAATGTAATCTTCATGTGAAAAACATATTATTAAACTTTACCAATATAAATATCTGATATTCCAATAAGTATAGTTTAAATATACGTAATATATTACCATTAAAACACATAGAAGATTTTGCTACTTATGAGAGCTCATAAAAATGAGTCAATTACAAAAAAAAAAGAATCTGTCTTTAAAAAAAGGGGGGGGGCACCTGGGTGGCTCGGTCAGTTAGGTGTCTGACTTTGGCTCAGGTCATGATCTCACGGTTCATGGGTTCGAGCCCCGCATTGGCCTCTATGCTGACAGCTCAGAGCCTGGACCCTGTTTTGAATTCTGTGTCTCCCCCTTTCTCTGCTCCTTCCCCACTCATGCTCTGTCTGTCTCTCTCAAAAATAAATAAACATTAAAAAAAAGAATCTATCTCTAAAAATGAGTCAATTACACATTTACATATATTTTAAAAATGTTTCCAGTAACTTAGGTAAACAGTTCAAATAAGCGAAAATTGCAAGTGTTACAATTTTTTCTGGTTCAGAGGCAGATAATTGCCAAATTTTTGCCTATAGCTGTTTTGACCTACACTTTAGTCAGATTCTACTAATAAAAAAATTGTATCACATTCTATTATTGTATAGAATTCTAACAAACTGAAGAAATATTATATCTGAATAATTTCATATAATGTTAGCCATGCTATTGATATTGAAATTAACAGCTGTCCTTTAATCACTGAAAACCAAATACTAGTTAACACTAAGAAATAAAATAGTGGATTTTAACTCTTCACCACTTATTTCAACTTTAATCCTATTGCAGTTCTAATGAAAATGAACTGTATTAAATTTTGGCCCAGAAATTATGACATTATATAACTTTATAGAAGTTTTTTTTTTTTCTTTTGCATGTGAGGTTCTATCATTTTAATGATGCATGAGAGATTGAGATAGAGTGAGAATGTCTATGGCATTAGAATTTTTAAATCAATTGCAGGTTTGTATTATTCTCCCCAAAATAGTTAGAATGTGAATCTGAAATTGTTGGTTGTTCCCAAATTTAACAATGGATTTTTAAATCTTGAAAATCTTGTTGGATGAGTTCTTCACATCCCAGAAGGAAAGAATGAATATTAAGTACTTTCTATTAATAAAACAAATGGTTTATGTATAACTTACCTAACAATTAAATGTAAAATAATTATTTATTCTATTGTATCTCACTTCTTGAGAAAAACTTAAAGCAGGCGAGGAACTAAATCCTGTTTTGTGAACTCTTATTCTAAGTAGATCTAATATCAAAAATGGTCAGTTCTGTCCAATGTCAGTCCTAGATAATAAGTATATCAATAATTAATGGCACTAAGTCTATCTGACTGACAGTTTTTTCAGTTTTTATGATTATATTTAATAAATAATAATCTGGTTCAATTTTTTTGCATCTATTCTTTTAGAATAATTGATGTCTCTTTTAACCTTTTATAGTTTTATTTTTATAATATAGTTTTACTTACTCATCTTCTGTCAGTTTTAAGAATATGGCGACTCTGAATTTTGACATAGACATTAGGTAGTTATTATACCCATGTGTTAATCAGTTCAGGCTGCTGTTATAGTACCGTGGATGGGGTGACTTATACACAACAGAAATTTATTTCTTGTGGTCCTGGAGTCTGGAAGTTTGAGAGCAGGGTGTCAACCTTATTAGGTTCTGTGCAAATCCCTTCTGGGTTGCGGGGTTCTTGCTGTGTCTTTACATGGTGGAAGGGATGAGAAAGCTCTCCAGCGTCTCTTTTATAAGGGCACTAATAGTATTCGTGAGGGCTCTACTTTCATGGCCTAATCATATCCCAAAAGCCTCACTTCCCAATACCAGCACACTGAGGGGTAGAATTTCATCATATGAATATGGGGACACACAAACATTCAGTCGAGAACAAGCCATAATTAGTTGTATCTTTGTAAGTGTTGATTAATAGAAGTATGACACTCACTTCCTTAACTACATGTTAGGGATAAATAAGCCCCCATTCTCAGATTGAAATCTTGGGAGAAATTGCACTATCTCCAATATGCATGTTTCTTTTTTTATATATATTTTTTAACGTTTATTTATTTTTGAGACAGAGAGAGACAGAGCATGAACGGGGGAGGGTCAGAGAGAGGGAGACACAGAATCTGAAACAGGCTTCAGGCTCTGAGCTGTCAACACAGCCCGACACGGCCTCAAACTCACAGAGCGCGAGATCATGACCTGAGCCGAAGTCAGCTTAACCAACTGAGCCACCCAGGCACCCCAATATGCATGTTTCTAATTGATAAATGTGAAGGATGCCATGGCATAAGAGGGCTGAGCCGATCATAAATTGCTTGCCTAATACTTTAAGGTATAACTTAGATTTTCTCTTTGTTGAAAAACAATGTCCAAAAGAGAAACTTGAGACTGATCAAATCAAAGTCTAGGAAGGGCCACCAACATAACATATCTTTCTTACCACCTCCCTCCCAGAGGATTTTGTTGCTGTGGCAATTTAGGCTTTGGATCAAATAAAGTTAAAGGGATGTGCAATTATACCATTTCTCTTTCTCACTTTTGCCTATAGCCACCCCTTTTTAAAGTGGATTTTACAAATTACTATTATTGAATACATGAGAGTGGGCTCTGAAAAAATGAAACAACCCCATCTCAATGTGAAAAGCATCTTCTCATGCTTCATGATCCAGTTCTTCAAAATTTGAAACTTCATGGACAATCTCAAGCTGTTATCACCCTTTGTTTTCTCCCTAATAACATATAGACACTTAACACATTGCATTAGTTTTATTGATTTATATGTATGTCTCTTACACTAGATTATAAACTATCATAAGGAACTTCTGTTTACAATTCCAAAAAAAAATGATTACCAGATGAAGGACACCCAGTAAATTTTGATGAAAAACCAGTGAATGAATGAATGAATGAATGGTGAGATAATTTTTCTAACTTATTTTACAAATTAATTTTAGTGCTTTCTTATGAAGCATTTAACATCCTCATGCACAGTGTGTCATTTTAATATTTCAGAATCTGCTTCCACTAATATGAAATAAGCCTTTCACTGAGTAAATACTGGTTGAATAACTCGAACAACCTTTGAAGCAGTTCATTGCAAACTATTAGGTAATATTAAGTGGAATCTTACTTCAGCCATATTTATCATGTTATTTTGAGTTAGAGGAAAGTCAGCGGACTGTAGTGGACAAAACAAATGAAGAATTTTCACATTTGGGATCCCACTGGATAATAGAATGATCATTTGTTTCCTACGAGGTTTTGCTGTGTCACTTAAACATAATAAATACCATTCTCTCAATTGCTTAAATAGTTAATTTGATGAAGACAGTTGCGTTAGGTGTACATTGTTAATGCAAATAAAGAAAATTCTGACATACAGTGATGAAAACCACTTTATGGAAATGTGAATGGCTTCTTGAAATAATTTTACTCATACGGGGTCCATTTCATGCAGAAAAAGATACTATTCCGCAGTAACTGTGTCAAACAGTTTGAAAAATTGCTTGAAAGCTGCTTTTGTTAAGTAATTCAAAGCTTTGTTTCACTATTAATTTTATAGTTAGAGGTTAAATTTTGGACTCCAAATAATGATAGATAATTTTAATAACATGTCCAGCCCTCAATATTCCTGACCAAAAACTTCCAGAGGTAAAAGTGAAAATGCTATAGTTCTCATATGGTATGAAAATTATGTAAAAGAAACCAAGAAAGTATGAATACACTTTCAGTTTTGATAGTAGGGAAAATTAGTTTTTTCAACAATAAACACACTCGCTGTTCAATATAGTAGTTGAATGTGATTGTATCGTTGTTTTGAAATATGTTTCTGTCTTTGTGTATATTTCTTTTGTTTTCATTGCCAAAGACTAAATATTGTTTGAATGGCCTTGAATCAATGGTCATTTATATCTTGTGGGAACAGGCCTTTAGAGAATACAAGTGTATCAAACTGCAATGAAGAAGGAAACAATTTTCTAATCTCATATACAGTTCTGTATTTCCAAGGGCAATCAGATAAAACATTTGTGACCTTCTATCTTTATTTTTAAAAATGAACCATGATTGAAACATTTATATATAATACATTCTTTAGAAGAGACCTTGCTGATAACAGGGTTCTAAAAGATTGATGCTCAGAATAAAAACAATTTTGACCTTCAATTCCTAACTACACAATGCCTTTGAAAAGAAATCTTTGAAATTTCAATAAAAACTTTAAAAACCATATTTAACATATACAATATGTTGACTGGGAATATTGTTTTATTGCAAAGACAATATTGGGTAGAACCTATGCATGTTTGATATTTGCAGTTACTATTTAGTTCAGTAAAAAGTGTGGTCACAGACAGCATAGTCTGACAGCCAAACTTTAAGGACGCAATGAAACATAACTTCAGCATTGTGCTGGGGCAGAGCTACAGCCTACTGAGAAATGATAGAGGAAGAAGAAAGTCCAGCAGAGAGAGATAGCAATCAGAAAGAGTCCAGACTTTTATGGCAGAAAGCTTTGGGCAAATTCCAGGTCCATAACAGTCAAAGAGGAACCAGAATATGAAATAAAGTAAAAAGCTTATGTGTTTTTAGAAAGAAAGAAACTGGAACCACAATGTCTTCAAAAATCCAACCTTTGAAGTAGCCTTGTATTATGAATGAAAAAAGAAGAAAACATTTATATGATATAATAATCCTTGTTACGAAGCCAATTTTTTTTTAAGTGGAAAAATTTAACTTTGCAAAATAGCTAGTATTTCTCAAGCTCAAGAATCATAGATCTACTTAATCATATTACATATCAACTATGACCAACCATATACTGAAGGACAAGATAACTAGTCAGTATGAAAGGTGGTACAGGTTGTAAATTCCTAGATTTATCTGTCAAGCAAAGCCAAGGTCAATCTTTACTGTTTTCTTGATAGTTCACTTGACTATACCTTTTAGAAGCAGGTCAGTTTTGGTGACTGCCATGA
Organism: Felis catus; assembly: GCF_018350175.1. Classification (NCBI taxonomy): domain Eukaryota; kingdom Metazoa; phylum Chordata; class Mammalia; order Carnivora; family Felidae; genus Felis; species Felis catus. Next base: position 31,723,489 of record NC_058385.1, on the reverse strand, counting down.
TGGTAACCCTCATGTAAGGAAATTGCCAAACACACAGCCTTGATTAAGGGAATGTCTCAGAGGGTTCTCTGGGGATAGGTAGTTATGTTTTTAATCACATGAAAAAGCCACCTTGGTAACAGCTGACTGAATCTGAAATGGTCCATCAACCCAAGGCAGAGAATCTATGGGCTTGGCAGTGGCCTGTAAGCACTGCTTGGCAAGAAAGCTTTACAAACAGGGATCACAGTTTTAACTGAGCCAATCTCATTCTCTTCAAAATGTAAATTGGAGATGCGAGGAGAGAGAGAGAAGAGAGCTAACAGTGGAGATGCCTGGGTAGAAACAGAGAAATAGATTCTGAGAATGTAGCTGCAATACAGCAGTGACTAAGCAAACATGCTGCTGAGGAGTTCAGAATACAATCTAGACTTTGGATCTTTTTTAAGTTGTTCAGTCTTGTAGCTGCAAATCTATCTTCCTGTCTTCACAAGTTCCTTGCAATTCCTATTGCCAACAAAAGTCTGACAATTGGGTTATTAGAGTGCATATCTCTTTTTTATAACATTGTTCTTACTTTCCTTAAATCCCATTACCGTTTTAGGACCCATTTTAGCACTTAAGAACCTGCAATTTTATTCTGTACTGTTTCATAACCTTACCCAAACCCTATCTTCTATAGTGCATAATGAGTATCGGCCACTCCAAAATTCTCAGTAAATAACCTATCACACAATTAAAAGATATTATGAAAATTCAATGATTTTCCAGTTTATAAGAATTTCATTGTTACACATAGTATTTACTTTGTTCTGCACAACATCTCTGTGTTGAAAGTAGAGTCTGATGATTCTTCAACATGCTAAGGCCAGAGATATTAAGGCTATACAAAGAAAATAAACTATCTCCAGGATGTAAGCACGAGTTTGCAACTCCAAACTCAAATCGAATATCCCTTCCCGTATACCACCATTCATAGAATAATATGTATTCAATAAATTTTTAAATGTATATATTTAGAATTTAACAAGGAAAGGTTTTCAATTAGTAAGTTGCTTCCACATTCTTTCTTCCCATGAATTTTATTTTCTTACCAGTCTTATACTGAACAAAAATTAAACCACACTGAAGCTAGTTTGATGATTTCTAAGAAACTCGCTGTGTGTTTATGGTATAAAAACGGTTTATATCTACTAACTTTTAGATATCTGAAGACACAGAAAAAACTGAAGGGTTTACTTGAGCACAAAGCTAGTAGTGTAATCAGAATTAGAAAATGATCAACTCTTGAATTGTAACATGAATACATATCTTACCCACACGATTAGATTGAAGGAAATGTGATAGTAGGTTGGGAACAAATTTCTTCAAAGTTATAGAAAAATCTTATAATTGCAGTAATAATGAAAGTTTTTGATTTGCTTATCATTTGTGATGGAATGAATGTTTGTGCCTTCACCCTCCAAATTCATATTTTGCAACCCTAACCTCCAATATGATGGTATTAGGAGGTAGGGACTTTGAGTGGTAATTAAGTCATGAGGGTAGAGCACTCATGAATTGGATTATAGTGTCCTTATAAGAGACAGACCAGCTTGTGATGCTATCTCTTGTGTTCTTCCTTTCTCCCTCCTACTCTTTCTCCGTCTCTCCCCCTTTCCCTTCCCATTTCCCTCTCCCACTCCCACTCCCTTTCCTCTCTCTCTGCCATATGAGAATACAAGGAGAAAATGGCCATCTGTAACCCAGGACAGAACCCTCACCAGACACCAGATCTGGTACTGCCTTCATCTTAGGTTCCCCAGGCTTTGAGAAATAAATGTTTGTTTTTTAAGCCACCTGGTCTATGGTAACTTATTACAGATGCCCAAGATGACTGAGACATCCATCATCTCAACTGTTCACATACACAGTCCTTGTTCTTTAGAAAGAGAGAAATGTTACGACATATGGATTATAAAAGAAGCCATATAGAACCATGGCTTCCCAAGAAATTTCATAAGGGCTTTTCATTCCCCCCCTTATATGTCTTAAGAAATTTCCATCTGCCCCTTCCATGATGCCCAGGTATTATGCCTGCTATGATAATGCAAGATAAACATAAACCCCTTATCATTCCATTCCACCTCTTTCCACATGTATTTTCTTGTGGGCAGTTGATCAGAAGATCCTCCTACATATAAATTCTGGAGAAAAAAACTGCAGTGCAATATTCGAAAAGAACTTTCCAGAATTGATAAGATGTCCTCCAAGAATTTTAGGTATTTTAGGGTGAGATGATCATGCTGAAGAGAAGGTTATTGATATAAATGTTGATGCTGCTAAAGTTTTAATCTGGAGCTTTTCCTTCTGTGAAAATCTAACCTTGCAATCCACAATCTATCTTCTGATGAAACCTTGATTAATCTATTCTGTGAATATTGATTCTTGTTTATTTTAGTGAGGTTTGGTTTCTAAAACTGTAATTATAGGATTGTAGGATAATTGTATTTTATGTATACATTTCTCTTTTAAAATCTAAAAAATTGAAATTCTGATATTCTTACTGAATTGAATCTTCTTGGAGGACTTGCCATGTGGGTGAAAGAAACTAGATCCACACAAATTTGTGATTCCTTGAACGTGAATCTATATAATTATCCTATGAGACTCAATGAGATTTCGGGAGCTGCATTTTATTTATTTATTTACTTATTATTTTTTAGTAAGTTACATATTAAACGTCTTAAGTTTTTTTGGTAAACTTTGGAGACAACAGAAAGACAATGATAGTTAAATTTGTCTTATGTATTTCAGCTGAATAGTTTCCTCATTGTTTTTGACTGCATTCTGATCAGTATTGCTAGATATGCATGGGAGAATTAAATGTATGTCACTTGCTTTTACATGATAACAAAATATTACTTTCTACTGAAGGATAATTTAACAGCACCGAAGAATGTCTCTGTATGGAAGAAAGCTGTGTTTCACAGTTTCCTGTCACGATATTTGGTATTTTCAGATTAGTTTGCTAGCTCTGTGTATATGAGATCTCTACAGTAGCTTTCAGAGAAGAAATAGCAGTGTTAGTGAATTGTAAAACCACTACAGAAAACAAACCAGATTTCACCCTGTGTTGTATTATAAAATCCCTCCCCAATGTTATATAAAATGCAAATCTGACTCCATTCACTTCACCAAATGTCTTTATTAAAATGATTTTATTTTCTTTATAAGAATAGATTTATAGAATAAGTGAGAAAACAATAGAATAAGAAAATAAAAATCAAAGGAGAAGACTTAATAGGCAATGAATCTGTTCCATTAATATATCTCTCTCTTCCTTGTTCTTGGTTTAATTGTTCTCTTCTGAAGCAACATTAAGACTACTCTTATTGATCCCATCTTGGAAGATTACTCAAAATGTCTCTGTCTAGGTAGTTAGGTATTTTGATGGTTGTTCACAATCTCTGTCTGAAAGCTACTCATTTTTCATTTTAGCCTTTTCATTGTGCAATTTATTGACCTTCATTTAGTTTTCATTAAGTTTATTCACCTTTGTACTCTCTATGATATCACTTGGTTATTTTTATTTGTTAACTTCCACTCCTCTTCCCCCTTTCTGGCAAATACTTTTCCTCTAGCTCATTTCTTCTTATTTTCTTCACTGTGTAGACTTTTTTGTTTGTTTGTTTTTTGTTTGTCTATGTACTGTTGCTGGGAGTGAGAATGATTGAAAGTTCTAGCATCATCACCAGGAACACAGTATTATACCCTTTGTATGTCAGGAAAAACAAACAAAATCTTTATTTTATGCTTATGACTGTATCTCTATGGTAGTAACATTTCTGGATTGAAATGACCTAAGCATTCAAAAAATGTGTTGTCCATGTTAGAAGTAGCCCTAAATTAGATATAGCTCTTCTGCTGTGGAGTAAGAGAAATATAATCAACAATCTTCTGCCTCAAATTCTTCCTATATATTCATCAGATGAAAGTTTGAGCTGGACTCAAAGATTATACATAACTAGAATCTGAATTGTTTTACCCTGTTTTCCTCTCAACCTGATGGAAGAGTTAATGATCCAATAACATGTACTTGTGTATATGCTTCATTATTATTATATTATTCATACAAAATCAACATATTTATCATCTCAAATCCTTAAAAAGTGAGAAAAAAGTGGATACTTTGAGATTAATTATTTTAAGTGATCTAGGTTATTACCTAGTTGATACTCTTCTGCAAAAGCATACACATCTGGGGAATAACAATATCAACATGGAAAAAACAGTTTACTATGTAACTTTGTCTATTGCATTTATTTGTTTTATGCTGTATTTCACAGAGAAAATATTCAAATTATCTGTTGAATATAGATACAAATTTCAATGAAAAATTGTTTGATAAAACTCTGTCATTTAAACGTTCAGAGAAGATTAGATACAAGTTTGAGTGGTTGTGGTAGTGCAATTTATTGTAAGGAAGCTAGTGACTATCAGTGTCTCAGAGACTTCAACATCAGACACAGATGATTGACAGTCTATATGTGGAGCTACATAATCCAATAATGTTTTCAGTTCATTACTGTATCATGCTATTGCAAAGAAAGAAGACAGGGGAAGTGTAAAAGAGTTGAAGATTCTTCAAAATTAGGAGATAAAGCATGCAACTGTTAAGATCCTGACAGAAAAGAGTTGGCACACTTCAGTGTGCTTGGGTGGGTCAGTCATTAAAGCGTCTGACTCTTGATTCAGCTCAGGTCGTGATCCCAGGGTCATAGGATTGAGCCCTGTGTCAAGCTCTGTGCTGGGCCTGGAGCCTGCAGGAGATTCTCTCCCTACCTCTCTCTCTCTCTCTGTCCCTGCTCTGCTCATGCTCTCTCAATCTGTCTCTAAAGAAAAAAAAAGTTGGCACTCAAATATTTTAATATATTGGAAGAATGAATATAGAATATAGAATTCTATAGAATATAGAATTAAGAGAACCAGTACAGCTTGGTCATGCACTTAACAACAGTCTAGACAAAACCACTGGTAGTATATTTAAATTATTAAATATTTCCAATGTGCCCAAATCATGGAAATAGTTTAGTGCATAGGGAGAAATTATAGAGGTCATCAAGTGCAAATCTCATTGTAATGCACAGCATTAAAGCATTTCCAAAGCCAGCGCATTCTACATCAATTTTAATTATTATGACATCCTTTTTCATGGTTTGATGAAATTTCTCCTGCTACAACTTCTACTCTTTGCTCCCACTCCTGCACTATGCAGCCTAAGTGAGTTATTTTGTCCTCCAGTTGGGGAAAATATATGTAGAAATATTTACCCCAGAGTCAAATATTTGAGGAGTTAAGGCACTTTTAAACTCAAAACTAGTTTGAAGGACATGATAGTCTTTCTACCATTTCCCATTATTGGATATGACAAGCTCATTTGCATAGTACCTCCTCTGCTATTACTATAAACTTCCTATGCACCTAGTTAAGGCCACTTCTTACGTTTGAAACTGCAAACTATGCTAGAAATTGCTCTAACATTTTTTTTGAAATTTTCTTTAAAGTTTATTTATTTATTTTGAAGAAAAGAGAGCGTTTGAGCAGGGGAGGGACAGAGACAGGGAGAGAGAGAATCCCAAACAGTGCAGAGGCAAATGCAGTGCTCAATCCCATGAACCATGAGATCACTATCTGAGCCAAAATCAAGAATCAGACATTTAATCGACTGGGCCACCTAGGATCCCCTCCAACATTTAAAAAAAATCTCTTAGGTGTCTTTCATTTTGTCTTTCTACTAAAGTATTCCCACCAGGCTGCAAACATACTGCTATCTCTCTACATTAATATACATGGAATACTTTGTCTCCCACTTCCAGCTTCAACTGACTCTTACAGACACTCTTTTAGTCTTACTAACTTTGGATCAAACATTATTAAAATATACATCCATAACACTCTCTCCTATTCTCTCTCTCTTAAGCAACTTCCAATTAGACTTTTAATCCTTTCTTTTCACCAAAGATATCAAACATATTCAATGTTACCATGTCAGATTCAATGGTCATTTATGATACCATATTTTTTGACTAATCAGAAGCAGCGTTTGTCAAAGTTAATCTTACAATCTTTCTTTTGACACCCTTGCTTAGCATGCAAGCTCCCATAACTTGTCATTTTGCTGTCTCTAATCACTTTCCTTTATGTATGTATGTATGTATGTATGTATGTATGTATGCATTTTTTAATGTTTATTTTAGAGACAGAGAGAGAGAGATTCAGGAAGGGGCAGAGAGAGGGAGACACGGAATCCAAAGCAGGCTCCAGGCTCTGAGCTATCAGAACACAGCCTGACTCGGGGCTTGAACTTATGAACCACGAGATCATGACCTAAGCCAAACTCATACGCTTAACCAACTGAGCCACCCAGGCGCCCCTCTCTAACTACTTTCCTGATCATACTGGCTTAGTCTTCATACAGTCTTTTTCCTATTCCAACCTCCAAATGTTTGAAAGTTCTTGGGCTTAATTCCTGAAACCTGATTCTTTGGGTGTTTAAATAGCATCTTAATATATCTGAAACTTAATTCCTGATGTTCACCAACACCAAAATTATTCCTCTTTTAATATTTCTAGCTTCAGAAAACAGAGACCCCATTGTGCTCTAGCTAAAGTGCTCCAAGTCGTCTGTCTCACATTGCCTCACTCTCCCTGTCCACCTTTCCAGTTCTAAAGGTTATGACAAATGATACATTTACCAAATACTTGAGCATCAGTAATATGAATCTTTATCTTCTTAGGTTTTAACAAGTGTTTCTTTGCTGCTCACTGCCCAACCATTAAGTCAGCATTTTCTATTTGGATTGTCACTATGATAGTAAAAACACACTAAAATCAAAGTTGCTTAGTATCACAAATGTTATTTCTCACACAAAGAAGAGTGCTGTAGGTGATAGGTTCTCTTCCAACATGAAGCTAGGCCATCTATAACAAAAAGCCCCAAGGGTTATTGAAGAAGGAAGGAGTGAAATGGAAATGGCAACCCACATCTTCGCTGTCACAACTAAGAAGTGGCTTTCATAGTTCATTGGTCAGAACTAATCACATGTTCTTCACAAAACTGCAAGACTTGGAAAGGCCAGGTAGCATGTAGACACTGATGTATATGAACAATCCTTTCCATACTTATTTTTTGCCTTGTAGCCTAGTTTCCCTAAAAAAGTAATAATTGGGGAATGCCTGGGTGGCTCAAGTCAGTTGAGCTTCTCACTTCAGCTCAGGTCATGATCTCACGGTTGGTGAGTTCATTCCCCATGTCAGTCTTTGGGCTGACAGTGTGGAACCTGCTTCAGATTCTCTGTCTCCCTCTGTCTCCCTCTGTCTACACCCTTCTCCCACTTGCATGCTCTCTCTCTCTCAAAAATAAACATTAAAAATTTTTAAGTAATAATTTTTACTTCCTAAGACTTTACATTTATATAATACTTAAAAACCAACTCAGACATTTTTTTTTAATCTCTACTGAAAGTAGAAAGTTGCTTAAATTCGGTGCTTTGTAACTGCCATTTTGCAATTTGCCTTATTTGTATAAGCACGAGATATATTTTGAAAGCTTCAAACTGCTATCTAAAATGTTTCGTCAAAAGTTCATATTATTGCAGAAATGTGGTGCCTGATATACTATTATTTACTTTTTCAATAATACTGCAGTCCATATATAATAATGATTTGGGGGCGCCTGGGTGGCGCAGTCGGTTGAGCGTCCGACTTCAGCCAGGTCACGATCTCGCGGTCCGGGAGTTCGAGCCCCGCGTCAGGCTCTGGGCTGATGGCTCAGAGCCTGGAGCCTGTTTCCGATTCTGTGTCTCCCTCTCTCTCTGCCCCTCCCCCGTTCATGCTCTGTCTCTCTCTGTCCCAAAAATAAATAAACGTTAAAAAAAATTTTTTTATAATAATGATTTGACATTAGTAGAAATCATTTAAATAATCTCATTAATATTCAAAAGTCTTAATTCTCTTTAAACTTTATATGTCACTTACCTCACAGACTTCATAGTAATCTAACATATATATTTGAGAAAGAGAAAGAGCACTCTAGTGGAGGAGGGGCAGAAGGACAGACAGAAAGAATCTCTAACAGGCTCCATGCCCAGCACAGAGCCCAAAGTGGGACTTGAACTCACCATCAGATCATGACAAGAGCCTAAATTCAAGCCAAACACTGAAGCAACTGAGCCACCCAGGTGTCCCCACAGTAATGTAATGTACTTTTATGAAGGTAAATCGTTAATTAGGTTCCCATAATATTTTTTGCAATAAAATAGGTAAATAGATGGAAACTTATTTACTTATGTATTTATTTATCTTTTTTGTTTAGATTTTTTCTAATGTTTATTTATTTATTTTGAGAGAGAGAGAGAGAGAGAGAGGGATAAAGAGGGAGCAGGGGAGGGGCAGGGAGAGAGAGAGGAAGAGAGAGAGAGGAAGAGAGAGAGAGAGAGAGAGAGAGAGAATCCTAAGCAGGTTCTGCACCATCAGCATGGAGCCTGATGTGAGACTCAAACCCACGAACCATGAGATCATGACCTGATCTGAAATCAAGAGTTGGCTGCTTAACTGACTGAGCCACCCAAATGGTCCTTTTTTGTTTAGTTGTTAAATTTTTTTCTAGATTGAGTTACCATTAATATTACCATGACTAAACATTTGAACCTAGCATTTTAAAATACAGCAAATATTGATGTCTTAAATATAAAATACAGATGTTGGGTCCCTGGGTGGCTCATCATTTAAACGACTCTTGGTTTTGGCTCAGCTCATGATCTCACACTTTGTGAGATTGAGCCCCGCTTTGGGCTCTGTGCTGACAGCATGGAGCCTGCTTGGAATTCTCTCTCTCCCTCTCTCTCAGTCCCTCCTCTGCTGTCTCTGTCTCTCTCAAAATAAATAAGTAAACTTAAAAGAATTTTTAAAAAATTTAAAAAATACAATCTTATTAAAGATAAATAAGTAGAAAAAAATTAATAATATATATAAATAATTAAAAATAAGTGATATTATTGTATTGGTTTTGTATCACTATTATTGCTACAATAAAACATTCAGTATATTTATATTCTTGTTTTTGTTAGGTACTATTATTTAGAAATTGTATTTATGGGTATAAGTAGATGGGAACTAAAGGATTTCCAGGATAGCAATGGTTTTCAATGTTTTCAGCTGGTTCCAATTCATGCCCTCTTCCCTTCTAAAAAAATAGAGTAGAATTAAGTCAAAATGTATTGTTTATTTTTGATGATAAGCTGACAACAAATTAAGTCTTGTTATTTTTTTGTTCTTGAAATAAAAGATATAAAACCATCTTGATTTTCAAAAAAATATATTACTTCTCCAGGGTTACTCATTGTGTATATGAGAAATATATCAAAAATATTTCACCGATACTTTTAAATCATAATGTATTATATTCATTTAACTTGATATAATCAGAAAGTGTTGGGAAAATTTTTTAACATTTTAATTACAATTTACAATTACAATTTACAATTACATATTAAATAATATATTATTTGTTTTTATGATTTTAGCTTTATGTCATTCTTTTAATTCAACAAAATCTTATAGCTATGTATTCAGCTATAACAATCTTTAAGAAGTTCGATCAGTTCGGGGAAAATAAAAATCATTTATAATTGCATATGCCATTTGTACACAATGGAAAATGTATGCTGAACAAGCAGTGCTCATTGTTAAACCAAACATCAACTCATGAGTCCTTTTGTCAGAAAAAATATGATCACAGTTTCTAAATTCAAATAAATATTTTGTAAATACTTTGGAAAACACTACAGAAAAAGGTAAAATAATTTGTGGAACAAATTTTTATGATAGAATACTAAAACCAGCTAGGACAAGTAATGTAGGTGAAAAAAAGCTGATTCAGTCTGTTTTCATACTTTATTAAAAACTATACCTTAATACTTTGTTAAGAAATACAATGGAGGGGCGCCTGTGTGGCTCAGTCGGTTAAGCGTCTGACTTCGGCTCAGGTCATGATCTCACGGTCCCTGGTTTCAAGCCCCGCGTCGGGCTCTGTGCTGACAGCTTAGAGCCTGGAGCCTGTTTCAGATTCTGTGTCTCCCTCTCTCTCTGCCCCTCCCCTGTTCATGCTCTCTCTCTGTCTCAAAAATAAATAAATGTTAAAAATTAAAAAAAAAAAAGAAATACAATATATTTCCATTATTTAATCTGTAATAACACTGTATGGTATTTAACTCAAAGTAAGTATTTATGGAGTGAGGTCTACCATGTAAGGCCTTTTCTATGAAGATGCAAACATGTGCATCAACCATAGATGTTTAACTTTTGGGTAACACGGCACAGATAGACATTCAAAAAGACACTCATTTCCTCTCCCACCTAAGAAACATTTCCATCCTGGGTCTATCCCTATATAATTATTTAAGTGACTACAATGGAATAAAACCAGAATATGAAAATTACCTTCCCTATTAAGCTTCTATAAAATAGATCAGTCTAATAATAATTGAATACTTTAATTTTTGAATATTCAGTGATACAATAAAAAGATAAAAGAAGATTCCATTTTTTCACGGAATTTTTAAAACACAGAACTCATTGTTAATTCTTGTTACCTGAAATATGACTTTGATGGGAAGAAGCATCTTTATATTGCTTAGAATGTCAGAGAAGTTGAAATTTTATATCACACTGTAAAGCTCATTTTCTTATCTACTTGCTATGTAAAGTGGCTTAAATAATGAATTCTACATAAAGCCATATATTTGTAGCAATTAAAGAATTTTGCAATGAGCAGAGAACCTATAGCATTACTATCCTAATTTTGCAGCTAAATGCCAAAAGAATTGAAATTTGGTTTCAGCTTTTGTTGTCACACAAACAAACCTACCTAAGAGATACACCTGTTGCCTTTTTCCTTAGCTACTTAGCGTCTACATTTTAAAATGACTGTTTCCAGCAGTTATAATTATTTGGAAGAGGCTGGCTTCCAATAAGTTGCATGCTGTCATAAACAGAAGACCCAAACTATTTAAAAAAATGACTTAAAATAATGAAATGGTTCTGGTGAACATTATTATAATACTAAAAATAAAACAAAAATTAAAAAAATATTCATTCTGTTCTTCTAAGTCACAACATCTCACATTGCATGCAACCTCTAAAACAAATTCTGATAAAACTTTATTCTTGACACAGAATTAAGCATATCCATGATTATACAGTCTGCTTTAATAGGCATTTTATTGTTAAATATCACCAGCTCCCAAGATTCTATTAGCAGAAATAATAACATTAATTTCATATTTAACTGATATCCATCTTATTGAGGGAAATGTACTCATTATTTTATTTGCTCATGGTGTTAATAACTTATTTTCTGAATGTGTAATTTAATCAAAATGAAGGGACATATTCAAGCACATCTACTTCAGATAATAGTTTATAATATTTTTTAAAATTTAGAAGATTTTTTCTCTTTACTAATTTGGATTATTAAGATATATTGTTCATATTACAAAAACAGGATCTTAAAAATTGGAATGTTATATAATTAATAATAATAATTAATATAGAATATTTCACCTCCCTTAAATATCAAAAATTTAAAGAATCTAGTGTCCTTCTCTTTGTAAATAGATGGATGATAAATAGATAATCTTTCTATGTATATGTCTAGCTGTATATATACATGCATATATATGTGTGTATATATATATATATATATATATACATATATGTATGTATATACAAAGAGAGAGAGAGAGAGAGAGAGAGAGAGAGAGAGAGAAATAATACCTCATGTCCAAACTATCTTCCTAAATTGTGATACCTATTGTCAATCTCCTGATCTAAGGTAATTTAAGAAAAATATCAATGATATTAATATATTTACTGATTGAAACCAAGGTACTCCTCTGGCATGTAATGTTGGTTTAATCTGGAAAAACAAACAAACAATAAATGTATAAATAAGCTGGAAAAAGTTTTTTAAATAGAACTTACCTTCTTACTTTATAGTATTCATTATGTGATTATTTGAGTGATCACAACTAAAAACATGGATGAGTTTAAAAAAAAATATTTTATCCTGAAAGCTGGGTGAGACTTGAGGTAGAAAGTATAGAATTTGAAAGGTTTGGTCTGAAAGGCTTTGGACAATGCCATACAGAAGGTACTTGATGGTAAAAGAGAAGTTTGAGCTGGAAACTGCCTTGAATGATCTGGAAAATAAAGGAGTTGGGGGAAAAGTACTAACCTGGATATGACCTTTAAGAAGGACAAAATATTTGTCTGTGTTTGGGTAGCAGGGCCATGTAATTAATTTTATCTACCTATCTATCTGTCATCTATCTATTTATCTATCATCTATCTATCCTCTTGAGCTGGTATTCAAGTAACATTGTGGCCAGAGAAAAACACAACCATGTTAATTGGTCTTATTTTAAATTCATTCCCAGAAACTTCAGTGGTGACTGGGTATTCTAATGTTTTCTTTAGTCAACTAACTTTCCTATTTTTCCCCACAGTGTCTTTTATCTCTTCAAATGTACTCTACCGCTTGCTTCTGCTCAGCTTTAGATGGTAGATGTGTTTGCAAATATCTTGATGATACAGAGGAAATTAGAAAATTAGCACTTACATTTTCTTTCCTTTAAATCTATGAACTAGGCTGTGTCTTTTCCCTGGCATTCTAACTCCCTCCTGTGAGAATGAACAGCCATGTTGGTCTCTGAGGGCAATAACATATGTACATTAGATTCAACTCCTTTCTTCCTATCCATTCACTGTCTTTGTTTGTTTTTGAGATATAATTGACATAATACTTTGTGTAAGTTTAGGACTACAATATGTCTGTTTGGTACCTTTTGTAATATGGTTACGACTTTAGCATTATTTAACTGACCTATCACATCACATAATTACCACTTCTTTTTTTGTGGTGAGAAAATTTAAGCTCCAGTATCTTAGCAACTTTGAAGTATATAATACAGTATTGTTGAGTATAATCACTATGCTGTGCACAAGATGTCCACTTGTTAGAATGGCTATCATCAAAAAGGCAAGAGATAGTGCTGGAGAGTATGTGGAGAAAAGGGAACCCTTGTGTACTGTTGGTGAGAATGTATATTGCTTCAGCCATTATGAAAAACAGTGTGGACATTCCTCAAAAAAAATTGAACTAACATATCACCCAGCTATCCCACTTTGGGGTATATATGAATACAAGATATCAGAGAGACATCTGCAACCCGATGCTTATTGATTGCAGCATTATTCACAACAGCCAATAATTATTGACTTTGTACTTGTGACTACTCAGTGTTTCTTTGTCATAATTTGCTTTTCTCTTTCTCCTCATCCTCATCAGGATATAAACAGGCTTTAATATTGCTCACGTTGAGGGGAGCCTGGGTGGCTCAATTGGTTAAGTGTTCAACTTTGGCTCAAGTCATGATCTCACAGTTTGTGGGTTCGAACCCCGCATTGGGCTTTGTGCTGACAGCTCAGAGCCTGGAGCCTGCTTCGGTCTGTGCCACCCTCTCTCTCTCTGTCCCTCCGTGCTCATGCTCTGTCTCTCTCTCAGAAATAAACATTTAAAAAAATTAAAAATATATTGCCCACGTTGAAACTAAACAAACACCAAAACCTTGTGTGAGCCTTTCTCTATCTCAGATACTCTACACTCTTCTGTTCCCTTTCAAGTAAATTTCTTCTGAGTAGTCTGTGTACAATCATTATGCCATCAATCTTCCCATTTCTTTAAGAAGATACTCCAATTTAAGGACACCATTCTCTTTTGTTTGCCCTTTTAGTGCACTGAACTCTCAGGCTCTTTTTTGTATCCTATTCATTTTTACCTGTAAATTTTGGTACACTGTGGAACTCACTACAGATCTCCTGTTTTCTCTATATAAATACACCTTCATAGGTAATTTCATTTGATTTTATGGCCATGCATGTCATACAAGTTTTGGATAAATACCAGTTTATTTATCTCAGACTTTTCCTTAAACTCCTAACTTGTATGTCTGTTTACTCCACATACCCACTTAGTTCACAACCTTAAAATGTGCTCCAACCGCAGGCTTCCACATTCATTAATGACCATCTATTAGTTTAGTTCTTCAGTTTAAACACTATCTAGTCATCTTTGAATACTTTTTTTCTCCCATAAAGAATTCATGAACAAATCCTGATGGATCTTTTTTTTTCAAAATATATTCAGAATCTGATCTCTTACCCTCACCTCCACATTCCAACCACTATATGTTCTTTGCTGAGCTATTATACTAATAACCTTCTAACTCCCCACTTGTCTACACACACACACACACACACACACACGAGTATTTTCTGTATCTCACTCTAAATAGGTATACGTTCTCAACATGATGAGAGTGATTACTGACATAACATAGCATCTGGGCTAAAAACTCCAATACTTTTCATCTCGCTCAAAGTAAAATGTAAAGTCTTTGTTATGCTTTGACTCCATGATACTATCGACATTAACTCTTTCCACAACTTAATGTGCTTACTCTCCACCAGTCTCACAGATTCTTTGATGCTACAAACTACCGTAAGGACTCAAGGACATTTCATTCTTTTTTTTTTTTTTTCATCTTTAATGCTTATTCCTAGATATCACCACTCAGACTTCTATTCTCCCAGATCTTTGCTCAAATATTCCCTTATCATATAGGTCTTTCCTGAACACTGTTTTGAAAACAAGACTCCCTGCACTCTCTCTGCTTTTATGCACAATTTTTGTTGTTTATAGCACTTACCATCATCTGACAGTATTGTGTATTTGTTTGGTTGCTTATTGTCTGCTTTCCCTTCCATATTAGAAACACTTTGATAGTAAGAATTTCATCCTGTTCACTTTGCCCAGGATAAGACTTGGACATAGTAACACTCTATAAATGTATTTTAAATGAGCGAATGGATATGGATTAAAAAATAAGTAAGAACTTTGTGTGAAAAATAAAACCAAAAGTATGTACCAAGGTAGGGTCCTGGGTTGTTTAGGTGACGTGGACAAGCAGTGGAGTCCTGGTGAGTGATGAATTCCTTTTGAAGTACCAGTTTGAGTCCCATATTTCTGTCTCTTGGTGCCCTTGTATTTATCAGAATCTAGGTATAGTGAATTTTGACACCAATTATATGGCTATGAAGATGAAGAGCTATTTAGGGAACAGATGCTTCATTACTGTAAAGGATTCTATTTAAAATCATGATTTTAGACATGACAATAACAGTAACTTCAACATTATTGTTCTTCACAAATGTAGATGATTTTTATGGAATAACATTGTTTACTATCAAACAAGAAATTCAGAAAACTAGTAATTTTACCTATTTTTTAAATATTTAAATGTTAACACTGTATTCCCAAATTTTAAGAAAGTAGCATATAATAATTGGTAAGGAAGTACCAAGGTAAGTACCATATAATAATTGGTAAGGAAGTTAACAAGTACCAAGGTAAGTACCATATAATAATTGGTAAGGAAGATAAAGTATTTAAAATAATGTTATGTCTCTATCTGTGTCTGTATCTGTATCTCTGTGTATCTCTTTGTATAACTCTATAGCTACATCTGTATCTTTATCTAAATCTTTATAAAGAGCCCGGCAAATGTTAATAAAAGAGATGATTGGGATATTGCTGCAAACATTTCCTCTTCTAATTTTAACACATATACACAAATACAAAATAGCAAAGAAATTAATACACCATCACCACCCACATGCACACATATACACAGAAAAAAATATGGCTAAAATTTCAGAATACACATAGTTTTACTCTATTTACCACTCTGAATACCAAGCAAATAATGAATTAAACAGAGAGGGGAAAAAAAGTAAAGAAGACATTTCCAAAATTCGATAAAACTAATAACCACCCATAGCCTCAAACTGTAAACTAATAAAACTAGCTTTTAAATGCTCTGCTGTGGAGTATCTGGGTGGCTCAGTCTGTTAAGTGTCTGACTCTTGAATTCGGCTTAGGCTATGATCTCACGGTTTTGTGGTTTCAAGTTCCACGTCAGGCTCTCTCCTGATAGCACTGAGCCTGCTTGGGGTTCTCTCTCCTTCTCCGTCTGCCCTTTCTCCACTCTCACTGTCTCTGTCTCTCTCAAATAAATAAATGAAACAGAAAGAATGCTCTGCCCTTTGGACAGATTAAAGGACAATGCTGAGTATAAATGCATTTTTCCGGGGCGCCTGAGTGGCTCAGTTGGTTGAGTGTCCAACTTTGGCTCATTTCATGATCTCACAGTTCATGGGTTTGAGCCCCCCATCAGGTTCTGTGCTGACAGCTCAGAGTCTGGAGCCTGCTTCGGATTCTGTGCCTCCTGTCTCTGTCCCTCCTCCATTCACACTTTGTCTCTCAAAAATGAATAAACGTTAAAAAATAATTTAAAATGCATTATTCTGCAGGTTATATATAGCAATAAGAGTTTTGCATACATAGATAAAACATGCTGAACAGAAGCAAATAAACTCTTGCCGTTGTAGGTGCATGTACGGGGAGATGGTAGATTGGATGCTGGACCCTGTATTTGCTAAATCTCTCAGTTTAACTGGAGAAACAGAGTATAAAAGGGGGAAGAGATGTGGAGTAGAAATTAATGGTTCAGCTACTAATTATTGTCAGCTGAATAAATCAGTGTAAAGACCCTACATGAAAAGGGGTTGGCAAAGGGGTTATGTTGTGAACTAGGAGCACAACCAGCTGGCGCAAAGCAGTCAAATCTCCAGGACAACAGGTAGTGAGAAAGTGAACTCAGTAATACACATGATCCCAGCAACTCTTTGTTCAAGCTTCTGATCTCTGCTCTTTGTCTAAACAAATCTTGGAGAAAAGCCATGCAAGAAAAAGCCATGCATGCATTCAAAAATAACTAATGATAATAAAGCAATCACAGTGTCACTATACCATATCTAATGCAAAGACAAAGGAAAGGAAAAAATACACAGAAACAGTTGAAAAAATATACATCAAAAATGACATTATAAAACTGAAGAATTATACATAATGTAACTGAGCAGTGGATAAATATTTGCTCCAAATTTAGAAATATGGCTTTTCTGAAATAAAAGGTCAAAGAAGAAACTCAGGAGCCCAAAGAGAGCATCACAAAATAACACATTTGGTATCTATATATTCTTTTAAAGGAACATAATATGATACTAATAAAAGCACAATATCTGATACAATTATCAAAGAGTGAACAGTGAAAATACTTGATGTTCAAGTGAATGTTATTTTAGGCACAGTGCTTATACAAAATGAAAAATTTCTTCTCTCATTCACCATATTCACAGAAAAAAAAGATTTATAACTTCTGTTTAATTTGATGGACTTAAAAGCATCTTATAAAATTCAGCATCTACTCCTAATTATAAAAAGAATAATATAAGATAAAGGACTTTGTATCCATATTTTACGCAAACATGAGTATAAGAAACAAAAATATTTTTAAGGAGAAATTACTAATCACTCTTCATTCACACTTAGGTAAAGATGTTCACTATCGTCATGTTGTTTTTGATATTTCTGGAAATGCTTGCTTTAGCAAGTTGACAAGACAAACTCTAAGGAACATTTCTATTGGAAAGGGATAAGACAAAGTATCATCATTTTCGGATATGTTTATATACCCGAAAACCAAAATAATCATAAAATGAATTTCCTGTTTTCTCCTGAATTATGTGAATATGTTTTTTAAAATTCTTTTAATTTGCCTATTTGAATTTGACTTTTACCTCTTACAGTAGATTGAGAATGGTTGCTCTAGACATTACAGTATAATTCCAAAAGTTTTCATTATATTCTCAAATATATATTAAACCAAATATGTAAAACATAGAAATATTTGGTCAAACAGTACAAAATGCTTTATTTATTTATTTTTTTTATTCTAGAGAGAGAAACAGAGAGAGCATGAGTGGGGGATAGTGGCAGAGTGAGAGAGAATCCCAAACAGGCTCCACACTCAGCATGGAGCCCGAGTTGGGACTTGATCTTATGACCCTGGGATCATGATCTGAGCCAAAATCAAGAGTGGGGTGCTCAACTGACTGAGTTACCCAGGTGCACAAAGCTTCTATTTGTACAGTTGTTTGGGGAAACTGATGTACAGAATCATGGTAATAATTAACAATGCTGTATTATATACTTGGAAGTTACTAAGATAATAGATGCTAAATGTTCTCAGCCCCCTCAAAGGTAATTATGTAGAATGATGGATGTGTTAACCAACCGTACTGTGATAATCATTTTTGTGATATATATGTGAGTCATATCATCACGTTGCACTCCTTAAACTTATACAATGCTGTATGTCAATTATATCTCAATGAGCTGGAGAAAATGAACAATACAGGTCCATTTACTAATGCATTCTAACATCACTTTATTCATACATTGTCACAAGTATTACATCTTGATAACCTATTAATATCACTGGAAATATTATACATATTTCCTTAAACATTCATTTAGATTTAAAAAGGAATTAAGAAGATAATAGTTTTAAATAATTTCCATAAATATTCACTATATTCAGTGTTCATTTCTTCTTGAAGGTCTGTTTCTACTTGAAATTTCCCTTCAGTCTGAAGAATTTCCTTTACCATTTCTTGTAGTATACAGTACTTCTATTGGTGACAAATTGTCTTAGATGGTTTCAATCAGAAAGAGGTTTAATATTGCCTTCATGCTTGATGGCTATTTTCACCACATAGAGATTTCTGGGTGTTGGTTATCTTTTTTCAGCACTATATAGGTATTGTATCTTTGTCTTCTATCTTAGTGGTTTCTGATGAGAAATCTATGCTCATTTAAATCATTGTTCATTGTGGTAACATTCCTTTTCTTTTTCTGGCTGCTTTCAAGAGTTTCTATTAACTTTTACTTTCATCAGTTTGTCTATGATGTCCCAGAAATAGCTGTTTTCCTATTTACCCTTGTCGGGGAATTTCATCAAACAGATGTGACTGGCAATTGCCCTGTGAGCTGGACCTGGGCACTTGGAGACTCCGCACTGCCTTCCCCATCCTTGGAATGTTGGTTCTGCTTGTCTTATCCCTGAAGACTGCTTCAAAGACATAGCTTGAGATAGTGAGGTGGTTGACAACACCTATATAGTATGTGACTAAACCCAATTAAAACCTCTTTACAAATTGTTAAGATTTGATGACTGAGTATGGGATCCACTCACCTTGCTGTGGTCCACAATAAGCCTTGTATGTAAGTTCTGTTTGCTCATTAAAACTGCCACCTACCCATCTAGAATGACCTGCTTCTTTCTACAGTCTCTCCCTGCCCTCTGAGTACAGCACCATTTTCAGATTCTACTTGTGAAGCTTCAAGAGGGTTTCAAACCAACAATATTCTTTGGGTTCACTGAGGTTCTAGAATTTGTAATTTAGGGGCACCTGGGTGGCTCAGTTTGTTAAGCTTCTGACTTCGGCTCAGATCATGATCTCACAGTTCATGGGTTTGAGCCCCACGTTGGGCTCTGTGCTGACAGCTCAGAGCCTGGAGCCTGCTTCGGATTCTATGTCTCTCTCTCTCTCTCTCTCTCTCTCTCTCTCTCTGCCCCTCCCCTGCTCTCTCTCTCTCTCAAAATAAATAAACATTAAAAAAAATTAGAATTTGTAATTTAATGTGCTTTACTAAATTTAGAAAGGTTCTGGCCCTTATTTCTGGAATTTTCTTCTACTAATATGCTAATATTTGCTTAGGGCAAAGAATCTAACATTTAATATTTCAGCATTATTATATGCAATGTATTGGCTTTCAGACCCATCCTAATGAACCATGCCATAAGCCTGCCCCTCAAAATAAGGTAAACTAAATGTTTTTAGAGAACACCATGCTTTTCTGACAATATATGAGTTACAAAGACCCTCTGGCCCAATTACTGATGAAGGAAAATGAGATTAAATATGTGAAATTTGACAAGCCATTGATATAATTGATAATTATATCCTGGATAATCATATTTTAATAATTATTTAACAACCTACTCTACTTTTTTTTTTTGAGTTTTGATCTCCTGGGCAATAAAATGAGGAAAGAAGTGTGAAGGAAATAGTTGTCCTCCTGTTTAACTCATAGATTTTTTGTAATAAATAAGTTTATGTATTTAAAATTATAAAGATCTACATAAAAGAAACACAGCATTCAGAATCTTTAGAAATGATGATATATTACTAAACATGTACATAATTCTTAGATTTCAAAACATCCTTTGAAAATCAGGTAGATTATTTACCTTGTTTACATTGTGTAGAAAAAATAACATCTCATCTAACATTTTGATAGTATCTTATGAATTTTTTCCTTATTTAGTTCATTTTAAAATTAGATTATTTTTCAAAACTACTGTGTTGGCTGTAGCATTTTAAAAAAATCAGACATTAATGCATAGCACTAAAATAATTTGTCTAGGTTATTAGTCTTTTTTCTCCTGATATATCAAGGCCAATTTTGTAGTAAACACACTTGGTATTTCCAGAAATAAATGGAAGCCCAGTATATGTAGATCAGCATTAATCACCATGGTTACATTACTTTTGGAAGCAGCAGCACGTGTCATGTGAATACACTAAAAACACCTCTTAGAATATTTGCTTCTTTACTTTATAATGTCTTTCTAATCTGGCTTTTCATTTACTATTAAAACTTTCCTATGTCAACGTCCTAGGTTATCAGAGTAAAAAGTTCCAAAAAAAAATCCATGGCTAAATTTTTATAAATATATTCATTATTTAAAATTGTTTGAATTACAAAGGAAATAAAGTTTTAAAAACACACAAATTTTATTTTCAACCTCTTTTATTCTATGTTCTGTGCATTCTTACATATGTTCCTCTTCAGTTAAATACACAATTTCTAGGGGCGTCTGTGTAGCTCAGTACATTAAGCAATTAAGAGTCCGACTCTTGATTTTAGCTCAGGTCATGATCTCATGGTTCATGGGATCAAGCCCCGTGTTGGACTCTGTGCTGATGGTACAGAGCCTGCTCAGGATTCTCTCTCTCCTCTCTTTCTGCCCCTTACCCATATGTGCTCATGTGTGTATGCTCTCTCTCTCACTCTCAAAATAAATACATAAACATTTGAAATAATTTCTAATTGACATTTATAAAATAATATAGGAAGTGGAGAAGTCAAACATATTTCATAGTCATATAAAATATCATTTTGATGATTTTTTCATTTGATGTGTTACAGAATCTGATAAAATTTATATTTTCCCTTTAATAAATGCATATAGTCATAATATTTTGGATATGATTTCAATCTACTAACTTCCAGATCCTGTAAAAACATTTCATGCTCTCTTGTCTTGGATTTCAAGGGTTCTTTATCCTTTATACAGAATCACACAAAAACATAAGGTTTCACTGGAATTAACAGTCTAACGTCTGCTCTGAACCTTCAAATAAGTTTTCTTTAGAATCAAATCTCACTAACAGCTTATTTGGAAATAGCTGGAATGAATATGAATTCCTTCTGTTTGTTACCAGGCATCCATTCATTTATTCTTTCAAAGGGATTTAACTCAGTCCTTGCTATGTTCTAGACAATCATGAAAAGTTTACAAGAAATCAATTTGATATAACTCCAAGCCATTAATGGTGAGATAGAAGTCAGAGATATCATGATAAAAATTCCTAGGGCCTAATTCTCATAATCAAAGCCATCAGAAATCTAATGAGCAACTGATCACTACAAATATTATAGTGGACAAAATATAGATTGCAATAATTTTTGTTTCCAACAATAGTTAGCTATATACAGGATTTTAACTTAGAGCAGCTCACCAGTAAGAAAGATGATATTAGTCACTTGCATTTCATATTTTGTTTAGAGTCTAATTAAAGTTTGAAATTAAATAAGAATTTTAAGACTTATTCTTTATAATAGGAGATATGTTTCTACAAATATCTTATGAATGGAGGTAGTCAAGGTTCGGGTAACTGAATTATCAAAATCTTTGGCAGGATTTGTCAGCCAATTTCAATTCGTGTTAAATTTCTGTTCTTGACTTCTGCAGGCCTATATTTCCATTTTAGAAACAACCAGCTAATTTTTGGTAATTTACAATCACTTGATATAACAATTAGCAATGTGTATACTTGATCTAGTAAAATAAGCCAAATGCAGCAATCATTATTCAAGACAGCTTGTCAGGGATAGGGGTAACATCAAATCATTTATACTAAATTCATTTTTTTAAAAGGATATAATTATTTAAAAATAGAGGATTAAATTCGTAGGTATATTTATGTTTTGTTTTTCATTACGGGAAAAAGCCATAATATTTCGAAACATAAATAATATTTACTTTTCAAAAAAATCTCAAATGTCATACAAAAAAGAAGAATATATTGAATATATTTCCTATTGAAACCTCCATTTTGTTGATTGAGCCATAGTAACATATAACCATCTAATATTTTTGGCTTTTGATTATTTTATTTAATAAATACTCTGATTTAAAGTAATTTCTGAAATGTGTTGTGCCGTAGTGCTTTCTAGTTTGAATCCTTTCAATGTTTATTTACATTAGATTATTGATTACTTTTACACATTTATTTCCTCTGTACATTTTCTATCTAGTATGAACTCTTTGAGGATCTTAACATGTATATTTTGGACAATGATTTTTCCATGTCAGTTATATCCAGAGAGGTTGTGGGGTTTGTTTTTGTTTGTTTTTGTTTTGAACTGCAAAAGACACCAAATAGCCAAGCAATCTTGAGAAAGAAGAAGGAAGTGGGAGGCATGGTTTCTGATTTACACTATACTACAAAGCTAAAAACTCAAAATAGTATGGTATTGGCATAAAAACAGACACATAGATCAACAGAACAGAATAGAGAGCCAGAAATTAACCCACCCATAGAGAGCCTAGAGATAAACCCACCCATATATGGTCAATTAATTTACAACAAAAGAGGGGAGAATATACAGTGGGGAAAGGACAGTCTCTTCAATAAATGGTATTGAGAAAACTGGACAGCCACATGCAAAAGAATGAAATGGTATCACTATCTTACAAAATTCACAAACATTAACTCAAAATGAATTAAAGACTTGAACAAAAGACCCGAAACCATAAAACTCCTAAAAGTGAAACATAGGTGGTAAACTCTTGACTTGGCGTTGGCAATGATTGTTTTGGATTTGACACCAAAAGTAAAGCAGCAAAGGAAAAAAGTAAAACAATTAGGACTAGAAAACTAAAAAGCTTCTGTACAGCAAAGGAAACTACCAACACAATAAAAGACAACCTATGAAATGCGAGAAAATACTTGAAAGTCATATATCTGAAAAGAAATTAATATCCAATTTATATAAAGAATTCATACAACTCAATGGCAAAAAAAAAAAATCCAATTGAAAATCGGCAGAGGATCTAAACATATGTTTTTCCAAAGAGGACATACAAATGTCCAACAGGTACGTAAAAAAGTGCTCACTATCACTAATCATGAAAATGCAAATGAAGAAAACACAATGAGATATCACCTCATGACTGTTAGAATGGCTATTATCAAAAAGATGAGAAAACTCTTTTACCTTGGCCACAGCTGCTTCTTACTACACATATCTCCAGAAGCAAGGGAAACAAAAGCGAAAATGAACTATTGGGACTTCACAAAGATTAGAAATTTCTGCACAGCAAAGATAACAATCAAAAAAACTAAAAGGCAACCTTTGGAATGGGAGAATATATTTGCAAAGGACATATAAGATAAAGGACAAATATCCAAAATATCTAAAGAACTTCTCAAACTTAGACCCAAACAACAAATAACCCAGTGAAGAAATGAGCAAAAGAAATGAACAGATATTTCTCAAAAGAAGACATACAAATGGCTAACAGGGACAGGAAAAAATGCTCCACATGACTCATAATCAGAGAAATACAAATCAAAACCACAATGAGATACTGTGTCACACCTGTTCAAATGATTAAAATTAACAACTTAGGAAACAATAGATGTGTGAAGATGTGGATAAAGGGGAACCCTCTTACACTGTTGGTGAGAATACAAACTGGTCCAGCCACTCTGAAATGCAAACCTCCAGTATGGAGGTTCCTCACAAAGTTAAATAGAAACTACTCTGTGACCCAGCAATTGCACTACTAGGAAGTTATTCAAAGGAAACAAAAACACTGATTCAAAGGGCACATGCACCCTAATGTTTATAGAGCCAAATAAGGGAAAGAGCTCAAATGTCCATCAATTGATGAATGGATAAAGATAAAAAACAAGGAAATCTGCCAATTGTGACAATATGTGTGGATGGACCTTGAGGGCATTATGCCAAATGAAATAAGTAGATACAGAAAGACAAACATGGTATGCTCTTGCATCTATGTGGACTCTAAAAACAAAAACAAAAACAAACAAACAAAAAACCCCAAAAGCAAACGAGCAATTGAACTCGTAGATACAGACAATACATTGGTGGTTCCAGATGTGGGGAGGTAAAAGTGGGCAAAGTGGGTGGAGATAGTCAAAAGATACAAATTTCCAGTTTTAAAATAAAGAAGCCCTGGGATGTAATGTAGAGTATGGTGACTGTTGTTAATAATACTCTATTATATTTATAAAAGTTGCAAGAGAGTGAATTTTAAAAGTTCTCATCACAAGAAAATAATTTGCAAACGTGTGGTGACAGATATCAATTAGACTTATTGTGATAGTCATTTTACAACATATACATATATTGAATCAATGTTTGTATACCTGAAACTAATAAATATTATATGTCAATTATAGCTCAATAAAAATAGGAAATATCATTATTTTAGAAAATACCTTTTAAACATAAATAAGAGTCTAGAGATGAAACATATAATATATGAAATATAAAAGACACTGGATGGAATTTAAAAAATGAAAAATTACAGAGAAGGGAGTATGCAAATCTGAAGATAAATCAAAATCAAGAGGAAAAAAAAGTTTGAAAAGATTGAACAGAATCTCAGGGACCTGTTAGATAATATAAAACAGTATATCATACATGAGTTAGAGTTGCAAAAGGAGAAGAGAGAAATCAGAGCAGGGAAGAAAAGAATTTTTTGATGGTAGGACCAAATGCAATGGCACAAGAGACAGAATGCAGAACTCTTGGTTACTTGCTTTGAACTAGACACGGCTGACAGAGAAGGCAGACTTGGCATATACACACATTGTCACTACTGATTCCATGAATGTTAAAAGGATAATGAAGACATATATGAACAGTATGCCCACAAATTTGATAATTTTGGGAATACAATCAATTTCTCGAATACTTATATATGTGGATATACTTGGCTTAGTATATACTCATATATGTTTCTTTGATCTTTCAGCTTCCAAGGCCTAAAAACAACAAACATGATAGTAGCCATGAGTATAGTTGGCTACTAGATTTCCATTTCTAATACCATTCTCCAATGAAAGGAATCAGGACTCCTGGTTGAATGGCTGGTTCTCAAAACGGAGCAGGAAAAATTCAGGGTAAGCTTGGAGCCCCTTGTTGTTCCAGAAAGTAAGGAAGTGCTAAGTAAACACTACACACACACACACACACACACACACACAAAGTATCTTACGTAGATCCTGAGAAGTTTCCCGATGGTCAAATATGGAAAAGTTTGAGCAAAACAAATAATGTAGTGTTGGGTTAAAATCCCAAGTATAACATAAATATCCAAGAGTCCATGTTGACATAAATAAGTGACTGGGTAAATAAATAAAGGGGGAAAAGACAAATGTTTCATGAAGAAGAATCCCAAGTAATCTAAGATACTCTGTTCTCAAGGATTTGGCACATAATTCCCCATTCCCAAGTGTGACCTGTGCATCTTGATTTCTTTCCAAAGAGTACAGTATGGGAAGGGGAAGAGGAGTAACTACAATGGAGAAATCTGACAAATACTACTTTAGCCCGGTCACCAAGATTAACATCAACAGTTAATAAATCATGTTGATAGTATGTATCTTAGATGTGATATAATGAGAACAGCGGTTTTCCTATGTGATCTTTCTTTTAGAAAACTATAAAATCAGTATGATCATAAGGAAAACATCAACTAAGGGACAAAATACCTGCTCAAGTCTACTCAAAACTGTCAAGGTAATCAAGCAAGGAAAGCCCAAGAAAAATCCCATAGTAACAGGCTTTGAAAAAGACAAGACAACTAAATGTAAAGTCATATCCTGGATAGGATACCTGGAACAGAAAAAGGACATTAGGTTAAATACTAAGGATATTTGAATTAGGTACAGAATTCACTTAATAAAAATGTCTCAATATCGGTTCATTCGTTGTAACAAATGTACCATACTAATGTAATATGGGGTGTAATAATAGGAGAAACTGGGCGAAGATACGTGCATATATATATTATTAAAGAAGGCATGAAAAATGTCACAAAATGAATATATTTATACATCACTTGAGAGAAGAATGAGAAATGTTTGGCTGCTAGTGAAAGATTTTCTTTATATATAAAAGTTGTACAGCATTATTAATCATATATATGTTTTTGTCTTTAATGAGATTTTATTATTGGTTTTTTGAATAATGTGTTAAAATATTTCCATGGGACTATGAGATACGATATCTCATTGCTTCTGAAAGGCTCTAATACTTAATGAGAAGACTGACATTTGAATACCTAAATCTGGGTCAGTTTATTTATTGATTTAAAAGTAACATGCACACAGAAAAGTACACACTTGTTAACTGTATGTATGGTGACTGCAATCTGCATTCATATCAAGAAAAAGATCGTTACCAGCATTCCAGAAGCCCTTTTTTAACACTTTGAAGGAAGATGTCAGGGGTCATAGAAGTCTGCATGAAGAAAATAATGTTTGACTGGATCTTGAAGGAAAGGTGAATTTTAGCACCTGGATATGAGACACAGTAGCAGGGACATCATAGGAACAGATGATTAAATGAGCAATATCACCCATATGCATTTCATCTGCTAGACTCTTTAATACACAACGAATATGCATGCTTTCAACTCAAAGTCATTTTTTGGCTAATTTCTTGAAGGCTTGGATATTTGTATTGTATTTTGTTTGGTAGACAGGGAAATTCTAAAATGTTTTAAGGTGGGAAGTGACCTCCTGTAGGATAATGCATCATAAAAATTGCAGAGTGGATTATCAAGAAACAAGATGCAGAAAAACCTAATGGAAGGCAATTACTCCTTAAAGTTCAGTCTCTGATGCCTCCTGATATGGCCACTAGTACCAATAACCCTGTCAATCTTGTATATCGTATTCTACAGAGTGTTACATGCCTTTGGGAGAATTTGATATATCTTCTCATCCTCTCTAAACAAATACATGCAACTCTTGAGAATGTGTCTACAGGTGCCCCTTCCATACCCCTGACTCACACAGCTCTAGATAAAAGTGGATGATAACTTTCTTTTATCAAGAGGATTTTCCTAGTAAATAATGCATATAGTACACATAAAATTATAGACATGAATCCTAGAGAACACAAGATATTCTTTAAAATTCTCTCATAGTGCAATAAGGGCTATTATGAAAAATATTACTGGAAAGAAATAGACAAACTACACAAGAGAAGCCAAGAGAAGCAAATACATGTTTATACAGTTTCTTCTGTGTTTTGCATGATTCTGCCATGGAGAATACTAAATTTTAAGACCTAGTCAGTCCTCGGGTAATTGATGAATGGAGAAGAGATCCAGTTATAGAAAACAACTATGCATCGTGCATCATTATCAAATGTTATAATTGATTGTATAGAAGCGTAGAGGGGTAAAATATATCTGTGAGGCATCTGAGGAGTGGTATAGAATAGAGGTAAAGGAGCAGCATCCCAAAGTAGTGGAAAGGAACATGGAAAACATTTTAGGTTTGAGGAAAACATGGAGGAAAAAAGCATTTCTACAGAAAAAGGAGGAAAATCATTGCATCCAAGAAAGTTATTACCCAACGTACACAAAAAAATTCGATAAAAAACTTCATCAGGACAAAATATGATATGATGCTGATTTTGTAGAATAGTATCCACAGTCCAAGGTTGTTTTTGGAGAGAAGTTCTGGTTGCTTTGCACTCATATTGGCTATACCTTTAGAAAAACAGCTCCAGGTATGGCCAACAGGAAGAAAACCATAGATTCCTTTTATAATCAACACACTGCCAAAAAACACATCAGGTGTTATTTGTTATATAACTCTTTTCTCATTTAGATGATTAAGTAACATGTAAGAGAGAGGAGCAGATGACATTGCTTCCTCTCATACCAAAATGTCTATTTAGTGGTTGTAGCTACTATAATCTTGGAATCACATAAATGGAACAAATCTTGTTATATCTTGGAGACTTGAGAGATTTTATTGATGTTAATAAGCTTAAGGCCTTATAAAAGCCATGCTATAAATTTCTTCCTGCTTAGCTCAACTGGATATTCTTGTGTAAGAAAGAATTTGGCTAGCCCTGTCCGTAGTTCCTGGGAGGTGGCATCCAGATCCTTGGAATTTCCTGAGTGACAGGAAATTATTAGAAGCTAGAGTATGAATGTAACTATGTGACTAATGATTCAATCAAGCATGCCTCTGTAATCAAACTCCAATCAAAACTGAACACTGAAGCTTGGGTGAGCTTCCCTACTTAGCAATCCTCTGCATATGGTCACACATCAATATGCCAGGATGGTTACATATCCCCACTACACAGAGATAGGACAATGGAAGCGTTTACATTTGGAAACCTCCCAGACCTCTTCTTTTGGCTGGTTCTAATTGATATCCTTTTGCTATAGTAAAACTGTAATCATAAGCATAGTGTTTTTATGTCTCGTATAAGTTATCTTAGTGAATTAACAAACCAGAGAGGGTAGTGGAAACTCCCAAATTTGGGGCTAGTTGGTTTGAAGCAAGGAGAGTCCTAGGAACCCCCATCTGGTAGTTGATGTCTGAAGTGAGGGCAGTCCTCCTGTGAAGGACTATGAAGTTTGGCCTGACTCTGGTGGTTTTTGCCAAAAGTCATTGCAAGTATTTTTAAAACAAAATTTATAAAAGATACTCACTTTTATCAACTAAAATTTTTAATTCCTTCCTTTTTCTCATCTTGCATCATTACAAAAAAGGATATTATCAATCTATCAATCAGCCACTAATTTTTTTTAATTTTCAATGTTTATTGTTTATTTTTTTGAGAGAGAGAAAGAGAAAGAGAGAGAGAGAGAGAGAGAGAGAGAGAGAGAGAGAGAGAGAGAAAGTGGTGGAGGGACTGAGTGAGAAGGAGACACAGAATCCAAAACAGGCTCCAGGCTCTGAACTGTCAGCACAAAGCCTGATTTGGGTCTCGAGCCCATGAACCCTGAAATCATGACCTGAGACAAAGTCAGACACAACCGACTAAGCCACACAGGCACCCCTGCCACTAATTCTTAGTACATGAGTATTTCTTGATTTCTTTCTTGTGGCTTATATAGAGTATCTTGAACAAATAAAATTACATTGAACAAATTTATTTTTAAGTGAAAGGCAAGCATCATGCATTTTAAGACAGAGAACTCACTATTAGTACATAGCTCTGCTTAATAATTAAAGAAATAAAATAATAAAGACTCCAATATTAGCTCATCTTGCATAATTTTGAGGAAAACACATCAACCATATCAGCTTTGACTCAGATACCACATTTTATTCAGAGAATCTAGAAAATGGTCCCAAGTCTAATTAAAACCACAGAATCAATATAAGCATTTAAGAACTCTATCTCCAAAGCTGAATCCAAAGGCTAGAGTTAAGTTCAATAAGTTAACTGACTTGTATTTCAGCTGTGATTCTCAGTATTAAAATAGTGTTGAATACACTGTAACCCGCAATCATGCTTCCTCCTTCCATCCACCTTCACACTCCAGTGACCAGAATGCCTTGACAATTTGCAAATTGATAGACACTTTCTTAGACTGTTGTTATTTTCTGATGACACAAAAGTGCTTCCCTGGCCAAAAATAGAATTAAACAAACTACACGAGCAACCTAAAGACATGCAATTCAACGTTTCTGTGTAAAATAATACAGATCAATTCAATCTTTTTTTTCTATAAATGTTATGAAATTAAAACTGCTAAGAAAAAAGTAATTGGAACACTAAGAACTTAAACTGTGCATAATTTAATTGAACTCTTTTAGAAATTATTGAGCAGAAGTTCAAGAAATGAGTCATTTAAAATATGCACTGAAAACAATGCAAAACAGTAAAATGGCATTAGGTCCAGCTGAGGTAGAGTTATTCAGAACATCTTGTGAAATCTTACTCATCACTTTCAGATTAAATTTAGATTTGAAAAACACTTAAAGAACAAGCTATATTTAGAGATATAGTAATAGCCACAAAACCTGGAAGTAAATAAGCTTATTTAGCATTTATGTATATAGGAAGTAAAAGGTATTTTATTACAAGTAGAGGAAAGTTTGCTAGTCTAAAAAGAACTAGACTTTTAAGTCAGTAAAATAAGAAGAGAAAAACCTTGCAAAATTTAATGTCCACTAAGTGATTTGAGAATCAGCTTTCTCTTGCCAAATATAATCGTATTACTTTAGTTAGAGGTCTGCGGCATTTTTAAATATAATGAAAGGTGAATATTGAGATAACCATTAAAAATAGGAAGATATATTTTGACTTTGGAAGACAAGCAAAACTTTGCATACATTTTATAATCTACCTTTCAACTAATTTCTTGCCTCCCTCCCACATAAATCCTAGTCCTCAGGAAGACAATCCCCTTAAATATGCCCTGTGTTGTCAAGCTTCATGCTCTTGCTAATCGAGTGGTCTCACCTCAATGAAGTTCAATTCCTTCTTGGAACTTGATAAAGGATGTCTTAGAGTTGGATAGGGGGCTGAACCTAAATGAAGGGATCCCTGTGGCTGAGTTCCACTCTCATTATTACAGTCTTGCCTACAGAAGCTCAAACTATCACCAGACAACTCTGTCTACAGCTAATGGATCCAGGAAAGTAAGGGCACAGCAGTAGGAAATGGTGATACAATCTTTAGAATAGAAGGAGAATTTAAAAGTATAAACTTAGGAAGATATCAGACATGATTTAAAGTTATCACACACAAAAATGTTTATGGTAATTATGCTCATTGAAATGTGAGCCATTTCTGCTATCCTAAGAAGAATAAAGTGCTTGAAGTCTGAGTCATTTCAACATTTACCAATTTTAGTTTCTAATTGTACAAGGAAATATAAAATGACTTCATACATTTTTATTCATGTGTTAAAAATCTTATTTAATTCAATTTAATAGGGAAAATAGGTAGATGAAACAATCAGTTCAAAGGAGAAGTCAGGAAGCACAGGTTTGTATGTAGTATAGACGGTTGAAATTACGTATAGATAGACATAAAAGTGGATTTCTTCATGCAAGAAGGAAAAGTAAATTCAATGTCCCTCAAATAATTGATTTGCATGTCCAGAGATGAGAATTATTTTGCTCTGCTGTAAGTTTCCTGCACCATAAAGATTTATAAAATAGCCCACCAGTATAGAAAGGATAGAGTCACCTATAAGAGTATGTTCTAAACAATGCAGTTTTCCAATAAAGATATCTAGTGTTTTAGTGGGTCTTTTTTTTTTTTTGCTTATTTCAATTTTCATTGCAATGTCCCTTTTGTAATTAAAAATATTTCAGTGGAAGATTAATTATGATCACAAACTAAAGCTAGTTTCATTAGATTTGGCCTCATTATTTACATAGGTGCAGCCAGAATGTTTATATACTAGGTGTGTCTTCTTAAACTTGCTTTGCTAGAGGTTTTTAATAAGGAAACAGACTGGACTTAGAAAAGATCCCCTTATTTACTCTCTTCATTCTAAGAAGACAAATCCAAAAAACTCTATCTACCATATTTTCACCTGTGATACCTATAAATTTAGGAGCATTCTTTTCTTTTCAGAGTCCCTAAAATACTCAGGTATCTTGCCAGGTAGAATGTGACCTTTATCAACACTTATAAAGCTAGGACTTTGCAAGCCATGCTAGTTTTTCTGAGAGGGATTTATGAGTATATAAGTATTGGCTCCAAATGGAAGACCTTAGTCCCTTAGTTTTTCCTGATTAAATGGGCACCATTCTCAAATGTGATATTACAGTTAAAGCCTTGGTTGCATAACCTACTTTTTGCATTATATTCTGATCAAAAGGACAAACTCTTATTGAATCTATGCAAATAAATATATTGCATATAAAGGGACCCAAGGAGAGTCTCTGATTTGGGAAACGGGTGGTCAGTTAGAATAAGGTATCATTTAGAGATGTTTCATTTCATTTAAAAAACTGAGTCTACTAAGTGGTGATGATTTCCTGATAGCTCAGGAAGCATGAGGAACATGCTTGGAAACACATTTGGAAAATAAAACATTAAAGTAACATCAACAATGTACCAAACAAGTTAATATAATCATCCTTTATTAGTCCAATCAATGAAGTTGTCTGCTTCTTGAATAAAAACTTCTGGGAAATCCTTCATGTTTTCACTGGAACAGTTTGAAGATTTTCTAAATGATACCATCAGTGTGGCCTATCCTAAGAGTTATTCTCTGAAGTGTCAATATCTTGAAATATCGGGTACAGTCCTTTTTCACAGGGCCCTATTTGTCCTGTGGAAGACAGTCTTCTTTGTTAAAGACAAATTCTGGCTTATAGCTGATCGCAGAATTTTTATGGAAGCATGAGAGGAGAGCAAATCCTATCTGTAGGTGACAGAGGTTTAAGATGTTGTGATGAATTTATCTGTACTTATTTCCAAATGTAAAAGTTCTGATGAGAGTGATGACAAGACTAGTGTTACTGACAAAAAGATGTGACAGTGTCTATGGCATATGAAATAGGCTGAAGCCATTTCAGAAAACATTTCAGAAAAGAAATATCTAATTATATTTCAAAGAACACAGAGAGTACTTAATCTCATTTCAAAGAACACAGAGAGTATGTAATCTGATTTATGAAAATGGAATAACATAATTTTTAGAGAGGAAAAGTTGATGTATAGCATGCAATAATCCTGAGACATTACATAAACATCTATAAGTTATACCAAATTACATTATAAGTACACACCAAGAATATAATTAGAATATTAAGGAAAGAGAGTCAATAACACAGAATTAAGGCCTAGATATTTATATTTTTATAAAACTCCATGGTTAAGTGTAACGTGCATTCTATAATTGAAAACCACTAGCATAGAAGATGCTAGAATCAAATTTTAAAAGTAAGGCTAGTAAACATTTTGACTAACTGAAATTTTGACTTACAATACTATGCCATGGTTGCCTATTATTAGCACCAGCTCTGAAAAATATGGGAAAATTTTATTTTTATAATTTTTAAAGTTTATTTAGAGAGAAAGAGAGACAGAGAGAGAGAGACAGAGAGAGAGAGAGAGAGACAGAGAGAGAGAGAGAGAGAGAATGAGCAGGGGAGGGGAAGACAGTGGGAGAGAGAGAGAATGCTAAGCAGGCTCCACACTGCCCGTATAGAGCCTGATGTAGGGCTTGAACTCAAAAACCATGAGATCATGGACTGAGCCAAAATCAAGAGTCAGACACTTAACAGACTGAGCCATCCAGGCACACCAAATACAGAAAAATTTTATTGAGAGTTCATGGTAACTATATCAGTGTTTTCTCTGAGTTTAGAAGATATAAGAAGGGAGGACATTGACAAATCTCTAGGGACTCTTATAAAGCATACCAGTTTAAATTGCTATCAATAACATTTTCCCTATACATACGGCTCTAACCTAAGGAAAGTTAAATACATCTTCTGATCATCTTTTCCATTCAAGTTCATCAGTAGTAACATATCAAATAACTGTATTTCTAGCATCCCTCTCTTTATAGTGTGAAAGAGAAAAGCTCTGTGATTTTTTTCCAGGGGACCATGGACATTATCTCAAAATTGATCTTTGGTACAAAAAAATTATTTCTTTTTTATTTCATTTCATTTCATTTCATTTCATTTCATTTCATTTCATTATTTAATTTCATTTCCTGTCCTTTGTTCTATTGTCAGGATCTAATCTGGAAAAGCAAAAAAAAAAAATTATCAGAGGAGATTTGGATACTTGATTAAAATAGAACCATGAGTATTTGAGACACAATACATGCTTACTTATTTTATTAATGTGATCATAAATATTTGATAGTTAACATACAAAGTAACATATTCATAAAAAATTAGCTCTTTCTTGACTGAGATATTGTTGTTTCTTTTTTTTTTTAACTTTTTTTTTTCAACGTTTATTTATTTTTGGGACAGAGAGAGACAGAGCATGAACGGGAAGGGGCAGAGAGAGAGGGAGACACAGAATCGGAAACAGGCTCCAGGCTCTGAGCCATCAGCCCAGAGCCCGACGCGGGGCTCGAACTCAGGGACCGCGAGATCGTGACCTGGCTGAAGTCAGACACTTAACCGACTGCGCCACCCAGGCGCCCCAGAGATAGTGTTGTTTCTTTAAACGATTCAAGGTCATTAAGTGAATGCAAAGAATAGGCAATTACTATGGTAAAACACAGAATCTAGGCAGATCACACAGAAAAAACGATTATTCACTGATATTGAAAAGGTAATAAGCAACAAATCATGGAAACAGCCCACTAAGATTTTAATACATTCCATGACTTTTTAGACTTGAATATTATAAATAAGTAAATAAAATTCATTTTCAAATGCAAATAAAAAATAAAATTGATATTTTTTGCTTTGTTCTTTATGATAGTCATTCCTACTGAAGACTTACTTTATTTTTTTTAATTTTTTTAAATGTTTTATTTATTTTTGAGACAGAGAGAGACAGAGCATGAACAGGGGAGAGTCAGAGAGAGAGGGAGACACAGAATCTGAAGCAGGCTCCAGGCTCTGAGCTGTCAGCACAGAGCCCGATGCCAGGCTCGAACTCACAGACGGTGAGATCATGACCTGAGTGGAAGTCGGACGCTTAACCGACTGATCCACCCAGGCGCCCCTGAAGACTTACTTTAAAATACATCTCAGAGGCCTGTGAATTTATACTGATTCCATAATACCAAAGATTATTAATATATGATGCATTTATTGCTGCTATATTCATGTAAACCAATCAAAATTTTTAACATTCTATTTCCGTTTCAACATATAAATAATGTTTGTTTTTCCCACAAAGACAAAAAACTGGGGGAAGATGTCAAAATTTTTGACAATATACAGGGATCTGGAGAAAAATGTGTACATGCACAGGCACACACACACACACACACACACACACACACACATCTTTTCTTTTTAAAGTAGAAAGTGAGCATATGCATACTTGTTTGTGTGTTTGTTTGTTTGTTTGTTTATTTATTTATTTATTTGTTTATTTATTTATTTATGTTTATTTCTATACCGCTATTGCTACCACGTTTAGACTCAAACACTTATATTGATTACAGCTTTTAACAATGTAATTCACTATCAGTGGGGTGGCTGACTTCCTCTGATTTGTCTGGGTTTTACTACTGAAAGTCCCACATCCAAGACAAGAATTCTCTCAGTCACAGGCAAATTGGGAGGACAGAAGAGGAACTGAAAACCATCTGTCATACACCACCAGCATGTTAGCAGACTCACAGAAATATTAACACAACTTTCTACACCTACAAACTTCTCAAAATGACAAAATGAACACGTTCATGAACATAACTCAAAGATCTAGCCTCTTTGTAGTATGCAAAAATAAGATGCAAAATCATGTAACTTAAGAACTAGGCTTGGTAATCAATGTTCCCATATTCTTTATTACTTAAAAATATTCTCAATATCCAATGATTATCTATTAACTGAAGATCAGTCCAACATTTCAAGTTATCTAAAGATGAAAATTGTCTTCAAGCTGACCTATTACAAAATATAATTATTGCTGATACTGAAAAAAAAAAACCTGTCAAAATGTTTAATCAATTTAGTTAAAAATCAATATGCTTTTTTGTCATATTAAAAATTAATAGGATGAATGTTACCTTATGTGACCACTAAACTTGTATGTGTTTAAGAAAAGCATACCCGAATAGATTTGTATTACACCTGATAAATCAGAGGAGGTATAGCTGGGGTTTTTTAGCTGTTTCTGTTAAACTAAAATTAAATTAGCCTTGTTTGCCAAAGTTTAATCTAATTTATGTGAACCTAGATTCATAATTTATTTCTAAATTAGTACTTATAAAAGTTAAAGTATATTTAAAGCACACTTATGTTTTAGAAATTAAATTTCCTTATATTTCTGGGAATTTTAGGATTATTTAATTTACATAAACAATTATTTTCCTAAGTCATTCCAAACAAACTCTTTTTAATTTAATAAACTTTGTCATCTATGTTATTAATAACCTCTGGAAGAACAAAAACATTACACATTCAATTAATTAAAGATAAATGCCTTTCTGAATTACTGACACACAGACTAACAAACACAGAGAGGTTTTAGAGCTTCAATTCCATAATTTCCATCATGGGTCAAATGTGAATAAAAATATTTCTTTTACCAGATATCAAAGAGCTCACCTCCAGCCCAGTGGCCATAGGATTCTCAATTGATTTAAATTTAAATGGATAAATAAACAAACAAAAAAGACTAACAGCAGACATTTCATTGCCTTTCATCCAACGGAGAATAGATGTCTATGAATCTTTATTACATTTAACAAATACTCAGAGTATGAAATCAGATTCCAATCATTGCTGCCACCAATGTGAATAACTTAAAAAATTAATTAACAGAAACAAAACCCCAAACTAAAGCAAAATCAAAGCACATTATAGAAAGGAAAATTTTTAATTAGAAAACAAACAAACAAACAAAAACAGGTTCTATTACCACTTCGGATTCACCATGTGGCCAAGAAGTGACAGAACTTGTCTTCAACTGCTCACATGCAGTGAGTCTGCCCATGTCTCATGGTTGAATTCTTTCAGTATCTTGGTGGAAGACCTCCCAAATAGGTAATAGATATATTTTCTAGTTTTATGAAAATATAATCAATATACAACATTGTATAAATGTAAGGCATACACCATAATGATTTGACATGTGTATATATGGTGAAATGATTACCACAATAAGTTTACTAACATACATTACCTCACATTTAAAAGTAAAATATGGGGGCGCCTGGGTGGCTCAGTCGGTTAAGCGACCGACTTCAGCTCAGGTCATGATCTGAGCTCCATGAGTTGGAGCCCCGCGCCAGGCCTGTGCTGACAGCCCAGAGCCTGAAGCCTGCTTTGGATTCCAGGTCTCCCTCTCTCCTTGCCCCTCCACCCCCAAAAATAAATAAAGATTAAAAAAAATTTTTAAGTAAAATACGATTCTTATACAGATAAAACGTGAACACCTGTAAAATATTTAACTTCTTATTAAGGAGAAAACTTGGCAGATATCACAACCAATGCCACAATATTTGAGTTTAAATGTGTTGTATATTAAAATATATCACATAATGTGCTTATAATGATATTTTGTAGTTAACGACATTTATAAATTACTGTTTCTCTATTTTTCAAATTTAAATTTAATTCAGTTTTATATTTTACTCCCGAAGAGATGTTTGATCTTGTTGTATGTATCTTTCAGTTTGGGACAATTTTATCTATGTCCTATATTCTTTTATTATCAGTGACTTCAATATTCCTGTTAGTGACCCACTTGAAGTTGAATTTAAAGTTATCAAACTCTTATCAACAAAACTAAAAGGCGACCGACGGAATGGGAAAAGATATTTGCAAATGACATATCAGATAAAGGGCTAGTATTCAAAATCTATAAAGAACTCACCAAACTCCATACCCGAAAAACAATCCAGTGAAGAAATGGACAAAAGGCATGAATAGACAATTATCTAAAGAAGATATCCAGATGGCCAACAGACACATGAAAAGATGTTCAATATCACTCCTTATCAGGGAAATACAAACCAAAACCACACTGAGATAGCACCTCACACCAGTCAGAGCAGCTAAAATGAACAAATCAGGAGACTATAGATGCTGGCAAGGATGTGGATAAAGGGGAATCTTCTTGCACTGTTGGTGGGAATGCAAACTGGTGCAGCCAGTCTGGAAAACAGTGTGGAGGTTCCTCAAAAAATTAAAAATAGATCTACCCTATGACCCAGTAATAGCACTGCTAGGAATTTACCCAAGGGATACAGGAATGCTGATGCATAGGGACACTTGTACCCCAAGGTTTATAGCAACACTTTCAACAATAGCCAAATTATGGAAAGAGCCTAAATGTCCATCAACTGACGAATGGATAAAGAAGATGTGGTTTATATATATAATGGACTACTACTTGACAATGAGAAAGAATGAAACCTGGCCATTTGTAGCAATGTGGATGGAACTGGAGGGTATTATGCTAAGTGAAATAAGTCAGACAGAGAAAGAGACAGATACCATATGTTTTCACTCATATGTGGATCCTGAGAAACACAACAGAAGACCATGGGGGGAGGGGAAGGGGAAAAAAGTTACAGAGAGGGAGGGAGGCAAACCATAAGAGGCTCTTAAATACTGAGAACAAGCTGAGGTTTGATGAGGGGTGGGAGAGATGGGAAAGTGGGTGATTGGCATTGAGGAGGGCACCTGTTGGGATGAGCATCGGATGTTGTATGGAAACCAATTTGACAACACATTATATTTAATATAAATAATGTTATCAAACTCTTTAATCCAGAAGACATTTATTTCCATTCCTCCTTGGGTACTTGTAAGTATGAACAAAACCTGGACCTGGCCATTCAGCAGAACTGCTGAATTGACAAGATTTCACATTTTAGTTTTCTCACATTGGACCTAATCTTCCTACTCTATATGATGATTGAAACTCATAGAATGAAATCTGGTACATATTTCCAAATTCAGCCTAGTTAACTGAGATACTTCTGCATACAACCTCATATATTCCTTTGCCCATGTGGGTTAAAATCAAACCTGGAAGGTGACTTTTTTTCTCTTAGAACCATGCCACTAATCTCAGTTCTATCATTGCCAGTAATGGTCGTAGAGCCACACAAAGATAGACTACAAGGAAAGACAGCAAGGAGAAGAGAATATTTTTTAAAGAATACCCATATCTAACTTGGCTTAAGACTATTTGACTTGAACACTAGATACTGGAAAACTGCCAAAGGATGAATTAATGGAGTCACTTACTGTCTCAGTTCCTGGAAAGCATATCACAGAATCCACTGCACCTTTACTAATGGCTATAGTTATCTACCTGTTATTATTTCTCAATTTCACCTTGTTTAACCCAATAAATAGAAAACAAGTTGGAAACATTGAAATATTATTCATTTCAACACACATTTGTTAATAGATATTTCTATGTAAACACATTTTATTAAAACATTTTATCATATATTTACAAAATATAGCCCCTTTTGCTTATGAAAAATGCCCACCATAAAAGTAAATTGGAAAAGCCAATCTTGCTGTCCAACCAACCTCATTTAGTTAGGAAAACTCCAATTTAAGTAGGTATACTAATTTTTAACTTAAATAGGTACACTAATTTTTTTAAGAAATTTTATAAAATGCATTGAAAACAAAAGTGTTTTATGACATATTGTTGAAAGCATTCAAGCCATGATGAATATGTTTTAACAATTAAATTGAGCTGTATAATTTGTCATCTAAATCCGAACAATTATTTCATTATTTTGTGAAAAATATTAAAAATAATAAAACAAAATTGAAAGCAGAAATGAAGCTGAAAGATAAATGCAAAATTACTGTATTGGATAAATATAATGAAAATACATTAGTTCTTCTTTTTTAAGTTTTAATTTAAAATCCCAGTTAGAGGGCGCCTGGGTGGTTCAGTTGGTTAAATGTCCAATTTTGGCTCACATCATGATCTCAGGGGTTCTAAGTTTGAGCCCCGTGTCGGGCTCTGTGCTGACAGCTTGATGCCTGGAGCCTACTTCAGTTTCAGTGTCTCCCTCTCTCTGCTCACAGTCTGTTTCTCTCTTTCTCTCTCAAAAATAAATAAACATTAAAAAAAATTAAATCCCAGTTAGGTAACATACAACGTAGCATTAGTTTCAGGTGTACAATTTAGTGATTCAACACTACCATGTAACACCC
Organism: Felis catus; assembly: GCF_018350175.1. Classification (NCBI taxonomy): domain Eukaryota; kingdom Metazoa; phylum Chordata; class Mammalia; order Carnivora; family Felidae; genus Felis; species Felis catus. Next base: position 31,683,271 of record NC_058385.1, on the reverse strand, counting down.
AGTGATCATCACAGCAAGTGCCCTCCTTAATCCCAATCAATTATTTAACATAACCCCCCCCCCACCTCCCACTGTAGTAGCCATCAGCTTGTTCTTTATAGTTACGTGTACGTCTCTTGGTTTACCTCTCTCTCTTTTTTCCCCTATGCTCCTTTGTTTATTTCTTAAATTCTACATATGAGTGAAATCATATGGTATGTGTCTTTCTTTGACTGAATTATTTTGCTTAGCAAAATACTGCCTGTTTCCATCCATGTGATTGCAAATGGCAAGATTCATTCTTTAAAAAAATTTTTTTTCAATGTTTATTTATTTTTGAGAGAGAGAGACAGAGCATGAGAGAGGGAGGGGCAGAGAGACAGGGAGACACAGAATCCAAAGCAGGCTCCGGGCTCCAAGCTGTCAGCACAGAGCCTGATGTGGGGCTCGAACCCACAAACCAAGATCATGAGCTGATCTGAATTTGGACGCTTAACCAACTGAGCCACCCAGGGACACCAAGATTCATTCTTTTTATGGCAAAGAAATATTCCATTACACATATATGCGTATAATATTAAATATTTATATTAAATATTAAATATAAATTAAAATTAAATATAAAATAGAATATATTCCATTATATTTATATATATATATACACATGTATATTCCATTATATATATGTGTGTGTATATATTCCAAAATATTCCATTATATATATGTATATGTATATATGTGTGTGTATAAATAAAATGGAATATATATATTTCATATATACATTTCATATATACATATATATATATATATATATATATATATATGATATATGTTCCAGATGCAGTAGCTGGATCGTAGGGTAGTTCCATTTTAAGCTTTTGAGGAACCTCCATAGTATTTTCCAGAGTAGCTGCACCAGTCTGCAATCCCAGCTACAGTGCAGGAGGGTTCCCCTTTCTCCACATTCTCACCAACTCCTGTTTTTTCCTGTGTTGTTAATTTTAGCCATTCTGACAGTTATGAGGTGATATCTCATTGTGGTTTTGATTTGTATATCCCTGATGATGAGTGAAGTTGAGCAGGTTTTCATGTGTCTGTTAGCCATCTGTAGGTCTACTTTTCAGAAAATGTCTATTCATGTCTTCTACCCAGTTTTAATTGAATTAGTTGTTTTTTGGGTGTTGAGTTTTATAAGTTCTATATATATTTTGGATACTTACCCTTTATGAGATATGTTATTTGCAAATATCTTCTCCCATTTCAAAGGTTGCCTTTTAGTTTGCTTGTCTTTCCCTTTGGTGTGCAGAAGTTTTTATTTTGATGTAGTCTCAATAGTCTAGTTTTGCTTTTGTTTCACTTGCCTCCAGAGATGTGTCTAGTAAGAACTTGTTATGGCCAATGTCAAAGAGGTTACTACCTGTGTTCTCCTCTAGGATTTTAATGGGTTCATGTTTCACATTTAGGTATTTAATCCATTTGAATTTCTTTTGGGTATGATGTAAGAAAGTGGTCCAGTTTCATTCTTTTGCATGTTGCTGTCTGTACGGTTGAAGAGACTGTCTTTTTCCTATTGGATATTCTCTCCTGCCTTGTCAAAGATTAGTTGGCTATATAGTTGAGGGTTCATTTATGGGTTTTCTGTCCTGTTATATTGATCTATGTATCTGTTTTTGTGCCAGTACCATACTGCTTTGATCACTACTCCTTTGTAATATAACTTAAAGTCAAGAATTGTGATACCTCCAGCTTTACTTTTCTTTTCAGGGTTGCTTTGGCTCTTTGGGTTTGTGTGTGTGTGTGTGTGTGTGGTTCCATACAAATTTTAGAATTTTTTGCTCTAGCTGAACTCTGTGAAAAAGGCTGGTGGCATTTGATAGGGATTGCATTCAATATGTAGACTGCTTTGGGTAATATGGACATTTTAACAATATTTATTTTTCCAATCCATGAGCATGGAATGTCTTTCCATTTATTTGGGTCTGCTTCAATGTCTTTCATCAGTATTTTATAGTTTTTGGAGTATAGGTCTTTCACCTCTTGGGTGATATTTATTCCTAGGTGTCTTATTGTTTTTGATGTAACTGTAAATGGGATTGATTACTTAATTTCTCTTTCTACTGCCTCATTATTGGTGTATAGAAATGTAACATATTTGTGTATGTTGATTTTATATCCTGTGAATTCACTGAATTCATGTATCAGTTCTAGCAGTTTTTGGTGGAATCTTCCAGGTTTTCTATATCGATTATCACATGTCGTCTACAAATAGTGAAAGTTGACCTCTTCCTTGCTGATTTGTATTCCTTTTATCTCTTTTTGTTCTCTGGTTGCTGTGGCTAGGACTTTTGCATTAGTCCTTTTTATGAGGTTGAAAGTCATATGTAAATTGCTATAATTTCTGTTACATTCAAGTAGCAGTGTTAAAAAAAAGATAGTTTAAATCTAATTAAATGTGCCATACACTTTCCAAAAAGAGAGCATGCCTTGAAATTAAATAATTATAGTTAGCATTTTCAAAGACTGACCTTAAAATATAATTTCCTCTTGTTCTAGTGTTACTCAAAATTACAAACTATGCCAGGATGAAAATCACACTTATTACATGGGGCGTTACTTTTTCTTTGACACATCTGGCATTTATGTATGTATGTATGTATGTATGTATTTTACTTAATTCTATTTCATAAAGAAAGGGACTATATTTGTTATATATATAACTTATAGTGGAATTTATTTGCTTTCAATAGAGACCACAGGGACTGCCAGAAAGGGAAGGTTTGTTTTCTTTCTCTTTTGTTTTGTTTGTTTGTTTAGTCATGAGATGTTAAAGAACATCTCACAGAGAAGAGCAAGAGATTAAATTATAAAAATCAATGTGAAAAGTAATTGGTCTATAATTTAGGACATCTGAAACCCTAAATGGTAATTAATAGCATTTTCTGAAACACATCAGATTATCACATCTTCACTGTACAGTTTTAAAAATCTTGTTAAAATCTCTTCAATAAAGGTCTTGTACCTTGCTTGCTTATTCATTGCAACTAATTTTTTAAAGTAATGAATTTCTGCCCACCCTATGTAAATGACTAAACTGATGGACCAGTTATCCCACGATTATTATGAGATTGCAGATGTAATCGTGTAATTTTCTTCCAAAGTAGGAAATAATCTTTGCCACATCATGGGAATCTTTAAAAAGAACATTTGAAAACACTATGCTATATATTTTTCTTTTACTTCTCCAAATGCAAAAGTGAATGAAGAAAATACTTACAGGAGTTTAGATGTTTATATCACCTATGAAAGTGAACTCAAATTTCTATTACAGTAGGGATTAATTTCTTTGACAACTTCTGGGTTTTGTGACTTTCCAGACACTGGCCGGAAATGATGCTGATTGAAACGACCTCATGCCGATATCAGTACAAGCTCACCATCAGTAGTGCCACTAACATTTCTCTGTCTTTGAATCACTGACTTCTTCTTTGGGCTTTCATACCTGAAGCCTGTTTTTTTTTTATGTTTTTATTTATTTTTGAGACAGAGACAGACAGAGCATGAGCAGGGGAGGAGCAGAGAGAGAGGGAGAAACGGCATCCAAAGCAGGCTCCAGGCTCTGAGCTGTCAGCACAGAGCCCCATGTGGGGCTTGAACTCACGGACTGTGAGATCATGCATGACCTGAGCTGAAGTCGGACGCTTAACCGACTGAGCCACCCAGGCGCCCCATAAAGCTTGCTTTTTTTAAGTTTATTTATTTATATTGGGGGGGGGGCATGGGCAGAGAAGGAGCAGAGAGAAAGAGAGAGAGAATCCCAAGCAGGATCCACGCTGTCAGCACAGAGACCAATGACACAGGGGCTCAAACTCACGAACTGTGATATTATGACGGAGGCAAAACCAAGAGTCAGACACTTAACTGACTGAGCCACCCAGGTGCCCCATATCTAAAGTCTTTTACCTTGGCTGTGATTATTTTACTTGTACTGTGATTATTGAAGTTAATAAAAGTACTATCTTTACCTTTATAGGTCATATTTACAAGCATTAATTTTCAAATTTAATATAACTATTTTAAATGAATTTAAATATAAAATTAATCATTATGCAGAAGGTGAGTTTTTAAATAAAAGAACATTAGTTAGCTAGATGAAGTAAACATGAGAGTATTCATTTTTTCCTTCACTCATCCACTCCTCCCTACCTTTATCTTACAAAGTTCTACTGTTTACCAAGGCTAGTGTATGAAAGATACAAAAGGAAAAAAAAGTAAAAATTGGTCTTGTGTTGAGAATAACAGCAGTCAGGCACAGCAATGCCAAATTCAAAATCTAGACTTCACTTACTTTTTTAAAAGTACATTCACAGCATCTACAATACTTACTATTGCATATTTCGGTATTTGGTTTTAGACCCACATTTCAAATGGCTTTTTACAGCAGGTATAATAAAATAATTGCAAAGACATCATATAGCTGAGTGAAAATGTTAGAAATGTAATAATGAAAGACAGCCCAAAGAATGATAGTTAGGCAAAATTGGAGGTAAATTTTTTTAGACAAAACTGTGCATTGAAATTACACACACACACACACACACACACACACACACACACACACACACATCCTGGTTCCCAGATCCCTCCCAAACATTTACCAGAATCACCTTCCAAATAAACTACTTGTAGCCAAATAAAGAAAGAAAGAAAGAATGAATGAATGAGCTAAACTCATTCTAACAAAAATCAGCCACCAGTTAACTTACTATTAACCAATGTTGTTGACTTTGGAAGATCAATAGTTTGTCAGAACCAACTCAGTAATCAATTGGTTAGTATGTGTACAAGAGCCCCCCCAAATCTCTAGTCTTCTCTGATCTTCCTATCTTTGTCCCTCATGGACTGAGTGGTATAATAAAGATCACAGGATTTTCTTTTAACATTTCCTGCGAATACATTGTGGAGAGAAAGACTGGAGTTTTGCTGTAGAATAGTGCTTGACCTAGTCAACCATATTATTCAAAGGAGCTCAGAAGTGGAAAGCTTTTATACTCATTTCCATGGTTCCTCCTCACTTATATGATATTGGGTTCAAAATCCAATATTTTAACTTATATGGTGTTTGTTGTTAGTCAATAATTTTAAAATAAGAATTTACTAAGAATACTAAGATCTACCCCCAACCCCAAGAGCACACTGTACACACCGTATGTTAGCCAATTTGACAATAAATTATATTTAAAAAAATAAACTGAAATTAAAAAAAAGAATACTAGGAGTATTGTTATTGCCAACCTTCATTACAAATAAATGCTAACTCTTTGGATTGGCTTGCTATATTTTCAAGTATTGAAAGTAAATAGTATTTTTATTCTAAAGAGATGTCTAGTTTTACAGTACTTTTGAGTAAAGTTATATATCAGGTGCCATGTGGTAGGTGGAATTCTAAGATGTCCAACAAGATTGCTGTGTGCAAGCCTGTGTACTTCCTTCCCCTTGAGCTTGGGAAAACCTGTGAACATGATGTGATGTCATTCCCATGATTAGATTACTAAATACTTGACTCAGAGTTATTCAAAAGGGATATTATGGGTGGGTCGGACCTAATCAGGAAAATTTTTGAAAAAGAGATGCCTTTACTGCTGCCCTTGAAGATGCAGCTTCCATGAGTTATACAGTTTCAAGGTAATGCATTCTTCCAAAAACATGTGAGCTTAGGTGTGCTCCAAGACTCAGATGACACCCCATGCCCTGTAGATACCTCAGTTTCAGCCTTGTGAGACCCTGAACAAGAAAAAAAAAAACCTACCTAAGCCTTATCCAGACTTCTGACCCACAGTACTGTGACATAATAATGGTCCTTGTAAGCCAGTGAGAATGTGGTAATTTGTTACACAACAAATACATATCTTAAAAAAAAAGAAGCTTAATGAGAAGATTTGGGTCCAAATCACTATTTATTGTAGTACTAAATATCAGATTTAGAGGAATTGTTTTCTTTTTGTAGGAAAGGGGTTATAGACTTTTGTAGCTTCTTCAGTATGAAAGGATGCCTGGAACATACAAAGAAAATTCACACATACACACATACACACGTGCACACACACACACACACACACACACACACACACACACATAAATACAGTCTCTCATAGACATTCACAAAAAAACTAAAACAAAATTATATTGGAACCCGTTCATTGTTTTCATGGTTTAACAAAGCTGGTACCATATTTACTTCAGATTTCTTTTCCATTTTAACTAGTATTCTACGCCAATTTGCAAAAACACTATAGCAATTTTAAAATATTGTTTTACTGCATATATTTATGAGATTTACCACTGTAGGAACTGGTAGCCACTCAGGAAATTGTTTTAATAAATAAATTTCTTTATTTATGTTATTTAAGGGAAGATAATTACCACAGTAAATATCTGAATATTTCCTTTATGTGAAATGAGATTATTATTCCTCACTGAATATATAAAATATCTTTCTCATAAGAGTGCTAAGATTTGAATATCCTAAACATAAACCTTCATTGTACTCACTATATTTCAATAAAAGTTATGGCCCTTATATATTTTGAGATCTTATGTGTCTCATCTACTTTTATGCCTGGTTCATATTAGGCACCCAATTATTGCTGGCTGATGTCTATTTGAGCCTGTATTTACTTACCTCTTTTTATTTAAATATCTTAATGAAACCCTCAAAATATATATAAATAAGATAAAGGGACGGGCCATTAATGGCCAGAACATTTTGAGGGATTTTGGAAGGTAAATACAAAGAGAAAATAGTAACCTTACAGTGGAGGAACATGGCAGTTACCACATTAGAAATGGCAATCAGCAAAACTAATACTACAAACAGGAAGATATAGACATAGTATGTATCTCTGATATAATGCATTGAAAAAGGCAAATTGTTTCTTCTTGTCAAAATGAATAGCCTCAGTCTAATCATGAGAGCACATCATACAAACACTAATTGAGGGAACTTCTGCCAAATGAATTGTCTAGACATGTTAGAAGTGTGAAGTTCATGAAGGACAAAGAAAGGTGAATCATAGATTACATATCAAAATATATTAAAGATATGACAATAAAAATGCAACTTGGGATCCTCCCCAAAGGGTATTTGTGGGAAACTAGCAAAATTCAAATAAACTCTATAGATTAGGTAAAAGTTTTGCAACAAAGTTAAAGGTCTTGGTTCCTGAAATTGTATTATTTCCATGTAAGATGTTAACATTAGGGAAAGCAAGTGAAAAGTACATAGGAGCTCCCTGTATTACTTTTAAAACTTTTCTAGAAGTCTAAACATACTTCAAAATAAAGAAAAAATAATGCAGGGGGCAACTTTCTGGAAATCAATATAGAACACAAAGAGTAGTCTAGATACATTGTGATTACATTTCTATTTCTAAGAACAAAGAAAGAATCTGTAAGTTTCTTGACTGAAAACCAAACGGAGCCAAGTAAGATATCTTAAAAATAGAAAAAGAACCAAATTAGCACTACTTCATAAACATGAATTCACTAGTTACTTTTTAAAGAGTTGTGAAGAGAAAAACATGTGTTTTTAAAAATATATACTTGCAGGCAACCTTTCTGCAATAAGTTTCTAACTGCTTTCATGATCTCATGCCATACAACCCAATTTCTTCTCTTCCACTATGTTATTTCTCAAATGCAATTTTGTTATCTTATTAAAGTCTTTCCATTTTACTATTGGCCAAAAGTCCAGTGTATCAAATCGTTGTTATATGGCTCATTCTGTGGACAAAGATCATGACTTGTGGCTGCCCAATGAATGAACACACTTTCTGTGTGCAGAGAATTTCGCTGTCCTCTCTTCATGATAGTGCTGAAAACAAACTGTCCAACCCTTGCTTTCTCTTTCATGTTCTTCCTCACCCTCCTTTGTTCTGTCATATGTGACCATTATCTGCTAATGAGATGGACTAACTGGAATTACACATCTGAAATAAATACACCAAAGAAACAAAGATACTCAGAATCTGTTCTGCTGTGGATGGTGATAGCCCCATCCCTGCTCCACAAGGCACAGTAGAAATAATTGTCAGAGAGCACAAGGCCCACTGTCAGGTGAGTTCGTGCTTGTGCTCAATGGCAGCAGCAGTGTCTTATCAGACAAATTCTGTCTCTGACTCTGCTGTGTCTGGACCTGATTGTTTAAGTCTCCCAAAAGTTTGGTACTTTTAAAAATACATAATATCTGTTACGAAAACATCCTTCTCTGCTTGCATTAGCCTGATTTTGCTTGTTGCTTGCAGCTAAGATTTCAGACTGTTTTAACTCTCCCCATTGTGCTTCTGAAAGATACTTCTTCAGAAGCATGTCAAAGATTTGAATTAGCAAAAGCATGTGCTCAAAATGTGATAAAAACTGTCATGACTTCGAAACAATGGCTCAGGTTTAAAGTGAATTACCCTATTTTCTCTATATAAAACTTACTTTTCCACATTTTATTTTAATATATTTGAAATACAATTAGCATGTGAATTAACTTTAGTATTTTTCAAAAAACCCTTTGTAATTACAATAATGGCAAAATAAAACTTTGATGGTATCTTATTGTAGCAGGGTTCTTGCACAGAGAGTAGTGAACTAAGGCTTTTCTTTCCAGGAAGCAACTTTATTCATGCTGGCGCCACTCAGTTGGGTTTGTACCCCAAGAACTGAGCCCCAAATGCCGCATGGCATAGTTTATTTAATATACATTTTACTTCTTTGTCTCCCATATATGGTAACATACAAAACATGCAGTCTGATTAACTGGTCTCATGTTACAAGGTCATGAGGGATGTCATGCACACACATAGCCAGGTTGTCTTGAGTTTGTTTTGTTGTTGTTGTTTTTCATTCCTTAGGGAGGGGACCTACCACATTACTAGCAGGGAAATTTTGTGTATCTGTAACAATCCTGACTTAATGTCTATATAGTTTCTGTGTTTTGTTTTGTTTATTGTACTCCATAGGGCTCTCATACTGTCGTCCCTTTCAGAATACCAAGTTTGTACAACTGCTTAGTCAATAATATACATTCATTTTTCTAACCTTGCTAACTGTAAACACTTAGCAAAAGGACCTTAATTAGTAGGCCAGAGGGAAAATAAAATAAAACAAGAAGTAAAAGAATGGATTTTTTAAACGTAATGTCTACAATTTGACACTAAATAAATTAAAAAAAACATTTTCAATATTTATTTTTTGAGAGAGACAGAGCATGAGTGGGGGAGGAACAGAAAGACAGGAAGACACAGAATCCGAACCAAGCTCCAGGCTCTGAGCTGTCAGCACAAAGCTCAATGTGAGGCTTGAATTCACAGACCGTGAGATCATGCCCTTAGCTAAAGTTGGACACTTAACCAACTGAGCCACCCAGGCACCCCGACACTGAATAAATTTTAATTGAATGGTTGTTGGGACTACTAAACCTGGTTTCTTTAGTTATTTAAACCAAAATCTATGACCAGGAAAATAGAGGGATAACTCTTTCCCTCCAGGACTGCTTCTGCGCTGTCTCTCTGGATATGCTTACCCAGGTAATTTAGTTCAAAATGTATTTTACTGCCACACTGTATTTTTTGGGTAATTCTCAAATTCAGCTCTTTCCAGAATTTCTTATGTGGGAAAATTTACTTCTTTTCTGGATGCAGATTTTTCTTCTGGACTAGCAGACCCTGTGCTTATTTTACAGATACCGTTCCCCCCATTTTTGTCTCTCATTCCCTTTGTATCTATCTCTCCAGAATTCACAGTTTCAGTCTAACCTGTACACTTGGCTTCCAGTATATTTATTATTTGGTTAATGCTTAAAAATTTGCTGTCCTTTGGTAAAATCTGATTGGTTTTCATATCAGACTGGCAAATGGACCTCATCTTTCCAGCAAGCAAATAACCTCTCTGACTCGTACACTCCTTGGATCCATTATATCAGGTTCTTCAAAAGCTCAGAGATTTTTTTGTGTTTTCTTATTTTAATATTTCTTCCATTTTGTTTGTATAGTATTTCAGTGTATCTTATTTTTTTATATAGATAATATAGCTAATCCTCAGATCAGTTCAAGAATTTAGACCATAGTACTAGATAAATTAGAACATTTCTGTGGGCATGGATTATTTGCAGCACTGGCCATGTATCATTCATTGCCCTGGGGATTTTCAACATCACTATGAAATAAGTATTGCCTTTACTTATTTCTTGGTATTGATGAGGATAAAGATCTTTCATAATTTTTTAAATTTTTTATATTTTTGAAAGAGAGGGTGCAAGTGAGTGAGGGACAGTGAGAGAGGGAGAGAGACAGAATCCCACACAGGTTCCACACTGTCAGCACAGAATCTGGAGCTGGGCTTGAGCTCCCCCAATGCAGGACTGGATGCTTACATACCAGGAGATCATGACCTGAGCCTAAATCGGATGCTTAACCAACTGAGCCACCCAGGCACCATATGAATATAAAGATCTTAAAGAGAATGAGTTTCTTGAACAGAGATAAGGGGTAGATTTTCTTTTTTAATTCCAAAATTTTCTCTATTTATTTTCTACTCTTCCATGAGGATCAACTTCCACAATCTGTCTCAAGGACTATGAAGAGTCGGTCAACAACCATCACTCAAACCACACCAAGGAAGTCTACTTTCACTGTGGTGTAGCACAATCCGCCAAATAAAATCAAAGACATACGTTCTGAGAGATAACAGACATTCTTGTTTTTCTTAGAAGCAAGCCCCAAATTTAGGCCTCAGCAGACCACTTAGTGTTGGGAATCTACTCGGTCAGAGATACCTGGAATCCCAAACTAATTGAAATTTGCACCTCTTTAGACTGAGATAAAAGGATGGGAAAAGAGAACCATTCCTTGGGACTCTACCTTATTACAGTAAGAATAATTTATTTCACTACCTACTAGCATAACCTAGATGATTTCATGCTGATTTCATACTGCATCAACAACTTTGCCTAAAGAGGATTCTGTGCAGTGGGGCTTGTGGTAGCCCACCACACTGTTGTTCAATGTATAAATATTTACTTCTCACACAATTTTCTCATTATCTCATCATTATAAAAGTGAAAAGAAATAGGGTCACTTGGCTGGCTCAGCTGGTAGAGCATGTGACTGTTGATCTTGAGGTCATGAATCTGAGCCTCATGTTGGGTGTAGAGATTACTCAAAAATAAATAAATTAATTAATTAATTAATAAGAAAAAATGTTCTTCTACCAGCCTAGTTACCTAATCCCATTCTGAATTTTTAAAAAATAAACAAATATCTTTGGGCCCGTGGGTGGCACTTGATTTGAGAATCTGACTCTTGATTTCATCTCAGGTCATGATCTCAGGGTCCAGAGATCAAGCCCTGCCTTAGGGTCCACACTGAGCATGGAGCCTGCTTAAGATTCTCTCTCTTTCTCTCTCTTTCCTCCCCTCTGTCCCTTCCCCACTCATGCACACACACTCTCTCTCTCAAAAAAAGTATGTATCATTAAATATATTGCAAATGGTAGTATGCTATTACTGTACATATTCTTTAATGCAACATATCTTTAAAAAATCCAGTATCTAAATGATTATATACCTATGTAATTATTTTAAAGGTTTTCTAACATTGCAATTTATAAAAATAGGTATAAATATTATTAATTAATGCTTTCCTACTAATGAACATTTGACCAACTGTGACATTAATTTCCTTTTACATTGAAAATTTTCTATGCACCTGTTTGTATATATTCCTACATGTGGTTGGAACTCATATTTTTTAATAAACTAAATTCCAAGGTTTTGAAAATTGTCTCATAATTTAAGAAAAAGTGAAAAAAATAGTATATGTTAGTTTAGGCTTGTAATTCCAGCATTCTTTTTTTAAATTAAAATGTAAACTTCTTCTAGTGAACAAAAGTATCCCTACCCGAAATAAATGGCATTTTCTCTTCAGTTTATCAGTTCTACCTACTTGCCACTGTCAATTTTAAACATTTAGTTATATCATGTAGTTATTCTTCTCTTTTTAATTTTTTTAATATTTATTTATTTTTGAAAGAGACAGAGCACGAATGGGAGAGGGGCAGACAGAGAGGGAGACACATAATCTGAAGCAGGCTCCAGACTCTGTGACTTCAGCACAGAGCCTGATGTGGGGCTTGAGCTCATGAACTGCAAGATCATAACCTGAGCTGAAGTTGGACACTTAACTGACTGAGCCACCCAGGCACCCCAATCATGTAGCTATTCTTACAAAAGTTGTCATCTAGTATCCCAAAGTCATAATTACAGAAATTTGAATGAGAATATTCAATAAGTAAGTGATTCTTATAAACCCCTTGATATCAATCAATTGAGTTTCAGCTTATTTATTTAACATTGATAAAATAGTTTTTAAAAAATAGTTTGGCAGTTTTATCAAAGAATAGTATAAAATAGAGTTACACTGGAAACAAGAAAGCCATGGAGGAAGAGATTTCCATGATGTACCTTAGAGAGTTCTCAGAGCCTAAATAAAAGATCTGCCCAAACCTAGAAAACGAAACAAAACAAAACACTAAATGAAGTTTAATTTACACTCAGAACTTTTATCTTCATTTAGGCAAAAAGTATTAAATTTTTATTATATGAAAGAAGAAAACATGGCATCACCAAGAAATAAAGGGAGAAGCTATCAAAATCAAGTTGTCTCCTGGTTTTTGATTAAGGCATTATGTTAAGGCATCTATTAATATCTATTACATATTTTAATAGAAACTATTTAAAATGATGAAAATAAAGTATCTCCTTAAAGTGTGCATTTAATTTAAATATTATTTGATAAAACTATCTTACTTTTTGAACACGCTTTTTAAAATTGTTTTCAGAGCATACAGCAATTTTATATATTATGTTGTATTGTCTTTATACAAGGCTGGTACGTAGGTAATGAAGGTAGTAACTGCTTTTCACAATGAACTAACTAATATACTTAGATACTAATTTGTAATGGCTTATTAAAAACTAAAAATAAAATTAATTGTTTTCAGAGGAAGGATTACACTATGTGTTTTGTGCACTCAGCCCTCAAAATTTGTCAACAAACCATTTCATCTCTAAAGATAAATCACTTTTTTTAACTTTTCGTGTTTTTTTTAAAAAAAATTTATTGCAATTCCAGTTGGTTAACATAAGGTGTAATATTAGTGTCAGGTGTACAATATAGTAATTCAAGACTTCCATACAATACCTGTGGTTCATCACAAGTGCACTCCTTAATCCGCATCATCTTTTTAAGCCCTGCCACCACCTTCCCTCTGGTAACCATCAGTTTGTTCTCTAGTTAAAGGTCTGTTTCTTGGTTTAACTCTCTGTCTTTTTTACCATATGCTCATTTGTTTTGTTTCTTAAATTCCAAGTATGAGTGAGATTATACGGTATTTGTCTTTCTCTGACTTATTCAGTATAATACTCTCTAGTATAATACACTCTAGCTCCATGCTCGTTTTGAAATAATTTTAGACTGGGGCACCTGGGTGGCTCAGTTAGTTGAGATCCAACTGTGGCTCAGATCGTGATCTCACAGTTTGTGAGTTTGAGCACCACATTGGGCTCGCTGTTGCCTCGGATCCTTTGTCTCCCTCTCTCTGCACCTTCCCTGCTCCTGCTTTCTTTAAAAATATAAAGAATAAAATGAAATAAAATTTAATATAATTTAATTTAAAAATAAAATAATAATAATTTTAGACTTACATAAAATTTAAAATTAAATTATAAATAATTGTTATATAATGACTTTTAAAATATATTTAATTTTTTGAATAGTTTTAGGTTACAAGAGAATTTCTAAGATAGTACAGAGATTATTAATACCTGGAAGCTAATTTCTTCCAGTATTAACAACTTATATTATTGGTATGGTGCATTTTTTTTATAATTAATGAACCAATATTAATACATTATTATTAAATGAAGTACATCCTTTATTCAAATGTCCTTAGTTTTTATCTAATGTGCTTTTTCTTCCTGGATCCCATCCAGGAAAATACATTACATCTAGATGTCTTGTCTCCTTAGGCTCCTCTTAGCTGTGACAAATGACCAGACTTTCTTTTCTTTGATGACCTTGACAGGTTTGAGAACTAATGGCCAGGTTTTTGTAGAATGTCCCTCAATTGGGATTTGTCTTATATTTTTCTTATGATTAGCCTGTAGTAATGTGTTTTTTGGGATGGAAGACACCCGAGGGAAAGTGTCATTTTCATCATATCATATCAAGGGCACATGCTATCAACATGACATATCACTAGTGGTATAAACTCATCACCTGGCTGAGGTACTCTTTGTCAAATTTCTCCACTGTAAGGATTACTTTTATTTTTTACCCCCTTTCTACCTTATACCATTTGGAAGGAAACCACTATACACAGCCCCCACATAGGAAGTGGGACATTATGCTTCACTCCGTAAGGGTAGAGAACTTACACAAATTATTTGGAACTTTTCTACCCAGATTTGTCTCTTCATCCAGTTAATTATTATTAAATTATTTATTTATTTAGTATTGATTTCTAAATATTTACCATTCGGGTTTAACCCAGTACTATTTTGTTTCATTATTCAAATTATTTCAGCTTTGGTCATAGGAGGCCTTTGCAGTTCACCCTTTGACATAACCATCAATATTTGTTGTTTCTCAGCTTTTCTTTTCTTTTTTTGAGGTGGGTTGACTTCTTCATTTTTGGGATACTACAAGATAATTAAGGTAGTAACTCCTTACTTGTATATTTTCTGACTGGTTCTAAAATCAGACCGAATCCCACGAATGTTCGTGTTTTATAACTTTACTATGCTTTATCACCTCCTCTCTTTCACCTTCTTCTCTCTACAATGCTTTTAACAATGCTTTTAATAATCTGCCCAACAACTTCTATAATGTACTTCTCTCTCTCTCTTTATACACACACACACACACACACACACACACACACACACACACACATATGTATTCCTCAAAATAAATATCAACATTTTTATTTGAATTGAAAAATACCATCACCTAATCTGCAGACCTCCTTCACAATTTCAAATCATTCCTTTATTAACTTTTACAGCAAAATTAATATTTCCTGGTTCATTATCTAATAGAGAAACACTCATCACATTGATGTGATCATTCTTGTTAGTAAACTTATATTGGGAGCAGTTTCACAGTTGTTTTTGGTTTTTGTTTCTTTTTTTTTTTTGTCATTGATGACCTTGCATTTTTGAAATATATGAGCTTTTATTTCATGGATTGCCCTCCAATTTGGGCTGGTCTTATTTTTCCTCATGATAAGATAATGGTTAACAATTTCGTCAAGAATAGCACAGAAGTAATGCCTTATATCCAGAGTTACATGATATTGATTTGGTTCTTTACTGGTGATACTCATTTCAATCAATTGGTTAAGGTAATACCTATAACATTTCTTAACTGTAAATTTACCATTTTTCTCTAGGTAGTTAAAAACTACCATATAGCAAGATAACTTGAGACTATGTTATTTGTACCTAAATGTCCATTTACTAGTTTTAGCAACCATTAATGATTTTTTTTGTCCTGAAACTCATTAGTATGATGATTTACAAATGGTGATTTTTAAAAATTCCACTAATCTTTCAATATTATGAATTTCATTGTAATGAAGAGTTTTCCTTCTCTTCTATGGCTTTATTAGATTATATCAGTATGGACTTGTGGATTGGTAAAAATTAAATGGTTTAAAAACCAGTACTGTTTAATTTTAATGTTAGATGTTTCCCTGGTTTGTGAAGTGGAACCTCATCCAAAATACTTTGCAAATATTTTAAGATGTGAGTTGATTGGTATATAAGTAATAGTATCTCAAATGATTTCCAAGAAGATAGAAAAACAAAACTATCATCAAAATATAACTCTTCCTCTGTTCTATAAATCAGTAAATGTTTGAACAACACAGTAAGAATAGAATGTTAAGCCAATTTTTGACTAAAAATAATTGCCAGAAAATTTTTAAATAATTTTAGTCAACATAGGTATACTAGCTAGAAGAGAAATTTTCTTTAGTTTTCTTTTTCTTCGAAAACAATCTTAAAAGGATTGAGATGATAAAATTAGATTTCAACCTGAGGCTACGTTTTACTATGAAAGCTTCAAATGAGGGTTGCATGAATTTCTTCAGCCTGTGTTTATCAAGCTTAAATTTTTCCAGACTTCATCTAGAAATGAATCTGCATAGTAACAATTTTTGAACTTGCCTGGATATCTGTAATTTCTGAAGGTAATCATCACTCCTGTTTTAGTGCCTCCCTGCTGTGTTCAATGAGTTAAGAACAATAGGTGATGAGGGCCAAATAATTAATTCTCTATTAGAAATCTGAGTACTTTTTTCCTTGTTGTTGTTTTTGGTTTTTTGTTTATATAGATGTACACTTAAATGATTATGACAAAGAAACCATGGGAATCTTATACTTTATTGCAAAAAAAAATGTTTATCAATTTTCATCACTTTTATGTCTTTGCTATTATGACCAGTGTTCTGGTTGAATATTCTAACAAAAATACAAAAGTAAAAGTTTGGGAGATATTTATCATGTTTGTTTTATGTTAGACTTTCAATAAAAATAGGTGTTATTTTAATAGCTAGACTCTCTAGAAACAAGACATCTGTTCTTATAAAAATAATTTCTAAAGATACATATTTATATATAATCTCAATATTTTTAAGCAACAACAAAAATTATGATAGTCTCGTGAGTTGAAGGAATATGCCTCCTGTAAAGCTTGAACTTAATCTAACTTTCCTGAGGAATGTTGAAAGATGTGACTAATAATATATATACTATCAAGAGCAATCATCTATGGTTTCTGATAAAGAACTAAGAGCAAAAGGTTAGAATAAACCTGGTAAAAAATGTCAGAGTATTTCAAATGTAAGTGAAATCATATGATATTTGCCTTTCTCAAAGAAACAAAAACAGAAACAAACTCATAAATACAGAGAACAAACTGGTGGTTGCCAGAGAAGAGGGCGGTGGAGGTGTGGATAAATTTGTGAAAGGGATTAAGAGGTACAAACTTCTGGTTAGAAAATAAATAAATCATGGAAATGAATACTACAGAGTAGGGAATATAGAGGAAATAATGTTGCAATAATGTTGTATGATGACAGACAGTAACTGCACATAAGGACTTTAACATTACATAATGTATAGAATCGTTGAATCACTATGTTGTGTACCTGAAACTAATATAACACTGTATATCAACTACACTTCACTAGTAAAGGGAGAAAATGAAGGGAGAAAAAAGTCAGGGTGAACTCAATATAAAATACTGACCAGCATAACTACTATTTGTTAAAAGTAGTGTAATATGGGTGATGGGCATTGAGGAGAGCACTTGTTGGGATGAGCACTGGGTGTTGTATGTAAGCGATGAATCACAGGAATCTACCCCTGAAACCAAGAGCACACTGTATACACTTCATATTAGCCAACTTGACAATAAATTATATTAAAAATAAATAAATAAAGCAGAGGTGGGAGCAAAGGGGAAAAAGTAGCATAATATATAACTGTAGCTTAAACTCTATATAAATAGAGCTGTAAATTCACAGCAGGTTTGTGGGCACTTTCTCATTATCTGCACGCATTCAGGTTGTCTGCTTGCCCAATAATAAAACCGGTTAATTTGACATCTATAAATTAGTATGTTCTTTGTCTGTGTATGTCTTCTCTCCCCCTCCCTCCCCACCCCCCACATTTCATGCAAACTTACTCTTAGCAATTGGAACCTTTAAGAGTTGTGTGAATTATATTATACTATGGTTTTGGGTTTGTGAAGCTAAATCAGAAACACAATCACTTGGAATTTTTTTCTGAATGTGCATCTGTAAGATGTCTACCATGCAGTCATTCAATGATGCATGTTAGGAATACAGTTAATTTCAAAGTTTTCTTTTGCTTAAATATAAAGTGCTATTGATGACTATTCTGTTCTGCATCACTGATAAGGCAAAGAATGGTGGGGAATGTTGGTAATCATCTGTTTTCTGATATAGACTACTCAGTGAGATTCTTTAATGAAGCTTCCAACTTAGAGATAGGGCCACAAAGTTGGTGTTTCTCCCTTTGCCTCTCAGAACTCCCAAGCAGTAAGGAGAATGAAAAAGAGACATGTAAACTTTATCTTCAGTGAAATCTAGAGAAGTCTGAACCTGCAAGCCACAAAATAGAAAAAAAGATACGTGAGAAGGAGAGATTATTAAGCCAAAGAGTTGGAGAAAAAAATGCCAATAGCTGCTATTCTCAGAAAGCTCCAACATAATACACCTTTCGCAGGTGAAGGGTGGAGAAATAACAGAACCAGTATTGCAGTAGAATTGGGCATATACTCTTTACATGAGCTCCCCTGGTTTCGCTCTGGTCTGCAATGCAGAGAAGGCAGCGATAATTTAAAAGGTATGCAGACAATCTGTAATTTCAGAAGTAGTGTAGCTATTGTATATGATATTGAGGAGAAGAGATAAATGGCAATGAGAACATTCACACAATTTTCTATTTCCATTGGCTAATTCCATTCAATTATACAAACACGAAACATTATAAAGGACACAGCTTGGGAAAAAAAAGACTTCAGCAACTGGAAAAGTAAATAGATGCCAAATAGATAGTAAGAATGTATCAAAAATGCTGCCATAGAGCAGAGATTGACAAACTTTTTCTCTCATGGACCAGATAGTAATAATTTTAATTATGGGGGTCATATAGTCTCTGTTGCAACAATTCCATTTCGATATTGTAATGCAAGAGCTGTCATAAACTATACATAAAAAATGGGAATGGCTGTTTCCCAATAAAACTTAATTCATGGACACTGAGACTTGATTTACATAATTTTCACATATCATGGAATGTTAGTCTTCCTTTGAATATTTTATTAAAAAAATTAATGTTTATTTTTTAGAAAGAGAGAGTGGGGGACAGGCAGAAAGAGAGGGGGACAGAGAATCCCAAGCAGGCTCCCCACTTTCTGTGCAGAGCCCGATTTGGGGCTGGAACTCATGAACTGTGAGATCATGATGTGAGCCTGAGCTGAAGTCTGTTGCTTAACCAACTGAGCCACCCAGGTGCCCCTCCCTTTGAATACTTTTAAGCAACACGAAAATGGAAAATGCTATAGGCTATTAAAAAAAAACAGGCAATGGAAGATATTTGGCTTGAAGGCTATAGTTTGCTCACCTTTGCCATAGACTATATAAAAATCATGAGCAAATATTCTTTCAAAAGTTAAGTACCAGTGAATATATCAAAGTCCTTGCCAATATTAAATAGTAGCATAAAATAGAGACATTAAAAAATGTCTTAAAAAAAGACATTTAAAAAAAAAGTAAGTAAATTTAAGCTTGTAAAGTTCAGGAAAGAATTGTAAGAAAAATATCATATAAGCATTATGTAAACATAATAATGGTACAAACAAACATAAATATAACTTGCTGAGAATATTAAAAGGCATAGATAAAGTTTTCATAGGAATATGAAAGGTCAAGAAAAAGCAAGAAAAAGGAGTGGGGAAGTAGTAAAGAAAAATAATGGTTATGAGGGTCTAGGTAAGCACCCATAAAGAAAGAATATGGAATAATGAGACAGGAAAATATTTTTGTGATGATACAATTCTGGTAAACTTTCAAGGGCAGAACATGGAGGGTCCAATAGGTCATTATGGTGATTTTCGCTCCTACTTTATTAAGATAAAGACAGCACTCATTGAAGCTAGGTGTTGGCCAGAGCGATTGAAAGGATGGAATGACATCAGCTGAAATCCAGAAAATAGTAATTACATTAGTTGAGGGGGGAGGGGAAGATAGGAAGCTAACTTTTCAAATGCTTATTTGTGCATATATATGTTCATATTTTATTTTTAAGGTTTATTTACTTATATATTTATTTTAATTTTATTTTTTAATTTTTTTTTAATTTACATCCAAATTAGCATATAGTGCAACAATGATTTCAGGAGCAGATTCCTTAATGCCCCTTACCCATTTAGCCCATCCCCCCTCCCACAACCCCTCCAGTAACCCTCAGTTTGTTCTCCATATTTATGAGTCTCTTCTGTTTTGTCCCCCTCCCTGTTTGTATATTATTTTTGTTTCCCTTCCCTTATGTTCATCTGTTTTGTCTCTTAAGGTCCTAATATGAGTGAAGTCGTATGATTTTTGTCTTCCTCTGACTAATTTCACTTAGAATAATACCCTCTAGTTCCATCCACATAGTTGCAAATGGCAAGATTTCATTCTTTTTGATTGCCAAGTAATACTACATTGTGTGAGATATATATATATATATATATATATATATATATATATATATATATACCATGCCAAGTAATACTCCATTGTGTGATATATATATATATATATATATATATATATATATATATATATACACCATTTCTTCTTTATCCATTCATCCATTGATGGATATTTGGGCTCTTTCCATACTTTGGCTATTGTTGATAGTGCTGCTATAAACATGGAGGTGCATGTGTCCCTTCAAAACAGCATACCTGTATCCCTTGGATAAATGCCTAGTAGTGCAATTCCTGGGTCGTAGGGTAAGGTAGTTCTATTTTTAGTTTTTTGAGAAACCTCCATACTATTTTCCAGAGTGGCTGCACCAGCTTGCATTCCCACCAACAATGCAAAAGATCCTTTTTCTCCACATACTCACCAACATCTGTTGTTGCCTGAGTTGTTAATATTAGCAATTCTGACAGGTGTCAGGTGGTATCTCATTGTGGTTTTGATTTGTATTTCCCTGATGATGAGTGATGTTGAGCATTTTTTCATGTGTTGGTTGGCCATCTGGATGTCTTCTTTAGAGAAGTGTCTATTCATGTCTTTTGCCCATTTCTTCACTGGATTATTTGTTTTTTTGGGTGTTGAATTTGATAAGTTCTTTGTCGATTTTGGATAATAACCCTTTATCTGATATGTCATTTGCAAATATCTTCTCCCATTCTGTTGGTTGCCTTTAAGTTTTGCTGTTTCCTTTGCTGTGCAGAAGATTTTTATTTTGATGAGGTCCCAGGAGTTTAGTTTTGCTTTTGTTTCCTTTGCCTCAGGAGACGTGTTGAGTAAGAAGTTGCTGTGGCCAAGATCAAAGAAGATTTGCCTGCTTTCTCCTCGAGGATTTTGATGGCTTCCTGTCTTACATTGAGGTCTTTCATCCATTTTGAGTTTATTTTTGTGTATGGTGTAAGAAAGTGGTCCAGGTTCATTCTTCTGCTTGTCGCTGTCCAGTTTTCCCAGCACCACTTGCTGAAGAAACTGTCTTTATTCCATTGGATATTCTTTCCTGCTTCATCAAAGATTAGTTGGCATAGGTTTGTGGGTCCATTTCTGGGTTCTCTATTCTGTTCCATTGATCTGAGTGTCTGTTCTTGTGCCAGTACCATACTGTCTTGATGATTACAGCTTTGTAGTATAGCTTTGGTTTTCTTTTTCAAGGTTGCTTTGGCTATTCGGGGTCTCTTCTGGTTCCACAGAAATTTTAGGATTATTTGTTCTAGCTCTGTGAAGAATGCTGGTGTTATTTTGATAGGGATTTCATTGAATATGTAGATTAGTGTGGGTAGTATAGACATTTTAACAATATTTGTTCTTCCTATCCAGGAGCATGGAATCTTTTTCCATTTTTTTCTGTCTTCTTCAATTTCTTTCATAAGCTTTCTGTAGTTTTCAGTGTATAAATTTTTCACCTCTTTGGTTAGATTTATTCCTAGGTATTTTAGGGGTGCCTGGGTGGCTCAGTCAGTTGAGCCTCTGACTTTGGCTCAGGTCATGATCTCACAGTCTGTGAGTTTGAGCACCGTGTGGGGCTCTGTGCTGACAGCTCAGAGCCTGGAGCTTGCTTCGGAATCTGTATGTCCCTCTCTCTCTGACCCTCCCCCGTTCATGCTCGGTCTCTCTCTGTCTCAAAAATAAATAAACATTAAAAAAATTTTAAAGAAGCATGATATTAGATTTATTCCTAGGTATTTAATGGGTTTTGGTGCAACTGTAAATGGGATCCATTCCTTGATTTCTCTTTCTGCTGCTTCATTGTTGATGTAGAGGACTGGAACCGATTTCTGTGCATTGATTTTATATCCTGCAACTTTGCTGAATTCATGAATCAATTCTAACAGTTTTTTGGTGGAATCTTTTGGGTTTTCCATATAGAGTATCACGTCATCTGCGAAGAGTGAAAGTTTGACCTCCTCCTGGCTGATTTGGATACTTTTTATTTTTTTGTGTTGTCTGATTGCAGAGGCTAAGATTTCCAATACTATGTTGAATAACAGTGGTGAGAGGGGACATCCCTGTCTTGTTCCTGAACTTAGAGGGAAAGCTTTCAGTTTTTCCCCATTGAGGATGATATTAGCATTGGGTCATTCATATATAACTTCTTTGATCTCGAGGTATGCTCCTTTTATCCCTACTTTCTTGAAGGTTTTTATCAAGAAAAGATGCTGTATTTTGTCAAATGCTTTCTCTGCATCTATTGAGAGTATCATAGGGTTCTTGTCCTTTCTTTTATTGATGTGATGAATCATGTTAATTGTTTTGTGGATATTGAACCAGCCCTGCATCCCCGGTATAAATCCCACTTGGTCGTGGTGAATAATTTTTTTAATGTATTGTTGGATCTGTTTGGCTAATATCTTGTTGAGGATTTTTGCATCCATGTTCATCAGGGAATTTGGTCTATAGTTCTCCTTTTTAGTGTGGTCTCTGTCTGGTTTTGGAATCAAGGTAATGCCAGCTTCATAGAAAGAGTTTGGAAGTTTTCCTTCCATTTCTCTTTTTTGGAACAGCTTCAAGAGAATAGGTGTTAACTCTTCCTTAAATGTTTGGTAGAATTCCCCTGGAAAGCCATCTGGCCCTGGACTCTTGTTTTTTGGAAGATTTTTGATTACTAATTCGATTTCCTTACTGCTTATGGGTCTGTTCAAATTTTCTGTTTCTTCCTGTTTCAGTTTTGGTAGTGTATATGTTTCTAGGTTTTTGCCCATTTCTTCCAGATTTCTCATTTTATTGACATATAATTGCTTATAATATACTCTTATTATTGTTTTTATTTCTGCTTTGTTGGATGTGATCTCTTTCAATCTTGATTTTATTTATTTGGGTCTTTTCCTTTTTCTTTTGGATCAAACTGGCTAGTGGTTTATCAATTTTGTTAATTCTTTCAAAGAACCACCTTCTGGTTTCATTGATCTGTTCTACTGTTTTTTTTTTTTTTGGTTTCAATAGCATTAATTTCTGCTCTAATTTTTATTATTTCCTGTCTTCTGCTGGTTTGGGGTTTAATTTGCTGTTATCTTTCCAGCTCCTTAAGGTGTAAGGTTAGGTTGTGTATCTGAGGTATCTCTTCCTTCTTTAGAAAGGCCTGGATTGTTATATACTTTCCTCCTAGACCTTCTTTACTGTGTCCCAGAGGTTTTGGGTTGTGGTGTTATCATTTTCATTGACTTCCATATACTTTTTAATTTCTTCTTTAACTGCTTGGTTAGTTCATTCATTCTTTATTAGGATGTTCTTCAGTCTCTGAGTATTTGCTACCTTTCCAAATTTTTTCTTGTGGTTGATTTTGAGTTTCATAGCCTTGTGGTTTGAAAATACCTATGGTATGATCTCGATCTTTTTGTACTTAGGGCTGATTTGTGTCCCAGTGTATGGTCTATTCTGGAGAACATTCCATGTGCACTGGAGAAGAATGTGTATTGTGCTGCTTTAGGATGAAATATTCTGAATATATCTGTTAAGTCCACCTGATCCAGTGTGTCATTCAAAGCCATTGTTTCCTTGTTGATTTTTTGATTAGATGATCTGTCCATTGCTGTGAGTGGGGTGTTGAAGTCTGCTACTATTACGGTATTACTATCGATGAGATTTGTTATGTTTGTGATAAACTGATTTATATATTTGGGTCCTTCGACATTTGGTGCATAAATGTTTACAATTATTAGGTCTTCTTAGTGGATAGACCCCTTGATTATGATATAATGCCCTTCTGCATCTCTTGATACAGTCTTTATTTTAAAGTCTAGATTGTCTGATGTAAGTATGGCTACTCTGGCTTTCTTTTGTTGACCATTAGCATGATAGATGGTTCTCCATCTCCTTATTTTCAATCTGAAGGTGTCTTTAGGTCTAAAGTGGGTCTCTTGTAAACAGCATATAGATGGATCTTGTTTTCTTATCCATTCTCTTACCCTCTGTCTTTTAATTGGAGCATTGAGTCCATTGACATTTAGAGTAAGTATGAATTTATTGCCATTATGATGCTTGTAGAGTTGGAGTTTCTGGTGGTGTTCTCTGGTCCTTTCTAGTCTTTGTTGCTTTTGGTGTCTCTCTCTCTCTGTCTCTCTCTCTGTCTCTGTCTCTCTCTCTCTCTCTCTTTTTTTTTTTGTCTTTTCTTCCCTCAGAGAGTCCCTCTTAAAATTTCTTGCAGGGCTGGTTTAGTGGTTACAAACTCCTTTAATTTTTGTTTGTCTGGGAAACTTTTACTCTCTCCTATTTTGAATGACAGCCTTGCTGGATAAAGAATTCTTGGCTTCTATTTTTCTGATTCAGCACATTGAATATATCCTGCCACTTCTTTCTGAACTGCCAAGTTTCTGTGGATAGGTCTGCTGCAACCCTGATCTGTCTTCCCTTGTAGGTTAGGGACTCTTTTTCCCTTGCTGCTTTCATGATTCTCACCTTGCCTGAGTATTTTGTGAATTTGACTATGATATGCCTTGTTGATGGTCGGGTTTTGTTGAATTTAATGGGGGTCCTCTGTGCTTCCTGGATTTTGATGTCTGTGTCTTTCCCCAGGTTAGGAAATTTTTCCACTCTGATTAGCTCACATAACCCATCTAGCCCTATTTCTCTCTCTTCCTCTTCTTGGATCCCTGTGGATTCTGATGTTGTTCCTTTTTAATGAGTCACTGATTTCTCTAATTCCTATAACGTGCCCTTTTGCCTTAATCTCTCTCTTGTTTTCTGCTTCATTATTCTGCATAAGTTTGTCCTCTATATCGCTGATTCTCTGTTCTGACTCATCCATCCTTGTCGCCGTGGCATCCATTCGTGATTGCAGCTCAGTTATAGCATTTTTTATTTCATTTTGACTAGTTTTTACTTCTTTTATCTCTGCAGAAAGGGATTCTAATCTATTTTCAACTCTAGCTAGTATTTTTATTGTCATGATTCTAAATTCTGGTTCAGACATGCTTGTATCTGTGGTGGTTAAATCCCTGGCTGTCACTTCTTTGTGCCCTTTCTTTTGGGGTGAATTCCTTTATTTTGTCATTTTAAAGGGAGAAAAGGAATCAATGAAGTAGAAAATTTTAAATTAAAAAATATTAAAATTAAAAAATTAAAAACACATGCACACAAAAAAATGTGTTCCTAGGTGCGTTTTGGTCTGGGTGTTGAAAGTGGTTTGACAGATTAGAAAAAAAGGGGTGGGGAGGAAATCGTTTGAAAATTTGAAAAAATGAATACACTGAAGTAGACTAAAATGAGATGACGTGATTAAAATAGAATTTGAAAAATTTACACAAAAGTAAAGAATATAGTAGAAAAAATTAAAGAATATTTTTAATAATTAAAAAATAAAATGAATTTTTTCTGTTCCTGTATTCAAGAAAAAGAAAACCAAAAAAGAGAAAAAAGAGGAAAAATAAGGAAATCGTTTCAAAATTAGAAAAAGTGAATACACTAATAGAGTAAAATAAAATGAGGAAAGTAAGATAGAATTTGAAAAAATTTATATAAAAGCAAAAAATATAGTAAAAAATTAAAAGAAAAATAATTTAATAAAAATTGAAAATGAAAATGGAATTTTTCTCTTTCTTGTTCAAGAAAAAGAAAAGAAGTGGAAAAGAAAAAAAAAGAAAATTGAATAGATGGACCTGCTAACAGATTGAAATAGGACTGAAATTACCTCATTTTCCCATAGAAGTCAGACTATGAAGCACTTTATGGTCCATAAACTAAGCAGGCGGAGAGACTTGTGTTCTTGAAGAGCCAAGTTGGCCCAGTTGGACTAGGCTCAGTGTAATGGCTCTGTTCTCCACTAGATGGCGCTGCTAGCCTACTGGGGTGGTGTTTGGCATTTGTAGGTGCCTATGTGCATGCGCCAGAGCGGTGAAAATGGTGTCATCCAGCTACCCAGTCTCTAGTATCAGAACTCTGTTCTCCCCGATCAGCAATTGTGCACCCCTCCTCTGTCTTCAGCTTTTGTCCACTCCCCACTTTTTCACTGTCCATGACCAACCCCCAGGCAGTACCTCTCTCCCGAGTTTTGTCTTAGATGTGGCAGTTTTCCCCGGCCCTTTACATCTGAAGGACTTCAGCTTTGACCCATAGCGCCCCTCTGTGGGAGGGTCTCACCGACCAATGGACGATTGAGCAATGGCCGAATATCAGCTGCACCCAGGAACGCTCACCGGACCCTGCTGCTGCCGGTGCTCCGAGACTGCAGCCAGGTGCCAGCCACACAGAAAAAGTTCGCGAGACAGTGTAGCAGCAGTGTTTCAGGGATTATGGAAAATCACAACACACATCTGGCACCAGGCTTCACCCTTAATGACCTTGCCCCAGTACCAGTGAATGTGGCCGTCTTCCAGGGTCTACTGGGACCAGTCTCTACCAAATGTCCTTCCAGCAGTGGAACCGCTTTTCTCCGTGTGTCCAAAGAACCTCCTGGACCCCACTCCATTCCTGGGGATTTGCCCTTCCCACCAGAGCATTGCCAGGTATCGAGCTGCAGACTTGCAGCCTTGGTACTCCTCTTGTTTACAGTCTTAATAGAATTTAAACCCTCTCCTTTCTCCTTTCTCCTTTCTCCCTTTTAGCTTAGTCCCTGCGGCTGTTTCCAATTTTCCACTCTCCAGCTTCTTTTGGGGAGGGTTGATTTTCCTGTATTCTCCCCACCCCCATCTCCAGTCTTTCTCTGCCCGCAAAAGCACCTCCCTTCCCACAGCTTCTCACTCCTCAAGTTCACATCTCTGCACCACGTACCTGCTGAATTCTGTGGTTCAGGTTGTGCAGATTGTTGTGTTAATTCTCCAACCAGTTTTCTAGGTGTGCAGGATGGTTTAGTGTTGGTCTTGCTGTATTTCATGGATGTGAGACACACAAAAAACCCCCATGCTGTTCCGCTATCTTGGCTCCTCCCTATATGTTCATATTTTAAATTCATTCCATTAAATCATGAAATCCAGTTAGGGTCATTTCTTTTTTGATAATACTTTATTGGAGAAAGAATACTTTGAATGAATGTAGCCTTTGAATATTCTATTGAAAGGAGTTAAAATTATAGAATGTCAAAAAACCATGGAAACTGAGCCAATATATATGACTACTTTTTAACACGATAGTGATTTAAAAAATATTGTCAATAACATGAATGTTGGCAATAAGTCATTAAACACATTTAATTTCCACAGATAATGCAGCCATTGAAAATATTTCTTCTTGATTAGTTTATTTGCATATTTTTATCAAAATCAATTTTATTAGAAATATTGTAAAATTTCATGTAAAATCTGTTTCTTGAAAATCACTTACATTTTCTAAATGGATGAGTTTAAATCAACAGTAAGGGCATATTGAATCAATACATCTCATATTTAAACAATGTCACCTAAAAGTATGAACAATAAAACTTCTGAAAAGTTTTCTGTTACCTATTGATCTTAAAAATCATCCCATAATGACATTACAGGTGCCATTTCAAATAGAGAAAACTTTAGATTGATGAGATCTAAGATAGTTCCTTTTACAGAAATCCCCCTTCATGGAAAGTAGAGTAGTAGCTTGTTCCTACTGATATTTTAGAGATATTGTTTCTACTGATATATTAGAGATAGTATACATTGAACAAAGACATAATGACAGACTAAATTAAGATAGATTGAATGGATAAATAAATTAGTAAATTTTTGGAAATGAATTTTAACTCAGGTAACAGCAGTGTGAATTCAATTTTTTGCAAAAATATAAACTTCAAATATGGAATTTCCAAAATAGTAATATACTAAGATAATGGAAAAATAGATTAGATTTTGTTAATTTTTGCCTATACATTTTCTACAGATCTCATTCCTTTTCAGTAATATTTTTTATAAGATTATTAAGGAATTTTCTTTCTCTCTCTCATTTATAAATCAGGAGTGTAGAGATCTATCTTTTTTTTCTTTCCATCATGACTCTTAATCCAAATAGGTGATTTTCACATAAAGATTAACAAATTATAATTCTAAAATAAATGCTTTTTCTGTACCAATAATTAAAATTTAAGAAGACATTTGGCATTTAAAATTGCATTTTGTGAATTACACAAAATTACACAATTGTAATTGTGAATTACAAACTGATTTTGGTTTTTAAAATTACCTACTTACCCCCACAATACAGATTTGGGGTATATATCAGTTTAAAAATATTGTGGTGTGTTAAAAGCATGGTGTATAAAAATAAAGATCTCTTTTTATAAAGTCAAAATCTATGGGCTTAAGATATAATTAGAGAAAATATGTCACCTGAAGCTTAGATTATTATGCTTGCTAATGTTAAAATCCAGAGAAAAATTAATAGTAGCAGAAGTCTATGTTAATGGCAGAAGCTCTTTCAAGTTCCCAAAATAATTTAATAATAACATGACTAAGTAATTTTTGTTTTTTAATGAGGACCATGTTAATGATCTGGAATTTCAAATACATCAAGTATCAAGTATATGCATTGCAAGGAAACAAATAAAATATCAGGTGTGTGTGGAACTAGCAATTATAGCAGTGGGATCTAAATCAAGTCATATTGACAAAACACTGAAAAATACAGAATATTGCTTAAATGAGATTACACTTAAGACATCAAAGCAAAAGGAAAACATCCAAGCAGTTTGAAATACATTTGATAGGAATTATGTTTTCTAAGTTGTGTACATGAGTAGCCTGAGAAATAATACCTGTGGTTCTTATTTTATCTTGAGTATCTCATATAGTTATGCTTGGGAATTTAAGCAAAAATATAAAGAAAATAGGGATTCAGTGCCTGACGATCTGTACACTTTTAGCTTCCAATTTTATTAGCAGGCCTAATATTTTTCTATGCTAGTGCTTTTTAAAAAAATATTTGTGACAACTTAGTTTTTCAGCAAGATGATCCACTATGTCATATGTGCATTATTTGGAGGGAGAAAAGACGATTGCATTGGGGAAGGAATTTAAGCTATTTCAGAGAGTGAAGGGAAGACTGTAACCTAGCACAGCCTCGTTGACTTTTGATACACATTTAGATAAACTCTTAGCAAAATTGGGCCCCTCTATTGGGACTATTGAGTCCCTCCTAAGAAACATGATTTGTTCATTTATTGGCACAATAGTTTGAACTTTTCCTTCTATTACTTAGACTTTTCTCTTTAAAATTATTTATTTGAATATGACACTATGATTCATCATTGATAGATTCAGAAAAACAATGCCAGTATTTTATTGCATTATAACATTGGCCCCAGGAGAGTCCCGAGAGTCTGGATTCATTTATTAATTCTTCTCCCATGTCAAACTGTCTCCAGAATCTAGTTCCATGAATTAATGTATTGGAAAGCATTTTCTAGCCCTGGTAATGATAACACACTATTTTCCAGTACCTATACTTTTTAAATTCCATCTTCACAATCCTGAAATTAGATTCAAGGTAATACAATCTATCTACAAGTATACTTTAAAAACATATAATAGGGGCGTCTGAGTGGCTCGGTCGGTTAAGCATCTGACTTCGGTTCAGGTCATGATCTCACGTCCGTTAGTTCGAGCCCTGCTTTGGGCTCTGTGCTGACAGCTCAGAGCCTGGAGCCTGTTTCAGATTCTGTGTCTCCCTCTCTCTCTGCCCCTCCCCTGTTCATGTTCTGTCTCTCTCTGTCTCAAAAATAAATAAACGTTAAAAAAATAAAAAATAAAAATAAATAATAGAATTGTAACACAAAGGAGAAATACAATGAAATACATTTACAGTGAACTAATATGTATTCAATATATAAATGCTTGGGCAAAACTCCACAAAAGACATAATGAGGTAGTCAAATGCCTGCATCAGTATGCAGTTACCATATGAAAGATCCACAATTTCAACAAATGTGGACAGATATAGGTTTGTTGTATTGGTGACTCTCATGCAGTAAACATTGCTATTCATGGCATGATGTTTTTAAAGATAAGTATCCAAAGAATACTCTTAGCTATAGTTCATTGTATTTGTTGTTTCTTTAAAAGATCATTGATTTTTAACAACTGGGCAAAATACCCTGTTTATTGTAAAATGTGGCTAGACTATAAACTTCAATATACATAAACAGACTGTTCACTGATCTGAATGCCCAGCAGGACATATGAGAGTCACATGGGTTGAGGGGTGATTCTTTGTTTTACATGACATTCTGTAGTCTTCCCTGTAGGTTTCTGCTCAAATCATTGTGATAAAAAAATGCCACTACTCAAAAATTGTTTGAGAAATTCCGGGCAGGAAGCAATAGCATATGTGCACCTGCCTAGCAAGATGTTTTGTGGATGAGGTCTGGGGATAAAGACAGAAGCACTGGAGAGAGCATGGAACTGTCTCTTGAAAAGATACCAGAGTGAATTTATGCTTGTGAAGATAGAAGATGATGTTACCAAGCTGAACTTACAAACAAGATATTCTTGAGAGAGAGGGCCATCAGCAGTGCTTATTTATGGCTCAGATGACAAGTTTGGGCACAGTGGGACATTGATCAATCTCTCTATTTCTCTGAGGAAACTCATGTTGCTCCAACACAATGACAACAGAAAGGAATGAAGTATTCCTCTGGTGCAGAAAGGACATTGCGGCCTTTAAGAATGGTACTCTAAGGGAGCTAGTACTCTGGGAAGAAAATTGGGCATTCTATAGTCTAAAGTGACTCCATAGGCTATAGAAATGAAAGAGAAAGTCAGAGAAAAAAGAACCTCAGGAATATCACAAAATAACTGAGAGAGACTTTAAACTAGCTTGAGGAACATTAAGCCAATGATAATTGAGTATTAATGCTCATATGGTTTCATATATACTAGAAGCTGATAGTTCGGATAAAAATTCCAATAATGTTGGTTTAAGTAATTAAAAAACTTATTAATTCCTATTAAGCATCCTGTGTCCTCAGGAGATGAATTCTGGTGGATGTTCTCCCACAGTACAACAAACAAAACAAGTACAAACAAAATCCCTGTACCCTAATTCCAGAGATTTTGAAATCCATATGATAACACAACAACAACAACAACAACAACAACAACAACAACAACAAAAACTCGGTAATGTAATAATACCTGTTTTATGAATGAAGATTAAATGGGTCATCAGGAAATATTTAGTCTCTCTGGAAAAGATGAACATAAAACTAGATCAAGGAACCATGTGGGGAGTGCCAAGCTATGAAGTCTAAGAGTGATATGACTCAGAGAACATGGAAAGTTGTGTGAGAAGGTCCTAATGCTTTTCACTTAGAACTTGTATTTGATCAACAGACAGTAGGAACTGTTAAACAGATGGCAGATCACGGAGCAGGGCAAGGAGATTGTTAAAATATATAAATTAACAAACGGCTTAGCATCATGCCTGGTACTGAACATAATTTCAATACATTGAATTAATGAAATATCTAGTATATAAAGATGATTCTGGTAGCTAAGCATTATATACATTGTAAAGATTTTTTTTAATTTTTTAAGGTTTATTTAAGTAATCTCTACACCCAACATGGAGCTCGAACTCACGACCCCAAGATCAAGAGTCACATGCTCTTTCTACTGAGCCATCCAGGCGCCCCAGCATTATACACTTTGGAAGGAAGTTACTATGTATAGAATACACCTAAGAAGTGGGGATTGATGATCCCCCTCCTTTGGAGCAGAGTTCTACTTAAGTTGTTTGGAATTCTATTTGGGAGATTTGCCTACATACATACATACACACATACATACATACTCTTTTCCTCCATTTATTTATTCATTCAGTCATTTATTTATATCAACATGAACTTATGAATACATACTTTATACTTTGACTTATATATAATCCAATACAGTTTTACTTATTTTCTTGTTCAAATTGTTACAGATTTGACCATTGAAACCTCATTCAGTTGGCTCTTGTATCCCTTTGACTTAATTCCATCAACGTGTGTACGTCCTTGTGTGTGTGTTCATCCATGCACGTGTAGGTGCCAGGACTTTCTTAGGCTTTGGCATCACAAGATGTTACAGGCTTATCCTGTATATTTCCTGTTCTAGTTTTAGAATCAGCCATTTCTCCAAGAATCCCTGGTTATTTTCATTGGAGAATTGCATTAGAAACCAAGGCACTAGGTGTAAGGTGTCTTCTTTTGATGATAATTAACACTCGTGTCTCACATATAGCTGGAGTATAACAGGCAGCTCTCGGGACGATCCAGAGGCTTTTCTGGCTTTTAAACACTGCAAAATTCACAGACGTGCTATAATCTTTGATTTAAAGCTTCTTCTGGTTATTGAATAAATTTCCAGGTAGCTCCTGTTTTAGAGAGTGCTACATAGTAGCTAAGAAAATGGGTCGCCAGAGTCTGAATTCCAGTTGCATCACTAAATGGCAGGATATTCAATCTATGATTCTTTCCTTACCTATAGAATAATAATATCAATATTGTCTTAGTTGTGCAATCATAAGGATTAAATTATACGTAAAATTTTAGAACCTTGCCTTGTATATAGTAAGCAATCTACATAATGCTAATATTATCTACATACTTAAAGCTAAGAATATTATTATTTGATTATATTAATATAATATATTAATTATTAGGAGCTAGACCTAGACGGGTATATAAACACTCAATAGTGGTTTATTTTCTGTTTTTATATTTATTCACCCAACATGTATTTATTGAGAGTCTGGAGATACAATGATAAACAAAAAAAAAAAAGCCTCTAAAATGAGGATTATGAAGAGTTCTAAGTTAGGTTTTTACCTACTTTTTGTTATGTACTACATTCAATGTTTTAATGTATTGGCTTCTCATCATCAGTAGGACATCTAAATTGAGATCCCCAAAGGTACTTGAATATATGATGACTTGGAAAAATGGCAGGATAAGTCTGGATGCGAGGCACCTTTATGTTTTAATTTTAATTTAACAAATTTGCACACTACAGAATGCAATGGTTCTATCATGGACATATATTGTCTTTCCACTTATTTCTTCACTTATTTCCAACAGGTAATGAGAGTCTAAACTTTGGTTAATGAATTTTCTTATTAATCCAACCTAAAATAACTAAAATATTCATCTAATTAATTTCGAGTCTAAGAATTTTTAAATGGATAAAAATATTGTATTTTATCAGCTCAAATATTGGACAAAAAAACAAAATAAATTTAAATCATGTATTTGACTTCACCAATCAATTTAAACAACTGAGTGCTCAGTGAAATCAGTATTCTAATTGGGTTTGTGTCCACAGCACTGATATCTCTGTCCTGTCATTAAAATCTTTTTGGAAGCGTGGGCTTGAAGCACATTTCTTGATATATTTATGTATATATCTGACCTTTTAATATAGTTTCCTTTTAATTTGCTTCATTTGTCTTATTTTATCTCTTTCGGTTTTTCTATTTAGTCTCTTTTAAGTTAAAATGTTTACACCTGAATTTTTAATATAAGACCTCAGTTCAGAAAGTGTTCAGGGTAGGGGGCTGGAGGGACTCAAGCTTGAGTAGTAAAGGGCAAAATTTGACAAACAAGTTTGTCAAGCCCCTGGAGCCTACACAGCACGTTTTGACCTTCTTTCTAAATCTCCTACTTTGCAAAATTGGTAATATTGTTATTAAAAGAGGATTCCTTTTTCGTGTTCTTTTTATGGCCTCAGTTTCATTAGCTTTCATTTCCCTACATTGAATTTCAAAAGCCACTTAGCTACCCAGGCTCCTCGTTTATCCAAGTCATTCCGATTTTTACTATTCAGCTCCTTTGCAGTGATTGGCTCACCTCCCCTTTCCAAAAATCAGCACATTTCCTCACCTAATGCACACTCTTTGTACCAGGTCGCTGTGCGTGCTCCCATCCCCTGACAGTGCCTGTGAAACACTCCATCTCCCAACTGCTCAGCAAGTTTTTAAATCCACTCACAGATTAACCTTGACTAGCCTATATTTTCTAGTGACTAGAACTCAATAGAGTTCTTCTAAGAGTGAGATAAATCAGGGATCAGTTTTTGTGTCCTAAATACTGAGAATTCATTCTCTTCATTTTTTTTCCCTTTGCTGCTCAGGAGTTGTTTATCGAGTTGTGCTGAATGTACAATCTTATTAGGTATTAAAATACACAGATACACACATACACATACACATTAAAAACTTTCCTTCATCATGATTCCACAAAAATTTGCTTGGTTTTAGAAGCAGAATATATTAATTAAATCTTTTAATGACTTACCATTCAAATATTTCCTCAATTCAGACCCATCTGCCACCTATTTAGGGCACAGCAGGTTGTTTCCCAGCCCATTTTAACCAGTGACTTCATCTGAAGAGCTATTTTGTGTGTGTGTGTGTGGGGGGGGGGTTGGTCTTTGTTTTTAATACATCTTTCCCATTTTTTAAATTACACTATATTTGGTTTGATAATTTCAAAAGAATCATAATAATTCTAATGCATTGGACTATAGACTTAAAATACCATGTGTTTATCAATGTATTTTAAAAAATATTTTTAGTGAATTTGTAACCCAGCTGCAATAAATCTATTATGACTTATTCAAAACAATGAAGTTTTAAAACTACTGCCATCAATTAAAACAATGACGTTTTAAAACTACTGTCATCAAAACTCAATGGCTATTTAATTAGTGTGATATACCACCAGCGTGCTTTATTTTAGAGAAGCATGGAATAGGTTATTGGTGGACTCTACAGAAAAAACATAACCCCATATGTAGCCCCTTTTTAATAAAATATCAATTTTTGTGTAACTTTGTAGAGAATGTATTCAGGCTTTTGCTTCCATACATATACTTCAATATGGTTCTCACATTTCAAATACTCAATTTGTATTAAATGCAAGCATGCATATGGTAGTTGAAGAGCCCTCTGAACTCGCCTTCCTATACTCAATGTGAATTTTATGTATTGGCTGTTTCTCACACATTCCACATGCTGTCCCTAACCCATACTTGAGTTTTATCAATGTTTATCACTTTTTGCGCATGCTTTTTGGTGTAAGCATGTGTTTTTGTGTAAGTGTTTAAATATTATGTTTTGCTTCTCTTACGTTATGGAAAACTTTAAAACAATTATATGACTTTAAAGTCTTTATATTTGTGATCCTACCATTTAGATAAATATAGAAATCATTGGGCATGTCCAAAGTTCTGACACTTAAGCCTTAATTAGATCCTTTTTAAATATAACCTGCCCGGGGGCGCCTAGGTAGCTCAGTCGGTTAAGTGTCCGACTTCGGCACAGATTATGATCTCACAGTCTGTGAGTTCGAGCCCCGCATCGGGCTCTGTGCTGACGCTCAGAGCCTGGAGCCTGCTTCGGATTCTATGTCTCCCTCTCTCTCTGCCCCTCCCCCACTCATGCTCTGTCTCTCTCTGTCTCAAAAATAAATAAAAACATTTAAAAAATTAAAATGAAAAATAAATATAGCCTGCCATTTGTATTCACCTATGGATATAAAAACAGAACATGTAAAACACTCTAGAAATATACTGTAGAGAATTAGTTTCCTCACTATAGTAAATGGCTTTCAGATCCTTTATACAACGTATGAGGTGCCCTGTGACTAAGTATCCAATGAAGGCTTTTCTTATACCTCTCTTTGTACTAAAAAAAAGAAACCCAGTCAGTTTTTTCTTCACTAAATGACAATTTTTAATCATCTCAATTTCCTTCAAACTTTAGATTATTTTATTTCATCAAAATAAATGTCACTGTATTTCAATTTTGTATCCATGTATTTACATGTCTGGTCACAAGATGAACATCTAATTATAATGTGGCATTATTAAATGGAGTATTGACTTAAAAGTGGGGTTTATGGTGATTAAGATGAATAGATGTCTCTAAAGCAAATTGATTACACTCTAAATAGCTGTGCACATTTCAAAAAGGGCATCGCTCAAGCTAAAATATAATCTCAACAAAAACAGGTCCATTTACAGATTCTATCCTATTACTTTGTTTGGAACAAACATGCAAATAATCACCCTAACCTGCAATGAAGTATTTTATGGGATTCATAAACACACCCAGATCATGACCTGGTGTATCATTTCTGACTATTAAAAAGCTGGTTCATTTTCTGACTATTTCATCTTGGGAAATGGGCAGCTGTATCCAGTAATAGCATGAATACAGCAGACATAAAAACAGTTCAAAATATGCCTTGTTGGGGCTTACTATAAACTTCAAATAGAGTCGCATTTTCCTTCATCCATTTCTACATGGTGCTTGAATATGTGGCAAAGTTTTGTTAATAAAATCACTGGGAACTTAATATGAGAAAACCTTAAACTATTCTTCCAAGTATGCGATGGCTCGGATTGTTTTTAGGTGCACCAAATGGTTCAGCTAAGTAAATATTATTTAAATAAATATTTGGTCTAAATAGCTATACAAAGTGTGTTTCTCTGATCAGTTATGCATCACTGTGGAGTTTGCTGGAAATGCAGAATCTCAGGTTGGTTTGTATACCTTCTGTTTCAGAGTGGGCATCGTCAAAAGATCCTGTAGATGATTCTGATGCATGTTAATGTTTGAGAAGTCCAGGTCTGTTTGATTATCATGTAATTAGAGTTCGAACCTAAACTGTATTTTTCCAAATCAACATCGTTCCCATTCAACTGTGCCTGTGTACAGCTAAAGAGAGGATGACATCAGAGGTTTGTATCTTTTAACATATATTTAGTCGGAATGGCTTAAGTACTAGGACGCGCCAGACTCCGTGCTAGGTTTGGACTGTGCAAAGGTGGCAAGAAATCAGCTCATGCACTGTAGGAGTGCCATGTCTGGTGTAAGGACAGATAGAGAAATAATGGCAGTTTGGTGTAACAATTTGGAGTTGAGAAATTCACTTCCACATTGCAAAGCGATTTTAAAAAGAGGTAGAAGAAATTTCATTGGAAGGCCTGTTTATACATTGCCTTCTAACACTAAACAAATCTTCCTAGATATTTGACAGAGACTATGTTTAGCAAATTGCACTATCAACTTGACTTATCTATACATCTGCATATATATGTATATAGTGTAATTGATATATAACTAAAATATAAATAATCTAACACCTGCATTTTGTATATTCCATACACACATTTTAAATTTACATTTGCATATAACAGACAGAGTGATTAAGAACAAAAAGGCAAAATAATTACCCCAAGGTCACAGGATGAGTAACAAATAAAGCTAGAAATCAAGTTTATTTATGCAAACAAATAAACGTTTTCCTCACTAGATCTAACAAGAAAGCATTTAAGGAATTGACTTTGTAATATTTCCTTCTTTTGCAACAGTTAATTGTTGTTGTTGTTGTTATGTTGCTGACAAAATCTTTGATTTAGGAACGGGCATGCTTTTTTGACCATGTATAATATAGATGATCAGTTAATCTCATTGCGGACATACCATAATCATGACTTAAAAATACTTTCTTGAAGACATTCATTTCAGTGGAAAATTAATGAGAAACTTAAAATCATCTTCAATTGTTCTGAATTCCACGATACTGGACCTATAATCTTTTAAAAATATTTTCTAAAGTTTCAATTTTATCTTTTATTTCTGATCAGCTTTTGAAACATCAAAAGTATGGCTTTCTATATATTAACTTTTTAGGGAGATTTTAACTGGTTATATCCAAGTAGCAATGGTGCAAGCTTGAGCAGTTGAGCCCTACTAAAGGAGCAGATGGCCTGTCTGAGATTTTGCAGCTCAAGTAGTAAAGCCTCATTTAAAAGCAGCCAGAAACCAATGGACAGTGTTCAAACTCTGAATGCAGAAGAATAAACACTTTTTCTAGGGTTTATTTGGAAAACTCTGTGACAGTTGGGCATCTGGATATGGTAGAAAGAAAAAAAATGTAAAGCTATAATTGAATCCTGTCCATTTGAATTAGATGATCCATTCTCTGTAATTAAGACTAAGTAGTGGGTATCTGTCATGAGCCAAATTAATAGAAATTAATTCAAAAACCTTGGAAGGGACATGCCATGCTGATCTGTGTAGCATGACCCTGAAGAGGACATTTTATTATATGAGTAAGATTTCATTGTCAAAAAGAAATGTCACTCTGGCAAATGCTGAATAAGGCAAGTAAGTTTTTCAGAGGGTAAAGTGCTTATTAATTAGATGTAAATTAGCATGCTGAGGGTGCCATTTGATAAATGCTTCCCGAAAACTAAATGGTACCCTCTTGTATGGAAAAGTCACTCACTCAAGGGTGAGGACACTACTTTTAAAGACTGGTCTATTTCTTTTGCAATCTTATTTGTTTCCTCTTTAGTGTAAAGAATGGTGTAGTGCGGTTAAAATACAGTCGTTTTAGGTTTGTGAATGCAAAACCGTGAGGAACAAATCACAAATGGTTTGTAGTAAAGTTTCTAAGGAATGTTAGCTTAGTATCTTTACTACAAACCATTCATGATTCATCCACAGAGGTGGAGACCAGGAGGCTGATCCAATTAATGATATTGATATACCATAGTTTCTAGAAGCTTCACAATCATTTCAGGCTGCAGAAAGAAAGGCTCTGGAAGCTGTGGTTCACACAGAACGGTTATGTATCTGTTTATGCGATTCTAATGGACTAATCACCTGTTTTTTTTTATTTTTATTTTTTTTATTTTTGAGAGAGAGAGAGTGCAACTGGGGGACGGACAGAGAGAGAGGGAGGACAGAGGATCCAAAGCATGCTCTGCACTGACAGTTTCACTGCGGACAGCAGCAAGCCCCATGTAGCACTTGAACTCACGAACCAGGAGGTCATGCCCGGAGCCCAAGTCAGTCGCTCGACTGACTGAGCCACCCAGGCGCCCCGTCACCTGTTATTTTTTGCGTTATTATTTCAGCTTAGCTCTAACAACATTATACTCATATTTTGTGTACTAACAATTATCTGCATGTGAGAATGAGATAAATTAGAATAGGATTCCTGCCTTTAAGAAACTTTCCAAGAAACAATCCTCATCTACTGATTTTGGATCCTAGCCTGCATTTTTCTCCCCATTTTTACTTTCTCTTCAGCTGTGCCTTCTGATATACACTTATTTTATCTTTTTAAAAATAATTATGGTATTTTAAAAGTTTTTTCAAGCTTTGTTATTATTGTTATATAATATATGTAAGTTTAAGGTGTACAATGTAATACTTTGATCACTTGTGTATGTGGCAAAAATTACTATAATAAGGTTAGTTAACACTTCCATCCCATCACATAATTTCTATTTTTGTGTGTGATGGTAACATTTAACATTTATTCTCTCCACAACTTTCAAGTATATAATGAGGTATTTTTAATTATAGTCACCATACTGTACATTAGATCCTCGGATATTCATGTTATGCCTAGAAGTTTGTACCTTTTGACCAACATTTGCCACTCCCCCCGGCCGCTATGAGTTCATCTTTTTTTAGATTCTACAAATAAGTGAGAACACACAGTATTTGTCGTTCTGTGATTTATTTCACTTAGCAAAATGCCATTGGTGTCCATCCGCGTTATTGCAAATGGCAGGATTTCCTTCTTTATTATATGTAATATTATTCAACCATAAAAAAGAAAATGTTATATATACCTAAATATATATAGTATTTTCTTTAGCCTCTCATCTGTTGATGGACAGGTAGATATGGCTTATGCTTTATAAATCATGCTGCAATGAACATAGAAATGCATATATCTTTTAGTTAGTGATATCATTTCCTTCAAACACATACCCAGAAGTAGGACTGCTGGATCATATGGTAGTCCTATTTTTAATTTTTTGAGGAGACTCCATACTGTTTTCTATACTGGGTACTCCAATTTACATTCCCACCAACGGTACACAAGGGTTCCCTTTTCTCCACAGCCTTGCAAAATGTCTCTTCACAGCCTTGCAAAAAGTCTCTTCTACTTTTGTTATAGTAGCCATTCTATTAGGTGTGAGGTGGTACCCCATTGTGGATTTGATTTGCATTTTCCTGATGATTAGTGATGTTGAACATTTTTTCAGGTACTTGTTGGTGTCTATATGTCTTCTTTTAGAAATTTCTGTTCAATTTCTTTGTCCATTTCTTAATAAGAGTTTTTTGGTTTTTGGTGTTCTTTTTTTTCTATTGAGTTGTATGTGTTTCTAATTTATTTTGGACATTAACCTTATCAGACAGGTGGTTTGCAAATACTTATTTCTCATTTCATAGGTTGCCTTTGTATTTTGCTGATGATTTCTTTTGCTGTGCAGAAGCTTTTTAGTTTGGTGTAATCCCACTTATTTTTGCTTTTGTTGCTTGTGCTTTTGGTGTCATATCCAAAAACTTATTGCCAGGACCAAAAAATCAAGGACTTTCCCCTATGTTTTCTAGTACTTTTAGAATTTGGGGTCTTACATTTAAGTCTCTAATGCATTTCCTAGTTAGTTTTCGTGAGTGAGATAATATAGTCCAATTTCATTCTTCTGCATTTGGCTAACCATGTTTCCCAAAATCATCTGGTGAAAGAGATTATCCTTTCCCTATTGAATATTCTTGGTTGAAAATATATATGGGGGTTATTTCTGGCCTCTCTATTCCGTTACTTTGGTGTATGTGTCTATTTCTTTGTCAGTACCATACTGTTGTATTTACTATTGTATTATAGTTTTCATATTATAGCATTGTAATATAGTTTGAAATCAGCAATTTTGATCCCTCCAGCTTTACCCTTCTTTCTTAGTATTGCTTTGGTTTGTCAGAGTCTTTTGTGGTACCATATAAATTTTAACATTGTTTTTTTTTCTATTTATGTAAAAAAAATTCCATTGGAATTTTGATAGAGATTGTACTGAATCCAGAGACGTACTTTGGGTAGAATGGACATTTTAATAATATTAGTTCTTCTGATCCGAGAACATGAGTGATCTTTCTATTATTTGTGTCTTCCTCAATGTCTTTCATCAGTATCTTATAATTTTCAGTGTAAAAATGTTTTATCTCCTTGACCTGCAAGGCTTCTTCTGAAAAATCTGCTGATAGCCTTATGGATATTTTCTTATATGTGATAGATTTTTTTTTCTATTTCTACTTTTAAAATTCTCTCTGTCTTTGGTTTTAGACACTTTTATTTTTAATTTACCTAGGAAAAGATTATTTGGAGTTGACATTGGAACAACCTATTAGTTGTGTGTAATTATGTATCTAAATCTCTCCCCAGATTTGTGTAGTTTTCACTTTCTTTCTTTCTTTCTTTCTTTCTTTCTTTCTTTCTTTCTTTTTTTATTTTACATTTATTTATTTTTGAGAGACAGGGAGAGACAGAACACAATCAGGGGAGGGGGCAGAGAGAGAGGGACACACAGAATCCAAAGCAGGCTCCAGGCTCTGAGCTGTCAGCACAGAGCCCAATGCAGGTCTTGAACCCATGAACCGTGAGATCATGACCTGAGCTGAAGTCAGACGCTCAACTGACTGAGACACCCAGGCACCCCATAGCCATTATTTAATCTTTCTGCCCCCTTTCTTCCTCTCTTCTTCTCTGGGATTCCAATAATGCATAGATTGCTCCTTTTAATGCTATCCTATAATTCATATGGGACCTTCTCATTCTTTTTGGTCCTCTGGAAGAATGATTTCAAATAACCTGTCTTCCTATTCATTAACTATTTCTTCTGCTTTGTTGAATTGGCTGTTGAACTTCTCTATTGAATTCTTCAATTCAATCACTATATTCTCAACTCTTGGATTTCTGTTTTGTGTGTGTGTGTGTGTGTGTGTGTGTGTGTGCTTTCTCTATGTTTGTTAAACTTCTTTTGTTCATGCATTTATTTCTTAATTTTGTGTAGTTGCATATCTTTGTTTTCTTATGGTTCACTGAATTTCATTAAAAGGATTATTTTGAATTCTTTATAGTTTGTAGATCTTCATTTCTTCATGATCAGTCATTGAAGTTTGATCCATTTACTTTGGTGGAGTCATGTTTCCTTGATTATTTATTATCCTTGTGGTCTTATGTTGGTATTTGCATATTTGACAACCAGCCACCCCTTTCAGTTTTTATGGCTTGGCTTCAATAGTCAAAACTTTTCACCATTCAGCTTGTCCAATTATTCTGATGGGTCATCTGATGGTGTCTGCGAGTGGGCTGGCTGTGGAAATCCTTGGGTGGCCTGGTGCTGAGGTGATCAAAACTCTGATTCCATGGTAGTGACCCTGACACTAAGTCCAGTTGTGATCCTGGGTTCATAGTGGTCTTGTAGCTTGGCTTCACAGGTACTGATTGGGAGCCTGAAGTCACAGAATCTACCCAGCACTACAGGAGCTAGATGGTGTTGGGATTTGTTGGGAGGTTGAGTAGGTGGAAGCCTGCTGAAATCCTGGTGCCATAGGAGCTGCCCAGTGCCATGGGAGAAGTCTGGTGCTGAGGTTAGCCAGAAACTTGAGTTCATGGGAGTCAGCTGGTAACCTGGG
The DNA here is from genome assembly GCF_018350175.1 of Felis catus. Taxonomy (NCBI): domain Eukaryota; kingdom Metazoa; phylum Chordata; class Mammalia; order Carnivora; family Felidae; genus Felis; species Felis catus. The sequence goes on along the minus strand of NC_058385.1, from coordinate 31,640,539 downwards.
TTTGTGGGTGCTCATTGGCAACCTGGCGCCACAAGAGTCACATGGGTCAGTGCAAACTGACATATTCTGAGATGGATTGAATCTTTGTATGTTCAGAGGCCCTCTCAGAACTTGGAGCAGAAGAAGCCACTGGGTCACCTGGGGCAGCTGGGGTTGACTGGTGCCCAGATAGGCCAGGGTCCTGGATACACAGAGGTGCCTAGGAGCCTGGAGCTGAGGAGGCTGCCTGGAGCCGTGGGTGCTGCCTGGATCTGCTAAAACTCGCAGGCATCAGGGTAACGCAGTGGCCTGGATTAACAAGGTTCTACTGGGGCCAGGTGACAATTCTTTATACTATCTTTGTCTCACTTTTTTGTCTTTTTGACCTCTGATCTCACTTGCTGTATTTTAATATTTCTATCTCCAGCTTCCTGTCTCACTGTCTTGCCCTCTTACTTCTATTCTTCCCTCCCTCTTCCAGCCTATTTATCCCCTTCCTTTGTTCTTTACCTCTTATTCTTTGTCCATTCTTGAACACTCCCCCTCTTGGCCTTCCTTTCTTTACCACCACCCCTGCCCCCTTTTGATGTGTCTTATCTCTCTGTTGTCCTCTCTTTATCTGATCTTCCTAATCCGGGATGATTTTTATCCCAATCATCCACCTGTTTTAAATATCTTATCATGAGTGGACTAAGGAGTAGGGGTTCATTGCTATCTTACCTATCTAAATATGTGGAACACAGGGCCCTGGTTAGAGTTTTGTTGTTTTTTTTTTGTGTATTTTGTCACTGTTTCTTGTTAGGTGGAACCTATTATTGCTGCAAAATTATATAGTTTTACTTTGTTTTGTATAATGGGGAAAAAACAACTAAATTAACCTTCTTGTTAATTCTTAAATATAGTGTAACTGTCTCCAGGTAGTTTAGACCAATTGGGAGGTCACCTGGGTAGCTTAGTCGGATGAGCTTCTGACTTTGGCTCAGGTCATGATCTCACAGTTCGTGAATTTCAGTGCCGTGTCAGGCTCTGTGCTAACAGCTTAGAGTCTGGAGCCTGCTTCAGATTCTGTATCTCCCTCTCTCTCTGCCCTTCTCTCTCTCAAAAGTAAATAAACATTAAAAATAAACCAATTTGTAAAAATTGCCCAATTGTCTACTGGGGAAAGAGAAGGGAAATATAAGGGGGAAAATGCCATTTCAACTCGTTTTTCTCCCCTTCTTCCTGGACTGTGAAATAATTCCAGATCTTGAATATTGGTGGAATGCAGATGAACCTTGTACAATTACACAGAACATCTAGATACCTACTCACTACTCCACAGTTTGAGTTCATCCACATTTCCCTTAAAAATGATGACTTGTTTAGTTGCACAATCTTGGATATAATTTTAAACAACTTTCAACACAACACATGAAAATTCAAATATGAGGATATCTTTGTAAGATTGAATTTACAGGTTTTGTTTCAATATTTCCTAAGGGTAATCAATTCCTGATTAGCTACATTACTGTAATTAGTTACATTGTTTGATAAATCTAACTTAATTAATTGAGATCATTTCATATTGAAATTCCAGGGCATGACAATTTTCTTTTGGTAATCTTATACTATAAACGTATTGTTATCTTTCATTAATTGTTCCAAATACTTCTCCCATGAGTTAAAACCATCCCTTGGGTTCATAACCATGAGAATATTTCAAAGATAAGGAAACTATGCCTGAAAATTCAGTGGAATAAGTACCAGTGGTGTTAAGGAGAGCATGTTAGACTGGCAGACTGTTAGGAAATATAGAAGAGTACCATTAGGACATGAATAGAAAACTAGTTGGTGATGAAGATTTAATGAGATATTTTTCTTACAGTTCTGAGATTTTATAATTATTTGGTTCACCTTCCAAATGGGAACATTCAGTAATCATTACTTTCAGTAGTCAATTCGTGCTTAAGGTTTCAAATTCAAATTAGAAGTCTGAATACAGACAATCATGTATGTGTATGTGTGTCTACTTACTTTTATAATTTTATCAGCTGTTTCTACTCCATATCTAGGTAAAATTGTCATCTTAATAAATTAGAAAAGATAGGGAGAAGTGGAGAATGAAAGGAAGCTTTAGAGGCTCAAAAGAAGCTTTGCTAGAGGGTCCTTTGGGGACCTAAAAGACAATATATGAGAAATTGTCAGTTTTTCTAATTTATATTGTTTCACTATTCTGGGATTTTCTAGTTGTCCTGGTATTCCTTTACTTTTACTTTACATATGTAACTTTTAGTGTCAGTGAAATCTACATATATATATATGTGTAAAAAAATAAAATGTGTAAAAATATACATGTATACACACACATGTATATATGTATACATATATACATGTGTGTACGTGTGTGTATACAGGTTGAAGAAAGGATTAAAAGTTGTGAGCAAGAAGAAGAATTGCACAAATTCACGAACCCAAACTGGTTAATAGTTTTCCTTTGAAAGGTTTTTAATGTATTGGTTTGAAGTATCCAGTGTAACAAAACTTGAATTAGTTAAGCTTCTTTATTCTCCTTTACAGAGTAGAACCTGTACATATCACATATATTTGAAATTAAAACACATTATCTTTCATTGTTCAGTAGTTTGTTTCCTTTCAACTGTGGTAAAGTGTATAGAACATAAAATTTACAATTTTAACTATTTTAAGGGTATAGCGAATGTGCCCGTGAAAGCAAAGAAAGGGAATAAGATTGGGCCGAGCGAAGTTGGACTGTAACGCAGTCTCAGTAAAAGCCTAAACCCACTCCATAGAGCCCTCTGTTGCTGTCCTGAGCTGAGGAGAGAGGCCAGGCTTTTATATACCTGTAGCTCCTTGTATTTGGATGCACACTACCCTGAAAATGGGGTGGGACCATGGACCTGAGGAATCTCTGTAGCCAAATTTGACTGTTAAGGGCTGTCTTGTGGCAACGATCCCACCAGCAAAATAAATTATTGTTCTGGAAATGAAGGGGCATCTGAGAAGCACATGACAGCCACAACCTCAGCGTTTTCCCATAAACAATGCTCATTTGAGCTAGTAACAGTGCAAGATAACCAGGGCGAGCATTAGTAGCCATGATGTAAGTTAATACTGGAATTTAAAGTTTACACTACACGAGAAGCTTATTTATTTTATTAGATACAGTATTAGTTATATAACACTAGCAAAGAGAGATAATGCAAAAGCATGTACTTATTACTTTTTAACTTGTAATACATGTAGGAATGATTTTGAGTAATTCGATGTTAAGTACAAAGTGGCACAGAAAACAAACAAAAAACAGAAATAAACTGATGAATATCTGATGATTGACAGGGAAGCTCAATTTCCTTGCTGTGAATTAACATTGACTCTAGCTAATATATGCATTTAAATGTTTGTAACGCCCCTTAGTATGAGGTAACTCCGCAGTAACATGGCTCATAGAGATTTTTCTTTGTCAATTATATTTATTTTTTTCACTTTTTTGTACATTTTTGTCTACTAAACCTTCCAATAGTCTCCTGCTGAGAAATGAAGGTAAGCACAGTAGTGGATCATGTTTTTGACAGCCCAAAGCTTGGTGACCCATGCACAATATACTTCCCTGCCACCTTTTTGTCAACATCTTGACAAGGGCATCATGCATTAAAGAGAAACATTCAGACTCTAACAATCTAATGCTCACTTTTCTTGAAGAAAGTGTGTAAAAAGGTATAATTTTAACACATCACAATCATTTCTGACTACACAGTAGGCAGTTTTGTTCATTGTAGTGAACTTCTTGAATGCAAATACATCAATCAGAAAGTAAAGTGTTCTGAGCAATAGAGAAATGTCTTTGAAAGATGTATTGGTTGACCTCTACATATATTGTGGCTTAACTAAACCAGGTGTTTTCAAGCATCTCTAGCTACAAAACCCTTTCATTAAACAAAGGCTTAAAATAGAGTTATCTATCTATCTATCTATCTATCATCTATCTATCATTTATCTGATCTATCTAGATGTAGTAATTTATCTAATTTATCTATATATAGGTCTCTCTCTGTCTCTCTCTTTGTCTCTCATCTATCATATATCGCCTATCTATATATCTAAGGTTTGGATGCCAGTTCATTTACCTCTCCCTCCACACCAAGCATAACTAAGACTTTAATCACTGAGGATCCTAACAGCACTCTAAGGAAAATTTTGAAAATTTTCTAACTACTGTCAAAGTTTAGAGGATATTAGGAGATTAGATACATTCCTAACCCCCCAGTGACCCATTGTGAACATTTATTTTAGCACTTAACGTCTTAACATCTGTATGAGGCTAGCTTATACATACATATTATCTCCCCGTCTATATTTTGATTCAGAATTATGTCTTTTTTTATTTTCTAAATATCTCTTTCTACATTAACTGAATAAGTTTGGCACAATTGCATTGGATAGAACAGAACCAAATTTGATAAATATTATCTTAATATGGCTATCAAATCCTTCATAGGAAATAAAATTTCTGTATTAGTATTCTAGCTATAAAATCCTAATACTTATGTGGAGAGAATATGAGCCAAAAGCTGTAATTACTATATATCAGAATCTTTTCTTGGCCTTTTACTCTTTTTTTCTTGGCCTATAAAGCTTAATATCTGTCTGGGGTACAATTTCCTCAAGGTGATAAGTCAGACAAGAATATCATGGATGAAAGGCACAGGACAGCCAAAAGGGGAAAAAAGGATATACAGTAAAACCTTGGTTTGTGAGCATAATTTGTTCCAGAAACAGGCTTATAACCCAAAGCACTTGTATATCAAAGTGAATTTCCCCATAAGAAATAATGGAGACTCAAATGATTCATTCCACAACCCAAAAATATTCCTGTAAAAATGCTTACAATACTGCAATATACTACAAAATAATAAAAAAGTACAAAATATAAAGAAAATTAATTTAATCTGCACTTACCTTTGAAAAACATTGTGGCTGATGTTGGTTTTAAATGTTTTACATGTTTTAAATGTTTGTATAAAAGCAGATCCTTAAAAACAAGTACATATGCAATGAAACAAAAACTTTACAATTAATGACAGCACTTTTGTTACTGTTTTGTATTTCATCATTCCTCTTGAAGAGCTGTTTGGCTCCAACAGAGGTATGTCAACCCTGACTATGAAGGACCGCAATGGCATTTATGTAGACTTAAGAGTGTTCATCAGTTCCTCCAATAAACATTTATGAAGCACAGAACATTTCCAGAATTTTGCATAGAACATGAAGAAGACTGGGTGCACACCCCACTGAGATTCTGTTTAAGTTTTCTCAAGGAAACTTACTATTCCTCACTGTTCAAGGAATGGAGAAAAACAAAGGAATCCCAAACCTAAAGGACTGGGCTTCAGGAAATTTAGCTTCAAAGCTATTTACTTTACAGAGGGTAGCAGCAAGTACTTAGCTTCATGCATATGAAGTACAATTCAATTTCTAAAATGACAACACTGAATTGACATTGAAGACTCTGTTGCTTTTGTTTCAGATATTCTGCTTATGTGTGCTTTATACTGAGGCTGCAAACTGTTGATGTTGAAACTCTTAATGTGCTGTCTTTGAGTTAAAGCAGACTCATTTGAAAGCAGTCTGCAACTTGAAAAATTTAGTGTCTTCCTTAAAAAAGTTACTTTATAAATATAAGCCTAGGACAGACTTGGTCAATTTGAAAAAACCTCTTACGCATTTATGTAATAAGTATGTGGTCTACACACAAATTCACATTATAATACCTCATTCAAATTTTGATGCCATTGAGTTCAATGATCTTAAAAAGTCAAATATGCTCGGGGTGCCTGGGTGGCTTGGTCGGTTAAGCGTCTGACTTCGGCTCAGGTCATGATCTCAAGGTCCGTGTGTTTGAGCCCCGCATCGGGCTCTGTGCTGACAGCTCAGAGCCTGGAGCCTGTTTCAGATTCTGTGTCTCCCTCTCTCTGTGCCCCTCCCCTGTTCATGCTCTGTCTCAAAAATAAATAAACGTTAAAAAATTGTTTTTAAAAATAAAAAAGTCAAATATGCTCATCCCCTTTCTTAGAAAAGAGTATGAGAATAAAGAATCAAAAATCAATAGGAAAATTGGAATTTGACCTAATTTATTTTATTTTTTATGTTAAGTACCAATAGATTTTCTTCTATGCCATTAAGCAATAGCAAGAAGAATGAATACCAAAAATTCAAACTTTTAAATTGTTCTCATTTCTATGACTTGAAAATGCAGTAGTTATTAAGCATTTATTCTATAAAAAAAAAAACAGATAAAGTTCCACGCTGGCTTGGTCCCAGGTCACTACTCTGGCTTGGCTCTCACTGGTCTTGAGGAAGGATAAGCCAGGAGCAACTGAGCCAAAAGGAACATCCAGAGAATCATTGTCATCACAACAAGGCTAATAATGATAACAGCTGCCAACAGGAAATACAACAGTGATGATAAGGGTGCCAAGCACTCAATAGTTTTGTTGAGTCTTGGAAGTTATGCATAAAATTCTGTGTGATCACAGTGTTGTACCACTGGGAGAATATGGTGTGTTTAATCATCCCTCTGGCATACTCTAGCTTGTTTCTTCTTTGTCAGTGTCATACTTGCCTAGTCTTTTAAAGATTTCAGCTCTAAGTAAGAAAAAAAAAAACAATGAAAAAAATGTAAAAGCCTGCAATTTTGCAAGGACTGAATTTCTAATGGAATGACATTATAATAGTTCAGTTTCAAGCAATGGTAACAGTTAAAATTAACCAATAAACCTGACAGCACATAGAGCAATCTTTAAGTACAAGTAAATTCACTACTAGCTGTCATCCAGGCACAGAAAAGCTGCATTGCTAATGCTCTTTCTGAACTTAATTCAATATTTTATAAAACTATGTCTCTCAAAATGACAGCAAGCAATAAGGAGCTGCATAATGTTTTACTTTCACGATTTAAATGGGACATTTTTAAATGAAAAAAAAAAATCCCTGACTCAAATAAATGATATAAACCAGCAGTTTTAATTGCCTTTGGCTGAATATAAAACTAAAACCTATAAAGCATTATTATATGGTCAACATTTATAATGATAAGCTCAAGAAAGTCAGTGTCATTTACATATGCTTTTAAGAAAAACTGTGAGAGTCTTTGAGCACGTTTATGATTGAGATTCGAACAGAATTTTGGGGGCAGTAAAATGGCAGCTAGCATAAAAGAGTATGCTAGTAATAAAGCAACACAGGCACTCATATTCCTATGAAGATTCAGTTGCCTATGCTCAGAAGAATGGTTCTAAAGTGTGTGCAATATGGCATATAGGAAAAAACCTTATAAAACATTAGATGTGTTTCATGTTAAGATGAGCATAGAAGGGCATGCTGGAGTGTCTGTTCAGGAGTAACTGAATTATATAAATTAACAGAGTATTGCAGCCCATTTGACTGAATCTTCTATTTAAAGGTGAGGAACTTAAATCCTCCAAAAGCCAAATTATTTTCCCCAAACTCACAAAATGGTACATGAAAAAGTAATCAAGTCCAAAATGTTTTTTTAATTATAGGTATTTATTTATTTAAAAAATATTTATTTTTAAATAATCTCTACACCCAACACGGGGCTCAAACTGACAACTCTGAGATCAAGAGTTGCATGCCCCCCTGGCTGAGCCAGCCAGGCGTTCCTGATTTCTTCAATCTTAATCCTTAACATTTTACATATATACCTCGTGGAGGGCTAAAATCACAATGCAATTCATTCAGTGAATATTTGCTAATTTGATTAATTAAACTGAGGGCTAACTTGAAAAATATTGTATAGAAATTAGATGGCTGGTAAACAAATACCTGATTTGTTTTCTTCTTGAGTTTAACGTTACTCACATTTCACTTACATCTAACGTAATTGACTGCTTCACGATTTTTTAAAAATTTATTTATTTATTTTGAGAGAGAGAGCATGAACAGGGGAGGGGCAGAGAGAGAGGGAGAGAGAGGATTCAGACTGAGCCAACCCGGTGCCCCGCTGACAGCTTCAAGATTTTTAAATCACAATATTGCTATCAACAAAATGACAATAGCCTGATGACGTTTCACAGATCAATTTCGTTTGCCACACAAGAGATTTGATATTATCAATATACGAAAGAGAATCATGCGTATAAGACACTTTTTTTTCTAAATTTTCGTTTATTTCATAAATCTCCATATCTATACTCATCCCACAATCAAGGCATATATACTACTACATATAGTGGATTGGATATGACAGGAATAAGAACTACTTTTTAGAGGGACGAGGGAAAAAGTTGTTAAATATATCTGTTAATTCTTGTATGCCACTACAAAGTCTTCCTTGCCTCTCTCCATGGACTGTTGTGATAGCCAATCACACAAAAGACTTCAATCTGCTTCATGCAGGTGCAGTGTGATGGTGCCTTCTCCCCGGACCCATATGGCATACAACTAGCTTTTTGCTCTGGGTTTCTCTGATGCTGTAACATGCGATGACTAAGGAAATCAGCCCCGTGCTGATAAACAAACATCCCTCACACATGTACAAACTCTGTGGCAGAATTAATGTTCATAACTTGACCAACGAGGTCCTGGAGTCAACAGATAAACAATATCCCCCTCTTCTGTTGTTCTGAGTAGAAAGTCTGAAAACACGGTTCACAGTTTTCTCCAAAGATCTCACAGGGTCAGGTATCAAGGGACTGTATTAGTAGCTAACTTTATAACACACCTTTCTATTGACTTCTATATGACTTTTCTCTCTTGTACTTGCACTTCCCCTAGTTCATTTCACAATCATCTTCTTCATCCCTTACACTTGATGTAACAAGTAACAGTTCACAAATACACCACCTGTGTTAACGCCTGTGTCTTAGGCTGTCTTCAGGAGAACCCAGACTAAAACTTGGAGATTTTTTTTAATGTGACTAATTTTACTTACTATGTTTCACTCATAACTATGGTTATGGATAGGACCAACTTAAGTACCCCTAATTCAAATGGGAGTTCCAGCAACGTACATTTGTACATACCATGTACATTCTGCACACCATAGATCTTTGCAGTTATTCATGGAAAGTCGAAATGGCAAATATTTATGTCAGTAACACCACAGTTCTATTTTTAATTCTAGAAAATTGACAGAGTAACTCAGGCATGGAGAATTATCTGAATGTGTTGTAGAACTGTAAACAGGAAACTTTCAATTAGTGGATTTTTAATTGGACTCAGCTGCAGCCAGTGGCAAGCATACTGATAATATTTGTAGTTACCTCTAGCTATTAGGAAATACCACCACTAGCATTACCTTACTTGACTGCAGTTTTAAGCACAGGCAACTGGACCTTTGGAGTGTATGATCTTTCCCTAAGATATAATGAAAAATGCAGCATTAGAAATTGACCTCCAAATCCTATTCTCTTGCCTTTAAATCATATCACTCTTTATGTTTGCCGTCTGCTTAACTCTATAGCTTTGTTAAGAAGACCTATGTGAACTGGATGGAGCAATCAATTAATAGTGCTCATTGGCTAATTTATGATTATATATTTGCATCATCTACACATATGAGCAGTTATACCATTAAAAATCTGTGCTTGAACACAGTACACTTTAACTGAAAATATTTTCATTTATATGTAAAATTGATCTGGATAGTGTTTGAGCTAACGATGACTTGTTCTTAATTAGTGGGTCATGTGGTGAACTCAAGTAAAATTTGTTCACATGTTCTACTCAGCTACGGTACACATTGGATACATTAGATAACAAACTGCAAAGGGTATATAACACCTTAGCCATAACTCACACTGTAAGCTTTCTCCTCCAACTGCATATGAATTGGTTACTCTTCATGCCAATGGAAAAAAAAAAAACACTGGTATTCTTATATTCAAAATCTTGTTCAAATGAAATTCCAATTAAAAAGAAAAAAATAATTGGGGTGCCTGGGTGGCTCAGTAGGTTAAGTGTTCAACTCTTGATTTAGGTTCATGTCATGATCTCATGGTTCATGAGTTCAAGTTCCACACTGAGCTTCATGCTGAGCCTGGAGTCTTCTTGGGATTCTCTCTCTCTCCTCTCTTCCCCTCCCCTGCTTGTGTTCTCTCTCTTTCTCTCTCTCTCAAAATAAGTAAATAAGCATTTTGTAAAAATCTATTTTAAAAAGAAGAAAAAATAAGAACCTAGTGGAAACAGGAAGAAGTATGATTTATTGCACTAAAATTTCTAACATTTCAGGGCTGATTTCCTTAGGTAGATTCAGATTATTTGAAGATTATTTTTGGGATTACTGTCATACGCAGACATCTATACCTAAGTGTGGCAGCATTTACAATGAGTGACCTGGCTGTTAGGGATTAGGGTAACAGATAAAGGTAAACTGGGGACATGCTGAACAGATTTTATTCTCCACTCTTGTAGTTTGAAAATGAAAATGTTATCTTGGAGAGAATACACAGAAATCTAATTTGAAGATATTTAAAATATATCCTTTGGCAATTTAGCAGTTGTGAGTACCAAGTGCTCCTAATTATATTCTCTCTGCTACTTAAATTTACTCTTGAAAAAAATATAATCTTTTCAGCACTTAGGACATTTTCTGACTAAGCAGATAAACATTGGGCTGACAGATCTAAGTTTCAATACATAAAGGGAAATGCTGTGTATCATCTGCTCCCTTCCAACTCATCCTCTGTGCTGCCCCGCGGGAAATCTTGCCAAATGTGGATATTACCCATTTTATGCATTCCTTTAATATTCTTTAATTATTTAACACAATAGAGTTGCCAATCACATATCTTCTCATATGGCATTCAAAAATATTAATTTTGGTTCTTTGGAATGATGTGACAGGAAGGGTTCTGAGGCCATAGGATAATCAAGAGAAAATGTGCCATTTTTACTTAATGATATCTGTTATATAAAATGGAGCAGGAAATCTGAATACTTTTAAATGTGTATAGGGCAACCTGGATGGCTCAGTAGGTTGAGCGTCTGACTTCGGCTTGGGTCACGATCTCACAGTTGGTGAGTTCGAGCCCTGCATTGGGCTTGCTGCGGTCAGTACAGAGCCCACGTCAGATCCTCTGTCCCCCTCTTCCTCTGCCCCTATCCTGCTCATGCTGTCTTCCTCAAAAGTGAATAAACATTAAAAAATAAAATAAAATAGTGTAAATTTGTGGTTAGCAGCTCTCTGGCAAGCCTTCAGCTTTAGCTCTTCCTCCTCCCACGGTCCTATAAACACGTGACCATAGAGTTCTGAGAACCTCTGAGCTTTTGTTACTCAGGTTCTTCATTCAGCTTGGAGTTCCATGCACTGCATAAATCAGGCTGGCCAGCTTCTGTACCTTGGGAGAATGAACCTCATCATCTCTGCTACAAATCAGTCTCCCCTGATTTATTTAAGCACAGCCAATTCTGCTTCTTTGCTGCTTCTGTAACACTTCATTCATGCACTCATTTATTTATCCTTCTTTTACTCAACAAATATGACATCAATAAATGTGGTAGTCTATGCAAGGAACTGTATGTATGATTGTGAATAACGTAGAAATACTTACATGAATATGTTTAGACAGTCTTATACAACTTAGGGTTTCTGTTAAATATTTACAACTATATTATGGGCATTTATTTACTTCTGTCTCCTATATTAAAACACAAGATCTTTGGAAGACTGATTAGAGCATATATTTATTTGTATTCTGAGGATTTAGTATAGTGCCTGATATAACGTAAGTGTGTAAAATTTTTTAGTGTGACTACATTGATTTAATAATACATTGGGAGAGTAGCCCCTAATTGTATTTATTTTCTTCAGCTCAGTTACCCATGCCTGGATTACATACTTATATGACTTCACAGTACAAGGTCTAATGTGGATCATGTGGGGAAAAGGTGAGGAGGCAGGTCTAGTATAGTGACTGACAAATCCTAATGTTAACACCAGGAATACTTATTACCAGAAAAGGCACAATATTGTAACCCATTAAGTAAAGAAATATGAGTCCTTTGTTAGAAATTGAAATGAGTCTTTTTACTTAAAAGTATGACTTCAAAATATTTTAAGCAATTTTAAGCCTTTAGAAAGAAAAATAGATAACTGAGAAATAATATATAATGTATCCAGAGAAAGATAGTAATATTAATCTATCAACAAACGTCAGTGGAGAAAACTCAGCTCACGGCTTCATATTATCAATATGCTTTCAAAACATAGGAAATGTCTATTTATAGGATCTAAAGTTGAACACAGATATCTCTTTTCCATTTTTCCATTTAAGGCATTAAAATACATAAAGTACTATATAAAACAACTTAATAGAACTGGATCTGTCAAACTTCAGACTCCTAAACTGTTAACGTTATTAATTAACGAATTATTAGATTATGCTGGTTTTTTTAATTTAAGCTTAAAGGTATAGCATGTAAAATAAACCACTGCCACTTAAAGCACCATACTTTGTATAAAAGAAGCTTATTCTTTAACACATTTCATTTATTTTTACTTCATCAAAATTATTTTTAACTAATTTGTTAGGAAAAGGGTGTTGATATAAGATATATGAAGGGCCAAGATCATGGGAAATTTGTAGACTGTGTCAGAGTAGAAATTGACAATGTTAAACTTGAACTATTTAATGATTTCCACATCAAGAAAAACACTTTGAAATACAAAATATATCATCAATTACAAAATGTTCGTTTTATAATTGTCAATGAACCTGGTTGTTTGTACCAAGAACATGAGATATAGGACAGAATTACAATGCCAAGTAGGTAGATACATTTTGCATAGTTATAGGTAAATGTAGGTGTAGGGATAAATATAGGCACAGATATAGATATAGTCACCATCATACATGTGGATTTAGATACATAGGATGATATAAGTACATATGTAAAATGTTTGCAAGCTTTGTCTGTTACACAAAAATCTATGTAATATCATAGGTCACTTATTTCAAGGCACTCCTGGTACACAATCCCCATAGATGGCCTCAAAATTTGCTTACTATAGGATTGCCTCCTAAAATATATGTATGGTTTCTATTAAATACGTAAGATCGAAAATATTTTTAAAACTAAATTTACATAATTTATAAATTATTTAGCCATGAGCTATATGTCTGCTTATTAAATTTTTATGAAACCTGTATCACACATTTTAGAAGGTCCTATTTCCTTGATCAATTGCATGTGAGATATTCCGCAAGAAAGTTAATGCTTTTGAGTCTTGTTGCTTTGTGTCAAAAGTGGCAGGTTTGGTCCAGATGATCTCCAACATCTGTCTAACTGATAATGTAAAGTTTTACTATTCTGTTAATGTGATTGGCTGAATTCATGAATGACTTTTGATATTTGTGAAGGGGAAAATGGTGTTTGTTTCTGAAATTTTTGAAAATTCATATAAAACTCCACTCCCCAGTTCTCATTCTCCTTCTTTCTCTGTAATACTATTCATGGTAGTGACAAGTCCCCATGAGACTTCATATTTCCCCTTCCTCTTGCACTTATCTTTTACCATTGACATCTCTCTAGAACATTTTTAACTTTAAAAAATTTTTTTTCAATGTTTATTTAATTTTGAGAGACAGAGTGTGAGTAGGGAAGGGGCAAAGAGAGAGGGAGACACAGAATTCCAAACAAGCTCCAGGCTCTGAGCTGTCAGCACAGAGCCCGATGCGGGGCTTGAACCCACAAACTGTGAGATCATGACCTGGGCCGAAGTCGGATGCCCACCCGACTGAGCCACCCAGGCGCCCCATAACTTTTTTTTTAATTCAGGATGTCTCTGTATCTCAGGCTTCCTGATACTGACTGAATCATGTTATAACTCTTGTTGCTGTATAGTTACCAATATTGACTCCTTATACTTGCAAGAGCATCCAGGTTTGAATGATCAGTTGCATAAATGCTCTATCAATAAGCCTTTATTTTTAAATTTCACTTTAAATAAATTACCCAAATCCTGGCAAGATGTTCCTGCCACTTCCTTTGTTTCACTGAAACCAACTCCACTTGAATAGAGATTTATTTCTGACACTCTCCTCAGAAGGAAATGCCTTTCCCTCATAAGGCTGGATAGACAGGAGAAGAGTTGATATTTTTTACCTTTGAATTGCCACTTTCAGGTTGCTCTACTGGCCTATAAATTTCACAGCTGTGAGGCTCAGGCAAACATCTAAATCTATACCATCATTCTACCTTTCCACAGTAGTATTATCTCCTAACACTCTGGTTTCTCTCAATTTTTGAAAGATGGCTCCAAGATGGGATCCATTCCTGCTGACAGACTGTGGTCTGGATTGCCCAGTTTAGAAGCCTATCCACAGAATTTGTCACCCTCACAAGAGGAGATCTTATTTTCACTCAATTATTGTGAAATTATTTCCAAACTCACATTTATAATATTACTTCTCTCAGAAAGATCCCAAATCTAAAATATTGAATTATAATACCATGCACTCTGACAACAAATGCACATATTTTTTTCACTGTCTTGTATTTGTTTTATTTTGAGAACATCAAACACAATACCCTTCCATTTTGTCCTTCTGTTTTATTTCTCTCATCTCCCCTTTTCTTTCTTTCCACATGGGTTCCATTTCCTCAACCACTGTACAGTTTGGTTAAAGGTGAATTTGAACACCATCCTCTTCGGGTCATTCAACTATTCTTTTCTCTTCATATTCAACTTCCCACTCTATAATTGCTTGTTCTTTTCAACATACAAATGTACTCAAGCATCTCCCCAAACACCAAAACAAATAAATAAAAAGGCTAGTATTTCATAGCCAACTCTAGCTATCTTCCTTCTTCATTTTATTCTCAAATTTCTTATGAAAAATAACTATCAGTGGATACCTTCTTACCTCTTTACTCTTCAATATACATCTCCATCCCTATAACTTTTCACTAAATTTAACACAACCTAAGCCACTTCTTATCTCTTGATTACTAAATTCGGTCTTACCTCTGGGCTGTATTTGATAGTTAATCACTTGCTCACTGAAATCCTCTCTCTGTTTCTCTTTCCTTAATTTGATTATATCACTCCTGCCCATTGCTTCTTAGGTAATTTTATGGAATTTCCTACTTTCCACAACACTTGAAACTCAACAGTTCCCAGACTTCTGTTGTCAGTCTACTCCTTCTTGTTCTCATAGTCTTCTGTTAAAACTGTACATTTCGTTCAGAGTAAAAGGCAAAGTCTTTACAAAAACCTACAAGGCTGTCATAAATGCTGTGATCCAAAGCTACCCTTTAGGATAAATGTAGTCATTTCACTCACTGTTGTTTTCAGCTTTCCCATCTTCCCAGAAAGTGCCCCGAGGAAACAGTAGGCACAGCACACCTCCTATGACTGGATACAGGAATATGGTATCCTAGTAGCCTTCTCAAAGAGGAACAACTCTGAAGGGCCTTCCCACCACCAGTGGCCCCCCTCCCAAGTTTTCCCCACACATTTAACCATGCCTCTTAGCTTTCCTATAACAGATTTTGGTCCTGAGAGCACTTGCTAATAAACTTTCTGTGTGCTAATCTACATCTCAAAGTCTGCTACTCAGGGAACCCAACCTGTGACATTTGGTACTGGAGTTATCTTAGAAACAGGTGCTTAAATGGGATTTTGGAGTTGAATCACCCACAATAAAGATTCCTTCTGCTGGAAGCACATACAATGCATATAGCCCCTTAGTAAGGTAGCATTATAATTGTTAACACTTTTACAGTATCAGATTAGAATGTTTTACCAGAAAATAGAAATGCACGAGCAGGATATACCAGACATTGTTTAATTCGGGAGAAATAGAAATTGT
Source organism: Felis catus (assembly GCF_018350175.1). Taxonomy (NCBI): domain Eukaryota; kingdom Metazoa; phylum Chordata; class Mammalia; order Carnivora; family Felidae; genus Felis; species Felis catus. The sequence continues at coordinate 31,624,727 of NC_058385.1, read as the reverse complement.
GAAGACAGTTGAATTAAATGTGGTTGTAGGGGAAAGTGATACTTTAAAAACTGAGTATAATTAATAATAAACTAAAAGCTTGTGTGAAAGCTAGAGAGGGCCCTTGACAGCTTGTAGAGAGACTCTAATCTCATGAACCTAAAAGGCAAAGAAAGCTGAGCTCTACAGATTCTCAACACAGACAGATCTGCTATGCCACGGTCAGGAAAAAAACTGGGAAACAAATTGGACCCTGGGACATGGGATAAGCATATGTAGGATGAAACACTTGGGTTGCACTCCTTCCTATTAAGGGCTAACACTTTTACCTTGTTTGAAATGATCACAAGCCTCTATCCTCCAAGACAATATATGCTCCTTCAGGATATTACCTTCATTGACCTTCTGTCCACTTATCTATAGCTTGGGTCAAATAATATAACTGACTGCTGAGACCTACTAAAGAAGGAAAGGGGCAATATGAAGAAGTTGCTGGAGGATCAGACAAGGGGGTATATAAAGGACCGAATGCTGGGGGTGCCTGATCGAAGAAGGCAGCTCACAAAATTAGATGAGGAAGTCTTTATTGATTTGGGAGAGGTCGCCTGATACACCGAATTAAATGCTCTGGCAATAACTCAAGGAAATGATGCTAACACACTCTTAAAAAGGCTGTTGAAATGATCACGCTCACTAAGGAAGAAAAGTCAGACTTTCGATAGAAGACAGTGAAAATGGGGACAAAAAGCTTCACAAAGTAGTCATGGTATTATACATATAATGCATAAGACTGAAAAACCCATATTTTGACTACATGTTTAGGAGAGTCTAGAGGAAAATATTTAATAAATAATTAAGAAACCTACACTGATATAACTAAGAATAGTAGTGAAGCTCTTTTGTGAACCAGGTGGCAGTCGGCTACGCACTTCAGGACTGGACTAACTAACAGTAATATGAGAATGATTTGACCCTGGAGCTAGAGGCCAGAGAGCAACACTTAACCCTTAGTTGCCAAGTAGGTATAATTATGGTAACGGACAGCAAGATTAGAGTGGCTACCAAGGATATTAACATACCGAGAGCTACGGTGGTACATAAAGGAACCCTGCATCCACAAAGACTAGACAAATGGGAAATTGAAAGAGTATTCCTGAAAGAAGTTGGAAGCAGAATTTCTGGAATTGGAGAGAAAGGAGATAGGGGGAAATGTTCTCTAGGAAATGAGCAATTTATGTGGTGATTTTTTAAATCATTTGACATCCCTTGAAATTTTCCTAAAGGCATAGAGCAAAGAAAGAATTATTCATTCAGGAAAATCTACTAAATGCCATTAAGAACAATGAGAGTCTGTGGCATTTTAGCCCATGGTTTCCTGTCTTACCCCATAACCCCACCTCCAGCTCCATTTTATGGAAGCTCTCTAGTAGGTACTCTTTTGCAGGCAGATGTAACCAAATGGGCCAGGTCTCCCTCTACTGTCAGCTCCTAGTTCAGACTATAGTTTTACTCCTGAAGGAGAAGGCTGCCAGCAGTATTTCCATCCACTTTCTCTTGCTTCGTGTTGCAGAAACTTTATTCCAGGCAGACACTGACCTGTTCAGCCCCAACCATAGAACAGAAGTTTTTCTTCAGGCGTCTTGGATCAAAAATACTGGGGACATGATCCTCTTACTACTAACTTGCTCATAGGTTGGAGACTGCATGTCAGGAAGAGCAAGCCAATTTGATAAGCATCTGAAAATCCACCCATTGCTTATTCACAGATTAGGGTAACACCCTGGAATAAACAGTCCCCATGCCCCAGCTCTGATACAGTGGTGAAGGGATTCTTTCCAGAGGTAAAGACAGGTCATAATATGAAGAGCTCTGTGGTTCTGGGTGAGGGAACTGACTTATTTGGAACAGAACATGAAGACTACTTATGTAAAAGTATTATTAAAAACAGTGGGAGATCTTGGTGGAGAGTAATTAAGAGAAGGCTGCAGTTCCATGAAACAAGTCAAATGAGTAACCATAACTTTAATAGAGTAGTTAGGGAAAGAGGCACTCAAGAGTCCTCCTAGGATCACACTCAAATCCAGGAGGCTGGAAGGCCGTGTATATGTGCTAAGCTACACCCACTCAGGAGCGATGAGAGCAAGACATGGGGCAGACTTAAAAGCATTCCCCAGGTCTGATTCAGGTCCATCAACTCAGAAGGTAGCCTCACGGGTACAGGTGAGGTACAGCTCATGGTGAATTCTCTGGGTCTATACTTACCACTTACTTATATGATGGTCATAGATCTGATCTCCAAAATTATAAGTGGAATGGCACAATTCCCACATTGGTTCCTTGGCTGGGGCTGGTGGGGGGGGGTAAAAAAATTTACAGTAAGAAATGCCATATTGAAACCTCTGAAATTGTTTACTCTTCTTTTCTCATCTTGGCCAGTATACTGTATCCCAAGGGAAATGAAAGACTAATGTTGCCCTAAAAACCTAAAAGATGCAGAGGTGATGATCCCCATCACATTTTCATTTAACTCATCAGTTGAGCCCTTATAAAAACCTGAAAGATGCTGGAAAATAACTATAAATACCACAAACCAAGTAGTAGTCCTAATATCAAATGTTCAGACAATTGTAATGTCTTTGTTACAGCAGATTAATACGGCTTCAGGTACATGATACATGGCTATTAATCTGGTAAACATGTTCTTTCCTATCAGAAATGTGGATCGAGGGGAGCCTGGTTGGCTCATTTGGTTAAGCGTCCAACCCTTGATTTTGGTTCAGGTCATGATCTCACGTTTCATGTGTTTGAGTCCCATATCAGGTTCTGGGCTGACGGCATGTAGTTTGCTTGGGATTCTCTTTATCCCTCTCTCTCTGCCCCTCCTCCACCCTGTCAAAATAAATAAATAAACATTAAAAATGAAATGTGAATCAAAAATAATACAAAATATATGTTTATGTGGCCACCACTGAACATGTACACATTAGATTCCTTGTACCAATGGATTAGCATACAAGAAGAAAAATATGACACCCATCAGGGATAGCTGACACTAATTATCAGTATAAGGTAATGCTAATGTTACACAATGGGGCATGGAGGGATATGACTCAATCTTAAGTGATTCACATAGGTGCCTGTGGGTATTCCCTTGCTCAATTTGATGGTAAATGGACAAGAGTCTTGCTCTGAGAACTAGAAGAACCAAGGTCTTGGACCCTTTCAGGGGTAGGGCTCTGGGTAATTCTAGCATGTATGCTCACTGGTCCAACAATGATGCTGGTAGACATTGAGGGTAATCTGGGATATATAATAAAGGATAGAGATTTTGTTCATCTGCTGAGGCATCAATCAAGTTCATCTGCACTGATGTGGGCTTAAGTTCATTTCAATAACCTTACATTATTTCCCCAGAAAATGTTTACAGTAGAGTACTGAAAGATGCTCCTAGAATACACATGAAACAAGAGAATATCTGAAGACTACAAGATTTGCATTATTGTAGACACTGTGCTGCACAGACTTGATTTCCCTGTCAGGAGGGAGGGGTTTATTCTTCCAACTGCTGGGAAAGTATTTTTGTCTGGCAACTTTCATATGTCAGAATTCTATAGGAGGTACCTCAGCTAAAGAGAATTGCTTCACCCAATGTCACATTCTAGGGAAAGCCAGCATCCAATGAATGGCTGATGTGGGGATATAAAGCAAGTCTTGCCTTCAATGAAGGACTTCTCTGATGGTCCATGGCAGCTTTCCAGCTCCCAATAGGGTTGGCCAAACCCTTTTAGTGACTGCACCACAGCCCAACTTCTGTTCAATTCTGATTTTGTCACTTAAATCATACAGATGTTTGTAAACATCCTGATAAATATCTGTCTCTTATCTCTATCTTATTTTCAGATTCTCAAGGATCTTCGCCTGTGACAAAGTCACCCCTTACCCATTTTACTTTTTAACTTATTCTGTAACACTTTCTCACTTGTTCACTCTGCCCCAATCAATTGTACTTCCTCCCTGCCCTCCTAGAAACAAGACAGGAATATTCCAATTTAGTCTTTTTCAATGTCTTTAACATCTGAGGGACTTTCCTCCATCAGCAATAGACTCCTAACCAACTTAGGTCTCTGGTCAAATTGTCGTTTCTCAATTTGTTCTGCCCTGAATATCCCCGCCCCACACACATACACTCACACACACAAACACATACACACAGCCCAAGCAGCCACTCCTAAATCCCTTTCATTCTTTTTCATTCCCAAAGAATTTACCAACTTTTAATAAACACTACATTATCCATTTATTGTATTTACTGTTCAGTTTTGCTTCCACCCAATAAATATAAGCTCAGTTACCTGTCCAAATTATCACCCATGATTACCTTTCCAAATACGGATCTCCTTTCATACTTCTTGTATATTAGTAATGCACTAATCTATCTGGAAAGCCAGTAGCTACCCTGAGGCATATTTATTTATGTCAATTACTCTTCCAAATTGTCCCCAAATTATCTTCAATTCCATAGTTATTTTCTTAACATTAGCTCTCACATATTTCACGGATTAAATGTGTTCTAGTTACTCTCTTTGATCTCAAATTCAAACCTTTACTAATTCTTTCTGTACAGACAGAAATGTCCATGTTGACTCTTACCATTTGCCTGCTTAAAACTCAATCAAGCCAAATCTTTTCTTTTGCTAACTCATCTGTTTTTCCCTGAAAAAGTGTAATCTCATTGTGTATCAATTAAGATGTCTGTGGCTGCAAGAAACTGATAGCCAAATGTAGTTTAAAAGCTAGGCATTTCATTATCTCTCATAATGCAAATTGGGAGATGATCAATTCCAAGTTTAGTTCAGCCATTCAAAAATATCAGCAATTACCCAAGTCCTCTCAGCTTTCTGATTTATCATCCTTAGCAGGTAACTTTTTGTTCTTAGTTTTGAATCCCCATGCAAAGAAGAGTCACCACATCACATGAAAATAACCTATGGGAAAGATGAGGGAACAGCATTAATAGGGGCCTGCCCTCATCTTATCAGGAAAAGTAGCCTTTGCTAGTAGACATGTGTAGCTTCTCCCTCACATCTATCACATGCCTATATCTACATACATCATGTACAGGGGAGATCAGGAGTGCTAAAATATGCTTAACTAAAGACTTTCAAAAATTCTCCTGACAAATTTTGGAAAAAAACTTATTTTCCATTATGATCTTGATGAAGAAATACTTTAATATTATTCATGCATCTGAGACATTCTATATATAATGTTATTATCAATAACATTATGTTAGTATCAATACTGATACACAATATATATAGATACAGAATATCAATCTAATATATATATATATGATTGGTACAATTTTATAATTGATTATACTCTGTATTAATATATTATATATGATAAAATGTTTTATAATATATATTTATTTATATGAAATTCTAATTTATATATCCTATCCTATCTACTTTAGTTAAATGCTGATCATGATCCAAACAAATGTTTTAACAACTAACTCAGTAAATACCTGTGCTTTTACTAACAGTGGGAAAGAATCAAACTGAATTACTTCTGGGGGGCAGGGGTAGAGTGGAAGAGTAACTTCCTGGTGTATGCCCCCATGAACTTTGTTGCTTGAGTGGTATCTGAACAAAATGGAGGTTCTTTGAACAATGAAGAAGGGGGATATTGACTGTTAGATAAAGGAATCTACAGCACAAGCTGGTTTTTGTATATAACCTATATTTTTGTTATTTCTTGGTCTATCTTATTAAAATCATGTCAAGGTCTACAAGCACCCCTTTCTGTAAGAAGTTGTACTTGATTACCACAAAATGGATTAACTGTCTTTCTTGTGGTCTCTCACAGTAAATTTTCTTTATCTTGATTGTGTCTTTTATGAACCTTTGGTGTAGTTGTTAGTCTAAGGTCATACTTCCTTTTTGTTGTGTTCTTTTTTACACCAGACTGTGAGATTCTCCTGGCTTTAGTTATTGTTTAATCATTTCTATTCTCTCACTTCCTAATATATATATATATATATATATATATAATATTATATTCTCTCACTTCTTGTTTCCTGAATGATGGAATTAATATAATTTGAATAAACCTTCAACATGAAATATCTAAATTTTTCATAATTTTACTGTGTGTTCATAGTGGACACTTTAAAGTATAAAAAATAATTTTCTTTAAATGTGGATAAAATTTTAACTTATAAAATGATGCATACCAAGTTTTCTGTCTTGATATACTAAAAAGTGCATTGGTCATAGCAGCTCTCACTAAAAAACTTCTGATGTGTAAAATGAATTAGCTATCATTTTTGTGGTCTCTCATGCTATATTTTTCTTACTTTGACTATGGTCTGTTTGTATGGCAAGTACTATAGGGAAGGGAGAAATAGAACGTTATTTTTACAGTAAGATGTTTATATATCATGAGGAATGGGAGGAGAGAGATATCTGGAAATGCTCAAAATCAAGCCTTTGTTATATCAGATACATCACAATTTCATATTCACAAACACCTTGCAATCTTCATATATTGCAATTCCAATACATATGTGTGACTTTTTTTGTTTTGTTTTATTTTGTTCTAATTAAAACCTGAACAAATGTATCAGTTCTTACATTCTGAAAACCATTAATTTTCTTGAAATTTTAGAATGGCTTCACTTTCTGGAATAATTTATATTTGATTTAATACAATTTTAACACACAAATATACATGTACATATAAGAGAATTTTGTGCATTGAAAATAACATGCACTGACATGGTGTAAATCGGGCCAGTTAATTAACTGGCATTTTGTGGCATTTGAAGTTATGGAAATGAAGCAAATATCTCTGCCTTCAAAATGTCTAACACAATTGTTTTATTTTTTAAATTAGTTAAATCAGAGTTAACTAGAAAATTAAAATGTCTGAGTATACCTAATTACCTAAGTACTCTGGTGAGTTGGGGTAGATGCTGAAGAAAATAATTGGTCTTAATTATATTCAGAATTCTCTAAAAAGAATCACTACTTAGTGGTAGCTATGCTTTGTTCAAAGACAGAAATTGAAATATTTATTGGATGGTTTTTTTTCTTGTGGATTTTTTCCTCCTACAAAGGGGAAATGGACTAAAATAAACCTTTTTTAAAACTGGGTTAGTGTTGGGGAGCCTGGGTGGCTCAATCGGTTGAGCATCCAACTCTTGATTTTGGCTTAGGTCATGATCCTGACCAGGGGTCATGGGATTGAGCCCCACGTTGGGTTCTACTCTGAGCATGGAGCCTGCTTGAGATTCTCCTTATGCCCCTCTCCCTACTTCCTTCTCTCTCTCTCTCTCTCTAAAATAAAAAGCATTAAAAAAATAGTGTTTACTTATTTTCTCCGTTTGACATCCTTTTATGTATATTTTTTATTCAATATAAGCAATATATTTTAAATAAGTAGACAGCTGTCATTGCCAAAATATTTTCATGTATGAACTTCAATTAATAGATAACACAAAAGTACTTACTATACTTCTTTGTAAAAACAAAACTTTATTTTGCCTAGAAATTCCTGCGGCAACACATGATAAAATATATGACATATCTAATCTTTCAATAAAAATTATCTTTTCTTATATCATGCTCTGTTTAATAAATATATTGAGGAATGGCATAAGACAATGGTTCTCAAAGTTTTTGAATTCAAAAAAGTATGAACAAATTAAGGGAGTGTAGAATATAACTGCCAAAATTTCTTTTATTGGATCAAATAAAAAGCAAAGCAAATAAATGTTGCAAAGAAGAGAGGAGGCAAACAAGAAGGAAGGAGAAAGTGAAGGAGAAATGATGAAGATACAGGGAAAAAAATGTCATGTACCAGCATTTGGATCGCCAGTCAAGGAATTTGATGGCATTTCAGGAATTTCATCTTGGGGTAAAAGAGAAACCTTCAAAAAGTTCTGCTCACTTAGAACTATTGTTAAACAACAACGGAAATACTGTCTTCAAGTATATTTATATTTATATTTTATTTATATATATATTTATATATGTACTTACCTATTTATGTTTTTATATAAGAAATATAATACAGATAAATATTACACTTTTTCACATATCACAAGTCATCATCAAAAACTTTCTACTGTGAAACTTTGTGAAATAAACACTACTTCATTTACTGAAACTACAAATCACAAGTTTTGAAGTATATTTATTTGCAGATACTTTATAGGGCACAACAAAAAGATACAGGCAGAATTTGGAATTGTTTATTTTGGGGAAAAGAAATTAAGAAAGACAAGCAACAAACATATAAATATCTCTCCCTGATCAATATATGATTTAGTGTAATATATGGTTTGGTACACAGACTCACCAATGAATGGGTCTGAAGAATTTTCACACTTTGTTAATGACACTGGGAGGCCACGTGGAAGGAATTAGGTGGACTAAAACTTCCTCAATAAGACAATATCTGGAGAAGTGATATTTTGAAAGGAAAGAGATAAAAACCATTTAGATGATAAGTAGGAATGTTAGGGATCATGAACTCTTTGTATCTCCAGCATCACCAAGAGTGAAGAGTGTCTCTAAGTATTTCTAAAGAAAACTGTTCCTATCCTGCTCTAAGCCTATAATTTGCCACATTAGACTAGCATAACTTAACATTAAAAATGATCCATTTTTTTCCCCTTCATTCTGATTTGATGCTATGTAACAAACTTTCTGATAGATCTTGTCTTCTGATATATTCTTCTATAGGGAGAACATTCACGGATCACTTGGAACTACCTTACAGTCACTCAAGGAGTTTGAACTTACATTGCAAAAAAGCCAGTTTATTTCATTTGTATCTGACTTTCATTTGTATCTGAACTTGATGTTCTCTGCCTATTAAGATAAAAATCTTTCTGTTGGCATAAAGTAGTAACATTGAAAACACACCTGTGTAATAGTTGTTATTTGGGGTGTAAAGTCAATCTCTTAACAATTGAAATTGAAGTTAGCACCAATATTTTACAGTTGGGAAATTTAAATTCCAAGGCATGAAGATAGTGCTTAACAGACACAAAACAGGTTGAAAAGCAATAAATTAAACCCAATTGTGTTTGATTTCAAAGTCTACCTTTTGTTTCTACCATTTGTTTCACATGACCTTCTCATACTTGTGGTACTACTTGCTGGCATTGTATGATAATTAAAGTTTACAATATGCTCTTTAACAGTACTATTTCACTATTTTTATGTGTTTGATAGTTTTGGTTTAAATGAATTATGAGTTTGCAAGAGGGCAAGGAGCACGTATATACTTGTACATTTTCTGGTGTGCTTCCTGAGGATTTAGGCAAATGGCCACAACCTAATGTGTACCAATTGATGGTTTTTTGCGATTTCAGGACATTTTTGTGTCGCTTAAACTTAAACTCATTCTTTTTGTTTTTGTAAGCTATAATGCCAAATAATTGCCTTGCCTCAACTTTTCACTTACAAACTAGTTATAATTGCCTTGCCTCAACTTTTCACTTATAAACTATTTTTTACCAACTTTAAATACAATTTATAGAACAAAAGAAAAAAAACTTCACAAAGGGTAATTCACAATGAAAGCCATTTATCATTATGGGGTAATTAAAATTTTGCAGCTTTTTCTCATTAGCCTTTTCCCTCAACTTAGTTTCTATTGATTTTGTCTCAAATAATTGAGGGAAAATTATTACAAATCTTATGCACTCTTGAATACCAAAGCCTAATTACTAAATTTTAGCTCCTATATTCATCAGATTTACCTGTGCTTGCCATTATTTTTCTCTCTTGTAATTAGGTTCTGTCCAATATTATCAACTCATCTTAAAGACTGGAGGAAAATTCTTGTGTTAATTTTTTAGTTCTCCATCAGATAAGCGAAGAGAGTTTAAAAAACAAAGAAACAAACAAAAAACCAAAAAGTACTGTCTTGAGCAACCAGACAATAGCCTAATATTTTGCGCAAATAAAGAACACTTACTACTACTATACATGAAGAGTTGCAAGTATTATGAAATACTTATGTTGCAAGGATGTTTAAATATCGTCATCTACAGTTGGAGTTCCTTCTAACATCATTACCAGGTCTATCCTCGATTCCTGGTTGAATACTTCCAGTGTCTGGGAAAAAGTTCTTTCAGAAAGCTAATTATAATGGTTTATAGCATAACAACCTATCAGACTACCTTAAATAAATAGAATTTTAATCTTCGTTTTTCAATTTTATGGTTTCCAGTCAAATGGATGTGAAACTTCAAAATAATTGTAATATAATTATGTTAGTAACCTTCCTATTAATACCAGAATTTAAGTCCAAAATTGAGCTACAGCTATTTTCCTTATAATAAAGTGACATATACTCATCAAATGTTTGTTGATGTTTCCAGAAGAAAAAATGCTCAGTCTGTTACATAAAAATTATGCATGTTTGAATGACAGTTTCTGGTCTCCATAGATGGTTTCAGAGGGATTGTCACCTCGTCTCTTGCTCATTGTAACATCAAGCACAAAATCTGGTTTGTATCAATAATACACACAGAATTCACAATTGGGCTTTTACAAATTTGGTATAGAAAAACTGTGGGGACAATCTAAATGGTGAACTTTCATTTCCCTTTTTATCTTTGCCTTCTTTACTCTTCTTTTTGTGGGTGGCTAGAAGGGAAGAAAGAAGTATTTGGATATGAAATCTACAGTGAAATTTCTGATGGAATAAGGAAACTGGCCTCAAGGTTTAGAATATGACAGATAAATATATGTATATTTAACTGTCATATTCTCAAAATATATATATATATATATATTTTTGTTCATCATGTTCTACAGAATAATTCGCTTAATATTAGTCATGTGCTATGTTTTCTGTTTGATACACATTTCAAAAGACAAAGTGTACCTTGAGTTGTTGTCTGGAAATGTTTTGCAAACTAAACTAAAGGGGCATTGTTTTGGTTAGCAGAAGTATGAAATTGACCAGGATTTGGATAAAATGCTCTGAGGGCAATGCAAATGTATGCAATGTGGCCATGACCTATAATTTATTTTTTCAAAGATTCTCAAGGAAGAGAAACATACTGAAGAAGATATGAAACTTAGGTATTTAGTATTATAAGTCAGTACAACAAGTACCATGTAATGATTTACACAGAGTTTTCTATCTATCTATCTATCTATCTATCATCTATCTATCACATTCTATTAGAGCTACTGACAATCCAATCTTCCCTACCAGACTATGAGCTCTTTGAAAGTTAAAATTTTCCTTTCTTCCATTACTATATCCACTCCTTGGCCTAATGTCATACATTTGAATAGAATTAAAGACTCAATATACCAAATGCTCCTGAGTAACTGCTTGTATAAATTGAGTATTTGTATCTATCAATTATTTGCCTCATTTGGAAAATAACAAAAATTGGAATACATAAATATGGTAAGTCGCATACCATGTCAACTCTTTAAAATAATAATATTGCCCTTATTCCTCTAAAAAGCAGTATTACAGCAATAGCATTAAAAACAATACTGAGCTTAGATTAATTTTTTAGTTGTATTTTTCAATTAGGTACCTTTAATGTTCTAAAAAGAAAAAAATTTTGAAATCATAATTTCTCCCCCAAGTAGTTTATTTAGCAAACACACACACACACACACACACACACACACACACACACATACACACACATACAAACTTTTTTACACTTACTTACACAATTGAAAAGAGACTCTAATATCACATAGTAAGACAATGATGGAGGCTTATAAATTATTTAATTTGGACATTTCACCCCCATGAGATCCTTTGTAAATACTAGCTACAGAAATGATCAAGCTTGACTGCATATCCTATATCCAGGATGTTGCTGACACACTGATTAATAGTATTTGAGGAGAACTATTAGCTTGAATGATAACATAAGGAAAGTTAAGTGCATTTTCTTTTGTGTTTTGCATATAGAAGTTAAGCTGAAGACAGGAAGCAAGGTGCCCCATTATTTGCGGAAATTGGAGGAGACTTAGTTCTCCTCTTAAAGCTGCAGTAGCGTATTAAAAAGTCTTCCAGATTTTCTGTTATTACATTCATATTAAAAATTATTTTTTTGCCAGAAAATGTTCTTGGAATGCAAAATTCAAAGCATTTACAATCCTAAGAGTTCTAAAACATTACTGTATTTTCTTATTACTGACTAAAATGATGTTTAATTTTGAATCACCCATGAATGACAAGCATTTTTGGATGTAATCTTTCTAGAGTCACCTTGAACACCTTATGTTTTAATCTGAAAATATATCCTTTAGCAAATTAGAAAAGAATCACCCCAAGGATGATGTGTGTTTGGGCTTATGTGATTTCATTGTAAGTTCTTTACAAAATATTCCTAAATCAAGCTCATACTTAGGAATTATAGTGCTGAAGACAGTTTTACAGCATCTATATAATTGTTCTGTAAAACGGATAACATTTTTTAATTTAATAATAAATGGACTAAAATTCGCTTGTAAGTGATTTCCCCACACCTCTTTCTATTTTTCTTTTTGCTAATAAATAAACTTTGGTGTCACTGTCTTAAGCAATAATATACATTGGATATGATTTTCAGTGGTCAAACTCATTAACCTTAAAAATGGAGTTGAAATGGAAGCTAAACCAAAATAAAACTTACCAATAGCATATGATTGATCCTTTACTTTTTGGTTTTGCTACATAAATAAAACATGCTAAATATACATTTATTATGTGTCAGACATGACTTTGGAGAGTGTCCTATGGTTAATCAGTAGCAAATACACAGCTTTGGGGATCTATCCAGCTTACTTGTCTCTACCATTCTTTCCATTGGGTCTGTGGCAGTAACAACAGTTTTTCATAAAAACTCAGCTTGTGAGTTATGATCAGAATTCTTCTATTATGTCATTTAATTTCACAAAAATTCCTTTAAGCTGTTTTTCCTTGCGGCAGTAAGATTTTCCGTGTATGAGGGGTCACCTTCTCAAAGTTTAAGAGCTATTTATGTTCTAAGTATTTAACGAGTTTGGCAGCCTAACATTGGTAGTTTTCCAATGATAGCTGAAAAGCATAGCTTTCTGGAGGAAAATATCAAACTGCACAGCTCTCCGTTATCATTTTATGCTTAGAAAGCTTGTGTGCATTAAGATTTCTAAAATAAACTCAATTATTTTCACCATTAATCACTTCTACGCTCCATCGAAACACATTATTTATGACTAGAGTTGTCTTAGCGTTACCCCAAATATTTATTGTGAAGCATATGAAAATATCTTTACTCTTGGGAAAAGTAGCTCTTCTCCCCTTTTCCAGCCTATTAGTGAGAGATTTCTTTGTTTTTTGTTTTTTTTTTTAAAGAGATTTCCTGCAACCCTCTTCCTCAGGGTCAATTTTCACTTACTTTACCTTACAATGTTGGTAGTGTTACAGGATGTTTCCCAGGGAAATTCTACTCATTATCTTCTGGAGATAATGTAGCTTAATTCATAAATGATGCTAAGCAGGCTAGTCAGGCCAGGAGAGATTTGAGAGCAAACTTTTATGAAAGATTATGAAAAAAGGCTTAATTCAACTAATAATAAATTGTATCTTTGCAAAAATGGGGACATCTTAGGGAATAAATTGAATTCATTAAATATATGGAATATCAAATTTGAGGGAAAAGGAGTTCTGCTTCTTTGAATTTATTCCTTGTAATTATTGTGACCAGAGCCAAGTCAGAACTTGAAGTCATTTCTCTCTTTCTCTCCCTCCCTCTCTCTCTCCCCCCCCACCCCATCTCTGTCTCTGCCTCTCTCTCTCTCTCTCTCCCTCTCTCTCTCTCTCTCTCCTCTCTTTCTCTCTCTCTCTCTCTCTCTCTGTTGGCTTTTCTGTTTGTTTTGTTATTCTCATTTTTTTGTTGTTGATTGGTTGGTTTTTAACCTCAGGAACAGAGAGTTGTTAATCACACTACTTAACTCACAGCAGATTGTTCAATTAGTCCATTCTATTTAAAGACTTTCACAGGTTTCATTAATTGTTTATTCTCTCTTAACAGAACTCTTCATTTCCATTCCCAAGCCCATAAGCAACATCCTAATTGGGAAGTTTGCTGTATGGGTTCACAAAAACATAGATTTACTTTTATTCATTCACTTTTTAAAGAAAATGAACAGAGAAGTGTACGTCATCAATATACCCATTTAATCTGCTCCCAGATCAAGAAATAGGATACTGAAGCCTAGGATCTCTCATCATTTCCATTCCAGTCAATATCCTTCAAGAGTAGGATACTCAATACTGATGTTTATTGGCACAAATTAGATTAGTCTATTTTGGAACTTTACATATGTAGAATCAAACAATGTATACATTTTGTGGTTGGCTTTTTTCATTCCCTTAGTTCCTAAGATGTGTATTTATAGTTCATTAATTCTCATTGCTGTGCAAAATGTCATTGCATAATATAACAAAATTTACTCATGGGCATGTTGGCTGTTTTCAACATTTGGCTATTACAGATGCTTCTAAGAACAATATTGCGTATGTGTTTTAGTCCCAATAAGTACGTATCTGGGGGAGGTTGTTCCTAAGAGTAGAATTGCTGAATGATAGTATACGTATATATTCAGCTTTAGTAAATAATGCAACATAGCTAGCCAAAGTGGTTGTATCAATTTTCCTGCCCCTAAGGAGTACATGAGAGATTTAATTTCCCCTCATCTACAAGAGCATCTGCTATGATATGCCTTTTTTATTTTAGTTTGTCTGATGTGTGTGTGTGTGTGTGTGTGTGTGTGTGTGTGTAGAGAGAGAGAGACATACATATATCTATCTATCTATCTATCTATCTATCTATATATATATATCTATATCTATCTCTCTCTATATATATCTATCTATATCTATTTATCTATCTATATATAGATAGATAGATAGATATACACAAACACATATGAATGTAGTTAGCTTTTTTATTTGAGGGGTTATTTAAATTTCCAGTTCATTCAAGAGTACCTGGGTGGCTCAGTCAGTTAAGTGATTGACTCTTGATTTCGCTCAGGTCGTGATCTCATGGTTCATGAGACTGAGCCCCGCGTAGTGTGCTGCACTGACAGCTGACAGCATGGAGCCTACTTGGGATTCTCTCTCTCTTTCTCTCTCTGTCTCTCTGCCCCTGTCCAGCTTGCATATGCTCTCCCTCTCTTTAAAAATTAATAAAAAAGCATAAAAAGTAAATGTCCAATTCATTCAATTCAGGGGTTAAATCAGCTGCTAGAAACTGACACTACCACAATGTCTTGAACCAAGTCATCCATAGATTGTAACACAACATAACGACACAGAGTCTATAGTTATCCAGAAGCAGCGTAGAAGTTTATGTATAATTGGAAAAAATAAGCCAGCAAACCTTAATTCAAATTTAAAATTTAAAAATAAATTTGTTACATTTTAAAGTAGATATATTACTATTATGCTCCCTTTTAGTTTTTAGTCTTTATATTGTAATGCACACATAATGTAAGCATATGATTCATTAGTATTGAAAACTGAATAAAACCATGAATTCTTCATTCCAACCAAGATATGAAACATTTCAATAGCTGTAGAAAGTTGCACTTCATCCCATTTTGGTCAATCCCCATCCCTCAAAAGGTAAACATTGTTTTGACTTTTGTCACCATGGATTAGATTGCCCTGCTTTAGAATTTCATATACACGAAATCATATAGTACATATTGTTTACTTTCTTGTATCTGTATCTGTATCTTGTATCTGTATCTTGTATATGTATCTTCCTTTATCAACATATGTTTTTGAAACTCATCTGTGTTTTTGAGCGTAGCACTTGTTCATTGTCTTAAATTGCTAAGTAGCACTTCAGTATTCTGACATACAAACATAGCATTCTCCTCTAGATAGATATTTACACTGTTTCTTGTTTGGGGCTATGATTAATAAAGCTGATATAAAAATTCTTTTAACGGTCTTTTTTTTTAACTTAGAAATAAAATTACTGACTCCTAAAATGTACATTTTTTTTATAAGAAACAACTAAATTTCCAGGGCGCCTGGGTGGCTCAGTTGGTTAAGCGTCTGACTTCGGTTCAGGTCATGATCTCACAATTTGTGAGTTTGAGCTCTGCATTGGGATCTCTGCGGTCAGCACAGAGCCCACTTCGGATCCTCTCTTTCCCTCTCTCTCTGTCCCTCTCTCACTCACTCATTTTCTCTCTCAAAAATAAATAAACAGAAAAGAAACAACTAAACTTCCAAAAAACTGTAGCATTTTGGGCCTCCCACCAACAATGTATGGAACTTGTAGTTGCTCCCGATGTCCTACAAAAATAATATATGTATTTATTTATTTTAACTTTTTTTAACGTTTGATTTATTTTTGAGACAGGAAGAGACAGAGCATGAACAGGGGAGGGTCAGAGAGAGGGAGATACAGAATCTGAAACAGGCTCCAGGCTCTGAGCTGTCAGCACAGAGCCCTATGCGGGGCTCGAACTCACGGACCGCCAGATCATGACCTGAGCCAAAGTCGGATGCTTAACTGTCGGAGCCACCCAGGCGCCCCGAATATATGTATTTATGATACATATATCATATGTATATACATACATATATAACAGTAACAAAAATCATATATGTGCATATTTATATATACATTCACACAGAATATACATACACATGTATGTATGTTAAATGTTAAATGTTTTTTTTTATATATGAAATTTATTGACAAATTGGTTTCCATACAACACCCAGTGCTCATCCCAAAAGGTGCCCTCCTCAATACCCATCACCCACCCTCTCCTCCCTCCCACCCCCCATCAACCCTCAGTTTGTTCTCAGTTTTTAACAGTCTCTTATGCTTTGGCTCTCTCCCACTCTAACCTGTTTTTTTTTTCCTTCCCCTCCCCCATGGGTTCCTGTTAATTTCTCAGGGTCCACATAAGAGTGAAACCATATGGTATCTGTCTTTCTCTGTATGACTTATTTCACTTAGCATCACACTCTCCAGTTCCATCCACGTTGCTACAAAAGGCCATATTTCATTTTTTCTCATTGCCACGTAGTACTCCATTGTGTATATAAACCACAATTTCTTTATCCATTCATCAGTTGATGGACATTTAGGCTCTTTCCATAATTTGGCTATTGTTGAGAGTGCTGCTATGAACATTGGGGTACAAGTGGCCCTATGCATCAGTACTCCTGTATCCCTTGGATAAATTCCTAGCAGTGCTATTGCTGGGTCATAGGGTAGGTCTATTTTTAATTTTCTGAGGAACCTCCACACTGCTTTCCAGAGCGGCTGCACCAATTTGCATTCCCACCAACAGTGCAAGAGGGTTCCCGTTTCTCCACATCCTCTCCAGCATCTATAGTCTCCTGATTTGTTCATTTTGGCCACTCTGACTGGCGTGAGGTGACACCTGAGTGTGGTTTTGATTTGTATTTCCCTGATAAGGAGCGACGCTGAACATCTTTTCATGTGCCTGTTGGCCATCCGGATGTCTTCTTTAGAGAAGTGTCTATTCATGTTTTCTGCCCATTTCTTCACTGGGTTATTTGTTTTTCGGGTGTGGAGTTTGGTGAGCTCTTTATAGATTTTGGATACTAGCCCTTTGTCCGATATGTCATTTGCAAATATCTTTTCCCATTCCGTTGGTTGCCTTTTAGTTTTGTTGGTTGTTTCCTTTGCTGTGCAGAAGCTTTTTATCTTCATAAGGTCCCAGTAATTCACTTTTGCTTTTAATTCCCTTGCCTTTGGGGATGCGAGTAAGAGATTGCTACGGCTGAGGTCAGAGAGGTCTTTTCCTGCTTTCTCCTCTAAGGTTTTGATGGTTTCCTGTCTCACATTTGAGTTTATTTTTGTGAATGGTGTGAGAAAGTGGTCTAGTTTCAACCTTCTGCATGTTGCTGTCCAGTTCTCCCAGCACCATTTGTTAAAGAGGCTGTCTTTTTTCCATTGGATGTTCTTTCCTGCTTTGTCAAAGATGAGTTGGCCATACGTTTGTGGGTCTAGTTCTGGGGTTTCTATTCTATTCCATTGGTCTGTGTGTCTGTTTTTGTGCCAATACCATGCTGTCTTGATGATGACAGCTTTGTAGTAGAGGCTAAAGTCTGGGATTGTGATGCCTCCTGCTTTGGTCTTCTTCTTCAAAATTCCTTTGGCTATTCGGGGCCTTTTGTGATTCCATATGAATTTTAGGATTGCTTGTTCTAGTTTCGAGAAGAATGCTGGTGCAATTTTGATTGGGATTGCATTGAATGTGTAGATAGCTTTGGGTAGTATTGACATTTTGACAATATTTATTTTTCCAATCCATGAGCAGGGAATGTCTTTCCATTTCTTTAAATCTTCTTCAATTTCCTTCATAAGCTTTCTATAGTTTTCAGCATACAGATCCTTTACATCTTTGGTTAGATTTATTCCTAGGTATTTTATGCTTCTTGGTGCAATTGTGAATGGGATCAGTTTCTTTATTTGTCTTTCTGTTGCTTCATTGTTAGTGTATAAGAATGCAACTGATTTCTGTACATTGATTTTGTATCCTGCAACTTTGCTGAATTCCTGTATCAGTTCTAGCAGACTTTTGGTGGAGTCTATCGGATTTTCCATGTATAATATCATGTCATCTGCAAAAAGCGAAAGCTTGACTTCATCTTTGCCAATTTTGATGCCTTTGATTTCCTTTTGTTGTCTGATTGCTGATGCTAGAACTTCCAGCACTATGTTAAACAGCAGCAGTGAGAGTGGGCATCCTTGTCGTGTTCCTGATCTCAGGGAAAAAGCTCTCAGTTTTTCCCCGTTGAGGATGATGTTAGCTGTGGGCTTTTCATAAATGGCTTTTATGATCTTTAAGTATGTTCCTTCTATCCCGACTTTCTCAAGGGCTTTTATTAAGAAAGGGTGCTGGGTTTTGTCAAAGGCCTTTTCTGCATCAATTGACAGGATCATATGGTTCTTCTCTTTTTTTTTGTTAATGTGATGTATCACATTGATTGATTTGCGAATGTTGAACCAGCCCTGCATCCCAGGAATGAATCCCACTTGATCATGGTGAATAATTCTTTTTATATGCCGTTGAATTCGATTTGCTAGTATCTTATTGAGAATTTTTGCATCCATATTCATCAGGGACATTGGCCTGTAGTTCTCTTTTTTTACTGGGTCTCTGGTTTAGGAATCAAAGTAATACTGGCTTCATAGAATGAGTCTGGAAGTTTTCCTTCCCTTTCTATTTCTTGGAATAGCTTGAGAAGGATAGGTATTATCTCTGCTTTAAACGTCTGGTAGAACTCCCCTGGGAAGCCATCTGGTCCTGGACTCTTATTTGTTGGGAGATTTTTGATAACCGATTCAATTTCTTCACTGGTTATGGGTCTGTTCAAGCTTTCTATTTCCTCCTGGTTGAGTTTTGGAAGAGTGTGGGTGTTCAGGAATTTGTCCATTTCTTCCAGGTTGTCCAATTTGTTGGCATATAATTTTTCATAGTATTCCCTGATAATTGTTTGTATCTCTGAGGGATTGGTTGTAATAATTCCATTTTCATTCATGATTTTATCTATTTGGGTCATTTCCCTTTTCTTTTTGAGAAGCCTGGCTAGAGGTTTGTCAATTTTGTTTATTTTTTCAAAAAACCAACTCTTGGTTTCGTTGATCTGCTCTACAGTTTTTTTAGATTCTATATTGTTTATTTCTGCTCTGATCTTTATTATTTCTCTTCTTCTGCTGGGTTTAGGCTGCCTTTGCTGTTCTGCTTCTAGTTCCTTTAGGTGTGCTGTTAGATTTTGTATTGGGGATTTTTCTTGTTTCTTGAGATAGGCCTGGATTGCAATGTATTTTCCTCTCAGGACTGCCTTCGCTGCGTCCCAAAGCGTTTGGATTGTTGTATTTTCATTTTCGTTTGTTTCCATATATTTTTTAATTTCTTCTCTAATTGCCTGGTTGACCCACTCATTCGTTAGTAGGGTGTTCTTTAACCTCCATGCCTTTGGAGGTTTTCCAGACTTTTTTCTGTGGTTGATTTCAAGCTTCATAGCATTGTGGTCTGAAAGTATGCATGGTATCATTTCAATTCTTGTAAACTTATGAAGGGCTGTTTTGTGACCCAGTATATGATCTATCTTGGAGAATGTTCCATGTGCACTCGAGAAGAAAGTATATTCTGTTGCTTTGGGATGCAGAGTTCTAAATATATCTGTCAAGTCCATCTGATCCAATGTCTCATTCAGGGCCCTTGTTTCTTTATTGACCGTGTGTCTAGATGATCTGTCCATTTCTGTAAGTGGGGTGTTAAAGTCCCCTGCAATTACCACATTCTTATCAATAAGGTTGCTTATGTTTATGAGTAATTGTTTTATATATTTGGGGGCTCCGGTATTCAGTGCATAGACATTTATACTTGCTAGCTCTTCCTGATGGATAGACCCTGTAACTATTATATAATGTCCTTCTTCATCTCTTGTTACAGCCTTTAATTTAAAGTCTAGTTTGTCTGATATAAGTATGGCTACTCCAGCTTTCTTTTGGCTTCCAGTCGCATGATAAATAGTTCTCCATCCCCTCACTCTCAATCTAAAGGTGTCCTCAGGTCTAAAATGAGTCTCTTGTAGACAGCAAATAGATGGGTCTTGTTTTTTTATCCATTCTGATACCCTATGTCTTTTGGTTGGCGCATTTAATCCATTTACATTCAGTGTTATTATAGAAAGATATGGGGTTAGAGTCATTGTGATGTCTGTATGTTTTATGCTTGTAGTGATGTCTCTGGGACTTTGTCTCACAGGGTCCCCCTTAGGATCTCTTGTAGGGCTGGTTTAGTGGTGACAAATTCCTTCAGTTTTTGTTTGTTTGGGAAGACCTTTATCTCTCCTTCTATTCTAAATGACAGACTTGCTAGATAAAGGATTCTCGGCTGCATATTTTTTCTGTCTAGCACCCTGAAAATCTCGTGCCAATTCTTTCTGGCCTGCCAAGTTTCAAAAGAGAGATCAGTCACGAGTCTTATAGGTCTCCCTTTATATGTGAGGGCACGTTTACCCCTTGCTGCTTTCAGAATTTTCTCTTTATCCTTGTATTTTGCCAGTTTCACTATGATATGTCGTGCAGAAGATCGATTCAAGTTACGTCTGAAGGGAGTTCTCTGTGCCTCTTGGATTTCAATGCCTTTTTCCTTCCCCAGTTCAGGGAAGTTCTCAGCTATTATTTCTTCAAGTAC
This sequence comes from Felis catus, assembly GCF_018350175.1. NCBI lineage: Eukaryota > Metazoa > Chordata > Mammalia > Carnivora > Felidae > Felis > Felis catus. The sequence goes on along the minus strand of NC_058385.1, from coordinate 31,603,509 downwards.
CCCTTCAGCACCTTTCCCTCTCTCTTCCTCCTCTGGGATACCAATTATGCGTATATTATTTCTTTTTAGTGTATCACTTAGTTCTCTAATTTTCCCCTCATACTCCTGGATTTTTTTTATCTCTCTTTTTCTCAGCTTCCTCTTTTTCCATAACTTTATCTTCTAGTTCACCTATTCTCTCCTCTGCCTCTTCAAGCCGAGCTGTGGTGGTTTCCATTTTGTTATGCATTTCGTTTAAAGCGTTTTTCAGCTCCTCGTGACTGTTCCTTAGTCCCTTGATCTCTGTAGCAAGAGATTCTCTGCTGTCCTGTATACTGTTTTCAAGCCCAGCGATTAATTTTATGACTATTATTCTAAATTCACTTTCTGTTATATTATTTAAATCCTTTTTGATCAGTTCATTAGCTGTTGTTATTTCCTGGAGATTCTTCTGAGGGGAATTCTTCCGCTTGGTCATTTTGGATAGTCCCTGGCGTGGTAAGGACCTGCAGGGCACTTCCCCTGTGTTGTGGTGTATAACTGGAATTGGTGGGCGGGGCCGCAGTCAGACCTGATGTCTGCCCCCAGTCCACCACTGGGGCCACAGTCAGACTGGTGTGTGCCTTCTCTTCCCCTCTCCTAGGGGCGGGATTCACTGTGGGGTGGTGTGGCCCGTCTGGGCTACTTGCACACTGCCAGGCTTGTGATGCTGGGGATCTGGCGTATTAGCTGGGGTGGGTAGGCAAGGTGCACAGGGGCAGGAGGGGCAGGCTTAGATCACTTCTCCTTAGGTGATCCTCTTCAGGAGGGGCCCTGTGGCAGCGGGAGGGAGTCAGATCCGCTGCCGGAGGTTTGGCTCCGCAGAAGCACAGAGTTGGGTGTTTGCGCGGAGCGAGCAAGTTCCCTGGCAGGAACTGGTTCTCTTTGGGATTTTGGCTGGGGGATGGGCAGGAGAGATGGCGCTGGCGAGCGCCTTTGTTCCCCACCAAACTGAGCTCTGTTGTCAGGGGTCTCAGCAGCTCTCCCTCCCTTTGTCCTCCAGCCTTCCCGCTTTCTGAGCAGAGCTGTTAACTTATGACCTCCCAGACGCTAAGTCGCGCTTGTTGTGGGAACACAGTCCGTCAGGCCCCTCCGCTTTTGCCAGCCAGACTCGGGGGCTCTGCTTGGCCGGCGAGCCGCCCCTCCGCCCCGGCTCCCTCCCGCCAGTCCGTGGAGCGCGCACCGCCTAGCCACCCTTCCTACCCTCTTCCGTGGGCCTCTCGTCTGCGTTTGGCTCCAGCGACTCCGTTCTGCTAATCCTCTGGCGGTTTTCTGGGTTATTTAGGCAGGTGTATGTGGAATCTAAGTGATGAGCAGGACGCGCGGTGAGCCCAGCGTCCTCCTAAGCCACCATCTTGCTGCTTCTCCCCGAAGATAGATCTTAAATGTTAAATTAAAATAAATTAGACATTTCACCAGTCACATTCTCTGATAATAATTAAAGACAGGAAATACTAGAAAAAATACTAAAAATGTCACCTCATTCTTTTCAAGTTTACTTATTTTGAGAGAAAAAGTGCAAAGTGATAGGGGCAGAGAAATAGAGAATCCCATGCAGGCCCTGATGAGGGCCCGAACTCACAAACTATGAAATTATGATCTGAGCCACAGTTGGATGCCTAAGTGACTGAGCCACCCATGTGTCCCTAAAAAATGTCATTTCTTAGCACTTATGAAATGGTGTTGTATATAAACTCTGTATCAGAAACGGAAATTAAAAATTACCTACTAATTAATGACAGTATAAACCATACATCTAATGACCATATTAACCAAAAAGTTGGTGGATAGCAGTTAAAAATATAACCAGAAAATGATTTATAGCTTTGATCTTCTGAATTGACTCATTCATTAATTTTTAATGCTATTACTATTAAAAAAACACTGAAAAATCATCGAGCTAATTATTCATTTTAAAGAGACCAAGGAAGAAACAACTAAACAAATAAAGACTACAAAAGTATAAGAAGAAATAATTATCAAAGCTAAAGTTCACATAATATTGAAACAAGAAATAATAAACCAAAGCTAAGTTTTTGAAAGGTCTGAATAAATGAATGCTTAGCAAGCATGATCAAGAAATTTTGTATATATTTCTTCTGTGAATGTGAATATGTTCAGGCCTTTTTATTAATAATCTACAAATATCTCAGAAAAATCTAAATACCTATATCTATTGACTTATCAATAGCACTTTCAGAAATATAGTCATATATATAAAGCACTCATTTAATGGACATATGCACAATGATGCTTATGGCAGCATTGTATGTGGAAGCATTAAAAAATAAATGATTGAAACATTTATGATGTATCCAACCTAGGGAATTTTATGCAGTTATAAATAGAATGAGCTAGATCTATATATATTTTCTTATAGGAAATCTATTATGTATAGTTAGGCTTAAATACATAGTTGCAGACTAATGAGTATATTGTGATTCTATTTTTGAGAGAAATAACTTTTATCTGTATGCATTTTCTATATGTCTGCATTTGCATAAATAAATTTTGGAAGGACACAGGTTGAAATGTTAAAATATCTCAAGTCAGAGTGATGGGATTTAGGGAAGTTGTGGCAAGATCATTAACTTTTTAAATAAAATCCTGCAATGCCTGGCATGTTAAAATAAACAAGCAGCAATCACGTGATTTTAAAACCAGTAAGTAAAAGTAAAACAAAGCATTTTTTAAGAGTGGAAGAGTATGTAAAACTGAAGTCCCCTGCCTGAAAAAATTGAAATATTATGGGAGGACATAGAAAAAATAGATAATCTATTTTGCTTTGTCTATACTGGAAAGAAAATTTAAATTTTTTTAATGTTTATTTATTTTTGAGAGAGAGAGAGAAAGACAGATGGGGGGGGGCAGAGAGAGAGAGGGAGACCCAGAATCCGAAGTTGTCAGCACACAGCTGGACACAGGTCTCAAATCCAGGAACCATGAGATCATGACCTGAGCTGAAGTTGGACGCTTAACTGACTGAGCCACCCAGATGCCCCAAGAAAATTTTAATCAAATGAAAACTGAAGCACTGAATAATTAAAAAAGGAAATAATGTCACATATTTTATTTTAGTTTATTGTTTTTTTGCAAACACTTTATCTTCTTTTTTTCTTACAAGTTTTAATTTAAATTCTGGTTAATTAACATGCAGTCTCATGTTAGTTTTAGGTATAGGATTTAATGATTCATAACTTACATACAACACCCAGTGCTCATTACAAGTGCCCTCAATACCCATCGCTGCTCCCACTTCCCCTCCAGCAACCTTCACTTTTCTTCTCTATAGTTAAGTCTGTTTTATGGTTTGCCTCTCTCTCTGTCTCTCTCTTTTTTTCCCTATGTTCATCTGTTACATTTACCACCTCTTCTCTCTTCTTTATCCATTCATCAGTTGATGGACATTTGCACTGTTTCCATAATTTGGCTATTGTGGATATTGCTGCTATAAACATTGGGATGCATCAGTATTCTTTGGGTAAATACCTAGTAGTACAATTGCTGGATCTTAGGGTAGTTCTATTTCTACCTTTTTGAGGAAACGTCATACTGTTTTCCATGTTTCTATTTTAAATTTATAGTGTTCTTCATGATCAGAAAAACTATATTCCAGACCCTGTAATATTTTGTAGTTATTATAGGAACAAATTTAACATTCTTAGAGAGTAAAATATGAAAACCCAAGTATAAACCCAAGTGAATCTCCTTTGTCCTCAATAACTTCTCTAGAGACACTTTTTAGATACACTGTATCTTAATTCCACCATGTTAGTTAGAACAGTCTTTTGTAATATAAACAAGATGAGATGAAGACTGTATCATGGTTAAGTCAAACTGTTAAACAATTATTTACTCATTGGCTTGAAGAGAGATCCCAAGTGGTACAGCACAGAGAAGGACACTGTTTTTAATGAGAAGTTTGATAAGAATGTGGGTCTGTATCATCATATTTTAAATCAAGTTTTGTGTCATTAAAATTTCACACGCTATATTTGCTGGTAGGATCATAGAACATGTGTAATTAAATATATCCTAGTTTAAACTCTCTTATAAATGTTTGATCTACACGTAGTTCTTTCTCAACACACATACTTTTTAAAAGTAAATATTTATTTATTTTGAGTGTGAGAGAGAGTTCATGAGTACAGGAGGGGCAGAGAGGAGGGAGAGAGAGAATCCCAAGCAGGCTCCATCTTGTCATTGTGGAGCTGAACATAGGGCTTGATCCCAAGAACCATGAGATCATGACCTGAGTGGAAATCAAAAGTTGAATGCTCAGCTGAGCTACCCAGGCACCCCTAACATACATACATTTTTCCCCCAGAATTTACCGTAAATATTTTAGTGTCAAATTCACCAAAGGATATGCTTTGTATTTTTCTTATGTGTTCATTTAATTTGACTAAAACTTTCAAGCCTATGAAGTGAAATTCAGAGAGATTTTTAACAAAGATGAAAGAGGCTATTTTTGATATATTTAGATTACATTATCCTAGATGGAAAATTAAAACTCAAGTGAAAGCTTCAAGTTTTAATAGATACAATTTATATGGCTATATTATATAAAAGAGATTTATAGGGTGAAAACACTGTACACACTTGGGTGGACCTTGGTGATAGAATCTATCTAAAAGCTAGAACTTATTTCATTATAGATCCCTAAAGTATAATTCATTATATATTAAAACAACAACTAGAAATAACATATAGTCATAAATAAGACATTATGCCCATGAATTATGGCACTAAAATGCAATATATACCACGGTTAAAGCTATGGTGTAGCTCTATAAGTACTCTTGCCAAAAAAAAAAAAAAATTCTCCAAAATCTATATTTAATGGAAAAGAAAAACTAACGTACAGAACAATTTATATACTATATGTCTTTTTGTTGCTAAATATAACGCTTACACATACACACTCATATATGTATATGTCCACTTATACAGCTAGAATTATGAATATGTTAAATATCAAACTATTGATGGTTTACATTTCTGGGGAGTAGACTGTGTTACAGAGTAGACAGGATACTCATTGTATATCATCTTATATTGCTTAAATATTTTATAATGGCATGTGTTGTTATTAATACAAGATAAACTAAAAGTATATACAAAGTACATGTAAAAATTACCCCTCAGATCTAATACATTTCTAAAGGTCTGTGATCACCTAATACTAAAGTACTGACTACATTCAAGCTATATGGTTAAAGCTGTCTTATTCTACTCCAATAATTCATTTTTAATTTGTATTCAACTTATAGCCAACTTTATCATTCACTGTATTTTCTATAACTTTTAACTTTATATATTTCTAAAATTTCATGAAAATAGATTGATTATGAAATTGTTTAATTTTAATAATGACATACAAGGCTTTTTATTTTTTCAAGGTTTTAAGGTTTTTATCTTTTAAAGATTTTTTAATAAAAGATCATTTTCACATGCCTACATCTCTCAAATTATCAAAAATCCCTGTCTTCAAGATACTCATAATGTTACTGGTCCTCTTTGTATATTATTTCACAATACTTTTTATATTAATAATATTTACATTACTATTTACATTTTGAACAATTTCTAAAAGTGTATTAAATGTATTTCATACAATTTCATAAGTGTATTAAATGTATTTATGAATATTCTTACTTCTAGTACTTCATACTAAAAGTAGCTTAATTTCATATTTATCCTGAATTATAGCTCTGACATCACTGGTCTTGAATTGCTCAAGGAAACTGATCATATTGTGGGGAAATAAGTCAAAAAAAATGGCTATTTAAAAGTTTTTAAATTTTTTTAAATATTTATTTTTGAGAGAGAGAGACACAGAACACAAGCACAAGAGGGGCAGAAAGAGAGAGAGAGAGAGAGAGAGAGAGAGAGAATCTGAAGTAGGTTCCAGGTTCTGAGCTGTCGGCACAGAGCCCAACATGGGGCTCCCACCCACCAACCATGACATCATGACCTGAGCACACGTCGGACGTTCAACCGCTTAGCCACCCAGGTGCTCCCACATACTAGATATTTTGAGGGTTCGAACAGATGTTTGCTGTTGGGGTATGTTACGATATGCAAATTGAGATATTGAATAAGTAGTTTAATACAGAGGGGTGGAGTTCAGGGTGAGGTCTGGGATGGAGGTAATAATTTAGGAATTGTCTACAGTTAGATAATATTTAAAGTTTATGACACTAGATGAGATTGTCAAGGAAATGGGTATGCACAGTAAAAAGAAGGAAAGACAAAAATTCCCTGGAATATTTCAATGACTAAAAGTTAGCAAGATGGGAAGGATATAGGAAGGAGACTGGCAGGACCATATCATGGGGTTAGGAGAGTTTAGTTCCCTGTGAGCCAAGTAAAGAAAATATTTCACAAACAGATGTTTCATAAACATAGCTGTGTCCAATTTGTATATGGATCAAAAGATGAAGAATAATATGAAGCATGGATATATAAATGTGCAGATAGGATATTTTAAAACATTTGAGGTTAGAAGCATTACAAGTTTGAAAAGCTAAAATGTAGGTTGGCCATCAAACATAGCTCACACATATGCTGAATAATCATAATCTCTATTTTGGGTGTACTAGATAAAGTTGATATAGTGATTTATAAATAAATGTAGTAAATCATACATCTAATTTTTTCCCAGGAGGCAACAATCTGGCAGATACACAATTCAGAATTGGAGTATTAAGAATTGAAAGAGAAGTGGACAATTCATAGGGATATTTTCTAAAATGTCCTAAGCTTTCTCATAGCCCTTTTGAATAAAATCTTCATAAATATTTTATGTAGAATGTTTATAGTTCTTCCAAGGATGAATAAAGTCAAGCATGACCTCAAATCTTTTATAGTAGAGTTGAAAGAACAATTTTATTTCTTTCTAAGAAATCATAGACATGGTAAGTATATTAAACTAATGTTCAGAAGCAAGAATAAATTTTCAATCTTATCAGAAATGAGTTGAGACAGATTTTTCAAAGCATCAATAATGTAATTTCTGTCAACTAGAGTATGTTGTATTGAGTATATCAGGAATATAGGACAATAAATTTGAACATTACTCCATAATAACACTTGAAACCATAATGCTGAATATTATTAGTCATGTGTAGAGTATGGATAGTAAAACAAATGGTGCTAATAATTGAGACCTAGGACAGGATTCTGGAGGTATCATTATTGATAGTGTAAGAATAATTGGAAGAGTTTACAAAATCACACTTTTAACAAAGGCAGTGTGTAAAATAATTTCTCCATCCATTTTATTTTAATATAAGCAACAGTAAGGCTGCAGAACTATGCAATAGAAATAGAGACTTTGAAAACAGAATTTATATGTCTCAATTTCAGTCACACACTTAAAAAATCAAACATATGTTTGCAATAATTAACTAATAAGAAACAATTTCCTGAAAGAGAAGTGGTCAAAATATAATAGCATCACTAAGAAATGATGTGTTTAAGGTAATTCTTCCAGACATGACTTCATTTGCAAACACCTATAATACTTATTTCAATATATATGAAATAAACAACCCATGACTAGAATAGTTTTTCACAAAAATTCCAAAATGTTATATTTCATAAAACAGATTTCATATATCTGTGCCATTAGATACATTTACTCCAAAAAATGTCCCCAGTTTCTTAAGCAGCCAATTAGTATTTGAACAAGACAGTCACTACCACTGAATATAAATGAAGGCATGTATGGGGTTGGCACAGAGGCTTAACCTTTATGTCATAGCCCCATATACCACCCAATGCAATTCTTATGAGAGGAATATTTTCTCCTTTTAATAAAGAGGTTAAAGGGATGTATTAATCATCAATCTCCCCTGAAAAAAAAATAAAACAATAAAATCTCGAACTAGAGTTGTAAAAACGGGAGCAACTACCTCATGCAATAACAAAAAAAAAAAAAAAGGAAAAAGATAAAAATACAGATTCAGAAGAAATAGATTAAAGATCCAAATCCCTCAATAGCCCCTTCTATGACTTTGGTCTACTCAGATTCCTCAGGTCTTAATTTCCACATTTGTAAAACAGAAATACACTCTTCAGAAATATTAGAGGAGACTTTGATTTTGAACTCCTATGGGACTTCTGAGGATTCAGGTTGGAACTACTGCTGTTGCCTCCCCTAATAATGAAGGAGGAACAGGGAGAAAAAAAAAGTGACTCACAAATTCTCTGCCAGTGTTGGGAGTTGCCTGATCTGCTCCTTGTGTCAGAACTAGAGCACTTCTGGAGCTTTCTGCTCATGTTCATGTCCCACTTCTGCATTCAGGCAGGGGGATACTGGAAAAGAAAAGCAGATAGGGTGTAGGGAGTGAACTCACTGTTGGCTTATTGGCACTCACTTGTTTATTGAGACCCTACTATAGGTTTCTAGGTATTAGCAATTCAAATTTTTATAAAATTTGCTCTTACCCTGCAGGGAATGAAACCATACATTAAAGGATATCCAAGGAAAAAAATTCCAGTATGTTGTATAGAGGATTAAATATGATGTTTCTTTAAATTATTTATCCACACATTTAAACTATTATAATTCATAAAAATTGCTAGGAGTAAGATAATGTGCTAATAAAAATAAATTTTAGATAAGTTGAAAAACAAACTCAACTAACTAAAGAGTCTTTATAGGATAAACACATAAAACTAGATACGAAAATGTCAAAAAATAGAGGCATGGGTGAAATATGCTTGACAAAACAGGAAAATAAAGAAATGAAGGGAGCAAAGAGGGATTTTACTGTCAAAATAGTATTTGTGAGCAAAATAATTAAATGGGAACAGTTTTTTTAAGAAATAACATTCTTCTTGTAAGTATACTGCTTTTTCACTGCCTACTTGTTTAGAAAAATTATCAGAATGAAATTAGTAGTGATGACAATCAAGATGTGATTACTTTTAAATGTACTTACATATTAGATATTTCCAGATTTGCATGGCACATGAATTCCAAAGAACTCAAAGCATTATGCAGCAATTTCTATGTAATGTTTCTAGAGCAAAGGAGCAGCCATTGCTTCAAAGGTCTGCAGGAGCAGACAAGAGTGTTTTTATATGGATGACTTCATTTAACAAATATTATAAAATTAAGACTTAGAAATCCCTTTTGAAAGTCAGAAACTGAAAAAAAAAAAACTTGAAGGGTTGCCTGAAAGATAATCTGCTTACAATTAGGGAAGATTGCACACATAACAGAAGAAAACTTGTGATTTTAGTGATGCGCTCCCTCACCCTTAGCCAAAGAAAAATAGAACCCAGTTTCTGATTCCTGTGTATTTGCATATCTTATTGCTAGAAAAGAGTATTTATTACACATCTGTAAGTCAAATTTCGGTTTAATAGAAACTATTATTCCATATTATATTGGAACAGAGCTGACATTTTCTGTGACATGTAGGAAGCCTTAGAGACTTGAAAACTATGGCTTGCAGGGGAGGAAAAATAATTTTTTCTCAACTTTTCTAGATTCCTAGCTGAGACCTCCCTGTAATAAAAGATTAATAGGAGAAAAACAAACAGAATTTTAATAACATGTATACCTCCTGTATACATGGGAGATAACCAGGAAAACTAACTCCTCGAAATGGCCCAAATCATGACCTGAAATGCCATCTCCACATAAAGATAAAGATGTTGTAGGTGTGGGAGGCTATCAAAAAAGTACAGCAAACAAGGGTAAGGTTGTTATGTAGATTTAGGGCCTTGTCTTCTCTATTGATGAGGGTTTCTAGAGCTTTAGTCATCCTTCTCTTTGGGTTACGGTGAAGGAGACACTATCACAAATGGAGTTTTTGGGGGTTCCTGGGTGGCTCAGTTGCTTAAGCGTCTGACTCTTGATTCCCAGTCAGGTCATAATCTCATGGTTCTTGAAATCCAACCCTGCCTTGGGCTGTGTGCTGACAGAAAGGACCCTGTTTGGGATTCTCTCTCTCCTTTTCTCTCTTTGCCCCTCCCCTAGTCGTGCTCATGTGTGCACATGGGCCGGCTTGTGCATTCACACTCTCTTGGTCTCTCAAAATAATTAAACATTTAAAAAACAAACAAAAAATGTAGTTTTTCTTACAAATGTAAATGTCTCTTACAAGAGAGTAACTTCTATTCACTTTGCAGAGCTTTTCTTATGTCTGCTGTTTCTTAAAAATAATCAGCCTAAAATAATCCTTATGCCAAAGAGACATATTTTGGGGTGGTAAATTCTGCTCCCTTTCGGACTATAGCTACATACACATTCAAAATATCATCTTCTCTAAATAAAACTAAGACTGTATTCTGACCAAACACAAGTTCTTATTTTTAAGTCATTTCTGGCATGAGCTTTCATTTCCACTGAAAACGCTCTCAGAATAATCTCCGGCAGTTAAAAATAACATATTTTAAAACAAAGTCCAAACTGTTGAAGAACAAACCACATGGAGCTATTCTATTATTTAAAATTACACCTGCTACAGTTCTTCCTTCATATGACCCCTTCATATCCTCACCCAATATAAATAAACATTATTTCAGTTAAATTCTCTCTCATAGACACATGTAAACAAACATACATAAAAGTTAGTGAAATTCAAGTCTTCTATGAAAAACATATGCTTTTTATAGTAAGAGTATACATTAAATATAATATTGAAAAATGCATATATTATCAAAACCAAAAGTATTTGTGTAGTAAGAAAAACCAAAATCAATAATATATGAAGACATAAACTTGGTAATAACCATCACTAGAATATTGAAAAGACATATAGCACATGCAAATGGTGTGTTACTTAATAATATTTTGAACTAAATATTGTATATACAAGAATTTATACAAATGACTGTAAAAATGATGTGACTTTTCTTCAAGAATATATATCAGAATAGAAGCCCTAAATATCACAGGAAAAGAAACTAAAGAAAATACAATACATTGATACTGTTGGGGAGCAAGAATTCCTATTCTCTCAAAGGTCCTTCTAGCTGGACTAAGAATCAAATTGACATAAGACATATTAACAGGAGAAAATCCAATTTAATAGGTGTGCATACATCAACTAAACATGGAAATTCCAAGGTCAGGCAAAATGAGATATATGTGTCATTCTGAACTAAGAAGAGGGCTAGGTAGAGGTCCAGGATTTGAGAGGAAAGGAAGGCACTTCAAAGGGCTATAAGAAGAGATCTTGGTAATTAGTTGTTTGTCCTGCCATACAGATGAGTCATTTAGGTAAAAATTTATCTCTGTTCATAGCTTTTATCGTGGGGATATTAAAGACCCCCAATTTAGATCCTTCTTTGTAGTTAAGAAGGACCAAAGTTTCTCTTGTGCCCACATGGTTTCAAGTGCCTTTAGCTGTAGCTCTAAATAATCCATATGTCAAAATGGCACATTCTGGTTGGGGGGGGGGGCGGGACTATCCTAAACCCCTTCAATACAAAGGATATTTGTGCAATTAGTATTATTATTCTCAGTGTTGTAAAATATTTAATAACCTAAAAGAACATTTATAGTGTACAATTAAATACAAAAGAAGCCCATAAAATTGTTAAGTGGTTTAATCTTAAATAGTAAAAATACATTTCCATTTGGATCACATACAGTTGATCTTTGAACAATGTGGGGCTTAGGGACACTGACACCCCACACACACACAATTGAAAATCTGTGTATAAATTATGAATCCCTGAAAACTAAACTACGAATAGCCTACTGTTGACCAGAAGTTTTAATGATAACATAGTCAATTAGCACATATGTTGTATGTTTTATATACTGTATTCTTAAAGTAAAGTAAGATAGAGGAAAGAAAATGCTATTAAGAAATGCAAGAAAAAGAAAAAGAAAGTACATTTACAGTGCTGCACTGTACTTATTTTTAAAAATCCATGTATTAAGTGAACCTGCACGGTTCAAACCTATGTAGTTGTAGGGTCAACTGTAAAAACTATAAATGTGTTTGCAAATAACTATAACAAAATATTAAAGCATATTTTTGTTTCACTTTCTCTATAGTAATAATATTACTTACTGCAATGTTATAAATTATTAGAATAAAGAACTTTGAGGATATCAGCTCATGGACAATTAAGATTTCATGGTATTTCCCCCATAATATGTATACTGGCACAATTCTACTCATAATTCTATTAATCTTTAAATTATAGATCATATTTTGAGTTTATTTTAATAATTTCTATTAATAAAATACTTGGTTAAAGATACATACACACACAGACACACACACACACACACACACAGCAGTTTATAAAATGATCCCTCCATGGACTGTATTACCCATTAAAAGTACCTTGTAAACATATGATAGTTTGATAACCAGTAAGGAACTCATATATGAAGAATATTTTCACTGTGTATAAAAACATAAATACAACATCTCTGGGGGAGTTAATGGAGTAGCAATTTATGGTAATGACCCCCAGATTGATTTTTGCTCCCACCTTTAAATGAAATTTCCAGGGGCACCTGGGTGGCTCTGTTCGTTGGGCATCTGACTTCAGCTCAGGTCATGATCCCACGGTTGTCATGAGTTGGAGCCCCACGTCTAGCTCTGTGCTGACAGCTCAGAGCCTGGAGCTTGCTTCAGATTCTGTGTCTCCCTCTCTCTCTGCCCCTCCCCCGCTCACTCTCTGTCTGTCTCTCTCTCTCTCAAAAATAAACATTTAAAAATTGAAAAAAAATAAATGAAAATTTCCATCTTTTTTGCTGATAAATTGCTTAGGGAAAGTCACCACTAAGGCAGCAAACTCTCTTTCTTCAAAGTCAGAAAGCAAATTACAGTCTTTCCAACACTGCATTTTTCAGACATAAGAAACATATGTTCCCCAAACTCTAAATTACTCAAAGTTTGCTGAATGGCCCCTCTCTTTAAGATCCTAGCTCTAGGAACTCACAGTATCTCATATTTCTTGCTTTAAAAATCCTTAATTTCTCCAGTCTCATTTATAGGTTGGAGATAGTTGGTTATTTAAGGGACCTCATCTCAAAACAGCTCTAGAGCACATATTTTGTATGCATTATTGAAATAGTCTAGATAGAAACTCACTTGGAAAGGGGCGCCTGGGTAGCACAGTCGGTTAAGCGTCCGACTTCAGCCAGGTCACGATCTCGCGGTCCATGAGTTGAGCCTCGCGTCAGGCTCTGGGCTGATGGCTCGGAGCCTGGAGCCTGTTTCTGATTCTGTGTCTCCCTCTCTCTCTGCCCCTCCCCCGTTCATGCCCTGTCTCTCTTTGTCCCAAAAATAAATAAAAAACGTTGAAAAAAAAATTTTAAAGAAACTCACTTGGAAAAATGAGTAGTATTTGTTACAAGTTTTCATGAAGTATCATTCAAAACTGGATTAGAAAGTAGAGTTTTAATCTTTTGTCATTCAGTTATTAATAATTTTATTAGGAAGCAAAGACATGCTCATAATAAAATAGAAATGAACAGAGATGCCTGGGTGACTCAGTCAGTTGAGCCCCCGACTTAGGCTCAGGTCATGATCTCATGGCTTCTGGGTTCGAGCCCCGTCTTGGGCTCTATGCTGACAGCTCAGAGCCCGGAGCCTGCTTCAGATTCTGTGTCTCCCTCTCTCACCGCTGCTCCCACTCTCATGCTCTTTCTCTCTCTCTCTCTCAAAAATAAACAAAAATATAACTCATGTTGTATTTTGTTTCCTAATAGTTGGAGAAATTTTACCCAACTTTCAAGCTAACATATTAACCTAACATAGTTTCATGGATGCTAGTATAATATGTGAAACTCCTGGATCAGAGACATGAGTATTTGACCCACAGAAATAACAGAAGCCAGGATATCATAATTTTTGGTGCTGATCATCTGAACTTCAATGCTCAGGGAATGAAGAAAGAGAGCCAAACAATACCTACACATGCAGGGGTTTGTGTTGAAGAAGAGGAATCCATAATTAAGGAAAGTTGAGTCCTTTTTAATAGCAGTAAACCTGCACTTTGCTCCAGAAGGAAACTGTATTTCTATCTTCAAAGAATGTTTCTTATCAAAATGCATAAGCAAAATATTTAACAGAGAAACAATAATAGAATATAGTGAAGTTGTTTGTATTTGATTTTAGCAGAGGACTTTTTTCAGAAATATAGAATAAAATAGTAAAAGGATACATTGAATGAAAAGATATATTGAGTGAAATTATTAAAAACTGAGAGTTCTGCAAACTTCATTTTTAGTATAGAGATCATAATGCATTAATTGTGGACTTCAGATATAAAATAGTAATTTAAACACTAAAGTTTCAGAAAATTATTACAGAAGTTGAATATAATATGAGCCAGAAATTATTCTTGTTGTTGCCATTAGGAGCAGTGATAGTAGTCATAATATTACTACTCTTGGAATGAGAAGAGAGACAGAGAATTGTCTGAGAGCACTGTTCAAGCTTAGAATAAACAAGAAATGATGTTGGCTAATTATATAGGTGAGTCGTCCTCACAAAGGAAAAACTAGACCAGTATATTAGATGTGTGACTAAAAATAAGACTAACCCATGATTCACTGGGAGCCTTATAAAATATCAATATCAAAATAGTTATTGATCTGTTGATTGATAGATGGATATAGATATAGATATTGGTAAATATATACTAATACCCAAATCTCAACTCAAACACAGTGGTGCAAGTTTTTATGTATCCGACCCAAAAGCCTGATTTTAAAATCATTGTCCAGATAGTCCAGCCTTAGCTCAGAAACACAATTCTAGAAGATAGATAATGCCTAAATTTCACAGGGCAAAATTAAACGAGAATCAATTTAAGATAAGAGCTGTACAAATTCTTGTAATGACATTATTATTCAATTATTTTAAGTCATTTTATGTCACTTCTATGTGAATAATAAAGAGAACATTTTAAGTATAACTTATTTTGCCTATTATTTTTGCATCAAAGAGAGTAAGTTTAATTATGATTTTTACTCCCTTTATATATACCTTTTTAAAAGAATGATAGGATCCTATATAAAAAATGGAAATATATTGAAATAGGAATTATAATTACACCTTCTATAAAATTATTAACTTTAATAGTGAAACCTGAATAGTGCTATAAATCAATTATATTTTTCATGCTGAAATTTTATTTTGTATTCTTCACAGTTACAAATCCTTCTTATGCTTGTGAAAATATTTGTGCCAAAATACAATATGTAGTTTCCTATTTGTTTTTCTTTTAAAGTTTTTAATGTTTATTTATTTTTGAGAGAGAGAGAGAGAGAGAGAGAGTGCATGAGCAGAGGAGGGGAAGAGAGAGACACAGAATCTGAAGCAGGCTCCAGGCTCTGAGCTGTCAGCACAGAGCCCAATATGGGGCTCGGACCCACAAACCTTGAGATCATGACCTGCGCTAAAGTCAGACACTTAACCAACTGAGCCACCCAGACACCCTTGTACTTTTCTGCTTGTATTTTTTTTTTTCGATGTACTCATGTCACTTGACTTGAAATTTTAGAAACTCTACATCTTGACGTAGGAAAAGTGTTAATTTTGTATGGACTCCTGTATCATCATGTCTTATTTCCACATTAATGCTATAAATGGTGAAATATTGGTGTATTAGAGTGAAACAAAAGCATGCTTACTTTAATAACTGATACAAGAGCTCTACTTTTATAAAAACTGCAAAGCTGCTGATGTTGCTGCTGTTGTTTTAGAGAAAATTAGATATCTATCAATGAAAACATTGATGATATTATCTGTAGGGACACCATAAAATATAGTTACACTGCTCTGGAAAGAACTCTAGTAAAGGCTATGCATGGCAAAGGAGAGACAGACTAACCAACGTGCTGAGAAGCTGGAGCATGACTGAAATGGAATGAGACTATTGAAAAATCTTCAGTGGCAGGAAGCAGATGGGCAATAGAGATTCACTCAGGACTATTTCACCTATTCATTTATGAATGTATCATTCATTCATTCCAATTCAGTGGTGTAAACCTCTCAATAAATGTCTAATATCTATAGTCACTGTTTGGAGTAGGAAGGAAAAACTCCAATGTCTAATATAAGACATATAAGACAAAAAGTGAGAAAAAGAACTAGTATAAAACGAGATGATCCATAAATAGAACTTATAGGAAAACAAGAAATCAGAGCCAGGAGACTTGTAAGCCTTACAGCGAGTTTCCCTCAGAGAGATCAGATGTGGCATGGCACGTAGAATGATACTTCAAACCATATTTAATATAAATATGAATGCATAGGATGATTTGTGTTGACATCAGGACTTTATATGCTGTTAGTTCACTGGTTATAAAGAAAACTCCCTCTCAAATAATTTCATTTAAACTTGCCTTATACATTATATGTTTTATCTGTGTATCATGTTAAAATTGTCTCCTAAAGTGGTAGTATTTTACATTTTGTTATGCCTTTTAAATTGAATTCTACCCTACTCTACTGAGAAGCTACATTTAAGCACATTTTTGTTTAGTGTTTACACGTAAAATATGTAATTTTTACAAGTTTTTTTTAATGTTTATTTATTTTTGACAGAGAGAGAGGGAGAGAGACAGAGCATGAGCCAGGGAGGGGCAGAGAGAGAGGGAGACACAGAAACCGAAGCAGGCCCCAGGCTGTTAGCACAGACCTTGACGCGGGTCTGGAAATCACAGAACCCGAGATCATGACCTGAGCCGAAGTCGGCGCTTAACCGACTGAGCCACCCAGGCGCCCCATAAAATATGTAATTTTCATATTTTTATAGTACCCTATTTCTGTTGAGTGCATTTTCCACATTTTGCTGATTTATTTCTTACCTCTGGTAATTGAAACTGGCTGTAAATCAAATGTTATATCCTCTTGATAATTCTCATTAGAGATTCACTCATTATTTAATCTCATAATCTTGCCATTTTTGTAATTAAAAAATTTATTATTTGTTTTGTTTTTAATCTCATGAATCTTTATTTGCTTTTAGTAAAACTTTATATTTTCTCCTCTAAAGATTTTTTTATATATAAAAATTAGTCAGAATTTAAGAAGAGGTAAATGAATTCAAAACATGTCAATTATGAACTAGCTCAATAATAAAATAATGGCAACATATTTTCATATTATATAAACAATTTTTAAAGTAAGATATTTATCTAACTTAGGAATACAATAAATTTTGGGTTTTGCTTTGATATTTGACTAAAATTTTCAAATAGATTTCAAAGTCAGCCTCTAGAGACCTCAGGACACAATGCCTGTTTCAACATTTTATATAGCGAGGTTTTTTCAGAATGCTCTTTCCCTTGCTTTTTAAAACTGAGTTTTATGAGCTTCGGTGTGTCCACCCTAGAACTCAGCTATTTCCCATGCCTTTGTAGCTCAGTACATGATGATAGTGTCCATTATCAGAAGCAATATGAAACCCACAGTTTCTGGAGAACTACACTGATCCACACATTAAAAATTACTATAAAAAATAAGAAATACAAAAGCATCTAATACAGAGGTTAAATGGGCATTAAAACTGAACAGACATTTTGCAGAGGAGAAAACACATCACAGCAATAAACATGTAAGAGATTATTAATCTTAGTAATAATCAGAAAATTAAGTTAAATCAAATGATATACCACTTTAGATCCATTTATTGACAAAAACAATAACTTTATGATAATACCAAATGTTGGAAAGGATATATATCAATATAATCTCTTGTAATTGCTAAAGTTAGGATAACTGGTACTGACACTTTTAAAAAATTTGACTTCTCTAGTGAACTAAATACCTCACTTAAGACTCAACCAATTCACTCCACGGTGTCTATCCAACAGAATTCTTCATAAATCTACAGCATAAGAAAATGTAGAGGGTCGTTCCTATGAAAAATTCTATGTTATTGGATCTGATAACAATCCAAATGCTCATTAAAAGGACAGAGCACAAATAAACATCAGCAAATTCAGAGAATGACCTATCACACAGTAGTCGGAATGACTGAACCATACCCAGAGGAAAAAATGGGGAATCCTAACAATATACTATTCAGTGACATATTTAAGTTCCAGAAGATACGTGGCATAATGCCACTTTTATAAAATTAAAAAAAACCCTAAAACACACAATCATGTTATGTGGGAATAAATGGTAAAGAGAGTGAACTATTTAAAATATAAATCTAGGGAATGATAATCAGAGGATTCAGGATGATGTTGAATTAGAAGGACAGTTGAGATTTTCATAACTGCATGTACACATATGTATATGTGTGTATTCATAATAATTTATGCATAGCACTTATATCTTTCATTGTGATACATGATAACTAGATATGTTAATTTGTTATATCAGATAAAAAACAGACAAACAAACAGGGACCAAATGATCATAAGAATTATAGTTAGTCCAATTATGTATAATTAATATCCAGAAATAAAGCTTTCTTTATCATTTTAATCATTTATAAAATAGAAAGAAATGGAATTATTTCTACTTAATACAAAAAGAAACTAGCTGAAATAGGCTTCAGTAATTTTTAATCTATTAGCAGACAAAACAATAAAGAATATTTAGGAGTAACAATTTTAATGAATTGTTACTACTTTTAACTTTGAAAATGAGATAAATATAAGTTGAAATGAGCTTGAAAATTTTTTTTATTTTTTTTAACATTTATTCATTTTTGAAAGACAGAGAGAGACAGAGCATGAGCAGGGAAGGGGCAGAGAGGGAGACACAGAATCTGAAGCAGGCTCCAGGATCTGAGCTGTCAGCAGACAGCCTGACGCGGGGCTCCAACTCACGAACTGTGAGATCTGACCTGAGCCGAAGTAGGACGCTCAACTGACTGAGACATTCAGGAGCCCCAAGCTTGAAAATTTTTAAATAAGTGCATGTAAATTAAAAACAAATGATTACCCATGAAATCATTGTAGAGAAGTAGAGGTTACAGTCTAATATAACCAAAAAAAAAAAAA
Source organism: Felis catus (assembly GCF_018350175.1). NCBI lineage: Eukaryota > Metazoa > Chordata > Mammalia > Carnivora > Felidae > Felis > Felis catus. The sequence goes on along the minus strand of NC_058385.1, from coordinate 31,584,533 downwards.
AGAGTAAAAGAAACAAAGACATAACAGAAGATGAATGAAATGAGAATAAGACTAAAAGATACATTTATGATTTATGGATATATGTATATACAAATGGTTATATATATATATATATATACATATTTAGCCCTCTAAGTCAGGAAGTGGTGAACTGTACTCTGCTCTTTTTGTGACAGGATCTGCAAAGAAATTTGTTAAATACGCATAGAAACCAGGTGGAATAGAAAATTGATACCATTAATGTAATCTATGGCAAATGGAATTATATATGTAATTTGATTTATTACCTATTATTTTAGTAATTCAGTAACATTTGGTAGGCACTTACTAAACAAGAAGAAAGAAAGGAGCGTGGGGTAGTCAAAAATAGCACATTAAACTGCTAGATAGAAACAAATAGAAATAAAGGGAGATTTTGTTCATGGTTTATGTACCCACCTAAATACTAGCTAGGTTTCCAGGAAGTACATGAGGGTAAGGGAAGATTAAAAAAATCAGCATGGAAAAATAAGTGAAACCTAACAAAAATAGGACTGAAAGTTAAGTATCCATACTCACTAGATTAGAAAGACAGTTTTCAGGAAATAGATAAAATATGTGTCTTCTTTAAGGATAAAAAAAAAAAGCAAAAATGGTTGGTATGGAAATCTTGTCAATGTCCAAAAAATTGAATTTAGGTTTAATTTGCTTGAGAACACAAATGGTCAATAATAATAATACTTTATTTGTGTTATAAATATTGAGTTATAACATTGTTGTGGTCTAAATATTAGAACTTTTAGAATTTTTAATTTGTTGTTTTGATGTTTGATGGAATTAAAGTTCCTTTGTTCAAAAAAAAATTACAGTAGCACAAAACTTCCTCCACACCTTTCTCATTTTTTCTGGCTTAACTTCATATAGAATGATTATATAGAAAACTTTCAATGGTAATCTATAGAACATAGCAAAGATTTTTTTAACTCTGCAAGTACTCTGCAAACCCACCAGAGATTTACTTCAAAATTGGGCTTCATTTGCACTCTCTTCTCCCTTTAATGGCATTCTAATTTGAAAGAATTTTCCTATGTGGGAAAAATGATTTTTCTTATTGCAGTATCATGCCTACAACAGTAAGCATTTATTTTGCTAGTGGGTTTGCAGAGCAGGTCAGGCCTCTCCTTTCAGACCCAGAAGGCTTTTCTGGCTCCATTTAATGTGTCACCCTGGCACGCAGGTGCCAAGCACAGATGCTCATTGTAATTGCAAAGGTGCAAGCAGGCAAGCAGTAACTGTGAGATCTCTTAAGCCCTAGACTTGGCACTGGTTACACTATTTTATCCACATTGCGCTAGCCCAAGGAAATCACAAATCCAAGCCAAAGGTCAAGGGGCTAGGATGTACACTTTTTTGGTTTGTTTCCTTGTTTGTTTTGAGAAGGGACTGCAAAGTTACAATGGAGGTCAATAATCCAACCTACCAGACTCTACCTTTTCAGGCACAATTAACATCCTTGCCACATTACACCATCCTCATCTCAAGGCCCCCACGTTGTCATCACCTGATGCCATCTAAGTGTTTGAGGGTTCTGATCTGTTCAGAATCAGAATTTGATTTCTACCAGTTTGCATCTGATACATTTTGGCACCTTTTTGTTATTTGTGTGCACACTAAAAGTTATGATTCCTTAGAGAATTAACTCATTTATCATTATGTAACGTTCGCCTTTGTCCCTGATAATTTTCTTTATTCTGAAGTGTGTTTTATCAGAAAATGATATAGCTACTCCAGCTTTCTTTTAATTCGTTTTTTTAACTCATTTTTAGTGGCATCTTTGTCTTCATCTCTTTATTTTTAATCTATGTCATAACATTTAATGTTTTTTTTTAACGTTTATTTATTTTTGAAAGAAAGAGAGAGGCAGAGTGTGAACAGGGGAGAGGCAGAGACCCAGGGAAACACAGAATCCGAAGCAGGCTCCAGGCTCTGAGCTGTAAGCACAGAGCCCCACATGGGGCTCAAATTTATGAACCATGAGATCATGACCTGGGCGGAAGTCAGATGCTTAACCAACTGAGCCCCCCAGGAGCCCCTATCTATGCCGTAACATTTGAAGTCAGGTTCCAGTACACAACATATAGTTGCTGTTTGAAGCACTCTAAATATCTCTGCTTTTTAATTTACGTATTCACATCATTCATCTTTAAAGTGATTATTGATTTAGTAGGTTTGATACCTACCATGTTTGTAACTTTTATATTCATTGCAGGTGTTTTGTTTATTTTACTTCACTTTGTTTTCTATCTCCTTTGGTTCTGAGCATTTTATGTGATTTAGATTTATCGCTTCTCTCTTAGAATATCATGTTTTCTTTAAAAAATTTAGTGGTTGCAATGTATTTTGCAATATACATTTACAATTAATCTAAATCCATTCTCAACATAGAAAGTGCAAGTACTTATTAATGAGTATTTCCAGTTCTTCCTTCGTGTCCCCTACAGCATCATCATTCATTTCACTTATTCATATATTATACTTACACAATATATTATTGTCCTTATTACTTTGAATAGTTTTATTTATAAACTGGATTATATATTATATATATATATATAAGTAGAATGATGAAAATATTTTATTTTGTTGTATTTTATTTTAATTTTATTTTCTTCTCTGATGTTTTACCTTTTATGTAGATGAATTTTTGACTTCTAGTATTTCCCTTCCCTCAAAGAAATTCTGTAATATTTCTTGTAATGCAGATCTACTGGTGATGAATGCCCTGTCTGTGTTTGTCTGAGAAAGTACTGTGCATATTTGAAGAATAATTTCACTGGATATAGAATTCTAGGTTGTTTGATTTTTCTTTCCACATTTTAAATATTTTATTTTCCCCTTTTCTTGCTGGCATGTTTTCTGACAGGAAGTCCAGTGTAATTCTTATTTTTGTTTCTCCATAGCCCAGTACATATACTTTTCTCCTCTGGTGGTTTTCAAGATTTTCTCTTTGTCTTTGTTTTTTTTTTTTTTTTTTAATTGACATGTCAGGTGTAGAATTTTTTTTTTCTTTTTAGTATTTATTTTGCTTGATATTCTCCTACATTACTGAAACTGTGGTTTGATCAAATATTTCTTATGCTGTTATCTCTGCCTTCTTTTGATATTCTGATAACATATATGTTATACTTTTTTTTAATTTTTTTTCAACGTTTATTTATTTTTGGGACAGAGAGAGACAGAGCATGAACGGGGGAGGGGCAGAGAGAGAGGGAGACACAGAATCAGAAACAGGCTCCAGGCTCTGAGCCATCAGCCCAGAGCCTGACGCGGGGCTTGAACTCCCGGACCGCGAGATCGTGACCTGGCTGAAGTCGGACGCTTAACCGACTGCGCCACCCAGGCGCCCCAATGTTATACTTTTTGAAATTGTCCCACAGTTATTGAATATTCCGTTATGACTTATTTCATTCTATTTTTCTTTTTGCATTTGAGTTTGGGAAAGTTCTATTAGCATATCTTCAAGCTTACTGATTCCTTCTTCAACATGTCCAGTCTACTGATAAGCCCATTAAAGGCATTATTTACTTTTTTTAATGCTTATTTATTTTGAGACATAGAGAAAGTGAGGGAGGAAATCCCAGACAGGCTCCATGCTCAGCACAGAGCCTGATGTGAGGTTCAATCTCATGACTGTGACCTCATGACCTGAGCCAAAATCAAGAATCAGATGCTTACCCTACTGAGCCACCTAGGTGCCTCGGGCATTCTTCTGTTAATTTTGTTTTTTGGTTTTTGGGTTTTTTTTTTAAATAATTTCTAGCATCTCCTTTTGATTCTTTCTTAGAATTTCATCTCTCTGCTTACATTATACATTTGTTCTTACACGTAGTCTGCTCTTTCCATTAGATCCCTTAATATTAGTCATAGCAATTTCATATTCTTGGCGTGATACTTATGAAATATCTGCCATATCTGAGTATGGTTCTGATGTTTGATTTGTCTCTTCTATCTGCTTCTTGCCTTTTAGCATGTCTTATAAAATGTTGTTGAAAGTGTGGTAAGTTGTGTTGGGTCATAGCAGCCCTGGTGATGTTTTGATGTGTGTGTCTATGGAAGGGGAGCAAGTATCCTATAATCCTTTGATTTAGTCTCAGTCATTAGCGGCCTGTGTCCCTCAGCTATGACCTTCACAATGATGTGCCATCTTTTGTTGAACCAGGAAGGCTAAATGTATCTGGAGTTGGGTATTTCCCTTCTCCAACATATAGTAAGGCTCTAGTAAATCTTTTCCCTGCTGAGTAGGCCTTCCTTATAAAAAAAATACTGGGAATATTGAAAAATAATTACTTTTCCCTTGTTACTGCCAGAAACCAAGAGATTTTCTTGGCTTCTCCCCATAAAAACTTGCTGGAGTTGCTGGAGGCAAAACCCATAAAAATGTAGGGGCTCCCTAAAACCCCAGTACCCAGGAGTTTATCTTTCACTATTATACACTCCAGCCTTTTGACTAGCCTCTAGCAACTAGTTATGTTACCATTTAATTGTTCCTACCAGTCTATGGCTCCAGTGTTTTTTTTCTTCCAGTAAGTTGATATGGCATGTAATTACTTGTATTTGCCCATCCGCGCAGATTTGGAAGCAGAGATTTCCCCTGTGACTTTAATGCTCTGAACAAGAAATGCCATTGATTTTCATCTTATTCAGTATTTGTCTTATTATAAGAAGGATGTAATGATTTCCAAGACTTTTACATATGAGAGGTAAAACTGGAAATATTCAGGTTATATCTTAATGGTCAGGCCTCTGATTTACTAATCAAGGCAGTGTTTCAATGTGATAACCTTTACCAGTAAATGCAAGTTCTACATTCTCTATATTTCATGTATATTCTAGTTGCAAGCTAACAAGTTCTTTCCTGAGCTTGTTTATTTAATGCAGAACCTAAGAATAGCAAAATCAAGCTTTCAGTATTCTGCCTGGACACCATCTTGTTTAAGTCCATAATTAATTAAATTCAATTTCTGTATTACAGGTTCTTTCAGATGACAGTTTTGTCAATGTTTCAAAGCTACATACATTTTCTTGCAATTTTTTCAGGCATCTGCCATCAACCTCAAACATACTGTTGCATGCTTTAGACTTTTGTTGTTGATGCATTCCATTGCTAGGTATTAATTTATGCATTTGTTGGCTCCTGCTGCAATACAAAAAACTCCACCAACAGTGCAAAAGTGTTCCGCTTTCTCTGCCTAAAACAGTATGGAGGTTCCTCAAAAAATTAAAAATGGAACTATATTATGACCCAGCAATTGAACTACTAGGCATTTATCCAAAGGATACAAAAATGCTGATTTGAAAGGGCACATGCACCCCATATTTTAGCAGCATTAGCAACAATAGCCAAATTATGGAAAAAGCCCAAATGTGCATCATTTGAAAGGATAAGAGATATGGTATATATAGAGATGTATATGTATATATACATGTATATGTATATGTGTATATATGCATATGTATATGCATATGCATATATACACATATTCATATACACCATGAAATATTACTCAGTGATCCAAAAGAATGAAATTTTGCCATTTGCAACAATGTAGATGGAACTAGAGTGTATTATGCTAATCAAAATAAGTCATCCAGAGACAAATATCATATGATTTCACTCATATGTGGAATTTAAGAAATACAGCAGATGAACATAAGGGAAGGGAAGGAAAAATAAGATAAAAACAGAGAGGGAGGCAAACCATAAGAGACTTTTGAATACGGAGAACAGCCTGAGGGTTGCTGGAGGGGAGGTGGGGAGGGAGATGGGTTAAATGGGTGATGGGCATTAAGGAGGGCATTTGCTGGGATGAGCACTGGGTGTTATGTGTAAGTGATGCATCACAGGATTCTACTCCTGAAACCAATACTACACTGTATGTTAACTAACTTGAATTTAAATAAATAAAATTTTTAAAATACCTCAAAAATCTCTGTAGCATAACAAACACAAAAAAAGTATGTATATGTTCACTAATCTGATTCATTTGGAGAAACTCTTTCAGTTCAATTTGGTGGGTGGGGCAGATGGGTAACTGATTAGCTATATTTCAATTGGGATGATGCTAGGGCCCAGATAAGTGGAATGACACATACAAGGGAAAGGGTTTTCACACAGTAATATTTTTGCAAAGATACAGAGAAATATACTCCATTTTGTGCGTTGGGTCTGGAAAGTTACATCACAAACTGTGCGGGCATGGAAGGAGCAAAAAATTTCAGCCATAAATTCCATCTTAAAAAAGTAGGACAGTCATTATATCAATCTCTTAAGTTTATTGTGAGTTAATATATGCCAAATGCCTTGGACAATTTCTGGCATTTGGCAAATGAAAATAAATCCACTGTTATTATTTTAAGAGGTTATTTTAAAAGGATAGTATGAAGTAGTCATGGAAACTGAAGTGACTGTGTTTCTATTCGTTTATTGTGCTAAGCTAATGAGTTTCAAACATCTAGCTGCCTTTAGGGTTTTGTTGTTGTTATTGTTAAGTATGTATTGGCTTATAATAAATGGATATTGGACTTATATTTGGATAAGGAGCATGCAATTCTTACATCATGTCTCATGAATTACTTTCGTTTAAGGCAACCTCTGAAATGGGAGAAAATATTTGCAATCTGTATAGCTAATAAGGAGTTAATCTCCAAATTATATAAAGAATCCTTACAACTTAAGAGTTGAAATAAACAAAAAAACAAATAAACAAACAAAAAACTAACCTTGATTTAAAAATGGACTAAGCACTTGAATAGACATTTCTACAAAAATGACATACAAATGAACTACAAGTATGTTTTTAGAATGTTCCGTGTCCCTAATCTTCAGAGAGAAATGCAAATCAAAACCACAGTGAGATATCACCCCACCTGTCAGGGTGGTTATCAATCAAATAAAAAAAAAGACAACAGGGGCACCTGGGTGGCTTCGTCAGTTGAGCGTCTGACTTCGGCTCAGGTCATGATCTCACGGTCCGTGAGTTCGAGCCCCGCGTCAGGCTCTGTGCTGACCACTCAGAACCTGCAGCCTGTTTCGGATTCTGTGTCTCCCTCTCTCTCTGCCCCTCCCCTGTTCATGCTCTGTCTCTCTCTGTCTCAAAAATAAATAAACGTTAAAAAAAAAAAAAGACAACAATTGTTGGTGAGGATGTAGAGAAATTGTAACCCTTACATATTGTTAATAAGAATAAAAAAATGGTGAGACTGCTATGGAAAAGAGTATGGATTCTTCAAAAAATTATGAATAGAACTACCATATGAACCAGCAATCCTACTTCTGGATATATATCTAAAATCACTGAAATCAGGACCTCCAAGAGATATTAACATTTCTCTATTTATTGCAGTATTATTCACAATAGGTTAGATGTGGAAACAACCTAAACATGTATTGACAGATGAATGGATAAAGAAAATAGGTAGAGACACTGAAATACTATTCACCTTTTAAAAAGAAGAAACTACAGTAATACGCGACAATGAGATGAACCTTAATGAGGAAATTGTGCTAGGTGAAATAAGCCAGCCATAAAAAGACAAATACTATATGATTCCACTTGCATGAGTTATCTAAAATAATCAAGTTCATAGAATCAACGAGTGGAGTGGTGGTTGCCAGGAGCTTGGGGATAGGGGAAAATGAAGAGTTACTAATCAATAGACATAAATTTTCAGTTAAGCACTATGAATAAGCTCTAGAGATCTACTGTACAGAATTGTATCCCTGGTCAACGATAATGTAGTGTACACTTAAAATTTTGTTAAGAGAATAGATCTCATGTCAAGTATTCTTAATAAAATAAAATAAAATAAAATAAAATAAAATAAAATAAAAACAATATTAATAGTATGGATCCATTGTAATATATTCAAAAAAACACACAGTGAATCTTCTTAAATGTTATATATATCAACATGTGCATAGTCAGTTAATGTACCATAATCTTCTGTGATGATTTTCTAGATGGTAAAATTAAAGAGTAATTTAATTAAAAAAAAAAAAAGGTAGAGCAATTCTTTGGTTTAACAAAAATGAAGGATAGAGAAATCCAGTTTGGCTACATGGTTTTCAAACAGAAGAGTCAGGGTTGGGAAGATTAAAAAATTAAGTGACCAAAGAGATGGAGAAGGAGGAGGAATATGCATCTGAAACTATTTTCTTAAATGAATTTCTATATTTGACGTTTTATATACAAATCACTTAAACAGAATGCCATAGCGGACTTTTTCTTTTAACAGATGGAACATTTTTGATAATTTTAGTAAGAGATTTATTTAACATTTAGTATTCTTAAGTTATTACTTTATTTTTAAACTTTTAGATGATATCAATGGAACAGTATTTCATAAATATTGAATGTAATTGTAACTACATAAATGTATGCAGTCTATTTTGAACCCTGTTTTGACCCATTTTTTTTTAACCATACATTGTGTCTAGCATTTTTCAGTTTCTATTATTGGTCTATTCATTTATCATTTGTCTCTATATTAGAATGAACGTATTCACACACACACACACACATAAAACACATATACATATACATATGTATATATGTATTAATACATATGTATTAATATACATATTAACCCATATGTATTGTATTAGTTTACATAATAGAATAATGTAATAATTACATTATTATACATTAAAATACATTAATAATGTACAATGCATACATACATATAGATACATGTTTATGTATGTATTAAATGTGCATTAATATACATATTAACCCATATGTATTGTATTAGTTTACAGAATAGAATAATGTAATAATAAATATAATCTCTTCATGTAATTTAATATCTACTACCGATAAGAAAGTGATATGTATCCAGGAAATCTATTCCCTGATAATGGAGGGTTATCTCATTAACACAAATATGTATGTGTACATTCATCCCTATTTTTCTTCCTGTTTTTCCTCTTTCTTCTTCCCTCTCATTCAGTAGGAAAGCACTTTACCTCAGAGGCAGAATATTTGAGGAGAAAAAAGATAGTCTTTGAGTTACTTTGGGGAGAGGCATATGCAGAGTATATTGTACAGAAGCAAAAGAAAGAACACAGTTTGAATGCACACAATAACACTGCCCATATTCTTGTTTCATTGTTAACACTAAAAATGGCATTCTTGATATATTGTACTAATCTTCTAAATAATATTTACATTTAACAAATCTATGCAGTTATTTCTTGTTGAATTGTGGCCATATGTATTAGTGATAGCTGTGCTGTCCCACATAATAATTAAACAGGTTAATGATATATTAACTCATTTGTGAAATAATGACCAAAGTTCTCGAATTTCATTCCTTGCTGTCAGATTTGTTAGCCTTTCCTTCTTTACTGCTAGTAACTTTCCTCTTTCCATTTAATGTTCATCTTCTAAGCTTTGTAGATTGCGAAGTATAATAACTAATCATTTTGTGGTTATTTCTAGATATAAGTCGGCTTTGAGTTATGATATGAAAATTTATTCAGCATTTGATTGTTTAGAAAATTTTACTGTGACTATTAGTTACATTTTCACCTTTTACAAATGGACATTGAGTAATTTTTGTTTGAGCCTATAGGGGAAAACAAATAATTCATTTACTATTGAATGATGAATAAACATACTTCTTTTCTATATAGAAATCTAGTCTTATTGCATATGTCCCCTAAGGGAGATGACTTTGAACAATGAAGAAAAAACTGCCAAATTTAGACAACTTTTGGTTAACTTCTCAGCTTTTTCCCCCCTACTGGATCCTAATACATAGTATAAGCAGAGATTTGGTTATATACTCTCAGATCCCCCTACACTGGGCATTAGAATCAAATCAGTCAAGTTATTGATTTCTCTCTCCTTGTTAATGGAAGATTTATTTATTTATTTATTTATTTATTTATTTATTTTTCTAAAAGCTGAGACTGCCTTTTCTTAGGATCCCACTTTTGTGAGGAAAAGAAGTCCTGTTTCCAATTTCCATCCTCACAGAGGCCATAGCCTTGTTTCCTATTCCTCAAGAGTCATTTCCGTGAGATTTCTTTAATAATGGCGACGTAGTCTATTGTAGGCCAGCCACTTTGATGCACTGGACAAACATTCAAAACCATTTATTTAAAAGCAAGAGAGAGCTCCTTTAAACGTTAAGATCTAAGACAGAAGGGAAATGTATCAACTTTTTCAAAGAAGATCACGTTATTTTGCAACTGTATATCCTATAGTATGTTTTTAAAGCTTTAACAATTAAAAAAAACTAAGATGAAATAAAAATGTTTTCATTTAAAGTAGACACCACTAATGTGATAAGGTCAATTACAGTTGATTAGACTGAAAATGTCTATGGGGGGGGAGGGGGGAGATGATTTGGGTGTATATAAAGGTAGGTTTCTTAAGGAAACATAAACAAGAGAAGTAAGGAAATAAACCCTTGAGATGGAAATAATCTCTTGAGAGACATACATGTTTACTCATATGATTGGCTTCCCTGTGGCAATGTATAAATCTGATTATAATTGGTGATTCATAATAGTTATTCCCTCGGCACTCCTAAACAAAAAGCAATGTAAGACAAGCCAAAAGAAAAAAAAAAAAAGAAAAAGAAAAGAAAAGAAAAACAAATAACAAAGACAAAACAGAACCAAACCACTCCATCATCGACATAATTCCAAAATATACTATTTTTGCTTTTGGTTGCTTTTAAAACACTTAAAATACTTCAGTGAGCAACTTATTACTGACTGAAAGCTCTATTTAGCGGAAAATTATTCTTATAGAAATGACATTTTAGTTTCAGGCTGCCGAAGTGAGTTTTATTAGTATGTCGTTAATCATTGCCTTGAGGGTGACACCTGGGAAAAATGATTTAGTGGAGATTAGAGCACTCAAATATAACACTGAAAATATCCACTTTATTTCCATTGGGGGCAGTGAAATATATTTCAGTAAATAATGACATTGGTAAATATTTAAATCAGCTAGAGATTTAATTCATTTTTGTGTATTAATGCAATTAACTTAATTTTGCTTATTAAATAAAATGACTTTGGTCAATTGGTACCTTATTAAATACATTTTTAATGTAAAATTATTGATTATTGTATAATACTAAACACAGAAATACTGTTTATTTTGAGTTATTTTTATTCTCAAACTTTTCTATTTCTCTTATTAGAGAACTTTCTTATAAAACTCAATTTTTTCAAATAGAATTTAAAATATAATTTTTAAATGTTGCCTTATGGTCAAATTATTATAGTCTATTTTTAAATTTTATCATTTCATTATTATTCATTACCATCATTTTATTTATTTAACATCAACTACTGATTCTTTAATATATACCAACCTTTGTCTTCACAATAAAATGTAGAATAAAACAAACAAAAAATTCTTATCCATATAAAGTTTACAGACTCCTGGGAGAAATACCTATTAATCAAGCATTCTGACAAACAAATTTAATTTTACAACTATTGTGTGCTAGATCAGCATAAATCAATGGTAGTTAATGATAAGGAATGTACCTTTCATTCTGAAATTGTGTTTGCATTATTTTGAAATGGACAAATGTCTTTTGTGAATTAAATATTGATGTATATAGATGTTAGCTTTTTAAAGTTCTATTTACATTTAAAAAAAAAACAAAAAAAATAGTTATCCTATGTTGACTCCTTCTTACCTTATCCATACACGATGAAATCCAAGTTCTGGGAATTAATGACCATGTTAACCCCTATAATCATCCTCTTCGCTTTCAAGATCATCATCATAAAAATACCACTTACTAAAGAGTAATTGTTCCATGTCCCATATCAATAAATGCTTCAGTGACATTATATGTTGACCTATAAAACATGAGGTATTTACCTTACATTATGATGAAATAGTTTGGAAACTTCAATTTTATGATCAATATTACATAGTATGTGTATAAACCTAGATTTTTCCCTTTACTAACTATAATCTCTATGACTTATTTTAATTGTTATTTATCATTATAATCATACTTGTTAATAAATGCATTGAAATTCAAAATATTAGTTGGAATAATGGTAAGATAAGTGTTCCTGACACTAATTATGTATTGTTCAATCAGTTGATCACTGGATAGGTCTATCATCTACCTACCATCTGTGTTTTATCTATGTCTATAAATATAAAACTCTGATTATCTCTCAGATTAACTTAATTATAGTTTCTTAAAGAAACATAGCCATAAAGAAGCCATTTTAAGTTTACATAATGTGCAGAAAATAGAGATCATATTAGGAATCATTTAATTAATAAGAATCATATTTCCTATCTGAGTAGTTATAGCTATGTCTTCAAAGATTTTAGTGCCTAATGCATGCAGGCCTTGTAATTGTTTTCTTTGGCACCATTTGTCACTTTCCATTTCTTATTATTTCTTAACTGGAACAGGAACATCAGGAGCAGGGTGAAGGATAAGCATAGAAAACAATGGTAGTACTGGCAAAAGTTTCTCTAAAACACAAATTCTGTTCCCTGAAATATGAATATTTCACTGGTCATAATTATAAACTGGCTCTGTAATGGTGCATGAGGAAGAAAAATGTCCTACTGAGTCAGTAAGTGTAGATTGGACACTTCACTTTGGAAAATGATTCTGCTAGGAGCCATTCAATTTGAGTAATACAAGTATTTCAGCTGTTTTTAGCTCAGGGGATTTAAAATACAAGATGTATTTGCCAAGATGCTCAAAAGATTAAGAAAGAGGGGAGAGAAGAATTTTAGTATATTTCTGTAAAATATAATACAAGTACTTGAGGTTTTGCAGTTTGCTCTCTTTGATTTAACAATGAAAGCTATATTGAATACCACACACACCAATAAACCATATTCAGTATATTTTGAAAATACTGTCAAATATTTTTATATTACAAAATATATTTATAATGTGGGATATGTTGTTTTAAAATTTTAGTCTAAATAGGATTCTAGATCATAACTATTTCTTTTTTTAATATATTTTATTGTCAAATTGTTTTCCATACAATACACAGTGCTCATCCCAAGTGCCCTCCTCCCTGTCCATCACCCACTTTCCCCTCTCCCCCACCCCGAAACTACCATTAGTTTGTTCTCAGTCCTTAAGAGTCTCTTATGGTTTGCCTCCCTCCCTCTCTGTAACTCTTTTTCCCCTTCCCCTCCCCCATGATCTTCTGTTAAGTTTCTCAAGATCCACATATGAGTGAAAACATATGGTATCTGTCTTTCCCTGTCTGGCTTATTTCACTTAGCATAATATCCTCCAGTTCCAACCACGTTGCTACAAATGGCCAGGCTTCATTCTTTCTCATTGCCAAGTAGTATTCCATTGTATATATAAACCACATCTTCCTTATCCATTCATCAGTTGATGGACATTTAGCCTCTTTCCATAATTTGGTTATTGTTGAAAGTACTGCTATAAACATTGGGGTACATGTGCCCCTATGCATCATCACTCCTGTATCCTTTGGGTAGATTCCTAGCAGTGCTATTGCTGGGTCATAGGGTAGTTCTATTTTTAGTTTTTTGAGAAATCCACACTGTTTTCCAGAGCGACTGCACCACTTTGCATTCCCACCAGCAGTGCAAAAGGGTTCCCGTTTCTCCACATCCTTGCCAGCATCTATAGTCTCCTGATATGTTCATTTTAGCCCCTCTGACAGGTGTGAGGTGGTATCTCATAACTATTTCTATCTTCTTATGTTTAATTTCTTTATTGAAGAAACTGTAAGTATATAACACATATGTTCCTTTGTCAGTATTTGTACCTGTCTATTTCTATGTCTGTATCTACATTTGTCACTTATAGAGTTTTAAACCAGATAGGTCAACAAGGAAGGTTAATAATCACAAAGAAGTTCTTTTGAAGTTGTGTAGGATATATTTTCACAATGCCTAAATTAGATTTTGTATATACATTCCCAGAACTTCCTCACTCCACCACAAGCACACATTAATGCAAGTACTAATTCACTGAGATGTCAGAAAAACAAAATTCCAGTGATCATGGAAGTTTTCTAGATCCAATTTTTAAGTCATTTAAAAGATAATTTGGACTGAATGCAACACATTCAAGGAATCCAGCATTCTAATGTATTCAGATAAGAGGACATATAAATAAATTGTGTGAAGTAATATAGTCAAATGAATATCCAGAATTTAATAACCTCCAACTCAATTAATCAAGAGAATATTAAGTACTGAACATGTTAATATTTAACTGAATCCGTTTTGCTTACGATAAAGGTCAGAGATTCATTTACAGCAGCATTATCTCTCAAATATGAAACTTTACATGGATAGACTCTGTTCTTAGACAGCTGCTGAATGTTGCTACAGCAACCAGAAAGGTTGAAAACAAGGATCAATGCAGTCAAAAGTAGGACAGCTAAAGTTAAACCATGTTTTGGGAATAGGTTTGCTGTTCTTATTGCAAGAAACATAAATTGGCCTGCTAAGTTTTTTAACTAAGAAATGCACTTGTTCTATAATATAAAAAGCAATTTTATGATTCATTTAGCCATTTCCTTAGATACAACTTAACATATTTTATAATTGTTATTTTCAACATGAAATTGAATTAACTCATTTGCATGTGAACGACTTCATATTACTAAACTGAATCTCCACCTCCACAAGGTTTGATCAGTAATCTGGTGTGCGTATTAAATAAAAGCTAATACTTTCATCATGTCCCAATAATAAATAATTAATCAAGAATTAAATACACACTGAGTTAATTCTATGTCTATTGGATGCTGTAACAAAAATATGACATTTACTTCAAATTTTAAACTCACACTCTGTAACTTCATTCTGCACTGTTAGAAGAATTAGAGAATCGTAGAAAGAAAATGTAAAATAGCTTAGAGAGCCCTCTTAATGTTCTGCCACCAGTTAGTTGCATTTAGAAATAGCATCCTGGTGTTCTGCGTGACATTTTTTTCATGAAGTGTTATTGGCAAAATGTGGCATAAACAATGACATTTCAAGATCGACGTATTTTATTTTAAACTTGTACATGTTACCTATGGTTATGAATAAATTATAATCACATGAGTTCCCCAAACTATGTTTTTAAGTAGACAAATAAATATTTTTTGTGACTGACTCCAGAAATCTCTTACTATACTAATGACCAGTTCTTGAGTTACATCTGACATATACAATCATACGTACACATTCAAGCATAAATCTGTAAATTTATAGAACTGTCACTATAATCACAAAAATTAACATGTTTATCGCTTACAAAAGTTTCCCAATGCCCTTTTGTAATTCTTTCCCCATGTCCCTTTTCAGATCCTACTACTCCCATTCTTAGGCAAACACTGCTTTACTTTGTCTTAGATTAGTTTTGAATGTTCTAAGACTGTAATAAGATTAAAATTATTCAGTCTGCACTTACTTTGGTCTGGATTTTTAAACTTGAAACTATTCTGACTGTCAGTCATATTGTTGAATGTATCAGTTTATTCATTTTTGTTGCTGATTAGTATTTCATTTAATGGCTGTATTACAGAGTTTATCCATTTATCCATTGAAGAACATTTGGATGCTTTCCAGATTCAGGCTATTGCTAGTTGATATAAATAGACACATGCCGGTTTATGTATGGACATATGTTTTCATTTCTCGTCAGTACATAGGAAGAAGTATAGGAACTGAGTGATATGGTAGTTGTATATTTTAACTTTTTAAGTAACTACCAAACAGAATGGAGACCCCAGAAATAAACTTACACAGATATGGTTAATTATTTTTCAACAAAGGAGCTAAGAATATACAATGGGAAAAGGACAGTCTCTTGAATAAACCATGTTGGGAAAACTGGATGGCCACATAGAAAATAATAAAACTGGACCCCATCTTATACCATATTCAAAAGTCAATGCAGAATGGATTAAAACTTAAACATAAAAGCTAAAAACATAAAAACTCCTAGAAGAAAACATAAAGGATAACCTCCTTAACACTGGTCTTGGCAATGGTTTTTTGGGTGAGACCTCAATAACAAAGGCAACTACAACAACAAAAAAAGGGGACTGCTGGTTGGCTCAGTTGGTTAAGTGTCCAACTCTTGGTTTGCATCGGGTTCTGTGCTAGCAGTGAAGAGCCTGCTGGGATTCTCTCTCTCTCCCTCTCTTTCTGCTCCTCCCCCACTCTCTCTGTCTCAAAAATAAATAAACTTTAAAAAAGGCAAAAAGAGGCAACAAGAGAAAAAATAAGCAAGTGGGCCTACATCAAAGTAAAAATGTTCTGCAGAACAAAAGTGTTCTGCAAAGGAGACTATCAATAAAATGAAAAGGCAGTCTAAGAACTGGAAGAAAATGTTTGTGATTATATTTGTAAAATATTCGATATGAGTTTCATATCCAAAATATATAAGGAAATAATACAACTCAATAGAAGGAAAACAACCCAATTTAATAATGGGTGAAGGACCTAAATAGTTGTTTTTCCAAGGAAGACATACACATTGTTTATAGGTACATTAAAAGGGGCACAAAACTAATCATCAGGGAATTGCAAATCAACACCATATTGAGAGATCACCTCACATCTGTCTCATGATTATTATCAAAAAGCAAGACATAACAAGTGCTAGCAAGGATTAAATAAAAGAGAACCCAGAGGTGTCTGGGTGGCTCAGTCGGTTAAGCGTCTGACTCTTGGTTTCAGCTCAGGTCATAATCTCACAGTTCGTAAATTCAAGCCCCATGTCAGGCTCTGTGCTGACAGTGTAGAGCCTGCTTAGGATTCTCTCTCTTCCTCTCTCTGCCTCTTCCCTACTCATTCACTCTTTCTTCCCCTCAAAACAAACAAACAAACAAACAACAAGCAAACAAAAAAGAGAACCCTTGTATAGCATTGGTGGGAACATAAACTGGGACAGTCACTATGGAAAATAGTATGAAGTTTCCTCAGAAATTGAAAATAGAATAACCATATGATTCAGCAGTCCCATTTCTGAATATGTAGCTAAAGAACAAAATCATCATTTTGAAGAGAGATATCTACACTCCCATGTTCATTGCAGAATTATTCATAACAGTCGAGGTATAAAAACAGCCTAAGTGTCCATTGATGGATGAATGGATATATAAGACCTGGTATATAAGTATAATGGAATCCTATTATAGTTCCTGTATACTTTTTAAGAAAGAAAGAAACCTTGTAATTTGGGACAACTTGAATGAAACTAGACGGCATTATGCTAAGTGAAGTAAGCCAGACGAACAAAAACACTGCATGGCCTCACTTATATGTGGAATCTAAAAATAAAAAAAGTCAAACTCATAGAAACATTGATTAGAAAAATGGTTACCAGAGGCTGGGGGATGGGGCAAATAGGGAGAGGTTGGTAAAAGGGTACAAACTTTCACAATGTTGTAAATACAAGTTTTCTCGTGTCTCTTATTTTGTTATTTTAAAAAAAAATTTAATGTTTATTTATTTTTGATAGAGAGAGTGAGAGCAACAGAGCGGCAGAGAGAGGAAGACACAGAATCCAAAGCAGGCTCCAGGCTCTGAGCTGTCAGCACAGAGCCCAATATGAATCTTGAACTCACGAACCTTGAGATCTTGACCTGAGCTGAAGTCAGATGCTTAACCAACTGAACTACCCAGGTGCCCCTAAGTTATTTTGTTTTTTAATAGTAAGAACATTTAACGTGAGACCTACTCTCATAATAAAATTTTAAGCACGCAATACAATATTATTAACTTTGGCTTATGTTGTACAACAGATGTGTAGAACTTAACCATCATGCATATATCATCACATTGCACACTTTAAGTAACAAATTTTGTCAATTTATACCTCAATAAAGCTGAAAAAAAGAAATTGCCAAACGGTATTCCAAAGTGTTTGTGCCAGTATACATTCCCACCAGCTGTATATGAGAAGACATAAAAATCTGTATATTTTTATTTGTTCTTGGATCAAAATTTATTTTCCTCTGATTTTTAATAAAAAGATTACAATCAACCAATTTGTTGAAGTTTTCTCATGCATGGGTGAATGACATTTATCTTCTAGTGGGTTCTTCCAGAAAAATTTATAAGTGCAGAATTAGCTGACTAATTTTACAAATTCTTTGCTACTGCCTAAGTATATGAAGAAAGGTTGGTTACATACAAAATCTTGGCTCAAGTTCTATTTCTTTGAGTTTCTAAAAAATGTTGTATTAATGTTATCTTACTTGGTTGCTTTTGAAAAGTCCTCTAAGCTGATTTTTCTTTCTATTGCAAATAATTTGGTCTTCTCAACTGGAGGCTCTGTAGAGTGTTATTTAGTTTTAAAGATGGAAATTTATTAATATATCTTGGATCTGGGTCTTTTTAATAAGTAGATTCAGTCTTCTTATAATTCTAGCAACATTTTAAAATTATAGTTTAAAATCAGTTATTCTCTTCCTGGGACTGCAGTTTTACTGTGTTGAACTTCTTTTCCCTATCTTCCACATTATCCTTTTTTTCCTGTTAATATTTCTTTACTTTATTTTTATCTTCTTGGCTATTGTATGCTTTTCCTCAATATCTTTAATTATCTTTTTCAGTTGTGTCTATCCTATCTGGCATCTTAGTAATTTTTATCTTTATTTCTAAGAGAATTATATTTCATAATTTTCTTTCCTGTTTTGTGACTTTTCATATTGAAATAGTTTCAGATTTATAGAAATTTATGAATTTTATAGAAATTTATAGAAAAGTAGTTCAAAGAGCTCCTGTATACTCTTTACTCAGATTCCTCTAATGGTCTAGTTTTTCTAACCTGTGGTAACATTTAATTGAATTTAAGAAATTAACATTGGAATAATACTATTAAATAAACTTCACACTTTATTGGAATTGCTCATTTTTCCATTAATACCTTTTTTCTCTTCCAGAGTCCGATATAACATAACCCCTTAGTCTGCTCTAATATGTGACCATTTCTTTATTTTTATTTTTGATATCTTTATTGAGCTTCAAAACTGCACATATTTAATATATACAATTGATCAATTTGCACATAATGCATACACCCATGAAACTATCACTACCACCAGAAAAAGACATATTCATCACCTCCAAAAGTTTCCCTGTGTCTCTTTTTTTTTTAAAAGATTTAAAAACAATCACTTGGCTTTTTAATGATAAGAACATTTAACACGAGATCTACCTAGTTATCAAAATCTTGAGGTGCACAATACAGTATTGTTAACCATTGGCAGTATGTTGTACAGCAGACCTCTAGTTATCCATCTTTCATAACTGATGCTTTATATTAACAGAGCAATAACTCCCAATTTCTATGTCTTTCCTGCCTCTAGCAAACACCATTCTGTTTTCTGTTTCTAAGAGTTCTACTATTTAAGGCACTTGATATAAGTAGAATCATGCAATATTTTCCTTCTATGACTGGGTCATTTCACTTATCCTAATGTCCTCCAAGTTCATTCATGTTTTCAGAAGTAGCAGAATTTCCATTTATTTATTTATTTATTTATTTATTTATTTATTTAGAGAGGGAGAGAGAGAGAGTAGGTGGGGGAGGGGCAGAGAGAGAGAGAGAGAGAGAGAGAGAGAGAGAGGGAATCCCAAGCAGGCTCCACACTGTGAGCACAGAACCCCATGTGGGGCTTGATCTCACAAACTGTGAGATTATGACCTAAGCCTAAACGAACAGTTGGACACCTAACTGACAGAGCCACCTGGGTGCCCCAGGATTTCCTTTCTTTTACAGAATGAAAAATACTTCATTGTATATATGCCACATTTTCTTTATCTATTTATTTGTCAATGGACATTTGGATTGTTTTCATACCTCGGTATGGTGAATAACGTTGCAATAAACATAAGAATGCATATATCTCCTTGAAATCTTCATTTCAGTTATTTTAAATAAATACCCAGAGGTGGGATTGCTAGATCATATGGCAGTATTATATTTACATTTTTGAGGAAACTCCATATCGTTTTCCATAGAGACTGCACCATATTTATTCCCATCAACCTTAACATTTTTGAAGTATATTTGGTATTTTGTAAAATGTCTCCCAATTTGGCTTTGCCTGACATGTTCTCATTCTTATCCTGGTGTTACAGATTTTTTTTAGAATAATACCACAGAGCTGAAGTGCCCTTTTCATCACATTATGTTAAGGGATACATTAATATTAACATGATTCACTGCTGGTGATATTACCCTTGCTAATTTGGTTAAAGCAGTGTCTGCCAGTTTCTCCAATGTAAAGTTTGCCATTTTTTTACTTTCTTTTATTTTCTTTTTGTCAATTTTTGTCTGTTTTTGTTTGAATTTTTGTATTTCTAATTTGAGAGGATTTTCTTTTAATATCTGTAAATGATTTTTTAGTGATGTTTAATCATGTTAGGGCATGGTGAGTATTTCATGCTTGGTTATGGGCAGATTTTTACCATGTGAAGTATTTTAATTTTCTTTTTTATTGTATCCATATACAATCTTTATACAGTCACTATTTTGCTTCATTTTGAAATATTACATTTTTATAGACTTTCAATTATAGTAGTATTCAGGCAGCTGTGAGTGTTTGAGGTTACTTAACTACTAGTTCTCAGTTGAAAGCTTTTCTCCTTTGCTGGTACAATCAATGTTATTCTTGTTTTCCTGTGATATGTTATAGACTTTTAAATTTTTTTTCTCTTCTTTCCTTTTTCTCTTTCCTACACAGTCTCCAATGCCTTTCTCTCTCCCACAAATTTATCCCACTTTCTCCAAAAATGGTGCTCTTCCCACACTATCATTGAGAATTTCAACCTTCTCTTTACTAAAGAGACTCTGTAGTCCCAATCCATCCTCAGGTTATTGGAGCTGGCCTGCTAAATTTGGGTTTATTTTCTACTCCCGGGTCATTTGAAACTTGTAATATTCTTTGTCTCATTGTTATGCTTCAAGTGTGTGTAATAATATATGGTTTCCTAGTTGTTTTAAGTGGTTTTATCACAAAATGCATGAAAGTATTCAGAGTTTAGAGGCTGTATTTATGTGAACTCTGGATTTCTCATTGTTCTGTTCTCTAACAATAGAATTTCTTTTGAATATAAAAAGAACTATTATAATAAAAATAATCATGATACCTTCTGGATGTTTCAGAATGTGATTATAAAGAATAGGCTTTAAACATAAACTCCAAGGAACTAGTTTGGAGGGGAAAAAAGATGACTTTTCCAGTCTGAGTTAATCTTGACAGGTTTTCACATTTCACACATAAAACATTAATATGTTTCAATCATCTTATTAATCATTTTCCTTAAAGTTTCCTGCCAGAATAGAGAAAGGTAAGTAAAATTGCAAATAAAAATTAGAGTTTTGTTTTTTAGTTTATTGCATCATCAAATATTCTTTAAATTGAATTATCTTGCAGGATTTTCACCTTTATCTCCACCTAGTCCACATCACTATGCAAGCTGGCTTATTTTGAGGGACACTTGTATGAGCATAAAATATTATCTGGAGGAAAATTATCTTCTGCTAACTTTCGCAGATGCCTATCTTTAGTCTTCATACCTATAACTGTAATTTAGTCAGTAGCTATCAAAGGGGCCCACAGAATAATTTTATGGCTTTGAGACTCTTGATAAAAGATACCAAAACCTGATTTCCAGGGTGTAGAATGAACAATTTCAAATTAATCTACAGTTTATGTTTTTTATAATAGATCATTGATACTATGCACATTAATTACTAAAAGCACTCCCTAAACTTGTTACAGAATGTGAGGTTATAGTTCATTATTAATTACATTAAATTCCATGGTAGGGGTGCCTGGGTGGCTCTGTCGGTTAAGGGTTCGACTTCAGCCCAGGTGATGATCTCATGGTTTGTGAGTTCAAGCCCCGTGTCAGACTCTGTGCTGACAGCTCAGAGCCTGGAGCTTGCTTCAGATTCTGTGTCTCCCTCTTTCTCTGCCTAGCCCCTGCTAAAACTCTGTTTCTCTCTCAAAAATGAATAAACATTAAAAAAATTTTAAAAAATCCATTGCAAATATCCAAACCAGGTTTATTGTTATTAATTTGTCTATGATTTCACACACACACACACACACACACACACACACACACACACAACATTAACTTGACATCTACTATACTTGGTTTAGAATATAAAAATGAGTAGGTTGCATGGGTGGCTCAGTCGGTTAAGGGTCCGACTTTGGCTCAGGTCCTAATATCATGGTTCATGAGTTTGAGCCCCATGTTGTGCTTTGTGCTGACAGCCCAAAGCCTGGAGCCTGCTTCCAGATTCTGTGTCTCCCTCTCTCTCTGCCCCTTCCCCATTCATGCTCTGTCTCTCTCTGTCTCTCAAAAATAAATAAACATTCAAAACAAAGAAAATAAAAATGAGTGAGTTATAGTCCCAGGATCTAGGACTGGAGTTAAGCCAACATTCTATTTCAAGAGAGACTTAGAGCAGCAATCTGGTTGAATAGGAGAGAAAGGAGACTTGTCTGGAAGCATAATTTACTTGACTTTCACCTATTTGTATTTAGGCTATAGTTTTATTTGCAGCAAACTGGGGCACATAGGTAAAAATTAGGACCCAACTAAGACCATCTGACTTCCCAATTTGCACCAACAAACCACATAACCACTACACCCAGGATTTGTAATGCAAGGAATGAATGTAAAGGAAGAAGGAATTTGGAATTCAACAATCTAACAAGACATAGTATAGCAGAGGATCTTAGTCTTCTGGAAAAAGAATGATCATATTGGGGCTATGACCCATGGAAAGCAGTTACCCAGGCATGCTATATGGAATAGAATAATAGCAGTCCTGGTGGGAGGAATAAAAGTAATCCAGAAATCCAAAAAAAATCCTCTTCAGAAGAGGAATATTAACTATATCTTGTATATAATGTGTGGGAGAAAACTGGGAAGGTAAAGAAGTAACAAATACCATAGGGATTGCTGGCCATATTAGAATTATGACATCAAGCAAGGTTTTAAGCAATAGAACATGAATCATATTGATATCTGAGAATAACCACTTAGGCTAAATTATATAAAATACATGAGAATGTAGACAAAGATGCAGAAAGTCAAATATGTATAACAATCCAGAAAATGATAATGCCATGTTATGTAAGACAATAATATATAATGTTGAAATCAAGTATTAGAAAAAGTAGGAACACTGCATATCCAACATGTAGAACTTTTAAGAATTATTTTAAATAGTAGGCTCTAAATTGTTTTTGACATAGTTTAAGCAGAGGGCATGAGTGGGAAAAGCACTTGTACAGTGGATCTTATTGATGCATACTGCTCAGATAGAATTGTATCAAAACTAAAATCAATACATTGAATGGTTTTATACTAATTGTATATAGTTCATAAAATAAATGTTATGACAATCAAAAGCATACTTATATGAAGAGCCATATTTTTTATTGTGTTACAGATAATGAAATAATCTGCTAAATCAAAAGTAACACAATGAGAATGACTCACTTGAGTAACTAACAATGAATGGTGTTAAAGAGAAGTCATTTGAGATAATCACTATTATCTGTGTGCCTCAAAGGAATGAATAAATGAATGAAGCAAACAGTATGCTTGTAAAACAAATGCATTTATATGTATAGAAATCTCTTGAGTAGCATGAACTATGTATTTATATTAGAGATTTTTTTTCTTTTTAATGACATTTTCTCTATTTCCAATTCTATTTCAAACATCTCAAAAATCATTTCCTCATTCAATTTATAACTAAGTGTACCTAATTCATTAGCCTTATGAAAACTGCTCTCTTTCTTACCTCTCACCTTCCATCTCTAGTCCCTTGATATGTTAGCTTTCACCAGCTTCCTAAAGTAGGCCATTTGTTTCCCCTAGAGCTTGCAAAACAATATAAAATAAATGGAAGATTGGCATAAGAGAACACCTGTGCAGGAATGCGATAAAAGCAGATAGGCTGAATGAATAAAAGCATAGACATATTGCCCACCTTGCTTCCTTACATTTTCAGAGAAAAATAATATATTAACTGGCCTGATAAACACCAATCCTTGTAGAGAATAAATACCCTTTTATTTTTCTTATGCTTTGAGACATTTTCTCGAAAGGGAATGTAACAGAATACAATTAAGATTTCATAAGAAAGAGAATCATCTTGCAACCTCTGTTCTTTATTTGTAATCAAGAATATGGCAAATAAAGGCTAGTAGTGTGATTAATTTATATTACCTGAATTTTCTAAGTTGAACACTTGGAATAGGACTTAACATTTGTTTTTATACTTTCTTCTAGGTTATATTTTCTTCAATAATGGATTTTTGTAAACAAAGTAAATAAAACTATATGGCACTAAATTGGACTTTGTTCTAGAAGGTGACATCTGTAAGGTTTTAGTTGCAATAAGACTTTTGTCGAGCGTCATATATATGTATATATGTATATATTATATATATGTGTATATGTGTGTATATATACACACACACACATGAACCCGAGCAGATGTTTCTCCTTTGGAATGGTAGGTTTGGCTAGGCATATGAAATTGTTCATTTTTCCACAGGTAGGTGCCATGGGATTTTGTGAACCATCTAAGCCATCCTGAGAGACCTACACTGAGGGCATTTGAATGCAGAGCACTGCTTCTTTTAACTCAGGTGATAGGTAAATAATTTTTTCATGTATTCCACTTGTTATAGAAAAGGGAGATGGATTAGACTTTTATAGTTTAAACACAGCTGTCTACAGGGAAAAAGAAAAGAACATATTATCTACCACGCTTATTTTCCATCAAGTGATCCTAGCATCTTTACAAGCACAGAAAAGTATATCTCATGGGGCCTGTCTACACACCAAACTCTCAATTGCTGTATATCAAATAGGAAAGATACAATCTTTGCTTTCATGTGTGAGCTTTTTAAGTTCTCTATTTAGAAGTTGTTATCTAGTGTAATTATCTGGTATAATTCACCTGTGAGTATGCTCACTAAATATGTGACACATGAACTACCTTTGCCTCTTATGTACTCTAAGTATTAATCAATCTATGGCCCAATAAACTTAGATAAGACATGAAGATTTTCATCAGCACCACCCTCTATGTAGTCACAAATTGTCAGTAAGTTTCAGTACCCAAGATGAAACTGTTTTTATGCTATAATATTAAATTAAACAGCCAGTAAGAAAAGCTTCAAGATATACTAGGTCAGGCCACACTGGATCTCTTAAAACATCATCATTCCTGCACCAAAAAACAACTATCAGTATAGTTGGTCAGCCATAGACATTGTTAAGAATAGCAGCCAGTTGGGGCACCTGGGTGGCTCAGTCAGCTAAGTGTCTGACTTCTGCTCAGGTCATAATCTCACAGTTTGTGAGTTGAAGCCCCTCATCGGGCTCTGTGCTGACAGCTCAGAGCCTGGAGCTGCTTTGGATTCTGTGTCTCCCTCTCTCTCCTCCCTTCCTCTATTCGCATGCTTTCTCTCTCAAAAATAAACATTAAAAATTAAAAAAAAAAGAATAGCAGCCAGCTATTTTTACTGTGTTCATTTCTGGATTATACATGAAAATTTCATTATGTTTGGAAAGCTAAATAAAATAAAATATAATAAAAAATTAAAACTCATCATCTATGATTCCATTATACTCTTGGCTAATTTATTAAAACTGGTTCCTGTTTATAAATTGATATTGTTTCTCTAGCACTTCCATTACCCCTATTAGACTCATATAAGTTAGAACAGGAAGTCTGCCCTGGCTTGACATGTAAATAGGTTACACTGAAGCTATTACACTGTTGTATGTACTTATATCTAAATTAGGTAGAAAAGCCAATCAGAACTGGGGTCATCAAAACATTCAGAGAAATAGAACTTAAGTGTTAAATTAATTTGATTTGGCAAATAAAAGAATAAAGGAAGGTAAGGCATCATATATAATACAAGAATAAAATATGTTACAAAATATCCTCACAGATTAAGGAATTTGAAAATGAAAGGTCCATAGAACAGAAATCGACTGCAAAAATATAAAAGGAGCTATAACTTTAAAAGCGACACAAATTAAATCTATAATTAAATGTGCTTATCTATGCTGGTTGCTCACTTAAATAAAGGTGTATTCATTTGATCTTCATGCTAAAAAAGACAAATGACCTTAAAACTGACCCCTCCATGAAAATGTAGCAAACTTGCTAGCCAATTTAATGATCTCTATAATGAAGCCAAAAAGTTATAATCTCTCATTAGATGTCACCTATTGATTTCTGACTCCCATGATGACAATAATAGAGCTTAGAGAGGTTAAAAGACAAAAGTTCTGATTTAAGGAAAATGAACACTTCAGAAGTATCATCATTATAAGATCCTGAGGAATAAAAATGATATTGAGCTAGTCAATTAATAATGTTGGCATTTATTTTCTCCCATAAAATGAGAAGGATGAATAAATTGATCCTATTCATTGCATGTTCCTAATCAAGCCCATGGAAATTTCATATTTCCCTATTTTTCTAATATCTTTGCTCCACATATTCCAGTTCCAAATTTAATGAGTTCAATTAGTGGTTCTATATAAAGGCAGCAACCAAAGCTTAATCAGCCAACATTCTCTATGTCTTTCCTAGAAATTTTAGAGGCATACACAAAATCATTTTCTTTGAAAATTTTGCTATAAGTTCATATTTTATATGTACAGGATAATAAAAAAGAAAAAAAATAAAAATTTTAAATGGGCAAAAAATCCTAAACAGGCATTTATCAAATAAGATGTACAGATGGAAAATGCTGTAATGGAATGAAATGTACAGATGGAAAATGCTGGAAATGTAGGAATATGCTCAACATTTTATGTTATTAGGGAGTTGCAATTTAAAACAATAATGAGATATTGCTATTGGAATGGCTAAAATCCAAACACTGACAACGGCAAATTCTATAAGGAGGTGCGGCAAGACCTCTCAGACATATCCGGCAGGAATGGAAAATGGTGCAAACCCTTTAAAGACACTTTGCCAGTTTCTTGTAAAACTAAACATACTGTTAAGATAGGATCTAATAATTGTGCTTCCTGGTATTTACACAAATGAGTTGAAAACCTGTGTCCACACAAAATCTTACACATGATTGTTCAAAGAACCTTTATTTAGAATTGCCTAAACATGGAAGCAACTAAGATGACTTTCAGTAGGTTAATGCATAACCTGAAAAATACCTTCGCAGTGGGATATTATTCAGCAATAAAAAGACATTAGCTACCAAGTCACAAAAAATATGGAAGAACCTTAAATGCATATTGTAACTGAAAGAAGCCAATTTGAAAATGGTACATACTGAATGAGACAATGTATATGACATTCTGGAAAAGAAAAAAAAATCATAGCGATGTGAAAAAAACTGGTAGTTGCCAGGGTTGGGGTTCGGGGAGGGAAGGAGAGATGAATATGTAGAACACAGGACAGGGAAACTATCCTGTATAACACTGTAATAGTGGATATGTCTAATTATAAATTTAACAAAACCCACAGAATGTACCACACAGTGAATGAACCCTAATGTAATCTATAGACTTTAGTAAATAATGATATATCAATATTGACTCATAAATTTTAACTAATGGAAGATGTTAATAAGAGGAGAAACCACAAAGGGAGAAAGGTCGTGAGAGGAATGATAAATGGAATTTTCTATACCTTCCGCTCAATTTTTCTGTACACTTAAAATTACCCTAGAGTAAGCCTATTAATTAAAATAATAACAATGATGACGAAGATAATAATAAGTATTCTTTCTACAATCTGCAGTTCAGAGGGGCATTTTTTCTAGTCTTCTGGCCAGAAACTCTATTAAGTTTTTGCTGCCTTTAAGGCTGTCAACTTTGCAAGGGGCTCACCCTGGATCAATGCCAGAAGAGAAAGTAAGAAAAAATAAAAATAAAACGAAAGAGAACACTCTCCCTTGTATGAATCACTTAATTCAAATTCCCTCTCTCCTACATCCCATCCACCTACTTTGCTTTATTTTCAGAGTCTTCAAATAGTTGACTTTCAAATTCTTAATTTTTGAGAGTTGTTATTGGCAAAGGTAGACTATACCAGGCTTGTGCCATCCTGGTAAAATCAGAAATCCCACCGCATTAATTATAAATGTCTCACTTAACCATTCACTCATTAGTTGTTTTTCAATGACAGAAAAAATAATGCATGGGCTAAATTCTGACAAGAAGATATTAGCAATGTCCTTGAACATGGTTCCTTGGGGGAACCATACATTTAAATAATACATCAAATAGTCATTTTGATGATAGGATATTAAGGCAACATATAAGATGGTATTCTCTATCACAGTTTATATTGATATTTTTTACTCATAGGCTCAGATTTAAATTATTATATACTATATCATTGATTTCATTTTCATTTTCATCAGTGAGTCGTTATTACTATGAAAAGTATATTTAAACTTCTGACTTTTAGGACATGTTTCTTCTGAAAAGGATGATACCTAAACAGATCATTATATTTTTTTCTGCTATACATGACCATGGATATTGATAAATTTGTATTATAAAAAAATGAATTTTTGTACCAGATGGCTTAACTTCTTACATAACTTTATAATATTGTAAAATGTCCATACGTTTACAATATGCTCAGTTTAAAAAATGTCCATTTGAAGGAAGTATAAAAATTACATAAAATTAATGAGGTGATTTAATTCTAGATATATTCAAGATGGTAAAGGATTCCTTATGTGGTATTTCATACAAATTTGATGTCTACTTAATTTTTTAAATTATATTTTAAATTTATCTTTTATTGAAATTTTAGTTAACACAGTGCAATATTGGTTTCAGGAGGAGAATTCAGTGATTCATCACTTACATATGACACCCAGTGTTCATTACAACAAGTGCCTCCCTCTCCTTAGTACCCATAATGCATCCAGCCCATCTCCCACCCACCTCCCTCCATCAACCCTCAGTATATTTCTATCATAAGATACTCTTATGGTTTATTTTCCTCTCTTCTCTACCCGCCTTCCCACATGTTCTGTTTTGTATCTTAAATTCCACAAATGAGTGAAATCATATGGTATTTATTTTTCTCTGATTGACTTACTCTGCTTAGCATAATACTATCTAGTTTCATTTAAGTAATTGCAAATGGCAAGATTTCATTCTTTGGATGGCTGAGTAATATTCCATTGGGTATATATACCACATCTTCTTTATCCATTCATCAGTTGATGGACATTTGGGCTCTCTCCATAGTTTGGCTATTGTTGATAATACTGCTATAAACTTGGGGTGCATGTACTCCTTCAAATCTGTATTTTTGTATCTTTTGAGTAAATATCTAATAGTGTAATTGCTGGATCATAGGTAAGGTAGTTCTATTTTTATTTTCTTGAGGAACCTCCATACTCTTCTCCAGAGTGGCTGCATCAGTTTGTATTCCCACCAGCAGTACAAAAGTGTTCCCATTTCTCCACAACCTTGCCAACACCTATTGTTTCTTGTGTTCTTAATTTTAGCCATTCTGACATATGTGAGTTGATACTGTGGTTTTGATTTGTATTTCCTTGATGATGAGTGATGTGGAGGATCTTTTCATGTGTCTATTAGTCACTGTATGTATTCTTTGGAAAAGTGTCTATTCATGTCTTGTCCCCATTTCTTACCTGAGTTTTTAATTTTTTTTTTTTTTGGGGTGTTGAGTTTGCTAAGACTTTTATAGATTTGGATACTAACCCTTTATCTGATATGTCATGTGCAAATATCTTCTCTCGTTCCATAGGCTGCCTTTTAGTTTTGTTGATTCTTTCACTGTGCAGAAGCTTTTCATCTTGATGAAGTCCCAATGGTTCATGTTTGCTTTGGTTTCCCTTGCCTTCAGCGATATGTCTAGTAAGAAGTTGCTGCAGCTGAAGTCAAAAAGGTTGCTGCCTGTGTTCTCCTCTAGGATTCTCACGGTTTCCTGTCTCACATTTAGTTCTTTCATCCATTTTGAATTTATTTTTGTGTATGGAGAAAGTGGTCCAGTTTCATTATTTTGAATGTTGCTGTCCAGTTTTCCCAACACCATTTGTTGAAGAGACTGTCTTTTTTCATTTGGACATTCTTTCTTGCTTTGTCCAAGATTAATTGACCATATATTTGTGGGTCCATTTCTGGGTTTTCTATTCTGTTCTATTGGTCTATATAGACCAATATAGTCTATTGGTTCATATTGGTCTATATGTCTGTTTTGTGCCAGTACCATATGTCTTGATGATTACAGCTTTGTGATATGGCTTGAAATTCCGAATCTTGATGCCTCCAGTTTTTTTTTTTCTTTTTCAGGATTGCTTTGGTTATTTGGCATCTTTTGTGGCTCCAGACAAATTTGAGGATTGTTTGTTCTAGCCTTGTGAAAAATTCTGGTGGTATTATGATAGTGATTACATTAAATGTGTAGATTGCTTCAGGTAGTACAGACATTTTAACAATGTTTTTTCTTCCAGTAGATGAACATGGAATACTTTTCCATTCTTTGTGTCCTCTTCAATTTCTTTAATAAGTGCTCTATAGTTTTCAGAGTATAGATATTTTACCTCTTTAGTTACGCTTATTCCTGGGCATCTTATTATTTTTAGTGCAATTGCAAATGGGATCAATTCCTTGATTTCTTTTTCTGTTGCTTTGTTATTGGTGTATAGAAATGCAACAGAGTTCTGCACGTTTATTTTATATCCTGTGACTTCACTGTAATTATGTATTAGTTCTAGCAATTTTTTGTTGGAGTCTTTTGGGTTTTCTATATAGAGTATCATGCCATCTGCAAAAAGTGAAAGTTTGATTTCTTCATTACTGATTTGGATGCCTTTTATTTCCTTTTGTTATCTGATTGCTGTATCTAAGACTTACAGGATTATGTTAAATAGTAATAGTGTGAGGGTACATCCTTGTCTTGTTCCTGACTGTAGGGGAAAGGTTCTGTTTTCCCCCATTGATGATGATATTAGCTGTGGGTCTTTCACATACAGCCTTTATGATGTTGAGGTATGTTCCCTCTATCTCTACTTTGCTGAGCATTTTTATCAAGAATGGATGCTGTATTTCGTACAATGCTTTTTCTACATCTATTGACAGGATCATATGTTTCTTATCCTTTCTTTTATTAATGTGGTGTATCATGTTGATTGATTTGCAAATATTGAACCAGGCTTATAACCTAAAATAAATCCCACTTGATCATGGCCAATAACTATTTTAATGTACTGTTGACTTTGATGTGCTAGTATTTTGTTGAGAATTTTTGCATCCATGTTCATCAAGGATATTGACCATAAAATTCTCCTTTTTAGTAGGGTCTTTGCTTTTGGAATCAAGGTAATGTTGGCTTTATAGAATGAGTTTGGAAGTTTTCCTTTTATTTCTACTTTTTGGAACAGTTTGAGAAGAGATTTTTGATTTTTGATTTGGTTTCTCTCCTGGCTATGAGTCTGTTCAGACTTTCTATTTCTTTCTGTTTCAGTTTTGGTAGTTTGCAAATTTCTAGGAATTTGTACATTTCTTCCAGATTTCCCAGGTTGTTGGCATATAATTTTTCTAGTATTCTCTTATCATTGTTTTTATTTTCTGTGGTGATGCTTGTGATCTCTCCTCTTTAATTTGTGATTTAATCCATTTGGGTCTTTTCCCTTTTCTTTTTCATAAGAAATAAGTAAATAAATAAATGAATAAATATTAAAAAATTATTTTTAAAGCTATTTAAGGGGCGCCTGGGTGGCGCAGTCGGTCAAGCGTCCGACTTCAGCCAGGTCACGATCTCGCGGTCCGTGAGTTCGAGCCCCGTGTCAGGCTCTGGGCTGATGGCTTGGAGCTTGGAGCCAGTTTCTGATTCTGTGTCTCCCTCTCTCTCTGCCCCTCCCCCATTCATGCTCTGTCTCTCTCTGTCCCAAAAAATAAATAAACGTTGAAAAAAATTAAAAAAAAATAAAGCTATTTAAAATAAGTAACCTATATGATGCCATATTATGTAATTTCAAACCAACGGCTCCCATCAATTCTTTTTATTCATTTGTTCCCTTGTGCAAAATATTTTGTAATATCTATTATGTTTCTGATATAGTTCTATGTGCTTTGTGTAAGAACTAACACAATATATGAGTCCTATTATCAAAATGATTACATACTAGAATAGGAATATAAGTGAATATATGAGAAATGTTGAATGAGTGTTATAAAAACCAAGTACTCATATTCAATTATTATGTGAATTTTGCAAAATGGATTTTACAACATGGGTAATTTAGTAAAGACATGAAAAAATAAGTAAAGAATGTTATGTATATACAGGAAGTGAAGGCAGATAAATTACCAGGAAGTTCTAACTAAACAGACTTAGGGGCGCCTGGGTGTCTCAGTAGGTTAAGCTTTTGACTTCAGCTCAGGTCAAGATCTCCGGGTTCACGGTTCCAACTCTGCTTCCGGCTCTGTGCTGACAGCTCAGAGCCTGGAGCCTGCTTAGGATTCTGTGTCTCCCTCTCTCTCTGCCCTTCCCCCGCTCATTCGTGTGTGTGTGTGTGTGTGTGTGTGTGTGTGTGTGTGTCTGTGTGTGTGTGTGTGTGTGCGCGCGCGTGCGCACGCGCTCTCTCTTGCTCTCTCAAAAATAAATATTAAAGAATTTTTAATAAAATAAAAAAAAACAGACTTAGAGGTGGACATATACAAAAACATATTTGGCTACAGTTCAGATATTGTGACAGTAGATATATATTTGTGAGCCCAGAGCAACCGGAGCAATAAGCCTTTTTTTGCAACTCAACAGCTTGAAGGAAACCTACATATAATGGGGACTGTTTATGAATAAGAAGTGTCTTGAAAATGTAATGTTTATTTTCAAAATAAAAATTAGAGTTAGTTTAACATTTATTTATTAATTTCAATGTGTTTAACACTGTCCTAGGATTTTTTTTTTTTTGGTGGGGGGAGGTTGGTTATTATTATTATTATTATTATTATTTATAAATCTGAGAGGTAGGAGCTATTATCTCACTTCTAGCAACAAATGAGAAACCTGAGGCTCAGAAAGGCAGCATAGCCTGGAAGTTAAACATACGATTCTAGAACCAGGTGTCCATGTTCAAAACCCAGCTCTGACAGGGGCATCTTTGTGGCTCGGTCAGTTAAGAGACTGACTCTTGTTTTTGGCTCAGATCATGATCTCATGTTTGGTGAGATTTAGCCCTGCATCAGGCTCTGCACTGACAGTGTGGTGCCTGCTTGGGATTTTGTCTCGCTCTCTCTCTGCTCCTCCTCTGCTTGCACTGTAAATAAATAAACGAATGAATGAATGAATGAACGAATAAATAAATACATAAATACATAAATGTTTTCAAAAACCCAGCTCTAACAATATGTGTGTGCTCTTTTCAGGTTCCGTGTATGTGCTGGTGCCTGGCAGCTTTGGAGGAGGAGCCCTGTATTCAGGGTAAGCCTGGAGACAGTGCATGTCCTGGTTGGCCTTGCAGTTGCCAGTTTTCTGAGATTTAAGATTATAATAACCATGCGGTAGCCTACTCAAATTTCAGATTCTCAGGTCCCTTTTTTGTTAGTTTGATAGTGGTGCTCTGGGGAGTGACTCAGGAATAAATGTTTCAAAAGTTTTACAAGTAAGTCTATGATCAAGAAAACCTGGACAACTCATGTAGATGACACAATACCCAAAGCTAATGATTATAGACATTGACTTTGTCTATATGCTAACAAGAGTATTATGATGAGTGCTTGTAAGACAAAAATTCATAATTGTAAAATCTGGAGTTATAATGCCATTAAACTCTATTTGTATGAGTCTGAACATTTCACCTTAAATATTTATTAAAATTCAGTTTGTGGAGTATAATTTAAATGTGTTGTAAGAAAGAGGCACATTTTCACATGAAGATCTTATTAAGGTGAAATTGTATTCTGCTCCGTCTGTGTAATGTGGCACATCAATATCTTAAGCAATGTAGAACTTTTACATTTAATGTCTTCACTAGGTAATGAAATGGAATATAGAAATATTTTTACAGGTTTTGAGTCTCTTTTTTTCATTCAGAACAAAGTTGAGATGATGCACAAGCATATTACTGCAGCTATATCACAGCACATAATAAATGAACTCGTATAAGGATAGATAAAAACACCTCTTGATAGTTTTCTCTGTCAGCATGTTAAGAGATTATTGACGGTAGAAATCTAAAAGAAGCTTAAGAGCAGCTAAGGAACCAAAAGAGACAACTGAAATGAAAAAGAAAGCTGTTCCAATTTACTTTCCACAAACTGGTGGGCAACGGAGACTATGTCAAAGTAAGGTTATATCAAGAAAGTAAATGCCTCTGCCAAAATTAGCAAAGGTAATACTTAAAATTAATAAATATTATTTCCATTAATACACATCATAAAAATAAATAGATATATGGTAACAGAATGCGTGTTAGATTTAGCTCTTCTATAATAATCAAATTTTTGTATATTAGAGGGCTAGAAACTTTGATATGTAATTAGAGATTAAAATGCACAGACATTAGGCAATTGGGTGGCTTTTGTGATAAAAAGAATTTACATAAAGGAAACAGAATGGACTAATATTTTCTATGAAGCAACAAAGAAGGTATTTTTGCTTAACGTTTATTAATTTACTTAAGAGAAAGAGGCAGATATACAGAGCATGAGAAGGGGAAGGGGAAAGAGAGAAGAAGACACAGAATCCAAAGCAGGCTCCAGGCTCTGAGCTGTCAGCACGTGGATCAAACTCACAAACCAAGAGATCATGATCTGAGCGGAAGTCATATGCTTAACTGACTGTGCCATCCTGGCACCCTGAAACAAAGAAGTTTCAGGTGGTGATTTTGAGTTTTGAAGTAACTTCTATAATATGACCAATGGATATGTTTAAAACTTTATCCTCTTATCCTATTTTAATAGTATGACTTCTGGTTATATTCATTTCATCACAATCATTAGAGAAAATAAACTTGGTAAAATCCCAATCCCATTATATTATAAATGGATAATTTGTTATGTTAATTTCTGAGAATATACAACTCGAAGTTGAACTCTATTTTTAAGACTGTGTATACTTATGAAGGCATTATTTTTTTTTAAAGTGTATATACAAAATAAAGATAAATTGGTTTGTTTCTGAACCTGGAAATAAAGAAAAATGTGCTTTGAATTTTATTTTAATTCTAAAAAGAATCAAGTTGCTATTAGGAGAGACTAATAAATAGATGACTTGTGCCTGATCTTTGAGTCTTCAAAGGAAATCATTGCAAATGATTTCATTGCATTCAGCAGTGAACAAAGGAAACGTAGCAGTAATTTACTATAAAAAGCTTGGAGAGTCCTAAAGAAATTACTTTCCTTTGAGAGATTTGTATCTAAGATTAGGTCATTTAACATCTAGAATAAAGAACATCCACCTAAAAACACATTAAAAAAATACAGACTTTGAATATGTGGAAAAGATTACAGTGGAAAATGCATTGAAAACAATACATGCTTTCTGACTTATTTAGCTAAGCATAATGCACTCTAGCTTCATCCATATAATTGCAAATGGCAAGATTTCAGTCTTGTTTATGGCTGAGTAATATTCCATTGCATGTACATTATGTGTATATACACACATTTATACCACTTCCTTATCCATTCATCAATCGATGCACATTTGTGCTCTTTCCATAGTTTTGGTATTATTGATAATTCTGCTATAAACTTCAGGGTGCATGTATCCCTTCGAATCAGAATTTTTGTACTCTTTGGGTAAATACTTAGTAGTATCATTGCTGGACCTTGTAATTATATTTTTTAAAAATTTTTAATGTTTATTTATTTTTGAAAGAGAGAGAGTCAGAGTACAAGTGGGGAAGGGGCAGGGAGAAGGAGACACAGAATCCAAAGCAGGCTCCAGGCTCTGGGCTGTCAACACAGAGCCCTACACAGGGCTCCAACTCACGAACCACAAGATCATGACCTGAGGTGAATTCGGACACTTAACCGACTGAGCCACCCAGGCACCCCTGGTAGTTCTATTTTTAACTCTTTGAGGAACCTCTATATTGTTCTCCAGAGTGGCTGCACCAGTTTGCATTCTCACCAACAGGGTAAGAGAATTCCCCTTCTTCGTAGCCTCACCAACATTTGTTGTTTCCTGTGCTTTGTGGAATTTAAGAAATGAAACATGAACATGGGGGGGGGGGGGCGGCGGATAGAGAGAGAGAGACAGACCACAAAACCGACTTTTAACTATAAAGAGCAAACTAAGGGTTGGTGGAGGGAAGGTGGGTTAGGGGATGGGTTAAATGAGTGATGGGCATTAAGGAGGGCACTTGTGATGAACACTCAGTGTTATATGTAAGTGAAGAATCACTAAATTCTGTCTCTGAAACTAATATTACACTATGTCTTAATTAGCCAGAATTTAAATAGAAACTTGAAACAAAAAATAAAAAATAAACAACCAAAAATGGACAAATGGTGTGTGTGTGTGTATATATATATATATATATATATATATATATACCATTTATGTATAATTTATATATATAATATAAATTAATATAATATAATACCAATTATATATAATTTATATATATAATACAATATATTATATATAATATAATATATATTATTATATATATATTATTTTTCCTGAAGGAAGGGCTAATGGATGTTATTGTGATTTGTCCCTGCATATTCAAACTTTGAAAAGCAAAACTAGAGTTAACTGATGATTACTTACTCAAAGATGGCCTTTGTGTCAAATTCTCACATAGAAGTGATAATGTAGATGTTTCTATTAGTTACATGGTAATACTAATAGATGTACTGGTTAAAGATTGCCGGAATTATCACCTGGAAAGCGTTTTTGTGCAGTAGCACTGGAGTTTGTTGAGGAATGAACATAGAAACACACAACAATTTTTGCAATTGTTATAATTATAAGTCTTGATTTGAATAAATCATCCTTAAATCCTACACCTTCAAAAATGTAGGATTTTTGAATGTACATATATTGTATGTACATATATTGTATGTACAGTGAGGTTCAGAGCATTTACAGTGTTTTTTCTGGAGACTTGGTATTCTTTGTTATAGCTGATAGTTTGAAACAATATGGTCTGCAGATTTTCATCTTTTCTTTCAGCTTTAAAGACAAAAGCCCTTGTCAGAAAATGCAATTGAGTTAAATACTGAATCCTTTCAGGAACCAATAAATAAATCACAGCAGCAAGAACTTCGTTTATAATTCTAACCTAGTTGGGCAGGGTCAATATTTGGTTTTAGTGTTTGACCTAATCTCTCTCCTTCACCAAGTGGATTATTTTTTCTGGTTTACAGGTTTTCCAAGAGCAAAAGTAATCATCCCAACCAGCAGCCACTTAAATAAAAAGCAGACATCTCTTAAACCAGAGTTACAATAACTATATCACATGGACAAGCCACAGATTCCCAGTCATGGTATAACATTTGGGCCTTCTAAAGCAACCCAATCATTACTGGAGTAAAGAATCATTGTTGATCTGATATCTGACATGTAGAATGGGCAAGAAAAGGAA
This sequence comes from Felis catus, assembly GCF_018350175.1. Lineage (NCBI taxonomy): Eukaryota > Metazoa > Chordata > Mammalia > Carnivora > Felidae > Felis > Felis catus. The sequence continues at coordinate 31,546,921 of NC_058385.1, read as the reverse complement.
ATGAGAGGCAGATATTTTGTGTTCTGAGCTGTTGTTCTGGTCAGGAAAAAAAATTGATATTCCCGAGGTAGGTTTATTCCAACCGGTTTTTTTTATTCAAAACAAAACCACTTCGCTTACCTTGTTTTGCATATGCCAATTTATAGTCTCTTCAGAATTAAGAAATTGCTGTAAAAATGGTGTTCAGCCAATTATCTGTTCGTCTGTCTAGGGGAAGTAATTGCTTCTCTAATTACTAACAGGTGAGGAAGGCCAGCAAAGCTTCCACTTGCTAGCCTTCCTGCACCTGGGAACTGCTTCTGCCATTAAACATTAATAATCTTCTGCTAAAAGGAACCAGGAAAATATCATTCACTGTAAGTACAATCAATCTCTTTCTGTCTCTCTCATATTTTAAAAATCTTTTGCTGGGGTGCCTGGGTGGCTCAGTCGATTGAGTGTCCGACTTTGGCTCAGGTCATGATCTGGCAGCCCAGGAGTTTGAGCCCCGCGTTGGGCTCTGTGCTGACAGCTCAGAGCCTGGAGCCTGCTAAGGATTCTGTGTCTCCCTCTCTCAGCCCCTCTCCACTCATACTCTGTCTCTGTGTCAAAAAATAAACATTAAAACATTTTTAAAAAATCTTTGGCTGAGTCCATGCTCCCAGATCTCCTCCTCTATGTTTATTTTAAAATTATACTTCTGTAAAATTGACAAAAGTTACCTGTGGAGGACGTCACCAAGAGGGCATGAACACCAGTTGACCTGTTAGCTGGACCAGGACGATCAGAGGCTTCTTGTCCCCTCCCCTGTCCTCTGAATATATATCCGTCCTAATAATCCCATAATAACAGATGTTTCAAAGATGTAGATTGAGAGAGTGAGATGCTGTTGAAACTGTACTAAACGTGTGTCGGAACCCAGTTAAAACCTTTATATGAACTTTTAAGTTTCTGGTGGTGGGTTCAGAGATCTGTTCATCTTGTGGCCACCCAAGACAAGCCTCCTATACAAGCTCACTTGTGTTATTAAATCTACTACCTACCAATCTGAAGTGGTCCACTTCTTTTTTCTCTCTCTCAGAGACCTCAGCGTATGAGGCAAATTTCGAATTCACCCAGGGAGTTCCCAAGGTTGCAAGCCAATAGAACTCATTTCTGAACCACTACCATTTCTCTCCTATAGGGCAATTTTGCAACATTCCTTCCTTAAGGATAACCACTAATGTCAGTGCAGTGTGTATTTTTTCAGGTATTTTTCTTTCATCATATTTATTTAAATATCATCTATCTATATATGTGTGTATATGTACACACACATATATATACATATACACACAACTTATATATGTGTACAACAAACACACTTTTGTATATTTGTATAATATTTCATTATGTATTTGCATTACTTTTTATGAATAGGATAAAGTCATATGTATCATTCCAAAACTTTATCATGTGAAAATATGCCATGGAGATCATTCTAAGTCAGTCCATGTAATATTTTCTAATCACTACATAATATTGATAGGATGAATACAGCACATGTAACAATTCTTCAATTGGTTATCATTAGGTTATTTCTAGTTACATATATATATATATATATATATATATATATATATAAATGGCTGTAATGAGCATTTTTTTGGTAGTTATTGTGTATGTGAGCACATATTACTCTAGAAAGGGGATTCATAATGGAACTGAGTTAATAAATATATACAGTATATATACATATATATTATTTTATTTTTATTTTATTTGAGAGAGAGAGAGAGAGCACATGAGTGAAGGGCAGAGAGAGAGAGACAGAAAGAGAAAGAGAGAGAGAGAGAGAGAGAGAGAGAGAGAGAGAGAGAGAGAGAGAGAATGTTAAGCAGGCTCCACACTTAGTGCAGAGTCTTACATGGGGTTTGATCCCATCACCCTGGGATAATGACCTAAGTCAAAATCAAGAGTCAGACACTCAACTGACTGAGCCACCCAGGCACCCCTATATCAATGTATTTTTTATTTTATTTTATTTTTAAAATTTTTTAACGTTTATTTATTTTTGAGACAGAGAGAGACAGAGCATGAACGGGGGAGGGTCAGAGAGAGGGAGACACAGAATCTGAAACAGATTCCAGGCTCTGAGCCGTCAGCACAGACCCCGACGCGGGGCTCGAACTCACGGACCGCGAGATCATGACCTGAGCCGAAGTCAGCCGCTTAACTGACTGAGCTACCCAGGCGCCCCTATCAATGTATTTTTTTAAGACTCTAATTTCTTGCTTTTACCAGTGTGAATGGGATTAGCCATATCTTCACATTTTCACCAACCTTCAATGTGATAAATATAATTTATTTTAAATTTCTCCTATTTGAGGGATGAAAAATATTCCTTTGCTGATTTAACTTTCTAAATGACTATAGGGATGAGAAACATTTGTATCTTCTTATTAGGTACTCATATTTCTCTTTTTAAATTTTCTACTCATACTCTTTGCCCATTTTGTCTTGTTAATGTGTACATTTTATCGCATCTTTGTAACTGAGTGTTGTAGGTATGTTGAATAGATTCTGGACTTTTACTAGATGTACTTAGTGATCTGAAATATGACTAAATTTTCTGTATGGTTCATGCATATTTGAAAAAAAAGACTGTTTTGTGTTTAAGGGTAAATAAATCTATCTAAAATAAATATATTCTGCTAAATAAGTTTACAGCCACATTATGCATATTCTTACACTATGTAAGACCAAAGGTAATCTTGAAGGGAGTTGTTGAAGATAAAGGTCAGCTGTAGGAGAGTAGTGAAATTTAAAAAACTGCTGAAGGAAATGGTAGAACAAACAATGAAGAACTAGATTTTGCTTGAACATACCCACACAAATGTGTAATGTTTGAGGTCCATAAGCAAAAACCTAGCCAAAGAATGCATGTAAAACAATGCGTGGGGGTGCACAGGAGAACTTAGAAATACTAGAATTTATTAAAATGTATAATGGCAATGGCCCAGCCACTAAAAAAGTGTAACCAAGTAATTATGATTGGCATCAATAGCAAGAATCACGTCAGTGTGAAACACTATCTTCTGAGATAGGGAATCTTCATATACTTGTAGGACTAGTCAGAGGAAGTAGTAATTTATTGCTGATTTGGAATACCAATCCTAACACATTTTCAGACTCAGATAAAAGAGCCTAACTGAAAAAAAGAAAACACTGTGTGAGGAAATGAGGTCTACATGATTAAATATGCTTAGCTATAGGGAGCTGTGAATTGTTTTCTTGTGCATCTTTATGATAAAGGGACTGAAATTCTCAGAAAAGTCCTCTCTTGGGGCAGATAGGAATTTCATAACTCCAAAAAGAATAAAAATCATGCCCATGCTTCTAGTAGCCCTGTGGGCTTTTGTGAGTAACAAGACTGTGACTTTGTGTAAATGATGGTAATAATACTGGTTTGGTGAACTTTTTCCCTCCTGAAATAACTTTTGTGCTATTGTGCAAGCAACTAAGTGATAGACTCTCGTGAGCTTCTGATTACAGTCTTCTTGGAATATTCTCAGTATGTCCTAGCAAGAGAATTATAAAAGCCAAATTTTAGTACTGCTAGAAATTGAAACATCCATATTTACTGCAAGTTTAGAGTTGATCTAACTAAAGTATTTCTGTGTTTTAGGTAGAAATACAAGATAGAGGGAGGAAGAAAAAAAGCATTGAAAGAAACCCAAAATATGTAATAAAAATGTGAAAAAATTCATTGCAGAATCCAACCAATAATTATTATAAACATTCAATCGAAAGTCAAATTATTTATTTTATGCACCAGACTCTTTTTTTAAAAAAAAACAGTGAAATTATCATGTGAGAATATTTGTCAGCGAATTTTCGGAAGACTTTAACCTCTGCCAATGAAAATTGAAAACTGGCTCTAATAGTTAATGAATTCTCACAAGAGCCAACAAAGTATCTGTTTTACATATAATTGCATTTGTATCTTACAAATCTTGGGCTAAATTATAGCTATCATTTCTCTTAATCCTCATCCAAAAATAGAACTAAATTGCCTCAGGTCTTTTTATTATAAGCGCAAAATACACATTTATTTTTCTCCACATCTTGTAGAGGGCTAGAGGCAAATGGGAAAGAAAAATATATATATATTTATATGTATTCAGAGATATTTGAATAAACTTGCTTGTATCTCTATCTGTTTATACTGTGCTTGAAATAATGAAATTTCACAGTATAGAAATTTAAATAGCCAGATAATTATGCAAATAGTTACATTCAGGTATGCTATCTATCTAAAATCTATCAGATTTTTTTGAAGATTGTGTTTATCGATAAAGCTAAAGAATGAATAATGGGGAGCATTATCTTCTCTCTGTCAAAATGCATGTTTTAGGAGGAGTAACCAGTTGAATATAATCAATTCAGTGCTGGGAGCAGCTGCAGTATGCTTTATGGAACACCATAAATTCAAATTAATTAATCCAAAATGAATTACAAATTATTTTTGTAAACTACACATTGATCCTTAAGGGTTATTTAAACAGCTGAACTTGATGTCATTTGCCCCATCTGCCACAACAGATGCTTTATTCCAATATGAATATTAAATGAATTTTGAAGGCAATTTCCATAATTGCAAGAAACATTTACAAAATGAAGAAAAGATGATAGGTTTTTTTGATGATTGGAATACTTTTTAAATATATTTTATCATGAAAGGTACAAAAAATATAAAGCATAACAGAAACCTAAGTTTAACTGCAGAACACAAGGACATAAAGTACACTTCATAAACATAATTTCAGTATCACGCTTTTCTCACAGATTATTTAAGCACTTTGACACTACACATTAGTTATTCTTACAATATTTTGATTGAATTTACTACCTTCTTTCCAATTTCCTTTCCAATAAACTTTCCATTTCAAGTTTATTTACCATGTGTTTTTTTTTGACTCATATTTTTCTTTTGATTTTGATAGAACTTTTGGAGAAAATCAGATTTGGCATATGGTTACTCAAAATCTCTTTTCAGTGAGAAAATCCTCCAAGTCTCATATTACCGTATTGGATTCCAAGGATTGTTTATAAACTGAGAGATTTAAGACATTGGGTGAACAAAAGCTGTAGAATGAAGGGTATAAGGTGAATGGATTAAAGAAATACATGTGAAGAATAATTTCTATATGAGAATAGATTAAGGACCAAGGAGCCATTGTGGAACAGGTGAATAAGGAGATATTAATTGCAGCACTGATGGTGCTGGTAGTGATTTGGTCATAAGTTCTTTTCAATCACCAGGACAAATGATAGCTATAATGTGATAGATGAGCGCTAGGAAGTATTATGCAACAATCAGAAGCAACAGAATAGATGTAAGATAGCAACAGTAATAATTATAGCAACAGCAATAATTTAATAAATTATTAAAATACAGTGCTTGGTGACAAGAGTAGAAAGCACAATGTACGTTTCAATGTATTTATTTTTATTCTCAGTACAGTTATATGTTACTGTTTCTATGCATTTTTGGTTTCTTTGGATACCGTATATTTTTTATTTTATGTTGTTGTTATTGGACACAATGAAGATACTTGGAAACATGGATCCTTTTGTGTCTTGCTTTATTACAGAGGACCAAAGACTTGTTTAGTCTAGAGCTACTTATTACCCACAACTGAGGCAAGATCTTTTTGAGCATCTCATTTTGAAATTTCTCAGTATTGCTGTTGGGAACAGGCACTGTTTATGGTCTTGTGGCCATACTACTACTGCTAATCCTTTTGGATGATTCTTTCTCAAGCACTGAGTAGTTCCCTCATGTGCATTTGCTGATCAGTACTCACCTGAATTCTTCAGAGGGCCCTCTGTAGTTTCCTGGGGTCCCTTCTTTACACAGCTGTCCCCTCTCTGATGTTCTGGCTTGTGAACTCTAGCCACCTTGGCCTCCTTGGATTCTCAGCTCTATCTCTTTAATTTGGGGAGTCTGCTATGATCCACTTGGGTTCTCCCACTATGTCACAGGCAGGAAACTCTCTTAAGAAAATGACCTTGGGCAATCACAAAGCTCACCTGATTTGTTCCCAGTCTTTCAAGGATCACTATACTTTGTTTTCTGGTATCTAGTGTTCAGATGTTGTTTCAAGTGTGTTTTCTGCTTTTTTCAGGTTGCTTCAGATGTGAGAGTAACATGGAGTCCATGTTACTTCATCTTGGCCAAAAGTAGAAATTCTCCAGCTATAAAGTATCTAAGGCTTTTTAGAACCTTTCCAGTATTCAGATCCTAATAGTTTTTGAAGGGAAAATCCTTATGCCAGTCTCTATATATTTGAAGCCAGTAGTGAATTCAATCTAAGAGAAGTCAATAAACCCTAGAAGCAGCTATACCAAAGATTAGACAATTAGATGAACACATCCCCCAATACCAGTGACCTGACCAAAAAAAAAAAAAATACTTGTCATAGGGAGGGATAAATATTATTTACCTTAATCTCTAATGTCCTTTTACACAATAAAAATATCTCACATCTACATGAAAAAAGCAAGACTATGTCTATATGGCTGGCAGATTAAATAGTCCATAGGAACATGTATGGAAACTAGTCAGATTTTGTAATTTAAAGTGTGGAAGAATTTAAACCTACTTAAAAATAACCATGATAATTATTTTAAATAATCTTGTGAAAGAATAACAAAATGCAAGCACAGAGAAAAATTTTGGAAAGTGACAGAAACCTATTCTAAAATTTACATAGACATGGAAGGTATAAAGAAGAGCAAAGCAATACTGAATAATTAAAACAGCACTGGGAACTTAAATACCTCATTTAAGGATTCCTATAATGCTATACTCATCAAGAGAGTATGTTATTAGTATAGGGATAAACACAAAAGTCAAAGCAACATATTGAGAGTCAAGAAATAGCCCCACAGGTATTTAGTCAAGAAAATGTTTTAACCAAGACACTAGTTCAATTCAATGGAAAATATAAAGATTGTAAACAAATGAAACAACCTGGATACCTATGTGGAAAATTACTAGCCTAAACTGGCTACTCACCCATACACAAATATTACTTTCAGATGGACCATATAACTAAACATAAAAGAACCATAGACATAAACATAAAAACCTAAAGTATAAGTTTCTAGAAGAAAAGATAAGGAAGCATCTTCACAACCTTGGTGTGGACAAAGTTTTCTTAAACAGGACATTTAAAATACTCATAAAAGACAACAAATAAAAAATTAAATCTAATTTTATTAAAATTTTTCTACTGAGGCACCTGGATGCCTCAGTCGATTGAGTATCCTACTTGGGCTCAGGTCATGATCTTGTGGTTCGTGAGTTCAAGCCCCTCATAGGGCTTGCTCCTGTCAGCACAGAGACTGGTTCAGATCTTCTGTCCCCTTCTTAATCTCTTCCCCTCCTCCCCCCTCATGCTCTCTCTCTCAAAACAAAATTGTCTACTGCAAATATATCCTTTCGAAAATGAATAAACAAGTTATAGACTGGTAAGATATGAATAATACATGCTCTGATGCACAATATCTAAAGGATTCCCTCAAAAATAAAAAATGAATCTATTTAAAAATGTGAAAAGCAAATAACAAAAGAAGATGGAAAATAATCAAGTGTCCAAAAGACATGAACTAAGCTCAACACTATTAGCAATTAGGGAAATGCATTTTAAAACATCAAAACACTCTCTAATACCCTCTAACATGGCCAAAAATGTATACACGCACACACACACAATATAAAATGATATTGAATCAGTGTAACTAGGCACTCACACATTGCTGGACGATGCAGTCACTATGACAGTTTAATATAAAGCTAAAAACACTTACCCTATGATGCAGTATTTCTCTACCTGAATATGCTAAGTATAATGAAACGATATGTGTATGTATGTGTGTGTGTGTGTGTGTGTGTGTGTGTATAACTTACACAAGAACATTCATAGGAGCTGTATTCATAATATCCCCAAACTGGAAACAACCCAGATGTGCATCAACATGAGAATACATAAGAAAAATTAGAGCACATTCACATAAGACTGTACCACATAGTATAAAAAGAAAAAAAGAGAGAGGAGCCAAGATGGTGGAACAGCATGGAAGTTTTTTGTGTGTCTCGGGTCCATGAAATACAGCCAGACCAACACTAAACCATCCTGCACACCTAGAAAACTGATTGGAGAATTAACACAACAATCTGCACAACCTGAACCACAGAATTCATCAGGTATGTGGGGCGGACAGGTGAACTTGGAGAGTGAGAAGCTGTGGGAAGGGAGGTGCTTTTGCAGGCAGAGAGAGGATGGAGATGGGGGGTTGGGGTGGGGAGAATACGGGAAAAGCACCCCTCCCCAAAAGCAGCTGGAAAGAAAGTGGAAAATTGGAAACAGCTGTAGGGACTAAACTAAAAAGGGAGAAATGAGAAAGGAGAAAGGAGAGGGTTTAAATTCCATTAAGACTGTAAACAAGGGGAGTGCAAAGTCTGCAACTCCACAGCTCGATACCTGGCGGTGCTCTGGTGAGAAGGGCGAATCCCCAGGAACAGTGTGTGGTCCGGGAGGTTCTTGGGCCACACGGGGAAAAGCAGTTCCACTGCTGGAAGGACATTTGGTAGAGACTGTTGAAGCCACCTGGTCTCAGCAGACCCCAGAAAATGGCCACATTCACTGGTGCTGGAACCAGGTTGTTAAAGGTGAAGCCTGGCGCCAGATGTGTGTTGTGATTTTCCATAATCCCCGAAAAGCTGCTGCTGCACTATCTCATGAACTTTTTCTGGGGTGGGCTGGCACCCGGCCGCAGTCTCGGGGCTCTGGCAGCAGAAAGGTGCAGCAAGCATTCCTGGGTGCAGCCGACATTCGGACATTGCTCATTTGGCCATTGCTAGGTGAGACCCTCCTGCAGAGGGGCGGAACGGGTCAAAGCCTCAGTCCTTCAGAAGTAAGGGCCCTGGGGAAACAGCCACATCTGAGAAAAAACTGGGAGAGAGGTACTGCCTGGGGCCTGGTCACGGACAGTGAAGAAGCGGGGAGTGGATGAAAGCTGAAGACAGATGGGTGCGTGATTGCTTAACTGGGAAAAACAGAGTTCTGATACTAGAGACTGGGTAGCTGGGTGACGCCATTTTCACCGCTCCTGCACATGCACACAGGCACCTACGACCGCGAAACACTCCACCCCAGTAGGCTAGCAGCACCATCTAGTGGAGAGTGGAGCCATTACACTGAGCCCCACCCAACTGGGCCAACTTCCCTCTTCAAGAACACAAGTCTCACCACTGGCTTAGTTTATGGACTATAAAGCGATTCATAGTCTGACTTCTACAGGAAAATGAGGTAATTTCAGTCCTACTTCAATCTGTTAGTAGGTCCATCTATTCAATTTTCTTTCTTTCTTTTTGTTTTCTCTTTTACACTTCTTTTCTTTTTCTTGAATACAGAAAGAGAAAACGTTCATTTTTATTTTAAATTTTTATTAAAAACATTTTTCTTTAATTTTTATTACTATATTTTTTACTTTTGTGTAAATTTTTTCAAATTCTATTTTAATTCCATCATTTTATTTTAATCTACTTCAGTGTACTTGCCTTTTCAAAATCTCAAACAATTTCCTTTTTTTTCATTCTTTTTCTTTTTTTGTCTTTTTTATTTCTTTTCTTTTTCTTGAATGCAGAAAGAGAAAATCTTCATTTTTACTTTCCATTTCTATTAAAAATATTTTTATTTAATTTTCTTACTATATTTTTGGCTTTCATGTAATTTTTTTTAAATTCCATTTTACTTCCATCATATTATTTTAGAGTACTACAGTGTATTCACATTTTCAAATTTTCAAATGATTTCCTTTTTTTTAATTTTCTTTTTATGTTTTTCCTCTTTTCTGTTTCTTTTCTTTTTCTTGAATACAGAAAAAGAAAAAAATTCATTTATTTTTAATTTTTATTAAAAATATTTTTCTTTAATTTTTTTCTACTATATTCTTTACTTTTGTGTAACTTCTTCAAATTCTATTTTACTCCCATCATCTCATTTTAGTCTACTTCAGTGTATTCATTTTTTCAAATTCTGAAAAGATTTCCTTTTTTTTCTTTCCCCTCCCCCTTTTTTTCCTCTACTCTGTCAAACCACTTTCAACACCCAGACCAAAACACACCTAGGATCTAACATCATTTATTCGATTTGTGTGTGTGTGTGTGTGTTTAATTTTTTAATTTTACTAGTTTTTAATTTTAACATGTTTTTAATTTTTTTACCTCATTAACTCCTTTTCTCCCTTCAAAATGACAAAACGAAGGAATTCACCCCAAAAGAAAGAGCACGAAGAAACAACAGCCAGGGATTTACCAACACAGATACAAGCAAGATGTCTGAACCAGAATTTAGAATCACGATAATAAGAATACTAGCTGGAGTCGAAAGTAGCTTAGAATCCTTCTTTCCAGAGATAAAAGAAGTAAAAAATAGAATGAAATTAAAAATCCTATCACTCAGCTGCAATCACAGATGGATGCCATGGTGGCAAGGATGGATGAGGCAGAACAGAGAATCAGTGATATGGAGGACAAAGTTATAGAGAATAATTAAGGAGAAAAACAGAGGGAGATGAAGGCAAAAGAGCTCAATTTAAGAATTAGAGAAATCAGTGACTCATTAAAAAGGAACAACATCAGAATCATAGGGGTCCCAGAAGAGGAAGAGAGAGAAATAGGGCTAGAAGGGTTGTGTGAGCTAATCAGAGCAGAAAACTTTCCTAACCTGGGGAAAGACACAGACATCAAAATCCAGGAAGCACAGAGGACCCCCATTAGATTCAAAAAAGCTGACCATCAACAAGGCATATCATAGTCAAATTCACAAAATACTCAGGCAAGGAGAGAATCATGAAATTAGCAACAGAAAAAAGTCCCTAACCTACAAGGGAAGACAGATCAGGGTTGCAGCAGACCTATCCCCAGAAACTTGGCAGGCCAGAAAGGAGTGGCAGGATATATTCAATGTGCTGAATCAGAAAAATATGAAGCCAAGAATTCTTTATCCAGCAAGGCTGTCATTCAAAATAGAAGGAGAGAGTAAAAGTTTCCCAAACAAAAATAAAAGGAGTTGGTGATCACTAAACCAGCCCTGCAAGAAATTTTAAGAGGGACTCTCTGAGGGAAGAAAAAAAAGAGAGAGAGAGAGAGAGAGAGAGAGAGAGAGAGAGAGAGAGAGAGAGACAGAGAGAGAGAGCCACCAAAAGCAACAAAGACTAGAAAGGACCAGAGAACACCACCAGAAACTCCAACTCTACAAGCATCATAATGGCAATAAATTCATACCTTTCAGTACTCACTCTAAACGTCAATGGATGTCAATGGACTCCTGGGATCTCATCAAAATAAAAAGCTTCTGCACAGCAAAGGAAACAATTAGCAAAACTAATAGGCAACTGACAGAATGGGAGAAGATATTTGCAAATGACATATCAGATAAAGGGTTAGTATCCAAAATCTATAAAGAACTTATCAAACTCAACACCCAAGAAATAAATAATCCAGTGAAGAAATGGGCAAAAAACATGAATACACACTTCTGCAAAGAAGACATCCAGATGGCCAACCAACACATGAAAAAATGCTCAACATTACTCATCATCAGGGAAATACAAATCAAAACCACAATGAGATACCACCTTACACCTGTCAGAATGGCTAACATGAACAACTCAGGCAACAACAGATGTTGGCGAGAATGCGGAGAAAGAGGATCTCTTTTGCATTGTTGGTGGGAATGCAAGCTGGTGCAGCCACTCTGGAAAACAGTATGTAGGTTCCTCGAAAAACTAAAAATAGAACTACCCTACAACCCAGCAATTGCACTACTAGGCATTTATCCAAGGGATATAGGTGTGCTGTTTCGAAGGGACACATGAACCTCCATGTTTATAGCAGCACTATCAACAATATCCAAAGTATGGAAAGAGCCCAAATGTCCATTGATGGATGAATGGATAAAGAAGTGGTATATATATATGTATAATATATATATATATGTGTGTGTGTGTGTATGTGTGTGTGTGTGTGTGTGTATACACACACACACACACACACACATACACTCACACAATGGAGTATTACTTGGCAATCAAAAAGAATGAAATCAAAAAGAATGAAATCTTACATGGATGGAACTGGAGGGTATTAAACTAAGTGAAATTAGTCAGTCAGAGAAAGACAAAAATCATAAGACTTCACTCATATAGATGACAAAATAGATGAACATAAGGGATGGGAAGCAAAAATAATATAAAAACAGGGAGGGGAAGGGGGACAAAACAGAAGAGACTCATAAATATGGAGAACAAACTGAGCGTTACTGGAGGGGTTGTGGGAGGAGGGATGGACTAAATGGGTAAGGGGTACTAAGGAATCTATTCCTGAAATCATTGTTGCACTATATGCTAACTAATGCAAATTAAAAAAAAATTCAGAAAAAAAAGTAATAAAATAAAAAACATTTTGGAGACAAAAATAGAAAGAAAGAAAAAAAAGAAAAAAGAAAGTACTGATACACACAATGACATGGATACATAAATGATCATGTCCTATAGGTAGGTAGATGATGATGAAAGATGACAGATGACAGATAGGAAGACATAGACAGGTGTCAGCAAAGTGAACACTTAAGAGCACTTTACTCACGCTGTGTCATCTTTTCTACATTCAAACCCACTCTAAACTACATATAACTAATATGTCTCCATCATATGAAACTTGAAAATTCCCCCTGAATTTTCGGCAGTTCTGTGAAACAGACTTAATTCTTACTTTGTTCTTGGGTTCATATTAATAACTACACTCACTTCAGAGCACCCTGAGTTGTTGCTGTTTGAACTAACTCAAAGGGTACAGTGGGACTTCTGGGTAGAATCCTGGTTGTTACTCTGTCATTCCACAGAAAAGCCATATCAAAAGGGAGTACACTAGATTAAGAAAAAAGTTTAAGATAAATAATAAGCTGAAGATAATTTCCAAGGGAGGGGTAGTGTTGGTTTGAAATACACAGAGGGCAGAGAGAGACTGCAGAGAGAGGCAGATTTCAGACCGTGGATGGCAGTTTTAAAAACAAAGCGAACTTATATACAAGGCTGGTTTGGGGCAGCATCAAGACAAGTAGATCTCCTCACCCACCTGCCAATATCATAAAAGTTTACACAGAGTCTTTAGCTGGGTTCAGTCATATATACTGTCCAGATACTCTCAACACCACATTGCTCTCTCAAGCCTGAGTCTTTGAAAATGGCTCCCTTGAAAACAGCTCCCACCATGGGAGCTGACAGAATGTACCTTTCAAGGAGGATGGGTGGTGAGGAGCCTCCATTGGCCAGGTCCAGCTTAAGGGTTGACCAGAAGCCATGTCTTCTCCAGGACCCTCAACAGTTTGGTTTGTGTGGATTAGAGTGGTTGTGGCAGACAGGGAGCCTGTGCACTAAGATCTACTTTCTCCTTTTTCCATACTAATACACTTAAACTGTAATTTAGAGTTCCTAGCTGGAAATTGTCTTTTCCTGATCCCACAGCAAAATGAGTTCCCATTGACCATGCCATCCTTAATGGAAATGAAAAGAAGTGATGTGTATCCCTACACTGCAGGATCCCTTAGAAAACAGACAAGACCCCCTGACTCTAACTTCTTCTTGCCTACTAGTAGGAACCTGGATATGACAGCAAACTACGTGTTCCATGGAAGTCCTTGCATCTTAGAAATGACACTTATTAAAGCCTCACTCTTTATTTTCATAAATAAATGCAATGAATAACAAATAAATGAATGCATAACTTTCCCAGGTCAACATTATAACGGGAAATGGGGCAACTTAGAAAAATAAAAATTTGCCCTGTTTGAATTTATCTGTGATTGAACCTATGTATATAGTATGTTTTTGTGGAATTAGGAAATTGTAAATTCAAACGTCAACCCAAGAAACAAATAGGTTTTTGATTGCTTTGAATTTTCTAAACCTACATTTCCTAATCGGTAAAATCAAGATAATATTTAACTTTGAGATTTAAGAGAGTATCACCTGTAGTTGCTCAAAACATTGTAATTCTTAGGGCGCCTGTGTGGCTCAGTCAGTTAAGTATCTGACTCTTGATTTCGGCTCAGGTCATGATCTCACGGTTCCTTGGTTTGAGTTCCACATTGGACTCTGCACTGACCATGTGGAGCCTGTTTGGGATTCTGTCTCCCTCTCTCTCTGCCCTTCCACCACTCACTCTCTTTGAAAATAAATAAATAAACACTTTGAAAAAACATTATACATCTCTACCATTCTTCACTATTGTGTGAATGGCTTACATTTTCATCATATTGATATTGAGTATACACCCTGAAGGATCAAATGCATGCCCAATCATAGACTGTCACCAATGGAAGTGGCTGCCAAATGGCCGTGTGCTGCATTAAACAGCATGCAGGGTGCCAACAAGTTGATAGTGTGTTCTTCCTACCCCTTCACTACCGAGGCCTAAAAGTGCTTGCTAACTTCATACTGCTGAAAGGAACGAAGAAGAATGATTCGCTGCTGTTCAGTAATTTAAACTTTACAAATGGTACCAATCAGTGAGGACACTGCTGCTTATTTGAGTCTGTTACACCTGGTTCATGATTATAGTTTTTTACAGCCTCTTTTAGTAAACTTTACATTTGATACTTACTATATCTCACTGCAAAGTTACTCTTTGAATAAAACCAATAAAAGTATCACATCACTCATTTAAAAATAGGTATTGTCAAATTTATAGAAGGGACTGAAGAAAACATAGCAAACTGTAAATATCAATCAGCTCTAAATCTATAAACAAAACAACAAAATGAAAACCCCTTTTTATTTTGATCTATGTAGACTCATCATATATGCAGGAAACTTTTAAGAATAAAAATATTTGCCTTATGATGGGGATTAAGGCGTGCGCTTGTCATGAGCACCGGCTGTAGTATGGAAGTGTTGAATCACTGTATTGTACACCTGAAACTAATATTACACTGTGTGTTAACTAATTGGAATTTAAATAAAAACTTAATTTTTTTGCCTTTAAAGATCATTAAACCACATAAAACTATGGAGAAATTCTTATATTCTTTCAACTAAATGTGCTTTGGCTGAGTGTTTACAATATGTAAACAATTCTCTTTGAGACCCTGACTTGAGTGAACAAACATAAAATTTACTGAAAATAGCTCAAAGTGACTCAGTTCTTCTTCGGAAAAGAAATTCAATTGACTTCTTGGCTATTATCAAGATGAATGCTTCAGCTTTGAGCTTCACTACCCAGTTTAGATTTTGGTAAATGTAAGGTCATTCATTTTTGGAGCATTTAAGTATAGCAAGTTAAACGCTGTGCAATTCAGATTAAAGATACATATTACCTGTAAACCGAAATGTCATGCAGCAATTAAAGTGAAAAGAAACCTTTTATGTATTGGCAATCTATTTCTAGTACCACTTTAGCTATCTGATTTTTCTAAGGAACTGCAAAGAGCAAGATAGAGAATACTTATGCGGCAAGAATATTAATGTTGCATTCCAAGTGTTGTGAAATACGCTTCATATCCAGGTTTATAAATAAGTTATTTTTAATAACTTTGTAATAATATATATAAAGAATATATTTAACCCCTTTTGCCATGATTGTTTCCTGGCAATTAGTGAAATGAAAGGTGACAAGACATCTAAGTGAGACTTTACCTGTTTAACATCAAAAGAAATGTGTAGGGGCGCCTGGGTGGCGCAGTCGGTTAAGCGTCCGACTTCGGCCAGGTCACGATCTCACGGTCCGTGAGTTCGAGCCCCGCGTCGGGCTCTGGGCTGATGGCTCAGAGCCTGGAGCCTGTTTCCGATTCTGTGTCTCCCTCTCTCTCTGCCCCTTCCCCCCGTTCATGCTCTGTCTCTCTCTGTCCCAAAAATAAATAAACGTTGAAAAAAAAATAAAAAAAAAGAAATGTGTAAGATCAGCCACTAAGAAGTCCTAACAATATGCTGTATCAAATTATTACAGGAGAGAATATAGCAAAAATACATGTTATTTTTTGAAAGCCTACCATATGGCAATCTCCGTGCTCATTCCTCGTGTCATCTCCTTGAAGCCTCACAACCTATGTTAGGTTAAGTATTTCTGCCACAAATTTACATACGTCTAAGGAACTTGAGGATCTTACACTGTTAATTACCTTCCCAGAGTCATGCAAAACATAAAACATCCTAAGAAGATCTGGTGCCCTGTGTTAATTCACTACTTATTACCACCTATGTTGCACAGAGCCTGATTTAGTACTGAAAAGAAAGTTTTAACTTTTGTGGCAACCCGTAGCCAAAATGTTCTCTAATATGTTGCCAGGCCACTTTTTCCTTTACATTTCCTTCTCAGAAAGTATGTTTCATGAAACAAATTTCCTTTATTAGAACTTAATTTTGAGGGGTACCTGGGTGGCTCAGTCGGTTAAGTGTCCGACTTTGGGTTGTGATCTCACAGTTCGTAAGTTCAAGCCCCATGTTGGGCTCTGTGCTAACAGCTCGGACCCTGGACCCTCCTTTGGATTCTGTGTCTCCTCTCTCTACCTCTTGCCTGCTCATACGGTCTCTATCTCAAAAATAAACATTAAAAAAAATCTTCAGGGGCACCTGGGTCGCCCAGTCGGTTGAGCGTCCAACTTCAGCTCAGGTCATGATCTCACAGCTCGTGAGTTTGAGCCCCGCATCAGGCTCTGTGCAATTACTTGGAGCCTGGAGCCTGCTTCAGATTCTGTGTCTCCCTCTCTCTCTGCCCCTAGCCCACTCACATTCTGTCTCTGTCTCTCTCAAAAATAAATAAACATTTTTAAAAAGTTAAAAAAAAGAATTTTGATTTTTTGGTCTTCCTAGAGCATTCCATAGAAATATTTTATTAAGACTTTAATTTTTGAGAATAAACTGAGGGTTGCTGGTGGGGTGTTGGGTGTGGGGATGGGCTAACTGGGTAATGTGCATTAAGGAGGGCTCTTGTTGGGATGAGCACTGGGTGTTATATGTAAGGTATGAATCACTAAATTATATTTCTGAAATCATTATTACACTATATGTTAACTAGGATTCAAATAAAAAAAATAAATGTAAAAAGGAAAAAAAGACTTAATTTTTTAGGGCAGTTTAATAAGGTTCATGGCAAAAATGGAGGGGAAAGTAAAGAGATTTCCCAAATACCCCATCACCACACGTGCATAACTCTCCCCCATTAGCTATTCTCCCTCACTAGAGCAATTCATTTGTTACAATTGATATTTTCATTTTCATTTACTTAAAAGTATTTTTAATTACCCTTGAGATTTCTTCTCTGACCCATGTTTTATTTAGAAGTGCATTATTTAATCTCCACATATTTTGGGACTTTCCAGTTACCGTTCTGCTATCGAGGTCTAGTTTAATTCCACTGTGGTCTGAGAGCAGTCACTGTTTAACATCTATTCTTTCAAATTTGTTAAGGTATATTTTGTGGCTCAGAATGTAGTCTATTTTGGTGAATGTTCCATGGTGAGCCTGAGAAGAAGAATGTGCACTGTGATGTTGTTCAGAGAAGTAGTCTATAGGTGTACTTTATACCCAGTCAATTGATGGTGTTGTTGAGTTCAACTCCATCCTTACTGATTTTTTCTGCTGGATCTGTCCATTTCTAAGAAAGGGGTGTTGAAGGTTCCAACTATGATAGATAGTACATTCATCTATTTCTTGTAGCTTTATCAGTTTTTGTCTCACATAGTTTGAAGATCTGTTGTCAGTAACATACATGTTAAGGATTGTTATGTCTTCTTGGGGAATTGACCCCTTTATCATTATGTAATGCCCTTCTTAACCCCTGATACTTTTCCTTTCTTTGAAGTCTGTTCTGTCTGAAATTAATAAAACTACTCTTGTTTTTTTTTAAGTTTTAATGTTTATTTATTTTTGAGAGAGAGAGAGAGAGAGAGAGAGAGCGAGAGCGAGTGGGAAAGGAGCAGAAAGATAGGGAGACACAGAATCTAAAGCAGGCTCCAGGCTCTGAGCTGTCAACGCAGAGCCCAAAAGGGCTTGAACTCATGAACCATGAGATAATGACCCGAGCCAAAGTTGGATGCTTAACCCACTGAGCCACCCCGGAGCCCCTACTACTTTTGTTTTTGTTTTTGTTTATTAGTGTTAGCATGGTATATTTTTCTCTACCCATTTGCTTTTAATGCATACATTTCTTATATTTAAAGTGGGTTTCTTATTGACATTTAGTTGGGTCTTTCTTTTGATTCACTCTATGTCTGTAAGTCACTGTGACTAAATCTATGTCATTTAATTGGTACATTTAGACCACTGATGTTCAAAGTGATTATTGATACAGTTGGATTAATATCTATCCTATTTATTACTGGATATTCATTATTACTGGATATTTATTTATTACTGGATATTACTGGATATTTATTATCATCCTATTTCTATTTGTTTACCCTCTTCTTTGTTCCTATTTTTGTATTCCACTCTTTATTATGTCTTTTGTGGTTATTTTTAATTTAATTTAATTTATTTTCTTTATTAGAGAAAGAGAGAGAGAGCGTGAGTGGGGGAGGGTCAGAGGGATGAGATAATCTTAAACTGAGCCTGGAGCCTGACTCAGGGTTTGATCCCACCACCCTGGGATCATAACCTGAGCTGAAATCAAAAGTCATTTGCTCAACCGAGCCATCCAGGCACCTCTGTCTTTTGTGGTTTTAATTAAGCATTTTGTGATTCCATGTCTCTCCCCATTCCTAGTATATTGATTATACATCTTTTTTACCTTTTTTTTTATTAGTTGCTTTAGAGTTTGCAATACACATTTACAGTTAATCAAATTCCACTTTCAAATAACACTATACCATTTCTTGAATAGTGTTATTATGTTGTAATTACAAAATATTCCTCATTCCTCCCACATGTCCCTCATATCTTGGCTGCCATTCAATTCACTTCTGTATAAGCATACATAAGCATATATATACATATAAGATATATATATATATATATGTATATATATATATATATATATAATCATACCTAATTAAATAATTGTTGTTATTGTGATGTTTATATTATTTTTTATTTTTGAGGTGGAAAATTTTACACTTCTTTTGGTCAAGATTTCTGTTTTCTTAGGTCATATGTTTAGAATGGGAACTATTGATAGTTAAGTTTATTAAGAATTGATCCATATGGCAAAAATAATTTTAGAAAGGTTACAACAATTAAGTTCCTTTGCCATATATAATTTCAAATTGAACATACACTTGCCAGGATTAACTAAATTTTCCAATTCTATAGACAACTGAATCTCACCTTTTAAAGAAATAAGGAAACATTTTCACAAGTTTTTTAGCTGTTGGTTTTGTTAATTATTTGTTCATGTATTCCTCTCTTTTTTCTTTTTTTTAAATGGTTCTCACATACAGGTGAGTTAATCAGATTAATCATATACCTAGATGATGGTACATAATATTATTATGAGTCCAATTGATATCTCTATCATTTTAAATTTTATTTTCATTTTTTTAGCACTATTCCCCACTCTTATTCCTAGTCCTCCTCAGAAAGCACTATTATAGTGTTTGGGTATGTTCTTTTTATTTGTTGACATACTTAGAAATTACAAGTATTTTTTATCCTTATAATTGTATATGTAACTTACTTTACATAAATAGCATTGTGACTTTTTCTACCTTTTTCCCTCGTTTACACTATAAACAAACTCTTTTTAAGGTATATTTTGCATTTATTCTTTTGTATTCTTTGTCTTTTCCAATTTACTTGTGTGGATTTAAAAAAGATACTATTTTAGAGTGATATAAGAAATAAAAAACAATTTTAGCGTTTGAAATAATTTTCTGATTTTGGCTTTTAACCTGTAATATTTGGACAATATCGTTATTAAGATCAATGTTCAGGAAATCTAACAAATGCATACCTGTTATGAACTGCATGTTTCTGTTCCTTCCAAATTCATACGCTGAACCCAGACAGCCAATACAGTTACACTTGGACATGAAGCCTTTAAGGAAGTAATTAAGGTTCAATGAGATCATAAAGGTAGTGTTCTTGATCACATAGGATTACTGTACTTGTAAGAAGAGATGTCAGAGAGCTTCCTTTTGCTCTCTTGCACAAAGGAGAGGTGATATGAGCATTCATCAAGACTGCAGCTGCCTACAAGCCAAGAGAAGAGACCTCAGCATAAAATCTACCTTCCTGGCACCTTGATCTTGGACTTCCCAGCCTCTGGAATTGTAAGAAATAAATTTATGTTGCTACCCTTTCTGTGGTATTTTGTTATGGCAGTGAGCAGGGTAATAGACTTTTTTTAATGTCAGTATCTTGCTGAACCAAGTGTCATGAGCCACATTCTTCCACATCCAAACCCATCCTCATCCTAAACACTTTGGGGGCCATATCAAAATCTACTGAGAAGGGTTTTCAAATTTTCTCATTTTTCCTCAGGATTCAGATAAGTGAGTTTCTTTTATCTTGGAACTGCTTTTATGTCATACATATTGATGCTGTAAAAAAAAAAAGCATAGACTTCCCTGACCCAAATCAGGTAGGAATTGAACAATGCTTTCTTAATTTTAGAGTATAAATTATCCCTTTAATTTAATCTTTTGAGATTCATGGGTTGAGGCTCACTCGTAGCAGACACACATGAGATGCTGTGGAAAATTTAACATTGCTGGTCCATACCAACATCAGATCAACTGAGACAGTAGTGCTTTGATAAGAGGATGAGAATATGCATTCCTAATAAGGTTTTGAAGGTATTCTTACACATCTTAGGCTTGTAAAATTTTAATGATCATATAATCAAACTATTGGGAAATACATAAATGAAAAATATACAATACGCATAAATTGATTGATTTTTGCCTTTTAATAGTTTATTTTCCTAGCAAAATATATCCCCAATCTTATATATTTGGTGCTGCTTTCTCAGAGTCCAAAAGAAAATATTCCCCTATTTCAGAGGCGATAATCAGAACTACTTGAGAAGGACAATATGTGTTTTAGAAGAACCAACTTTTTGTGATTACTATAATTCCCTGAAAGCATCTTTTATTATATATGCTTCTAGTATAATTTTCTGAAAGGAAATAAAAATGTAAAATTTTAACAAGGCAGGATAGACACAAAGGAAACACTAAATATTGTATAGAAACAAAAGTATAACAAGGTGGTGAAGAGACATACACATATACAATGTGGTATTTAGAAACCAAATGACATAGTTCATTTATGTATTGTACAAAGTTTTCCTAAACCAAACTTGGGATATTGTTGCATTAGTCAAATTACTAAATAGCTACTGTTTTCTAAATTATAATTCATTATCTTATTTTTTTTTCCTGTAGAGTTTTTGGAATAGCACAAAGTTGCATTTCTAAACCATATAATACAAGAAGGATGTAGGTTCTTTATATGTCTTTTAGATGAATTACTTTGTTCTGTTTTTAGTAGTATGCCCTGCATAAGCTACTGATTTGCTTCACATTCCACATCCATTGTTACTTGGAAAAATGGAAATTACAGCCACATTTCTGCAGTGTGTTGACTCTCAGTCAAAACTTGGGATGATGTGCCTTACATAGTTGTGGCTATTTATTTATTATATAGCTTCTTGTAAATTTTTGTGCAAAGTTGGGAGCAGCTGTACCAAGAAATGAGAGTCAGATGTCACTGTATGAAAGAATATCAACTTCATTCAATATTTCTATTATGAGTTGTTTGGGCCATAATATATTTTAGGGGACCCCTACATCCTCAAATGCTCAGTAAATTTCCATGTGAAATCTGCATTCTTATAAACAAGTATCACCAGAGAAAATGTAGGTCATTCCAACTGTTGCCAAAGTGAGTTCTACAAATCAAAACTCACCAATTCTCATTTGATGTGCCTTTTGCTCCCTAATATATGTGTCAGATAACAATTCTCTATAAAACCATAGTGACAATTGATTTGTTATTCTGTAAGAAACATAGATCATCAGATCATCTGCCAAAAATATCACTGTTTTATGTTAGAACTGTATCCAATTGCAGCAAAATGCATATTGACAGTGGCTTACCTAAAATAAGAATTTAAATTATCTCACCTAACAAAAAGTTTGGAAGTAAGCAACCCAAGATGAATATGGCAGTTCCACTGTGCCTGAGATACCCATACGTGGTTATTACTTTACCACTTACATCACTTGTTGAGTTTTAGGAAGAAAGAAAAAAAGTCAGAGGCAATTGGCAAGAGTCTGCCCTAGTGGTATTTTAGTGACCTATTTCTAGGGAGTGGGATGGGGGAAGGCTAAGGAAAGTCCTGATTTGTAGCATTTGCTAATTTCTGCGGTATAAGTCCCATGATGGTTAAACTCAAACTACCAGCATGATGCCACTAAATGTGGAACTGTGAAGAGATGGGCAAAATCTGTTCTTGCAAGCCAGTGAAATAATTGGCTTTACCACAAACCCTTGCTTGACTCTGCCTTCTTTTAAAGAGCTTTCTGGGGAACCACCACATCAAGCAATTCCAATTTATATCTGGTTGTTCAGAACTGTTCTACAGTCACCTCTAACTACAGAGAAGGCTAGAAAATCCTATTGTTCAAATATCAGAGGAGAGAGGAATAGCTGGTAAGCCAACAGTGTCTGCTACACTTGCCCATGAAAAAACAATAAACTAATATTAGGAATATTTCTGAGAAAGAAAGAGGAAAATTCAGAAAAAGTCAATCAGGTTATTCTGTCAAGAAGCAGAGGCAGGCAACATTGAGAGGGTGCACACAGCAGGTGTATAATTCAGTGTTGAAATATTTCATAAGAAAACAATTAAATTCAAGTATATAAATATGTTAAGAATGAAAGTCAAGTTGCTGTAAAATATTTGTATCTGTAAAACACTTGAATAACAAAATATTCTCGTTGCAAAAATTTACATTATGGCTATATACTTCTAATAAGTATATATAGAAATTCTTTAACATATGGGCACCAGGGTGTCTCAGTCAGTTAAGTATCCTACTCTTGATTTCAACTCAGGTCCTGATCTCATGGTTCGTGAGCTCACGTCTTGCAGTGGGCTCTGTGCTAACAGTGCAGAGCCCACTTGGGATTCTCTGTCTCCCTCTCTCTCTGCCCCTCCCCTGCTCGATGTGTCTCACTCTCTCAAAATAAATAAATAAACTTTTTTTAAAAGAAAAATTCTAACATAAATTTATTAACGTGTAATACTTTATAAAATGTAAATTAGTGACAATGCTATTGAATGGACTTTATACATTAAATTAGACTCCATACGTTCCCAAAAAATTAGGGAAGAAATGGTATGTATATACCAAGTACCAAAAATTCTTTTTATTATTATTTAAAAAAATTTTTAAATGTTTATTCATTTTTGAAAGACAGAGAGAGACAGACCACAAGCAGGGGTAGGGCGGAGAGAGAGGGGGACACAGAATCTGAAGCAGTCTCCAGGCTGAGCTGTCGGCACAGAGCCCATCGTGGGGCTTGAACTCATGAACCACGAGATCATGACCTGAGCCAAAGTCGGACACCCAACCGACTGAGCCACCCAGGTGCCCCCAAAATTCTTTTTATTCTATTCCATTAGAATTCCAAGCCATCAGTACAAGATAAATATTCCTTGAGTCTGAGAGAGTCAGGACGATTCATAAATCCATTTTGTCCGAAGCACTGTTTTCACCTTTCATAAACATATTTTTTATTATTAATTCACTAATTAAAATGTATTATGTGTTAAGCAACTGTATCATGACAACTTAGAGTCTATATTGGAAGATAGCCAATAAAAAAACATTTAAAATATGGAATTCTTACCAGCTTCCGTTGCAAAAAGCCGAAAGACCCTATTGCCCA
Source organism: Felis catus (assembly GCF_018350175.1). Lineage (NCBI taxonomy): Eukaryota > Metazoa > Chordata > Mammalia > Carnivora > Felidae > Felis > Felis catus. The sequence continues at coordinate 31,522,996 of NC_058385.1, read as the reverse complement.
TAAAATAATTAGGCAGTCATTAAAGGCTTAAATATTAAATCCTCAGTTAGTACTCATATGAAATATAGCTTTTACTCAAGTATAAAGTCATAGAAGAAAATGAAGTACACAGTTATAATTACATCATTCCTCCTGTAATAATAACACCATCCTCTTTGTACATCTATAGCCACATACATCTATAATTAGTAATGCTATAGCAAAAGTTTTGCATAAATCTGCTTCTATGTTATTACCCTATTTCCCTCATATTTGTAACATTTTTGCTTGTTTTCAGTTCCTAAGTTGAGAGACTATTTCTTTTTAAAACTATAGTCCCAATATCTATAACATTTCTGAAATTGTAGTAAGTGATTGAAGATGAATGTTGAACAAATGAATCAAAGACTAAAAGAACTGATTGGTGAAAGGTACTGAAGTTCTGTATTGATAAAAGGCAAAGTGAGCTGGCAAGCAACAGATAGCCCAAGAAAGAGCTTTCAATAACTAATAAAGGAAAGAGACACTGACTCTAGTATGATTTTGGACTCATGCCATCCATATTTCTCATTATACATCTCGTGAAGACTCAATTATTTATGCTAATGGACTCTGTGGATAATTTAAAATAATATACTAGTAAGGCAATGAAATACATTTTTGTCGTTCCAAAAGAATATGAAGGGCCCATGTGCTAGGAATTTACAATTCATTAAAACATTGAAATACACCTTGACAACCTTACTTAAGAAAAGCTGGAAATACATATAGATTTATATATGTGCATATATATATATATATATATATATATATATATATATATATCCCTATATACTTTTCTATCCTCCACCTATATAGATCTTTTCTTTTTTTATAACTTAACTTCAAAAGGACAAATATATTTTCATTACTGAGTAATAAATAATGCTAAATTGAGCTGTCCTAAATCTTTCATGTTTTCTTCCTGAATCTTTTAAGTTAGAGCTCATTAAAGCTACTGGCCTTTTCCTGGTAAATAGTAGCTATTTTAGCTAATTCTTTATTCAATTAGGAAACATCTTTGACTATATACTAAGGACTGGACAGACATTCGACAATTTTTAAGGGAAACTATCCTACATTTTAAAGGGCTAATATTTTCAATAAAAGAGACACGTTTACAAACAAATGAAGACACGGCAAGTTCAGAAGAGCCACCAGAAGGTATGTAGACATAGATGAGCAGAGCACATGAATTTCAGAACAGGCATCTTCACGTGACTTTGGGTATGAAGCTAGATAGAGAAAATAGTGCCTTATTTGTTTTTTAAAAGAATGACAGCAGGCAGATTGGATATGGCAGAATTTTTCAAGCATATTGTCTTATGATGAATTCCCTAGAAATTGACTCTAAGGAGACAGTTGCATACAGAATATTTATTAAAGAGTGCTCCTGAAATACAGTCCTATAAGGAAGTAAGAAGGGCAAGACCAGCAAAAGAGAGAATTTGACTCTCAATGACATGGCAGCTGAAGCTTCAGCCAATCCTATATATGGAGTGCTAGATCCCAGATGGTCAAACTTGCCTCCAATTCATTTTTGCACCAGTCATGCCACAGGCCCCTCCCTAACAGAGGGTATGATTTCTTGAAGCAGTTCTCTATGACTGGGGCAGTTTCTACTGAGAGAAGTAGTTATAATATTCCCAAAGGATGGGGGTTGGACGTGTTGGCTATGAACCGAGGATCTAGATAGAGTGCCTTGTTATATAGCATAGTCCATTTCCTATATCACTCAGATCCACTTATAAATTTATCTGAGTGGACAACCATTCTTCCAAGATTCTGAATACACTTTTTCCCTGGATAATTTTAAAAGAGAAAGACCACAGCCATAGTTTATATCCAGGCTATAACTGATACTTATCATTATCTCCACATTTAGTTAACCTTTCCACTGCTCTACGTGATTTGCCCAGGTTAAACCAGTCCTTCAGCCTATCATCCACTTCTCGGGACATTACTATGATACTTATCCATAATAGTATTTAAATGGGGCATGGACAGGTACATTATGGATCACTAAGCACTAAAGATATTCTTTCCTGTCCTCAATGTATAGAAGCAGACCCACCTCCTCTGAACAGATCAACTAATTAAGCAGATTAGTATAGTACTATTCCCTTAGTCTTTATGTGCCTTGGCATGAGGAGCATGAGCTGAATGAAAGTCATAGCTTAAATTTCAACAGGGTTTCTTGGGTCTTCCATTGGAACTGTGCCCTATCTGGAAACCAGAACCTCTACAGCCAATGTCATTTCTAATGGCAAGAGTTCATTCTTTGCATGGCTGAGTAATAGTCAAGTTCGTGTGTGTGTGTGTGTGTGTGTGTGTGTGTGTGTGTGTGTATTCACCTCTTCTTCATCCATTCATCATTCAATGGACATTGGGGTTTTTCCATAATATGGCTGTTGTACATAAAGCTATTATAAACATCAGGGAGCATGTATCTCTTTGAATTAGTACTTTTGTAATCTTTGGGGAAATACCAATTGCTGGGTGATAGGGTAGTTCTATTTTTAACTTTTTGAGGAACTTCTATACTACTTTCCAGAGTGGCTGCACCAGTTTGCATTCTCACCAGCAGTTTTTCCTATAAGAAATTACAGTTAGGCATGAGCAGTGAGGAGGCATTTTCATGAAGTGAAGATACAGTATTCTACAGAAAATTCTACAATAGTTTATAGTAATTTAGACTGCAAGCAATGCAGACACCACTTTAATCCACTAGGATATTTTATTAGACTACGATTTACTGTGGACATAATGATGATAAGTCATTAAATAAATTGAAATTATTTAAACTATTATTTAAATTATTTTTTACATTTTTTAACCAGTATGCTTAAGATACAAAATATAACATTTTAAGTTTTAAGTGACTTAATCTCCTACTTAAACAAAGCATGTCGTTATCCAGTGGTGAAAAATTTTTAGATAGTTTTCTTTCGATCTACGGAAATGTGTATCTTTTCATAATCAATGCGGTGATCAATACATATATATATATTTAATCATGAACTATGTATTAATGAAATGATGGATAAATATATCTAAAGTGAAAACATTATATTACAGTAAAAAATAAAAAATTAGCATAACTAAACAGCATGATGTTACATTAAATAAAAATAAATATCCATATGTACAGATGACTGACAGCAGGTTATCATAGCAGGTATCGAACCAGTTTGAATAAAAAGTCCTAAGAACCATCTTACTTCCATGTCTTCTTACTTGGAAGAAAGACACAAATGATATAAATTCAATAACTTTCACTATTATTCTGATATCTGCCTTCAAATCACAAGACTTCAACCATTGAAACAGGCTAGTAAGAAATTACTGCAAAAGAAAATGGGAATTTAGGACCCACTGCGTGATTTATTTGAAAGACTATTTCAAATACCAAAGACTGTACTATTGCAAATGTTTTCCCTTTTAAATCTATTTCTATCCTGTTACAGAAGAATAGTAAGTAAGTAAGTAAATAAATAAATTAAATAAACAGAATTTCGGTGAAGTTGACAATACAGGCATTTGGCAATTTTCTTCACGATTTATATAAAAAGCAGAGTTTGAATGACTTTCTCTGTGTTCATTAATGATGCTTTTTTCCCTATTCTTTCATTGTATGAATCTTTCATTGTATGAATCTTTCATTGTATGAATCTTTCATTGTATGAATTCACCATAGAATCCATTTAAACAAATGTTTACATGAGCATAATCTTAATATGAAATTCTGTAATAGTTTTCAAAAATTCACAGTCTGGATTAAAAGTCCCTTTAATTACTCTTCAATAATTATTAATCAAGCTCCAGGCAAAGTAAATGAATAATACCTGTGTTATATGTGAAGAAACTAAGATTCTATGAAGATAAGCAAACATTAAATGCCTGCACAAAAAATATAGGAATTACTGAGCCAAACTATAAATCTGACTCAACTTTTCATCTTCTTTGCACTCTGAGAATTTCTATTAAAACATAGTGCAATAGAAAGAAGATATTCTTTGTGGACATTACTACCCAAGTTTGAATATTGGCTCCAATTCCTAGCTAAATAAAGTTGCTAAATTTCTTTAAAATTTTGGAATACCAGTTTGCTCTTTTCTAAAATTTTGAAATACTAATAATACTTCTCTTGCCTTACGTTTTGAGGATTCAGTAAATTTTGCATGCAAGGCACTTAATACAGTGCATTCCAAATACCAGATGCTTAACACAGGTTACTGTCAAAATGACACGGTTAGGTTCTGAAAGTCAAAGGAAGGTAGACATATTATTCGATGGAAACCAGTTAGGTAAGAGATCAAATAATTTTTGTCAAGTGTCAAGCATTTAAAAAGATGTGGGTATGATTGTCTATTCAAATTTATATTTACATATTATAAATAATATAGTGTGCACACTATACTAATACATAGTATATACAGTATATAGTGTGTGTATATATGTACTAAACAACTTTGTATTTAGTATATAGGTATATTATTTTAAATATACAGTATATATGTAATTTTTATGTATTATGCAATATATACTGTATATACATATCATATAGTATGTGTATGTATATATATCTATATATGATACATATGTACACACTAAATAAAAAATTGTTTAGTCCTGGAGCACCTCGGTGGCTCAGTTGGTTGAGCGTGCAACTTCAACGCAGGTCACGATCACAGGGTTCTTGAGTACAAGCCCTGTGTCAGGCTCTGTGTTGACAACTCAGAGCCTGGAGGCTGCTTTGGATTCTGTGTCTCCTCTCTCTGTCCCTCTCCCACTCACACTCGGTCTCTGTCTCTCTCTCTCTCTCACACAAATAAACATTACAAAAAAAACGTTGTTTATTATGTTTGTGTGTGTGTCTCACTCAGAGGGGAAGAAAGGAAAATTGGTATGGTCCCTGTTGTTGAAGCATCTTCTGAGCAGGCAGCTTCCAACAACTTCAGTTTAGTATTTCGATATTAAAAAGAAAAACCCTCCAGTAACACAATTCAAGACAAAAATTTCAAGAATTCTCTCTTCTTTGACCTAAGCTTTGAATGGCATGACCTAAATATCTTAACATTTAGTGTAGTTCTGCCTAATTTTTATCATGTGTGACAGTACACTTATCTCTTTTCCCAGTCTATTGCTAAACAGCCTGTAGCCATGCTAACTAAGAAAGTGACAAAATGAGTTTATCCTTTGTCTCTGTGGAGCTACCAGAGAGTATTTATTGACGGTTGGATATCACAACTTCTGTGCAACCGAAACCAGAACTGCAAAATGTCTTCAAAATACCTAATACATTAAGTTAAAAAAGATTTCATAAACACATCACTAACGAATATCCGTTCTCTGTTCAGAAACTATTAAATAAAAAGTTATTATAATCACAGCACTTGAAATTCCAATTATAAATTTACATTTCAGTAAGGACATTCTGTCTATCCCAGTGGCTGTTAAAAAAAAATCAGACAATATCTGCTTTCACAAAGCTGTCCCATAAAATGTTATTGGATATGTAAAGAAAATAGATTAGCCTTGGTGTTTTCCTCTGGATGGAAAATTTTTCTTCTTACTGGCAGCAATTCCTTTAAGATTTTCTTCCAAAAATTACCTCTAAGGACTTGTACAGATTGTGTTGCAGGCAATTAAGTCTCTGAGAATATAAACATATTTTGAAATATTGCAAAACAAGAAAAACTCTAAACAACAATAAAACACCACAGTTAAGAAATGTACTGATTTATGGCCTTTTGGACTAGAAGGATAGATTTTATACCATGCTCTAAAGGTTATAAAGTTAAATCCTGATGACATTTGTATATCACTTCAGTGAGAAGTTTAAGTAGATGCAAGTTTAAGATAACGCAAACATTGTCATTCTATTCATAATAATACATGGACCATATATTCAGAATGCTTAATTGTAGAAAAGATAAAGTAATTTAAAGTTAAATTATATACTATAATAAAAAAACTGCTTGATATTATAAATGCCTGTGGTTACCGAAACAATGATTGTTTTGGGAGACCAAAAACTTGTTGATGTCTTAAACGGTACAGTCCATGTGGAAATGTGTCTTGCCACCCAGGATAGCCGTTGACATTGCCAAAATTGTTAACATCGCACTCCCTTTTAAAAATTTACAAACAGGGGTGCCTGGGTGGCTCAGTTGGTTAGGTGACAAACTCTTGATTTAAGCTCAGGTTATGATCTCAAGGTTTGTGGGATGGAGCCCCGCGTTGGGCTCCACTTTCACAGCACAGAACTTGCTCAGGATCTCTCTCTTCCTCTCTCTCTGCCCCTCCCTACCTTGGATCTCTCTCCCTCTCTCTCTCTCTCTCTCTCAAAATAAATAAATAAAAACTAAAAAAATAATTAAAAAATAAAAATTTGCAAACATGTTCTTGTATCTCTCTTCCACTTTAGATTTGATAGTTATTAACACTGTTCACATTTATAAAATGTACATTTTATATTATTGATTTTTGAAAGATGATTTTATATGAAAAGTACTGATAAGGGAATTTTGTTGTTTTATGCTGTGAAAAGGAGTTTCCTAGCATTGAGATGACAGGATTGCTATTCAGAATGAATCGGCTTTCTTAATGTCTCCAAACTATGTTATCAGTTCACTATAAAGATGGGTTTTATTATTAACTGTCAAGCCCCTCTAATAATTTTCACTGATTGTTTATAGTGGAAGATTTGCTAAAGTTCAATCTAATGCTTCTAATCACAGCAGTCCCATCCATTTCTAAATTGCAATAATTGGATCACTTTTTTAAGCCAAAGGAAACTTTCATATGCCAACAATTTTTGTTTTTGTTTTTCTCTATTATCAGAATTTTAAGCATTAGATTCTGAAACCATGAGAAAATAAGAGTTTCTGCCTCAGGGAGACAGTCCAAAAACGCCCCCGGGGAATAAAAATTCAACCAATACAATAAGCTATCCATACTGGTAATCACTCTAGAAGCAGGTGTATCCATCGGTTACAGTACAGTAATCTCTGAGAAATGAAAGCAGAGTAAGGTACTGAAGCTTAGGTCCTAATGCAAGATGGGTGTTTATTACATACTAGACATGAGGGGTGATGTCCTTAGTGAACTCTAGGCATCTAGTCCACAAGAGAAAGGCACCCGTTTATCTCACTACAGGCACTATACAGCAGAGGAAAAGGAAAACAACAGAACCCCATATTTATTCCTTCTGACCTGTGATACAAGGACAGCTAAAAATGCTCCTATCTCTGTGTTGTAATCGTGGGAATGCAGGTAGGGTTTAATGCCACCACATTTTAAAATCAGATATAGATATAGACATACAGGCACATATTCACAAGTTTTTCTCCAAAGCATTTTCACAACTATTATCTCCTTTGACCTTAACAACAAGTACACTTATTTTTCTGTTTTGGGACATAGGAAACAGGAATTCAAAGAGGCTAAGTTTGCTCCAGTTCACAGAGGGAGTTGAATAGAATTTATGTGTTCCAAAATCTGAAACTTAATGCTCTTTTCATCACATGTCCCTGGATGTTTGGCAGGGACACACTCACTAATGATAACTATTATATCCCTCAAAGAAGAGTTTCCAAAGAAAAATATTCTACAAAATTAGAAGTTAAATTCCTGTACAAGCTTCTAGATCTCCTCTATCATTTTGATGAAGTCTAATGAGTTAGGATGAGCAAAATTTCATGTACAATGAATTTTAGAATGCATAATTTGAATAACTATTCACATATTTTTTAGATAGCCATTAGGCTAGTAATAAGGAGTACCCTTACTATTCTTCCCTCATTCTTTTTTTTTAACGTTTATTTATTTATTTTTGAGAGAGTGCATGTGGGGTAGGAGAAGAGAAAGAGAGAAAGAGAATCCCAAGCAGGCTCTGTACTGTCAGTGCTGAGCCCCATGTGGGGCTCGATCTCATGAACCATGAGATCATGACTTAAGCTGAAACCAAGAATCAGACATTCAACCAAATGAGCCACCCAGGCACATTCCCCCCTATTTCTGATATTTTTCCTTATGTATTTTTCTCCATTTTCAAAAAACCTCCCTTTTTCTCTCTTTGGCTTCACTTAAACAAATCAGCTAATATATAAAGGATAAAAAAGAAAAGGTAAAAACAACAACAAAAAAAGGAATATTAATATTTATTTGGTATATAAGATATGTATAAAGGAATATATGGAAGAGAAGACTTCAGACAATATCCATTGTGGAAAACATAATTAAATTAATGCAATTGAAGCATTAAAAAGTACTAAGTCTAGTATTTCATTCAACAAATTTAACTAAGTGCTTATTATTTGTTTGGCATTTGACTAGGACCTGGGTTAAACAAAGATAGAAAGACAACCCCTGACTACTAATAGCTTACTATCTATTAGGAGTGACATTGAAAACACAAGCAAATGTTTTTAAAGGAATAGTTAGGTATGATATATAATCATATAAGTATATGGGAATATCAACCAACCATTTTTAGTAAATGTCTTATAGAGTATTGAAACTGGCAAATTGACTTGAGGAAATAGCTAATTTTGGAAGGTATTAAACCATTTAGAAAAATTTTGAAAATAGCTTGCATTATATTTAAATAGTTAAAACATGATCTAATTAAGGATTTGATAAGTTAAAATATTAATATGCAAATAATATTATTTATTTTCATTTTATTTTAATGTTATTTATTTTTATAAATTTACCATTATTAACAGAACTGGAAACAGGATGTGGTCTAGGTGGGAAAGGGAATTCCTGAGGAATCTCTTGTGGAGAACCAATGTAAGAATGTAGAGCAGTGGCGGGGGAGAGGAACAGTCTAGGATTGATTATTCAAAACAAAATATTTTTTAAAAGAAATTCCAGGTTGGATTTGCTCCTTTGCTCTTTCTCTCTTTTTTTAAGAAGTTTACTTTTTTATTATTGAGGAATAATTGACATATAGCATTATATTAGTCTCGGGGATACGGTATAATGGTTTGATATTTGCATACATGCAGAATGATAATTGAAATAAGTCTAGTTTCCCCCACCACATAGTAAGTTACATAATATATAATACGATATTGACTGTAGTCACCATGCTATACATCCCTCTGACTTACATATTTTATGACTGGAAATTCTTACCTCTTGACCCCCTTCTCCTATTCACCCACCTCCCAATTTTGGTCTCTAAGTACATTCAGATACTACCTGTGCAGTGAAGACAATTGAGGAAGTACACAGTGGATAGAAACAGTCAGGATACCATTGAACTGGGAAAGTGCTAGAAACAATTTAGTGTAACTCAAAAGACCCAGGAATGATCACCAATACATTCTATTTATCTAAAAATTGATCATGATAAAAACTATGTGCTTAGTTGCTACTATAAGAGAGCACTGTGGTCACAAACTAAGACTATTTCTAATGTTCACAGCATCTGTATACACTACATATTTTATCTTAATTTTACAAACAAAGAAAATATATCTAAGCACACATGGTTCCAGAGCCACTATTCAAATCCAGGTATACTTGACTTTACTACTAAGCTTTTAAATGTGTTCACTACACCAAGTAGTAAATTTTAAAATAGGTTTCTCACAGACTTTACCATACTGAGTTGTATCAATGACAATATATTTATTGAAAAAAATATTGAGGCATATGATCAGATAGAGTTATTTTTTTTGGAAATTCCCTCCCATATCTATTTTACGTAATTATATTATATTCTTGTATTTTCACGGATATAAATATCACTCCTCCTTGGGTACAAGAATATATTTTTACCTAAGCTCTGACCCCATCACCTTCCTCTACAACAGAACTTGATCTATTGATTAACTTCTCACACTCACACTGAACAACAGAAAGTCTTATTTCTATGCATCCTTCATCTATAAACATAGTTAAGGCTTTCCTTAACTAAGAGCAAAGAAAAGAGAAACATTTAACCTGTCCCCACACCTAGTTAATGCTTTAGTAGTTTCATTCTGATCACAGCTATGTTTCTTGAAATGGCAGTCCATATTTCTATCTTTTCTAGCTCACCCACTGAAAACATGACTTTAATACCAAACTTTCTGTTTAAGTTCCTTTTTTAGAATTCAGGGATGACCATTGTTTCAGTACCACTCTGACATCATCTCGATGTAGCATTCTACATTATAACCCTTCATTCTTTCTGAAAGGAAATCTCTTGGAATCTGTAACGTCAGGCATTCTTGATTTTCTGAATTTCTGTACATCTTCTGACTCCCTTTCACAAATGATCCCAATTTCTTTAATTTTGTCCACTTCCCTTGCTCAGATATTAAACACCCTCCTCTTGAGCGTGGCAAACTTCCCGGCGTGTTTACTTGCATTACAAATTTTCAAAGTAGGATAAAGTGTATGCACCAAAGTCAAGTCTGTCTGCTTTTCCCCCCTTCCTTTTCTATCAAACAAAAAATCATCCTAGTTGACAGGGAAGAGGTCAAGCCATGTTCAAAATAAGTGAATAGAAAACGTTTTGAGGTAGAGTTTCAGTTTATTAGCTCTATTTCACAGCAATTGCTATTCTAACTGAATGTAAAAGATAAAAAATAAAAACAGAAGTTCAATTTTTGCCTTCATGCCAGATAAATTTGCTCCACTGTATTGATACTGCTCACTGGAACATGAGTGATACACAAAACAAACACAAAAAGCAAATAATTCAGTGTTTTTGTACATAGACTTACTTTTCAGATTTTAGCATGCTGACAAAGCCAGATCATACTGACAGTAAAGTGTTTGGGAAAGAATTAACATATAAGGGCAAACAATAGAGAAGGATTTACTTTAGGCTTTTTCTAAAACTATGGGCTAACTTCTCAGAGAACTTTCATATTAAACTATCTGCTCTTTTCCTTTCCCCCCCAAACAACTGGGACATTCTATTCTAAAATAATTAATTTGAGAGGGCACCTGGGTGGCTCAGTTGGTTAAGTGTCTGGTGCTTGGTTGCAGCTTAGGTCATGATCTCACAGTTCGTGAGTTTGAGCCCCACATCCAGCTCTGTGCTGACAGCTCAGGGTGTGCCTGTGACTCTCTCTCCCTCTCTCTCTGCCCCTCCCCTGCTCCTCTCTATCTCTCTCTCTCAGAATAAATAAATAAAATTAAAAAAAATTAAATATGATTAATTTGAGGAGCACCTGGGTGGCTCAGCCTGTTAAGCCTCTGACTCTTGATTTCAATTCAGGTCATGGTTGGCAGGATCAGGCCCCCTGTCAGGCTCTGTGATGACAGCATAGAGCCTGCCTGTGATTCTTTCTCTCTCCCTCTCCCCTGCTCATGCTCCCACTCTCTGTCTCTCTCAAAATAAAAAAAAAGTAAACTTGAAAAAAAAAAAGCCCAAAGTAATACATGCTTGTTCCACTTGGAAATGTTTAAAATATGCATATTTAGCTACAAATTTGGCAATTTGTTTCTCCTATGTTCTTTTGTTTAATCTCTATTGACTAAAAAACAAAATTGTATTAGCCAGACTGCCACTTTGGGTCACTACACAGTGACTCAGGAATTCTTTAGGTCACAAAAAAATGTCATTTAACCATTTCATATCCTGTTCCCTTTGTGTTTTTCTGAGTATATTCCTCAGCTGCACTTCCAAAATGCATACCATACATCTATAAATTGGAAATTTAGATTAAAGTATTCAATCCAAAGAACCACTTCTGTTTGATTGATCTTCATAAAATTCAAGATGTCATCATACATACATACATACATACATACATAACTCAAATTTGTGACCTTACAAAAAATATTCCAAATATATAATAACTTAATGAAAAGCAATGAATCTTTGGATTCTAAATCTATGAGCTAAAATTCATTCAATGGATTTTTCTAGGTCTGAAGTTCTATTGAAAGTTCCTGATATAACTCCATTCATCAAATGACATCTCAAAAATGTTTGATACAAATAACATATGTACAACCTAATATATTGTCATTATCCAGATTCAGTTGGCCACATATATTTGTGGAATGAAATGCTGTGATTAGTCAATTATTCATATGAATAGAGACCTGTTCCATTTACCATATTACAAAAATACCATTTCTGAGTCAACTAACTTAAAAAATCACATTCCAAGGATTTCAGGCAGATTATTAATACATGTATAAAAATTGGAAGTACATTTAAAGATGTCAAGGTGATGATGAAATATAGGTAATTATTTTTTTTGAAGTTTATTTATTTATTTTTGAGAGAGGGGGAGAGAGAATCCCAAGCAGGCTCTGTGCTGTCAGCATGAAGCTCCATACAGGATAAACTCACAAAGTGTGAGACAAAATCGAGTTGGACGCTTAATAGACTGAGCCACCCAAGTGCCCCAGGTAACAAATTTTTAAAATTGTTATATCTTATCACATTACATAGCCTGTACAGGTGGTAGAGTTGAAGTGAAATCTAACTTGGAGATAAAATAAACGTGTTTGTTTAAAATTATCATATGTCACAAATATATTTATATATATAAAAATAAATATTTTAATGTATAATTTAATATAAATTTGTGCATCCATCACTACCATGTTTAAATACAACTTTTATAATACAAAATTGCAGAAGTGATAATTGTAGTTTATCCTTTGAAGTACTTAACAGTTCACCTTTGCTGTATTGTACATAGAAATTATTATGTTGTTTGCCTATTAGTAACAATATCTAAGAATGAGTTTAAGAATCCACTTTGGGAGTAATATGCTTTAAATATATACCACATAAAGGTAATCAAAACAATTTCTGTCCCTAAGGAGCTTTACAAATTCCAGTGTTTCCGGATGACTGCCTGAGATAATCTCCAGAATAATGCCCTCATTACAATATTCTTTTATTAAAAATAAGACAAACATCACTATTGATTTTCGCTCTCCAAATTTTGTAAAGTGAATAACTAGTGGTATAGCCTCTATTCAAGGCTTTGCCTGATTTTCTTTGGTACTTTTTCACTCACTAATACACACTGTTTAGAGTGAAGGTGGAGTTGGAACAGGAGAGGAGAAGAGACCAAAGAAACTGACAAGGGTATTGACTACAGCAAATACCAAGGAGATTTATGTACCCTAAAAGCATTCAAGACTGCTAAAGCCCAGCTAGCATCACATATAAAACTGATGATCATGAATTAAATGGGTCATGGGTGACTGCAATCTAAAAGGTTATCAATGCAATAGTTTTAACTGCCTTTTATTTGTGGGGATTTAGAGGAAATGTATTTTTATATGAGCTTTAATATGATTTTATTTGGAATGCAACTTTATTCTCCAAATATAATTTACTACTATATGCTAATTTTGCCATTACTGGTTAATTATATATTAAAGAACCTTTTTAAATGTTCTTATTAGCAAGTGTTAAATATGTTCTTTCTTTTTATTAAGCTTTATTCGGGTTACATTGAAAAGATAATAAAGCATATTGCACAGCCAACTCATAGAATTTAACCAAAAGCAACTCATAGTTTCAACAAAAACCTAAATATTCATTCAAACTTACAGCCACATAACTGTATATTTTGGGTTATATGTGACAGAAAATTAAATAGATTCTTCTTGAGGTAAAATGGAATGGTGAATTTAAAAATTTCTTATGTCTCATCTTATTTAGGATTCTCACGATTGCCCCTATGTTCAGAAATTTGCTAGAAGAATTCAAAGGATTCTCCATATAGCTGTAAGCATGGCTAGGATTCATTACACTAATATTTTAAGGATACACATCCAAATCATAAAAGAAAAAGACATAGGTGAAGTCTGGAGAAATCCATGTGACAGCTTCCTTATGTTTCCTGCCTCCCATGAGAAGTTCCATAGAGCATACTTTTCCTCCAGCAACACAAATGCAGCAACATATGTACAATAGCTATATTCATGGAAGCCCACTACAGATTCAGTTGCCAAGGTTTTTGCAGGGGTCTGGTCACATAAGCACCCTCTGTCTAGCGGGTGCCAACATTCCAGACTCCCAGAGGAAAGCAGGTGTTCAGCATAAATCTCATGTTCACCATTACCCATATTGTTTACCCCATCTAGGCAAAGTGAGCCACTTTTGTCAGTTAAATGTTGCCTGGGAACACTCTAAGAGCAAACTTCACAAATGCAGTAAAACCTTGGATCACAAGTAGCTTATTCTGAGAGTGTTCTGCAAGACGAGCAAACATTTCTAATAAATTTTAACTTGATAAACGAGCAATGTCTTGCAATAGTATGTGATGCTGAACGTCACATGATCACAACTGAGGCAATGGTTCTTGAAATTTGCTTTGATATGCAAGTGCTTTGGATTACAAGCATGTTTCCATAATGAATTATACTTGCAAACCAAGGTTTTACTGTACCAGACAAGGGCCATCCTTGCAAGCAGGCCTTTGTAAAGGAGAGCAAGGAGTCTCAAGTCTGCTAATTCTTTTTTGCACACCCACGAATTTTAGGTTAAATATATAAAGTCCAGAGACATCTTAATTGTCCAATTTAGATGTTTTCACTCTACCCTAGTTAAGTTAGACATTAGAGCTGAGCAGTTGTAGTTTCCTATGGATGCTGTACAAATGGACCACAAATGGGTTACCTTAAAACAACAAAATTCATTCCCTCACAGTCCTGGAGGCTAGAAGTCTAAAAACAGGGACATGATCTTTCTCAAGTCCTGAAGGAAGAAACTGTTCTATCCCCTTCTTTTAACTCCTGGCATGACTGGAAATCATTGACATTCCTTGGCTTACAGACACATCACTTCATCTGGCATCCTGCATGTGTGACTGCATCATTGTGTCTTTTTTCCTTTTGTATGGGCATCAGACAGGTTGGGATAGAGCCCACCCTATTTCCAAACTAGGTCACATTCACAGGCACTGGAAGTTAGAAGTTCAACTTATTTTTAGAGGGGACTAAATATTCGGAATATTCTCAAGGTCTGTTTCACTGTAAAATAGCTACAAAATGTACTGTTTAATTCATTGCTAGCCACTAAATGAAACAAAACCAAACAAATAGAGTGACAGTGAAAACAGGCTTGAGAGAGAAAGAGAACTGGAACCCCAACAGTGTACTGATAGATGTAAAAGGGTAGGATCCCCTGAGGACACCAGTGCTACAATTTCATGAGTCTCTGAGAAGGTAGCAAAGTGAAGGAAATACATCACGAAGGCAGAGGTCCTTACAGGAAGACAAACACACACACACAGTCTGCTTGTATATATATATATATATATATATATATATATATATATATATGATATATTTTATCATATATTGTATATTTGATATATAATATGTATATATGATATATATGTGATATTATATATACATATATATATATATATATATATATATATATAATTTACAGAACAGATTATCCTTTTTTTATCCTTATAAAGATGACCTAATCACATGATTTGATTTGTATTTATTCAAGCTTAAGATGTCTTTCTGTCTTGGAGCGCCTGGGTGGCTCAGTCAGTTAAACCTCCAACTCCTGATTTCGGCTCAGGTCATAATGATCTCACAGTTCATGAGATCAAGCCCTATGTCAGGCTCTGTGCTGACAGTGCAAAGCCTTCTTGGGATTTTCTCTCTCCCTCTCTCTCTCTGCCTCTACCCTACTCTCTCTCTCTCTCTCTTCCTCTCAAAATAAATGAATAAATAAATAAATAAATAAATAAATAAATAAATAAATAAATATTTTTAAAAAGATGTCTTTTTGTCTAAATCTAGAGACTTGACTCTTTCATTTTATATTATTACCACTGATAGGTACATAACTCAAGACTTGTTAAAATGACAACTAATTACTCTGGGCTCTGCATACCAAAAACCAATGTCGAATTCTATGTAACATCCTAAAAATTCTTTTAATTAGATTAGGAAAACAAAGACTTGGTCCCTATTTTATTGAGCTTGTGTATTAAGGGAAAAGACAAACAGAAAAAGGAGTAAGAGGAGAAAGAGGAGGAAGAGAGAAAGGAAGAAACAGATGAAAGAGGAGGAGGAGGAGAGACAGTAGCAGGAGGTAGACAAACAGGTGGAGAAAATAAATATGATTCTGATAGAGACCACATTGAGATGGGAAAGGGCTGTTTTACTGTTGAGAATTATTTTTTGGTGTAATTGCCTATCTTTCAAGACAGAGTGCAAATCTTCCTGCTAGCAGAAACTATACCAACAGAGCCTATCACCATGCCTCCTATGGAATAGGCACTCTTAAGAGATGTTTTGATAAAGTAAATGCAAGATGGAAAATAACAGATAGTAAGTGTAGGTAATTTGGCCTAAAGACCACATGAGGAATACAGGAATAATATTTGATGAAATGCTCTGTAAAGTTTTAAATTCAACACAATGGAAAATTGTATTATCAAGTGTTGCAAAATGTCTTATATCTACCAAGGTTTACTTTCTGGTTTTTAATGTAAAATATTTAACCCCATTTTAAGAATATTTAAAGGTACTATAAAGAGTATCTATTTTAGGCCAACTAAGTTGTGAATAAAGTTCTAATTAGTAAATTTTAGATTTTAAAGTTGAGGCAAAAATTCTAAATAAAAGATATGAATGGACCAGATTCCACATGACCCGTTAAAAATTGTACTATTATAATTAATATTGTATTTTTTACTTTGCCTGGGTCAGAGGCTTTTGCTGTGGCTTCAGAATCTGAGAAATGACTTTTCCTTTTAGTGACCGAGTATCTTTTAGTATCCTTTCTACCAAATTCCATTTTATCTCTCCTTTATTTACTCTTTATCACAATAACATCAGTTCTCAGTCATGGCCAAGTGTATTTTTCAAACTCACTGGTGGCTGAAGCCACTATTTTCCCTCTCCCCCTATGTGTCAGGAGTTGAAGAATGGCAGTAGATTTCCTCCTTAATTTTCCAGTACTTCTTTCTGTACTGTTGAATCATATAAGGGAACAGCAGACAGGATTCAGGCTGCACTGAGGAGGGAAATCATTAACTGAAACCCTTCACTGTACTAAAAGAGTCTACAGCAGTATTATAAGAAAGACTTATTTGTTTCTCTTGCTTAGCAGTTTATGGTGTTCCTTTTCTATATTGGGGAGAAAATCTGTTGTTATATAGAAAAAACAAATTTTGGCAGCACTTTTCAATATTTCAAATTACTTTACTAAAGTAGTTGTGTCTTTATGTGATATTCCAAAATCCTACTCATTTAATTTCTCAGTCTAGAGATTTAAAAATGGCCTGACTCTTTAAAGAATGGAGACTTGGAACAATAACAAAGAAGTCTGAGTATGGGTATAAGGTGCATTTAAAATACATTTCTATATATTTTTATTCTGTACTCCTGGAAGTGTAATTTTCTGGATTTCTTTTAAATTTAGTGTGATATGGGTACCTGGGTGGCTCAGTCAGTTAAGCGTCTGACTTCGACTAAAATCATGATCTCACTGTTGTGAGTTCGAGCCCCTCATTAGGCTCTCTGCTGTCAGCACAGAACCTGCTTAGATCCTCTGTCCCCCTCCCCTCTGCCCCTCTCCCTCTCCCTCAAAAATAAACATTAAAAAAACAGATTTAGTGTGATAAAATATATAAAAACAGACATCTACTCAAAATGGAGAAATACTACTTTTGGGGATACAAAATGATCTTAAAATATTTGACATATTTTACTGTCATTTTTTAAAACATGGATGCTATTACTTTCTAAATACTACTTACAGAAATTTAAACTTATTCATTGTGGAAATATAAAGATATTACAGGAATTCATATATAAATGAATAAAATATAATATAAATGAATATAATATAAATGTAGTCTGTCAGGGTGTACTTCAAAATTTCAAATATTCTAATTAGAATTTCATTCACAGAAAATGAGAGAAAGATCCATGGAAATTAAAGCTATAATATGTTGCACAAGTTATTTGCATGCATTAAGGGAAATGTAAAGTTTGAATATTCTCAAAATCCATTTTTCCCATTTGATGTGTAAAGGAAGAGTAGACAGGAAACTGGCAGAATGCTAATATTTTCTGTCCATAGTAGAAGAGGAAATTTTGATTACAGCACCATCAAATTTTCTTTTTCCCTTGATAGCCAGAAGCAATTTATATTGTCCTTCTCGGATTTTTCACAGATACTTCTTCACAATGGTCATGCAGTTTGGAAGAAAGCTTTATTACCAACTCAATGTTTTTCTTCCCCCCCCTCCCCCCCCGCCACTTTTTCTTGAAGGAAGAGTTTAAAATCTGAAGGCTCTCACCAATTTTAAACATACCGGTTTCCGCCAAGGTAAACACTTTCTACCTCCCATCTCCAGATGTATGTTTCTTCTCATGGACTAAGATAGTGAATTAAACATCGATATATCAACAATTTTGGTAGTTAAGAAAAAAATTATAATAAACCTGAAGTTACATTATAACAAATATTTTTATGTCAATGAATTCTTTGACTTACACTGAGGCATCAGCATATTCTCTCTTCCATAACTCAAGTACAAAAAAGGTATATCAAATATTGAGCCAAATTTCCATGCTAAAGTAAGGAATGGCTATTATTATATTTGCGGTAATTTTTTCTCTGTCCTTTTGACTAAAATGAGTCCACCAACCCTTTTTTGTGTAAATTTTTTACCTCTTTTGCATGTATATACTAATGAAAGTAAATATATGAAAACATTATTTTTTTTTAAATTAGAAAAAATCTTATCAAGAATCCTATTATGGTGGCAAATAATTAATTTGAAAATATAAATTGCTATTCTATTTTTTACTGATAGAAGCCTGCTTTGATAAAACATTTGCTTAGAAAACTTTATATGGCCTGGCGCTAGAGAAAATGTAGAATCAATATATGAAACATATTTTAAAAAATGTGGAGAATTGAAGTGGATAATTTGATAGAAAAAATAATAAAACTTATTTAGGGGAATAAAAGTTTACACAGAAATCATTTTATTTTTTAGTGTAGGAATCACAATGCTCCATCCATGCTGACATGAGCCGAAGTTCATAACCACTGAGTTTCTGGTTAACAAGCTTGACAAAATTGCCCTAGCTGGAAAAGAAGGAAGAAGACCAATTTTACACTCAGGAATTCTGCAAGCACTTCTGCCTCCATAGGGTTTGGCTTGGGTTAGAGGTAGGCTTATCACACCAGCATTTCCTTTATAACAATATGCTTTCAATATTGACAAAATAACTGCATCATTCCCAACATAAATTCCTGGTATTTTGTCAGCTGGTCTTGGTTTCTGTTTCCCTAAAAATAGAGCCTGAGGCAAGGATTTGGCATTGATAATTTATCTGGGAGTTGGTTCTAGGAATCACAAGTGAGGAAGCAGAGAAAAAGAGAGTGAGGAGAAAGACCAACAAACGGTGCACTGATGAACAGGTTTCCCCTGCAGACAATGGGAGTTCAATCTAGCTAGGCAACTCAGAGCAGAATGTGCGTCTTCATATTATGAACTTAGAAAGCAGATTCATTATTCTCTAACTTTGGTGCCTGATGACACCCAGCCCTTAGGCTGAGCAAGGCTGCATGGCTACAGAGAAGCTTTCATGATTAAGATTATTTGTTTGGTTTTGTATATATTTTATTTTTATACATATGATACTTCATTCACAATATATATCTAAACTTACCAGCCAAACCAAGAAGTTTAATAATTGACAAATTATAAAAATTTAATGACAAAAATTCCCAAAATGCTCTACTTTGAGAATTTTACAACTGAAAGTAGCACAAGAAACACTCGTATACTCTTTACCTTGAATCACCAATGGTCAACAGTATGTCTCATTTATGTTATCTCTTGCAATAGTATTATTATCGCAACCCAGAAATTTAACAGTATAATCTATAACAATACAACAATATACACTTCAAAGCTCATAACTTTAATTTACTCAAATATCCCAAAAGGTGTTTTGGGAGGGATATCTTTGACTGAGGACCCAATCAAATATCACTAGTGACATTTGGTTGGCATCTATTTTTAATCTCCTTTACTGTAAAAGGATCCCCAAAATTCTTTTATCACACTGATATTTTTGACAACTCAAATCAATTATCTTGTACAATAAGTCAAAATGTCAAATATGTCAAATTTTCCTGATGGTTAACTCATAATAATGGGGCGCCCATGTGGCTCAGTCAGTTAAACATCAGACTCCGGCTCAGGTCATGATCTTGCAGTTCATGAGTTCAAGCCCCATGTCAGGCTCTGTGCTGACAGCTCAGAGCCTGGAGCCTGCTTTGGATTCTGTCTCCTTTTCTCTCTGCTCCTCCCCCACTTGCCCTCTGTCTCTCTCTCAGAAATAAACAAACATTTAAAAAACTTTTAACTCATAATAAGATTCAGGTTAAATATTTCTGGAACTAATATAACAGATTATCTATGTACTTTCTATTGCATCTTGGCAGAAGTTTTATAATATTAGTTGGTTTCATAATTAGTGACCCTAAATTGGATCATTTGGATAAGGCAGCACTGCAACATCTCTCCGCTAGAAATATGTTTCCCCCTACTTGTAATCAAGAGATGAGAAATCTTTGTGGGATTTCTCCTTGTGTTTATGAGCATGCAAATATCCTTTTCCCTAACAAATTTTTACTCAATGATTTCAGCATCCGTTGGTTACCCTTACTGAAAACAGTTAATTACTTTGGTAATTGCAAAATAGTGATTTTTTAGTTTTGTCATTGCTTTCAGATTCATTATGCAAACTTTCCTAAGCAAAGAAGTGCCCCTTCTCTACTCTTTGGGTGTCATTGAGTGCTCATGAATTCTTTGGTATCCTGTAAAGAACTGTGCAGGGTCCACAATTTAACAGACGCTGGCAAAACAAAACAAAAAACAAACAAAACAAAACAAAACAAAACAAAAAAACCCAACACAAAACAACACAAAACAAAACCAAACAAAACAGGAATCTCTTTCTCTTTCTCAAATTCTCTCCCTTCTCCTCCTCATCCACCCTCCTCCTTCTCTCCTTCATTCTCTCCCCCTCTCCTGCTCACCTACCCACCTCTGTCTTATGTCTGTCTTTCTTTCTAACACCTTTGTGCTTTCTGGCACATTAAGGTGTTGCACTTTATACCGTTCCTTCTCCTGACCCAGAGTTGCGTATTTCTTTAGAGAAGTTCTTGATTCTTTTAGTAGAAATGGCATTTCAAAGTGAAATTCTGGACGTTAGATTGTCTCATGCCTCTAGGCCTTTTCAGTGACAAACTCTTATGTTCATACTGAATCTTACAATTTAAATCCAATACCATATAGTTCTTCCACATCTCATAGATTCCATATTTTTATATACCGTCTCCCAAAGTAAAGAATCTCATTCCAATAATGCCAAAACACATGTCTGCTCTATCCTATAATACAAATAGAAAATTTCCAGAATGGCTACTCCAATATCATAACAAACAATTCTACTAAGAATTTTTCAAGGTTCCCTTGCAGCCTTCCACTGTACCAAAAGGCACCTGTGAAAGAATGCACTATTAAAAAAGAAAAGGCAGGACACCTGGGTGGCTCAGCCATTGAGCCTCCGACTTCAGCTCAGATCATGATCTTTAGTTTCGTGGGCTTGAGCCCCACGTTGGGCTCTGTGCTGACAGCTCAGAGCCTGGAGGCTGCTCTCTCTCTCTGTCTCTCTCTCTCAAAAATAAATACACATTAAACAAAATTTTTAATAAATATTAAAAAATATTATATCCAGCAAGTATAAAAAAACAATGTCAGAACAACACCTAAGTTTTATAACCCACTGTAATGCATCTATTTAGATAATTTTTTCTTTGGCTTCTGGTTTAGTCCTTTTTGTATTTTTTGTAATCATATATCTACATATCAATATTGCAATATATTTTTCCTTAACTATATATCCTATAGATTTATTTATTGGGTGATAGAAATCTTCCTATTTTTTTTTTACATTTTTAAAGTTTTTATTTAAATTCCAGTTAGTTAATATAAGTGTAATATTAGTTTCAGGTGTACAATACAGTGATTCAACACTTCCATACTACAGCTGGTGCTCATGATAACAAGTGCACGCCTTAATCCCCATCACCTATTTCATCCCCCCTGCCCCCAGTAACCATCAGTTTTTTCTCTATATATGGTTAAAAATTTGTTTCTTGGTTTGCCTCTCTCTTTTTCCCCTTTGCTCATTTGTTTGTTTCTTAAATTCCACATAAGAGTGAAATCATATGGCATTTGTCTTTCTCTGACTGACATATTTTGCTTAGCATAATACTCTTTAGCTCCATCCATCTCATTCCTAATTTTTTTTATAAAGCGGAGAAAAAGAATGGCAATTCAGTTGTCATTATTGTTACATATCAACTATTAGTTATTTTTAGGCTTCTAATTGATTCTGGAGGCCTGTGTTTGGTTAGGGCTGTTTGATCAGCCTAATTGATCAACTCACTGGGCTGCCTGATTCTGCCCAGTGAGTTGGGTTTTTATTTTTATTTTTTATTTTTTTTTTAAATTTGTTTTCAACGTTTATTTATTTTTGGGACAGAGAGAGACAGAGCTTGAACGGGGGAGGGGCAGAGAGAGAGGGAGACACAGAATCGGAAACAGGCTCCAGGCTCCGAGCCATCAGCCCAGAGCCTGATGCGGGGCTCGAACTCACGCACTGCGAGATCGTGACCTGGCTGAAGTCAGACGCTTAACCGACTGCGCCACCCAGGCGCCCCCAGTGAGTTGGGTTTTTAAAAGTTTTATTCAATTTATTTAAACCAAAAAAACCCCCCAAATTTTCCCATCTCTCCTACCCTCAGCCCTCGCCTCTTGCAACCACCAATCTGTTCCCTGTATCTATGAACTTATTACTATTATTTTTAGATTCCACATACAAGAGAGGTCATACAGTATTTGTCTTTCCCTATCTCACTTATTTCACTTAGCATAATGGCCCTCAAGGTCCATTCATGTCTTACGTGGTCTTTATCCATTCATTCATTAATGTGCACTTATGTTGGTTCCATACCTTGGTATTGTAAATAAGGTTGCAGTGAGCATGGCGGGGGGGGGGGGGGGGGGGCATATATTTTTGAATTAGTGTTTTTATTTTTTTTCAGATATATACCCAGAAATGGAATTGCTGAATCATAAAAAAATCATAATTTTTTTTTAAACTTCCGTACTATTTTCCATAATAGCTATACCAATTTACATTCCCACCAACAGGGCACAAAGTGTTCTCTTTTCTTCACATCTCTCACCAGCATTTATTTCTTGTGTTTTTTGATACTAGCCATTCTGACAGGTGTGAGATGATCCCTCACTGTGGTTTTTTGATTCACATCTTCCGGATGATTAATAATGTAGAAAATCTTTTTATGTACCTGTTAGTCATCTCTATGTCTTTTTGGAAAACTGTTCAGAACTTCTGCCCATTTTTTAATTGGATCGTTTGGTTTTTGTGGTTGCTGACTTCTATAAGTTCTTTATATATTTTGAATATTAGCCCTTTATTGTATATATACTTTGCAAATATTTTCTCCCATTCAGTAAGTTGCCCTTTCATTTTGTTGATGGTTTTCTTTGTTGTGTAAAGTTTTTTACTTTGATGTAGTCCTATTTCTTTCTTTCTTTCTTTCTTTCTTTCTTTCTTTCTTTCTTTCTTTCTTTCTTTCTTTCTTTCTTTCTTCTTTCTCTTTGCTTTTGCTTTGGTATTAGTTTCAAAAAAGTATCTCTGAGTTATGTGAAAGAGCTTACCACCTGTTTTCTTCTAGGAGTTTTAAGGTTTCAGGTTTTACGTTCAAGTCTTTAATCCATTTTGAATTAATTTTTGTATATGGTGGAAGACATATCCAGCTTCATTCTTTTGCATGTGGCTATCCAGTTTTCCCAACACCTCTAATTGAAGAAACTACACTTTCCCCATTGTAGATTCTTGGTTCCTTTGTTGCAAATTAACTAACCATGTACATGTGGGTGTATTTCTAGGAAGCAGATGATAGAGTCTTTTCAAATTTTGACTGCTTCATAGAATAAAATTTAGTAAATAAATCATATTTAAAAAAATTTTTATCAATGCCTTGTGAATGGATGGATACTTATGTGGTTTTCAATATTTTGCTATTTCAAATAATACTGTATATAACCTGTATATAACCTGTCTGTGTGCTATTTTATGTGTGTTGTGGTGTACTTTCAAAACAGGATTATTAGGCCAAAGAATCAATGCCTATATAGCTTGATTAGATAGTGTTAATTTTTTCTCTATAGCGATTTTTAATGATCAATGAATCATATATTGTGTATGTATTGTAAGAAGCAAAATGTAATTAAGTAGATGATGTTTGGGTATAATTAAGAAGCAGGGAAAATAAATCTCATAACATTTTTTTTTTAACAAAAAGTAATACTTGTACTTTAAAGGTCTGATATGTGTGTATGTTTATCTGTGCAAAAATGTGCTATAAGAACGTATAGGGATTTGGGGAACTCAAAGGTAATTTGGATGTTAAAAAAAGACATGAGGTTATAACTGTTTGCTTTAATGTATAATATCTTTTGGGAATTAAGTTTTGAGATGTGTGTCCATTAGATAAAATATGATAAATAGCCTGAAGCTTTAAGATGGCACTTTATAAATATCAGATAATAAGTAAATATACTTTTTTAAAGCATTTATTTAAGTTATCATTAAATTTAAATCCAACTAATAATAACTTGCTTCCCTGCTTATTAAGAACTATGGTAGCTGCATTTTATTGTAAAATAGTGATTACACTCTATTGTATAGGATTTTATGCCTTATATTGCTAATTTAGTGACATATTTGTGAATATAATAAAGTACTTAACCTTCATTATGAAGGCAATTTTACCTAGACTTCAGTTAATTGTGGAAAAAAGGTATTTTGTACATATTTTTGATGAGTGCAAGTAAAATTTTCAAAGAAAAACACTATTATAAAATATAAAATTTATCCAAAAATTAAAAGTATTGTGACTTGGGCTTTATTTTCCCTTTTAAATAATTATCTACAAAAATCTCATAATTCATATTTTCCAGAACTGTGTATATGTAGTTATGTACAGGCAGAGGTCTACAATGTACGGCAAAATAGCAAATTATTTAGAAGATATACAGCTTTTAAACTCTAACAGATGTTAAAATATTATAAGACAAATTAATAATATTTGTATGTCTTTAATGCAAATTTCATTTACCAAAAGCCAAAACCATTCTAGCAAGTCAGTTGTAGGTATTAACTCCTAGAGATTACTAATAATGTTTTTTATTATAATAGCATTTTATGGTTTACAAAGCAACTTCTCAAGCATTACTTCATTTATGCTTCTCAAAAAGCCTGTGAGAATATAAAATTGCATTTTCGTTGTGTGGATTTCATTTATGAATAAGTTTGATTTCTGCAAATGTGTAATCAAAATGTAATACTTGACAATTTCATTCTTATGTTATTCTTCAAAATCTATGATAACCTGACAAAATTCAAGTTGCATCACTACTTCTGTAACTGATTCTTTTGCAAACAAAAAGGAATTTATTTGATGAAAAATCCGCATAGATACAGTTCTCTTCCCATTTTACAAGTTTAGTGGTAAAATGTTCCTAACATCCTAATTTGCTTCAGATTGCATTTTAAGATAATCCATAATATGACCTTAAAAAATTGAGAATGAATAAATTATTTCTTAGATCTCCTAATTACAGCACAATTTTAGTACCAGGGCATTAAAACAAAATATCTTGAAGCTGTTAGGCATCAAAAGAAGGCAGTTTCTGATGAGGTTAAAATTGCTGCGTATTAAATCTTGTGGTATGAAATAAAATCAATCTCTATTTCATCATTAGTAGAATGGTAGTTGAATAGCAATCATTATATTCAAAATGTTGGTAATTATGTAATACTTCTACATAACATACTTTCTAATATTATTATAAAATAACATGAGCTGGAACACTTTAATTTTCACTTGTATGAAGCCAAATTATCAGAAGAATGAAAATAATTCCTTCTAAAGGCAAGTTCAAGGAAATCCTAATCTGGTATATACTTATT
The DNA here is from genome assembly GCF_018350175.1 of Felis catus. Taxonomy (NCBI): domain Eukaryota; kingdom Metazoa; phylum Chordata; class Mammalia; order Carnivora; family Felidae; genus Felis; species Felis catus. Next base: position 31,496,923 of record NC_058385.1, on the reverse strand, counting down.
TCCTAATTATAATTATAATATTGAAAGTAAAAACATGTTTTTTGTAACATGAGACAAGTTATAAGAGAGACCTACGTTCACAGAAATGTAAAATTTACAACATTCATCTTAATGCTTCACTTTCCGATAATATTCAATAGTATATTTATAGAATTTTGGACATGATATTAAGTAATTTTATCTTACCTTAAAATAGAACACAAGGATATCTTTCTAAGGACAATGACTATCTGATTGGGCTAAAATTTTATTGCTTTTTGCACATGTGATAATTAATCACCACTGTCCTAATTTTTCTAATAAAATGATACATAGACTATTGTCTTTTTTATTCATTCATTATCACAGAATGATAAGGCCAAATGCAATGTAACATGCAAATATTTTACTTGAATATTTTAGTGAGCTTATCTTTAATATGATTTTTTTAAATGTTAAAAACATTTTAATGGGTACATCTATTTTTTCAATTTTTAATATAAAATTTATTGTCAAATTGGTTTCCATACAACACCCAGTTCTCATGCCAACAGGTGCCCTCCTCAATACCCCTCACCCACCCATCTCTCCCTGCCTCCTCCAATCAACCCCCAGTTTATTCTCAGTTTTTAAGAGTCTCTTACGGTTTGGCTCCCTCCCTCTCTAACCTTTTTTTTTTTACCCCCTTCACCTCCACCATGGTCTTCTGTTATGTTTTTCAGGATCCACATGAAAGTGAAAACATATGGTATCTGTTTTTCTTTTCCTGACTTATTTCACTTAGCATAACACTGTCCAGTTCCATCCACATTGCTACAAAAGGCCATATTTCATTCTTTCTCATTGCCAAGTAGTATTCCATTGTGTATATAAACAACAACTTCTTTATGCATTCATCAGTTGATGGACATTTAGGCTCTTTCCATAATTCGGCTATTGTTGAGAGTGCTGCTATACACATTGGGATACGAGTGCCCCTATGCATCAGCACTCCTGGATCCCTTGGGTAAATTCCTAGCAGTGCTATTGCTGGGTCATAGGGTAGATCTATTTTTAATTTTTTGAGGAACCTCCACACTGTTTTCCAGAGCGGCTGCACCAGTTTGCATTCCCAACAGTGCAAGAGGGTTCCCGTTTCTCCACATCCTCTCCAGCATCTATATTCTCCTGATTTGTTCATTTTAGCCACTGTGACTGGTGTGAGGTGGTATCTCAATGTGGTTTTGATTTGTATTTCCCTGATGAGGAGTGACGTTGAGCATCTTTTCATGTGTCTGTTTACCATCTGGATGTCTTCTTTAGAGAAGTGTCTATTCACGTTTTCTGCCCTTTTCTTCACTGGATTATTTATTTTTCGGGTGTGGAGTTTGGTGAGTTCTTTATAGATTTTGGACACTAGCCCTTTGTCTGATATGTCATTTGCAAATATTTATTCCCATTCCATCAGTTGCCTTTTAGTTTTGTTGACTGTTTCCTTTGCAGTGCAGAAACTTTTTATCTTGATGTAGTCCTAATAGTTCATTTTTGCTTTTAATTCCCTTGCCTTTGGAGATGTGTCCAGTAAGAAATTGCTGCAGCTGAGGTCAGAGAGGTTTTTCCCTGCTTTCTCCTCTAGGGTTTTGATGGTTTCCTGTCACATTCAGGTCCTTCATCCATCTTGAGTTTATTTTTGTGAATGGTGTAAGAAAGTGATCTAGTTTCATTCTTCTGCATGTTGCTGTCCAGTTCTCCCAGCACCATTTGTTGAAGAGACTGTCTTTTTTTTTCATTGCATAGTCTTTCCTGCTTTGTCAAAGATCAGTTGGCCATACATTTGTGGGTCCAATTCTGGAGTCGCTATTCTATTCCATGGGTCTGTGTGTCTGTTTTTGTGCCAATACCATGCTGTCTTGATGATTACAGCTTTGTAGTAGAGGCTAAAGTCTGGGATTGTGATGCCTCCTGCTTTGGTCTTCTTCTTCAAAATTCCTTTGGCTATTCGGGGCCTTTTGTGGTTCCATATGAATTTTAGGATTGCTTGTTCTAGTTTCGAGAAGAATGTTGGTGCAATTTTGATTGGGATTGCATTGAATGTGTAGATTGCTTTGGGTAGTATTGACATTTTAACAATATTTATTCTTCCAATCCATTAGCACGGAATGTTTTTCCATTTCTTTATAACTTCTTCAATTTCCTTCATAAGCTTTCTATAGTTTTCAGCATATAGATCCTTTACATCTTTGGTTAGGTTTATTCCTAGGTATGAAACTTGAAATTAACCACTGGAAAAAGTCTGAAAAACCTCCAAAAGCATGGAGGTTAAAGAACACCCTACTAAAGAATGAATGGGTCAACCAGGAAATTAGAGAAGAGATTAAAAAATATATGGAAACAAATGAAAATGAAAATACTACAATCCAAAGGCTTTGGGATGCAGCGAAGGCAGTCCTGAGAATAAAATACATTGCAATCCAGGCCTATCTCAAGAAACAAGGAAAATCCCAAATACAAAATCTAACAGCACACCTAAAGGAAATGGAAGCAGAACGGCAAAGACACCCCAAACCCAGAAGAAGAAGAGAAATAATAAAGATCGGGGGAGAAATAAACAACATAGAATCTAAAAAAACTGTAGAGCAGATCAATGAAACCAAGAGTTGGTTTTTTGAAAAAATAAACAAAATTGATAAACCTCTAGCCAGGCTTCTAAGAGAAGGGAGAGGACCCAAATAGATAAAATCATGAATGAAAATGGAATTATTACAACCAATCCCTCAGAAATACAAGCAATTATCAGGGAATACCATGAAAAATTATATGCCAACAAACTGGACAACCTGGAAGAAATGGACAAATTCCTAAGCACCCACACACTTCCAAAACTCAAACAGGAAGAGACAGAAAACTTGAACAGACCCATAACTGCGAAGAAATTGAATAGTTATCAAAAGTCTCCCAACAAATGAGTCCAGGACCAGATGGCTTCCCTGGGGAATTCTACCAGACATTTAAAGCAGAGATAATACCTATCCTTCTCAAGCTGTTCCAAAAAAATGGAAAGGGAAGGACAATGCTCAGGCTCATTCTATGAAGCCAGCATTACTTTGATTCCTAAACCAGACAGAGACCCAGCAAAAAAATAGAACTACAGGCCAATATCCCTGATGAATATGAATGCAAAAATTCTCAATAAGATACTAGCAAATCAAATTCAACAGCATATAAAAAGAATTATTCCCCATGATCAAGTGGGATTCATTCCTGGGCTGCAGGGCTGGTTCAACATTCGCAAATCAATCAATGTGATACATCACATTAATAAGAGAAAAGAAAAGAACCATATGATCCTGTCAATCGATGCAGAAGAAGCATTTGACAAAATTCAGCATTATTTCTTAATAAAAACCCTCAAGAAAGTTGGGATAGAAGGAACATACTTAAACATCATAAAAGCCATTTATGAAAAGCCCATAGCTAATATGATCCTCAATGGGGAAAAACTGAGAGCTTTCCCCCTGAGATCAGGAACACGACAGGGATGTCCACTTTCACTGCTGTTGTTTAACATAGTGTTGGAAGAACTAGCATCAGCAATCAAACAAAAGGAAATCAAAGGCATCAAAATTGGCAAAGATGAAGTCAAGCTTTCACTTTTTGCAGATGACATGATATTGTACATGGAAAACCTAATAGACTCCACCAAAAGTCTGCTAGAACCGATACATGAATTCAGCAAAGTCGCAGGATACAAAATTAATGTGCAGAAATCAGTTGCATTCTTATACACTAATAATGAAGCAACAGAAAGACAAATAAAGAAACTCATCCCATTCATAATTGCACCAAGAATCATAAAATACCTGGGAATGGGTATATCTAAATAATTGCTTGGTATCCAGTGATTTGGTGAGTCAGAGGGAGAGATAATTTTTTAAAGTTTTGGAGTTGCTGGGTAGGAACAGAATGAGAATGTAGCTGTCATATTCCAAAATTAATGAATCACTGGGTACAATGGAATGATGGAAAAAAATTAATTAATTTGAAATCATTAATACTCATCAATATGTTTGAGAACTTTGGCTGGAATTGAAAGTTACTGATCGGGAACTTAAGGCATGGCTTTGCAAATGGAAGAAATATTATGTGCTTATTTACTTTTTGATAAAGAAGATCTAAACGTATTTACAAATAGAGATGAAAGGGTCAATCAGAGAAGAAAATAAGTTTATAAAAGGCACATAGCTTCATAATATAAAGGTAATAATACTACCTATCTCAACCACCCACACCCCCAAGCATAGAGATCAAGGCATTCTACCTATACAGATGCTTGTGACTAATGTTTCATATGGTGTTAATGACTGCCCTGTATTGTTGCAAATGCTTTCAATTTCTGTCTCATGGAGAGCTCAAGAAGTAACTTTTGGGTCTCTCAGAGCACTGTAAAAACAGAAATGTCATACACCTACTGCAATGTTGTATATGGTCCCTCCCATGTCAGACTCACATTCATCAGAGCAGGCCTCAGTTCTACTACCTTTCATTGATTTACTTATCCTATTTTAGTTTAGTTTAATCCATTTATTTTTAAATGTTTATTTATTTATTTTGAGAGAGAGAGAGAGAGGTAGCAAAGAGAGGGAGAAAGAGAATCGCAAGCAGGCTGTGCGTTGTCAGCACAGACCAGGATGTGGGCTTGATATCATAAACTGTGAGGTCATGGCCTTAGCCAAAATCAAGAGTTAGATGCCTTGATGAACCACCCAGGTGCCCCATGATTTATTTATTTTAAAGATCAAAGTATTCTACTATAGTATTTGGCACAAAAACTATGTTTTAATTATGAAAACAAAGTGTACAGATACTTTCTCTTAAAGCATTTATAGTCATGCAGAAATTCCTGAAATAGTTAACACTGACTAAACATAATCAAATCAAGGTATACTCAATATCTCTATATTAATATATTCATTATAACTCTCAGTTGACTCCATGCAGACCTCTGCGAAATCCCATACACAGGCTGACACTGCCTCTCTTTTTCTTAAGAGAGCTAATAATAAAAATGAAAATTTTATCAAATACCCTTTATAAGTAATTATACACCAAGTTAAATTGTATCAGACTTACCATTTTCTTTAGATCATGCACATGTTTCCAAAGGACAGAATATAAAAATGAGAGAACTAAAAGTTCTGAGACTGATTAATGGAAACCCCAATATTTAGGGTTAGAAGTAGGGCGTGATGAGAAAAAATTGAATTACAAATCATAAAGTTAAAAAACAAAATAGAATAAATACCTTGGGTGTCCTGAGGAAAGGGCATTTGAGGAAAAGCTTACTAATGGTATCCAGACTCACAGAATAAGAACTAAAAGAGAGATTTAGTATCTCTAGTGTCTTTTATTTAAATTGATTGAGGTGGCATTCACATAACATAAAATTAACCATTTTAAAGTGAACAGTTCAGTGGTACTGTATCTCCTTTTACATCATAAAATCTGAGAAGCAGAAAAGATTTTAGATATTATCTACTCTAGGGACAGGTGCCAAAAAGAATTTTTTTAAGTTTATTTATTTTTGAGAGAGAGAGAGAGAGAGAGAGAGAGAGAGAGAGAACCAGTGGGGGAGGGGCAGAGAGAGAGAGACAGAAGATCAGTAGCCAGCTCTGTGCTGACAGCAGAAAGCCCAATGTGGGGCTCAAACTCACGAACCAGAAGATGATGAGCAGGGCTGAAGTTGGACACTTAACCAACTGAGCCATCCAGGCATCTCATGAAATTTTTTTACTATGCTATGGAATATACTATATTAAGCTTTTACTTGGATATTTCCTGGGGGTTCTAGTGTTTACTTTTCTAAACATCGATGATTCCCTAGAGGTCAAGCTTGCTAAGATTTTCCTTTTTAAAGTAAAAACCCCTGAATAAAACCTGGCCTGGTGAGCAAAAATGCCTCCTTGAAGAATGTCCCAGCATTGAAAATCTACCCACGGCTGAACTTTAGATCAAATTAAGCCTCAAACCTTAGTCAATAACCAATTATGTTATTTGTCTTCTGTCAAGCACCCAGTTTCTCTATGACCATTTATCTACCTCTTAAATTAGGTTTGCAACATAAAATACAGACATCCTTTAAATTTGAATTTCACATTTTGTTTATTTTTTCAATCTGTTCTTGTTTTTGAAAGTTTATTGTTTTTTTAGTAATCTCTATCCCCAACGTGGGGCTCAAACCCACAACCCCAAGATCAAGAGTCTCATGATCTTCTGACTGAACAGCCAGGTGCCCCTAATGTGAATTTCACTTTTTAAAAACTACTTTTAAAATAAGCTTTCTCAAATATTGCATGAGATATACTTCTAGCAGTCCCCCATATCCTTGAGGATTTATGTTCCAAGAACCCTAGTGGATGCTTCCAACCATGGATAATTGCACAACCTATATATACTATGTTTTTTTTCCTACATATATGTACATATGATGAAGTTCAATTTATAAGATAGACACAGTAAGAGAAGATTAACAATAATGCACACTAAAATAGAAGAATTATAATAATATATCATTACAAAAGCTTTGTGAATGTGATCTCTCTCTATATATATATATAAATATTGGGTTACTGTATTCAGCCTTCTTCACGTGATGATGTGAGATGACAAAATGCCTACCTGATGAGATGAAGGCAGGTGAATGATGTAGGCATCATGACGTAAGGTTAGGCTACTATATTTACTTTCTGACAGTACATCAGAAGGAGGATCATCTGCTTCCATACTGCAGTTGACTGTGGCTAACCGATACCGCTGAAGAGGACATTATATACACTGAATAATTTATGTGTTGTTTGAACTTTAAATTTAACTGGGTATCATGTATTTCATGTGCTAAATCTGGAGACTTGAATTAAAACTGAACATAAAACTAGACGTGCTGTTTTTCTTTCCTCCATTTTCTTTCCAGAGGAGATTCTTCTGACTGCCCTTTCTCTTGCCTCTTTAAAAGAATTGAGGGTTGGGGTGCCTGGGTGGCGCAGTCGGTTAAGCGTCCGACTTCAGCCAGGTCACGATCTCGCAGTCCGGGAGTTCGAGCGCCGCGTCGGGCTCTGGGCTGATGGCTCAGAGCCTGGAGCCTGTTTCCGATTCTGTGTCTCCCTCTCTCTCTGCCCCTCCCCCGTTCATGCTCTGTCTCTCTCTGTCCCAAAAATAAATAAAAACGTTGAAAAAAAATTAAAAAAAATAAAAAAAATAAAAGAATTGAGGGGGACTGCTGATGGGAAACATCTTTTTTCCTTAATCCCTTTTCTCCCTTGGTACACAAATTAAGAGCACCTTCCATTTTTAAGTACTAAAGACAAAAGCCTCAGTAAAACTCAAGAAATCTCTGATTTCTGAATTGAATTGCAATAACTTAGCATTTTTCAGTTGAGTTCTTTAAAGAATTTCTTTTTTCCGAAGTGATTGTCAGTAAGACATACAGATTCTTTATGTGCAAAATAATTTAAATTGATGCTTTCCCGTGCTTAGAAAGTCTGTTTTGTTGTTGTTGTTTGTTTGTTTGTTTGTTTTATTTTTTCCTGTGACCAAGCAGTTAAGTTTAATTCAATAAAAGATATTAAGGAGTCTAAGTGTGGATTCATTCAGGCCTCATTTTCCAAAGAGCTTTATTTGCAAATACTTGACATTTAAATATTATGTTTTATTTCTCTATTAGTTTTAATTAGTTTTTTAAATTTTTTTAAAGTTTATTCAATTTTGAGAGACAGAGAGAGACAGAGCCTGAGCGGGGAAGGGGCAGAGGGAGGGAGACACAAAATCTGAAGCAGGCTCTAGGCTCTGAGCTGTCAGCACGGAGCTCAACGCGAGGCATGAGCTCACAAACTGCGAGATCATGACCTGAGCCGAAGTTGGACGCTCACAGACTGAGCCACCTAGGCACCCCGCTATTTCTCTATTATTTTTAAAACCACAGAAGAGAGAGGTGTAAATAATTCTTTTGCTAAAAGCCCAACACCATACCAACACCTCCTCTCCCATCCATCTACAATTTTGATTAATTTATGCTGATGCAATACAAAGGTTCTGAACCTAGGGTTGGTTGGCTAATGGGTCTCTGATCCCTTTGACAGTGTGTAAAGTTTAAAACTATACAACTATGAGTATGTCCCTGGATGAGAAGGTATAATGTCGGCAAATTTTCGAATTATTCAGAGATCCACCTGCTTCTTTCTTTTCCCTGCCAGTCTCATTCAGCTCTACCTAGAATTAATGAAACACTTTCTACTTCTCTTCTTTACATATTTTTCAAGTCATCTTCCACATGAGTAGAATGATAGTTTTAAAACTACACTACAAATCACTGAAAATGTAGCTCAAGACCTTCAACTAGTGAACAAAGATCTTTATGATTTTGTTCCAATTTTTATCTATCCTCTTGTTATAAAATTCTTCCCATTTAGTTTAATTTCTAAGTTATTAGACCAGATTAGATCTTACAAATCAAGTGTTATGAAATATGTGCTATTCTTTTGTTTATAGTATAGTTGACACACAACATTCATTAGTTTCAGCTATACAACATAGTGATTCAGTAACTCTATACCTAATGCTAGGCTTAGCACACGTGTAGCCACCATCTGTCACCATACAATGCTATTACAGTACCATCGAGTATATTCCCTTTGTTGTACCTTTTATTTCCACGACATAATCATTCCTTAACTGGAAGCCTGTACCTCCCTCTCCCCTCCACTCATTTTGTCCAACCTCCAAGCCCTTTTCCTCTGGCAACCATCAGTTTTTTCTGTGTATTTATAGGTCTGATTCTGCTTTTTTCTGTTTGCTTATTCATTTGTTTTGTCTTTTAAATTCCACATATAGGTGAAATTGTATGGTATGTGCTATTCTTGAACTTTGAAATATCACTAATTGAGGAAAAGTAGTTAGGAAGTCCACAAATTAGATATGGTTCACCAGGGCCATAATACATCAAAATTGGCATTAGACACTTTCATTGTATTTATTTAATGCACTTCTCCCTGAAGAAATACTCTAGGGGTGCCAGGGTGGCTTGGTTAAGCATCTGACTCTTGGTTTTGACTCAGGTGATGATCTCACAGTTCATGGGTTCAAGCCCTGCGCCAGGCTCTGTGCTGACAGTGTAGAGCCTGCTTGGAATTCTCTCTTTCTCTTTCTCTTTACCCCTCCCCCAGATTCTCTTTCTTTCTCTCTCTCTCTCTCTCACTCTCTCTCTCTCTCTCCCTCCCTTTCTCTCAAAATAAATAAATAAACTTAAAAAATACTCTAACATGTTCTCAGTGTAAATGTACAAGAATGTTTATATCATCATTATTTACAGTAGCCCAAATCTGAAAATAACCCATTGTCCATTAACAGTAGAATGGATAAATAAACTAGGAGGCTGGCTCAATGGAATATTGTATAGCAATGCAAACTAACGATCTGTTACATACAACATGGATAAATCCCAATGGAAAATGCTGACCAAAAGTATTCAGTTTCAAAAGAGTATATGAATTGCTCACTTACATAAATTTCAACAGCAGGCAAAACTATTCCATACTGTTAGCTACCAGGAGAGTTTTTAATCAAGGGATCTTCAGAGTCACTCAAAAACACATTCTAGTCAAACTTATGTATTAAATATGTAAAGCCCAAGGTCCTCTTTACCTATAAATCTTACTTTTTCTTACTTTTGAGTTTTCCCATGTGCTGCTATTCTAAGAGGAATGTTCCTCCTCTGTCTATATAATTAGACTTACATGTCTCTAGAACTTATTTTTTCCAGTTTTTCTTGTTTCTTTTAGTCTAGGTTCGATATCCTTCCTCAGACTTCTATGGCATCCTGTGTTTTCTTCTATCATGACATTTATCTCAGTGAATTATAATGGTATATTTTTAGATTCATGACTTTTATAAAAATTTGTGCATTTGCCTGGGTATCTAGTTCTCTTCTGCTCAGGTTTGACCTATGCTGGGTCAAGTTTTGAAGACGACATATGTACATATGTATGGATATGGATATATAAGAAATAGAATAATTCCTAGATCAGGTAATAGAATTATGGTGACTCTAAATTGAAAATAGGTATTCACAATATCACCAAAAATAATTTTTGCTTTTGTCTTTTCAGTGTGTTCAATAAATTTCACAAATTATTTTATGAATTATTTTTGCTGAAAATATACAGGTCCTTCTGTATACAACATTTTCCACACTTTTGCATTTATGGAAAACTTTGAATATTTGTTTCAAGCTTCTTTACATTTTAAAATAAACGTATAGTGCCTGTTCGACAGGATTTTATTATATATTATGTCATTTGGATTCATGATAATTCTCTTTGGCAACTAAAAATCAAGGATTTGTCTAAAATATTACCACATTATCCCTATATCAAATATTCTTTGTACAGGAGTGCCTGGGTGGCTTAGTCAGTTGAGCACCTGACTCTTTAGCTCAGGTCATGATCTCATGGTTTGTGAATTTGAGCACCACATTGGGCTCACTGTCGTCAGCAGGGAGCCTGCTTCGGCTCCTCTCTCCCCCTCTCTCTGCTCTTCCCACACTCACACTCTCTCAAAAATAAACATTAAAAATTAAAAAAAAATCTGTGTACAGAAAAAACAGAATTGTAAGTGTGCCAATGGTTACCATTTTCTAGATTGCTTTTACTTTTACTCAAAAAGTAAAATTACTCAAATTTCTTGGAGCAATCTTTAAAATCCACCCTTTTATCCTCCTATTTGAAACCAGGCACCAATTGACCCTATCAAGAAAGAAAGAAAGAAAGAAAGAAAGAAGAAAGAAAGAAAGAACAAAGGAGAGAAAGAAAGAGAAAAAGAAAGAAAAGCAAAACAAGAATGAAAACCCTGTTTTGTTTCACTTTGCTACTCAGTGTTATTCACTTAGACTGAAAATGATTTAATAGTTTCCCTCATTTGAGAAAAATCACATTTTTAGAGTATAAATCAAACATAAGATGAAAGAAAATGATTTCTGTTAACATTTAAAAATCAAGTTCATTCATTTAAAATAGTTTTCTTTTGGGTGGCCAATTGGTTGCTCAGTGGGTTAAGCATCCTACTTTAGCTCAGGGCATGATCTCAAGGCTTGGCTCATGAGTTTGAGCCCTTCATTGGGCTCTCTGCTGTCAGCACAGAGCCTGCTTTGGATCTTCTGTGCCCTTCTCTGTCCCTCGCCAGCTTGTCTCTGTCTCTCAATAACTAAATAAAATAAAATAAAATAAAATAGTTATTTATCTTTGTTATTTATTAATGGCACAGTGCTCCTTGTAAATGCTTATATTTGACCCAAAAAAAATTACCTCCATGTTAATGATGTATGAATTTGTAAAGGCTGCTTTTTGATATCCTCCTACTCTACACTAAGAGCTGTCATTATTTAATGGTTGAGATTCGTAATCTAGTTACAAGACCATTTTATACTTAACTTGCTTCCTCAGGATATATTATTTTATGCTCCCAAATCTGAAGATCAAAAACTCAGTATGAATGTCAAAGCCATTATTCAGGACACAATACCACATAATATGTATCAGCATGCCTGCAGAGGCTAATCAGTTATAGTTTGTTAAAGTTACCAAATATGGTTTGTTTGAGATGAAGTTCATGTGATGAGTATGGAAGAGTTGAATTTATGTGAAATAATCACTGAACAATACTGGAGAAAACATATAATGTCTGAAATCTCCTTCTTAAATCTGGATTTTTGTCTCTTAAGCATACTGTTTTTCTAGTATTTAATTCTCACAAATACATCTTTCCCTTTTATCTATTTACCTGTGAATTACCTGTGAATGCTGACTTAAACTGTTCTGCTCACTTTATATGTGAGTTGGGTTTCTACAGATGTAAGAAAGTGAAAACAGCATATCGTTTTATAATTTTAATGAGGTGGAGTAAGCTGGATTGATTGTAAATTTATATAATGGCTAAAACTTTTATAACTAACTTAAACTAACTTAACATTGTTAAATTTCTGATCCTGTTATAAATTTAGTCATGTAAATTCCATGTTTGTTTTTGGTTATAGAATTAGATTTAATGTTTATAGCTTAACACTTGACTATAAATTTTTACTTATAAATACTCTATTGTGCATAGTCTATGAAGTGTTAACATATCAAAATATTAAATAAAGGTTTTTTTTCATTTTCCCATTTCCTGGCATCTGATTTGGTCCCTATTCATTTAGAAGAATACACTGATTTGTGGGAGATTAAGAATGATAGCAGACATTTAAAGAAAAACAGCCAATACACAGTTTTTCAGAATCAAAATAGACTCAGAAATCCAAGATTAAAATACTAGTGTATTAGTTTTCTAGGGGACCGTCACAAAATAATCACAGTCTGGGGGGTGTAAACAACAGAAATTCATTTTTCAGAGTTCTGGGGTACAGAAGCCCAAGATCAAGGTGTTGGCAGATTTGGTTTCTGTCTTTTTCCTTAGCTTGTAGATGGCCATCTTGTCACGTGTCCTCACATGGCCTCTGCTCTGGCCTTGTGCATCCCTGGTGTTTCTGTGTGTCCAAATCACCTCCATGCATAAGGTTGCAGTTAGATTGGATTGGGCTCACTCATATGACCTCATTTAACCTCAATTCCCTTTTTAAGGCACCATCTCCAAAAACAGTAACATTCTGAGGTACTGAGGGTTAAGACTTCAATCTATGTATTTGGAGGGAACAAAATTCAGCCCACCACAATGTGCTGAATGAAAGCACTTTGTGAGTATTCATGAGTGAAGTCCTAGCTAAAACAACAAAGTGGAAGAAGGTAGAATCTTCCATTTCTGACATTCTGTAGTCCAGGGAAGTATATGTGTTCCCTGGGATAGGACAGGGAAGCCAATAAGAGAATTTCTGGAAAGATTCATAGTTTTTCATGCTTGAGAAGGGGCTTGTAGTTGTTCCTAGGGAGGGAATTGGGCATTAAACCTCCAGTAAATTTTTAGAAACATTAGAGTAGAGGGGTTTGGATCAGTTTCCCCACTGAAGATCCAGGGAACAATAAGCCCACTGATGAAACCATAGGGCAGCCACTGTTCTAGGACACTCACAATACAATGCATAATGGCTGGAGGCAGCTTCACGGAAAGTTTTGCTCCTAAGTCATTGGTTAGTCATTTCCTTTTTGTCCCAAATAAAGGCAAAGAAATTAGCTAGAGAAAGTGATCCGTGGTGTGACAGGATGACTCAATAGCAAATAGAGTGGGAGGTGGATGTCACATGAGGCAAGACTACTTAATCAGATGACAATATATCAAGATTCTGACTCCTGCAGACTCCAACATGAGCATATGCTGATGAAAAGTAGCCAGAGATGATTGTACATTTTGGCAGGTATCAGCAGAAGATGGCCATGGACCCGGTGTTTTCCCAAAAAACAGTGGCAGAGAAATCTTCATATATTTGAAATGAATGGAAAACCACGACATTCTGACACAATTTCCTTTCAATAGCCTAAACATTTAGTAATTGCTAACTAGACAGAATAGCGGCTTCAAGAAGAGATTGAGATATCAGGGCACCTGGGTGACTCAGTCTGCTGAGCATCTGACTCTTGATTTCAGCTCAGTTCATGATCTCACAGATCATGAGATGGAGCCTCGTGTTGGGCTTTCAGCTGACAAAGCGGAGCCTGCTTGGGATTCTCTCTCCCTCTCTCTCTGCCTTTCCCCTGCTTGTGTGCACGCTCTCTCTCAAAGTCAATAAATAAACTTAAAAAAATATATGTTTTTTGCATACATAAATTCATAGACTCTGAATTTTTATCTGGTAGACATTTGTTTTTCAAAAGATAATTAAGGTATGCATGTTTGTATGATACCTGGGGTAGGGTATAATTTTACAATCTTTTTTCTTGTCCCCACAGCAAGACAAATGAATTGTTACTATGGTTATAAACCTTAGACTAGGCAAAGTTTCAAACTCTACTTTGTAAGACATATCTTTTTTTTAATAGAATCTGAGCACCTAAAGTTGTTTAAATAAACAACACAAAAACCGTAAATATACTGTGAGGAGGCAGGCAAATATTTCACATAACATGTTTTCAGTGAACAGATACCAGAAGGAGACTAAGGATGTAGGCACCTTCTTGTCAGTAGAATAATGAAGATTTGATAGCATGTGAGGGGTAGATTCAAGGTTAGGAGAGGACCCAGATAACCCTGACCTCAGAAGAAAACGAACAGTGAAATAGAAAATGCATCTCGAACTCTTCCACTACCTTTCTGCCTTGCTTAGACACTTTCCTCCCAAATGCACAGATCATAAAAACTGTCAGCAATATGCACCTGAATAATGCATCAGGAGATTGGAAGTTACTAAAAGGAAACAAAAAATCCCAAACTGCTGAAACAGCAATACTACCTACCATTACTGAGAGTGTCAGTTTATGACAGAGTTTACTGGTAGTTTCCGTTACTTATGTGAAATAGTTCATAATTCATAAGGAAACATTCTTGCTTATTTGTCCCACACAATAAAATTAACTTAATCGTTAGCACAGGGCCAGGTACTGATGGGGTAGTTATTGTATCAGCTTTGTGATCTTAGACAGACTTAATATTATTAGCCTCAGTTTTATCATCTATAAAATAGGGAAAATGTTAATTTGAGAGGTCTGCTTTTGAAATTAAGAATTTAATTGCCCTTAACAATATAATTAATGTTTCTTAATTATAACATCATCTTTACAAATTTTGAGGCCACCATTTCTGGTGAGGTTTTAATATTACAAAAAAAAATGTTTTCAAAGGGGACAAACTTTGTGGCTGGGATAATTTATACTTTGAAATTCTTAGGTAAATTTCTCAATCGTAAATAAGAGCTGAATATATTCTGCACAAGGAAATTGATTTGGGAGATAAGAGCTAAATATATAAATTCACATTAGTGTATTGCTTTAAATACACTGGTGTGATTAGGCAAAATACCTGATAACATTTGCCTATTACTTTACAAGAATTTCTTAAAATATTGTAAATATAAATTCCCAGGCTAAAAAGGAGAAAAAGAGAAAAAGCTGGATAAAGTCCTAGAGCCAAGTATCTATAATTGAATACTAAGTGTTCTGAAATAAAAGAGGGTATAGAAATTAAATAACCTGGTTTTCCTTCGTTTTTAAATCTTAATTGTTTGGGGACTGTCATAGGATATAGTTAGACTTAGCAATTGTAACTTTCCCTATGACTAGTTTTCATTGAACAGCATTATTTTAATGAACAAAATAATTTTACCTACAGATTAAGAAAAACATTTTCCAAACTTATTCAGTGCTATTGTGTTCAGAATAGAATTTTAGTCCCTAGAAACCAGGGACTTATGTCTAATTAATAGACTTAAGTAGAATCTATTACTTGACCATCAAATCTCTCGAATACTCATATTTAAGTAAACATTTTTGATTTGTGCTAACAATTAAATTAGAATGAAATCCAATTAAAGTTCAATTAGCAATTTAGAGATTTAGATTTGCAGAATGTGCAGTGAATTCTAATCTTCTTTCAGTGACTGATTGATTCATGTGCATGTTCAGAATATTAAGCTCTTACATGTTCCTAATAGCATTTTTATTTTCACATGCAGTGCGTATGCTGAGTTAGTCAATGCTTTCTAATAAGTCTTATTCTAATAAAAGCAAACTGGAACTGATAATTGGTGTTATAATCAACAAACAAAATAAATCAATCTAAGTGAATCTAACAATTCTCTTTTTTCTTCACTTAATATAATCATGATAAAATATTCTGATGTGCTCCACAAGCAATCTGTGTGTGAGCTGCTTTCTCTGTGACTACAGTGAATATTAATAGAATATTTTGTAGAAATAGCAAGATTTTTTAAGTTAGCAATGTAGTTTATGCGAGAAAGAGGATTCAAACAAAAGAATAAGCAGAGCTCTATTTGAAGGAAAAAATGAAAATTCATTATTTATATGCCAAATAACATAAGACTTATAGGATGCAGTCTTCAAAAATGTTCTCTAAGCAAAATTCTCCTTAACTGTGGTCAACTTTTATTAGACTATAATAACATATTGCAAATATATTTTGAAATCAATCAAACAAATAGACTGATACATAGTCTGACCACATACAAAATATCTGAAATCATGACTAAGTCAAAATTCAGACTATTTAGTTGTTGTACATCAGTGTACAGCATTACGTGGTCTATGTCTGGAGGTAGAATACTGGATGATCCCATGCTATAAAACCCCAAATGCCCACTTTGAAGGCAATTCCAGGGTTATGGCGATTCCCTTAGCAACAAGTGCTTCAAGCAGTGTGTGCCTTGCAAATTACTTCTAAGAAGTATCTGATATTAGGAGCCATGCCTCATGACACAAAGCAGTCATCCACTCAGGGGATAAAAAGAATAAGTGCTTCTCAAGTCAGCAGTTAGGACCTTAGCATCAGAAAATCGGTCAGCATGATCTCAGTACTTAGCCAGGAACCACAGGGAGGATTCCAGTACCAGGGAAGAAAAGAAAGCACGGTCTCAGTTCCAGGGAGGTAGGCAAAGGCAAAAACAAATCAAGGGACTAAAGTGATTATTGATTTCAAAAACTAAAAAATAAAGTAAAACAGAAAGGAATACCCCTCTTGACCGACTACTTCATTTCTGAAAAATTCTGCAACTGCTCTGCATTATTAGCTATCAGTAGTCCCTGGGGCCCTGTACCTTTTGTAAGGCATATAGTATGTTTATTAAGAACATAAAGTCTGGGACCACATCGCCTGACTTTAAATCTCACCTCTGTCACTGTCTAGCTGTGTGACTTAGGCAATATACTTTAACCTCTCTGTGCCTCAATGTTGTGATCTGTGAAAAGAATATTAAAATAATAGTATATCTAAATCATAGAGGTATTGTAATGATTTCGTTTGTGAACACAGATAACATGCAGAAAACAATACATACCATATTTAAAGTTCTATATAAGTTCTTTGATAGTAACGATTTCTTCACTGGGGTGAAGAAAATCGCTGACTTTATTTTTTTTTAACTGCAATTTTAGGTTGTTAGAAAATTGGGAGTAATTAGTGGTTAATGTCATATTCTAAAGTCAATTTTATGTTATCTTTAAAGTAAAGACAAAGAAGAGGGAAATTTGAAAGAAGAAAAGAAAGTATAAAGTGTATAAAGAAAGTATAAAGTATAAAAGAAGAAAGTAAAAGTTATCTCTGAGCTTGACCATACCCAAATCACTGGCCTGGATTTGAAGGTTGACCAGAAAGATAACTTGGAATTGACTTAGGTTCTTTTACTTTGTTTTACTACCAAATCATGGTACAAGCTGTGCAAAGGACATGTTCAAGACCAAACATGCCTGTGAGTGGAAGCAGTCCTTTAATGCGTCAGCATTTCTTAATGAGCCACAGCCAAAGTTCATGGGTCAATACAGCCAACGTGGAGTGAGATATCCTCGGGGTGAGAAGAACCAAGAATGATGAGCACATTGTCTTCCGTAACACTAGGTTGTGGAAGGCCTTGTTAGCACTCAGAGATTCATTCTATTATGGAAGGAGAGTGTTACTTTGAATAAAGGGAAAGGAGAACTTTGATAGGAATTTAGTGGGATCTAGGGAGAAGGACTTAGAAATATGATCTTCGAGAAAAAAAAACTAAAGATTTCTGATTTGACTTTCATTTTAAAGTACTCTGAACAAAAAATAAAACTTAAATGGCTGAACCTGATACAGAGTCTGGACTAGATTATCATTGTGAAATTTCATATTGCTTTTAATATTGACTTTATTACATGTTAATTAGTTCAGTTTAAATTGTAAAGATAGGGGCGCCTGGGTGGCTCAGTTGATTGAGTGTCCAACTTCAGCTCAGGTCATGATCTCATGGTTTGTGAGTTTGAGCCCTGCATCGGGCTCTGTGCTGACAGCTCACCCAGGACCCTGCTTCAGATTGTCTCCATCTGTCTGTCTGCACCTCCCCTGCTCACACACTATCTCCCTCTCTCTCTCTCTCTCTCTCTCTCTCTCTCTCTCTCTCAAATATAAATAAACATGGAAAAAATAAAAAATAAATAAATGGTAAAGATAACTGCAAATAAAAGTATAAATTTATAAAAATAAAATATAAAATTACCAAATATGAGGTGAACCTTCTAAGGTCCTATGGAAATATTCAAAACTTATAATGTCAATATTCTACCATTTTGGACTTTATGAATATTGCCCAAACTCACTGTTACATCACAAGAGTTAAAACTGTTTTAAATTAAAACATTTAAATGTTTAAAAAATGAGGAAATTTATCACTTTCTATAAAACTTGTGAAATTTGGTTAAAGTTTATCATAAATACTTCCAAAATGAAATAATAATATTTTAAATACATGAACTAAAATTTTAAATCAATATTTTGCCTTACCAAGGAAGATATACCGATATGAAAGCAGCCCAAGTGTCCTTTGAAGGATAAATGGATACATAATGGAGTATTACACACTCATAAAAAAGAATGAGATCTTGTCATTTGTGACAACAAGAAGACTTAGAGAGTATCATGTTAATTGAAATAAATCAGAGAGAGAAATACAAATACTATATGATTTCACTTATATGTGGAATATAAAAAACAAAACAAATGAATAAGCAAACAAAAAAGAAGAATCAAACCTACTGATACAGAGAATAAACTGATGGTTGCCAGAAGGGAGGGGTGTCGAGGATGGACAAAATGAGTGGGAGACACAGGCATCTGATTATGGAATGAATAAATCAGGAGAGTATAAGGTACAACAACATAGAGATTACAGTCAGCAATATTGTAATAGTGTTGCATGGTGACATATGGTAGCTACATTTGTGGTGAGCATAGTATAATACAGAGTTGTTGAATTGCTGTGTTGTATAACTGAAACTCATGTAACATTATGTGCCAGCTATACTCAAATACCTATTAGAATGGTCAATATCTAGAACACTGACAACACCAAATGTTGGGAAGGATGTGAAGCAATCGATACGGAAGAATTGCTAGTAAAAATGGAAAATGCTATGGCATTTTGGAAGGCAGATTGGTAGTCTCTTACAAAAGTTACATACTCTTATCATACCATCGAGCAATTGCTCTCCTTGATATTTACCCAAAGGAGCTAAGAACCGAGGTGCACACAAAAACCTGTACAAGAATATTTATAGCAGCTTTATTCATAATTACCAAACTTGGAACATACAAGATGTCCTTAATTACTTAACTGGTTAATAAACTATGGCACATTCAGAGAGTGAAATATTATTCGGTGTGAAAAACAGATGAACTACCGAGTCATGGAAGACGTGAAGGAATCTTAAACGCATATTACAAAATGAAAAGAAGCCAATCTGAAAGGCTACTTAACTGCATGATTCCAACTACATGACATTCTGGAAAAAGCAAAACTATGGAGAGAGTAAAACGATCAGTGGTTGTCAGGGGCGGGGAAGGTGGGGGATAAATAGAGCACAGAGGATTTTTAGGGCAGTGAAAATACTCTGTATGATACCATAATGATGGATACATGTCATTTTACATTTTTCCAAACGTGCAGAATGTATAACACCAAGAGTGAGTCAGAATGTAAACTATGGACTCTGGTTGACTACAATATGTTAATATAGGTTCATCTTTGGTAAAAAAAAAAAAAAAAAAAAAAAAAATATATATATATATATATATATATATATATATATATATATATATATATATATAATTCTGGTGAATAACATTGATAATAGGGAAGCTGTGCATGTTTGGGGGCAGACCGTATATTGGAAATCTCTGTACCTTCCTCTCAATTTTGTCATAAACCTAAAACTGTTGTAATAAAAAAAAGTCTTTAAAAAAAAGAACATAAAATATATCATGAATCCAAATGTGAATTTATTTTTCTTTTTCTCTAAATCCAGTTCTCTTTCCCTCTATAATTCATTTTGTGTGTGTGTGTATGGATGAATAGAGCTCTCTTTTTAAATTTGCTCTCTAACTTACAATTTACCTTAATATACATAAAGGAAAAATATAACACAATATTACTTTACAAATATGTGGGGATATATTTATATATAAAGGATCTTATATTTATATTTGTGATTATAGTAGTGATTATGCTAAGTAATAAGCCAGTATATGTTTTAATTGGAATAAGGTAGCTAATATTGGACTTGTAATTATTCAACTTGAGTGTGTGCTGTTTTTTTTAAGTTTATTTATTTTAAGGGAGAGAGAGAGAGAGAGAGAGAGAGAGAGAGAGAGAGAGAGAGAGAGAGAGAAAAAACATGCAAATGAGCAGGGAAGAGGCAGAGAGAGAGAGAGGGAGAGAGAGAATTCCAAGCCTGAAGCAGGGCTCAAACTCATGAACCATGAGATCAAGAGCTGAGCCAAAATCAAGAGTCAGATGCATAACTGACTGAGCCAACCAGGTTCCTGAGTGTGTTTTAACTGAGTTTACGGCATGTGTAATTTTATTGGGGGAAAAATGAGTTGATAAACACTAATGAATTTTTGATTCATTTAATATTAGAAAGTATTAAGAATAGAGCTAACTATATGGGAGAACAAAGAGCTGATTATAAAAAAAAGGCTTTGGCTTTATTTTTTATAGCTGACTGCATATAATACGAGTGTAATGTATGAAGCCGTATCTTCCATTTTCCTTTCATTTGGTAAAGTTTCAGACAGCTGTAATTTTGAATTTTTGTAATTTTGAATTTTTAATAATGCAATCCTGGCAGTAAGAATGGACTGTGTCACTGTGCTAACAAAGACTTGTTGTAGAACTTGAAAGATAACACACTTGGAAATTCTGAAATAATACAGACTCTGCAAAAACTTGGAGAGTAAGCGAAATAGTCTCAGACCAATACAATGTGGTATCTCAAGGCTACAATGTGGCTTGCTGTTCTGTTCATCCACTTGTCATAGACTATGCCATTTTCCTTACAAGTTAATTATTGATGTCGTTAAGGCTCTTTTCTAAATACAGTACTGTGTTTCTTAGTGGAAAAAGGATTTGTTTTTTCATGAAAATATTTAAAATTAAAGCCAGAAATCAGATTGTGTTCTACATTCATTAAAGGACTTCATAATCATTTCTAGACATCAGCAAAAAGTTCTAGTCCAGTTTATTGTCTATTTAAAGGACAAAATTGATAGGCTCCTAAGACTATGAAAAATAAGATAGGGATTCTGATTATTATTTTCAATAATTTCGACCACTTAAGTAAATGTGGTTCAAGATAGATGCAAACATTTTAAAAGAAAATCTGATATTCAAATAATCCCAGTAAGGAAGACAATGCATCTTCTCAAAACAAGCAAATACACTCATACTGAGAAACCTCTAATTTTAAATGAAATTTTCAGAAGTTGGAGAAAGGACACCTAACAGGGAATAAAATATCAGAAGTAACCTGAATCTATAAATATAAGAAAGATCTGGACTTGAGCAAAATGATTAGAACCATAAAACTATGTTTTGACATTTTTACCGAAATTTCATATACAATTGGAAAAGTAATACACACATGGTTTTTAGTAATAGTAAACAGGACAGACACTAACCAATAAAAAAGAAACCCAATTTCTTCTGTGCCACAACTCTTCCGGACTTCTTTACACAGAAGCAAAACAAAGCTGCTTCTTGCCTGAGTGCCCTTCCGGGTTCCGATCCGGGGTGCTATTTCCTTCTCTACCACAAGGAGAACCAATTGCTTCCATCTCTTCAGGATCGTTCACAGTTTTAAAGTAAGTTTCTCAGCTTCATCAATCTTGGCTCCAATCATCCTCTTGCTTCTATTATTACCTTTGACTTGGAGTTGAGGAAAAGAGCCATCCATATAGGATAAATCACCATTTTGTTAGGAAAGCCAGAGGTCTTTCACTCAATATATAGATCAATATAAGGATAAATTACTATTTCATAGTATCTTTCCTACATATTGAATAAGTGAACATGTTTTTACATTTATTAGTGTTTTATTTAATTTCTCAGAGTAGAACTTAAAAGTGTTCCCTCCCCTAAACTGCTTCACAGCTCTCATTCAATTTTATTCCTAGGTCTTCATACTTTCAAAACTATTTTAGATATTTATCCCTTTATATTTCCCAAATTGTTATTGTGTATGTACAATATATTGTTTCAATGGTTATTTAATAATGACTGTCGGGTGCCTGATGGGCTCAGTTGGTTAAGTGTCCAACTTTGGCTCAGGTCATGATCTTGTGGTTCGTGAGTTTGAGCCCCACGTCGGACTCAGTGCTGACAGCTCAGAGCCTGGAGCCTGCTTCGGATTCTGTGTCTCCCTCTCTCTACCCCTCCCCTGCTCACAGTCTGCATCTCTCTCTCTCTCAAAAATAAACATTGAAAAACATTTTTAATGAGTGTAAAAAAAAGATGGAAATTCAAATCTAAAAGAAAATGGTATGTGAAGCCTGGGCCAGAGAGAAAGAAAGAAAGAGGAAAGGAAGGAAGGAAGGAAGGAAGGAAGGAAGGAAGGAAGGAAGGAAGGAAGGAAGGAAGGAAGGAAGGGAGGGAGGGAGGGAGGAAGGAAGGAAAGAAGGAAGGGAGGGAGGGAGGGAGGGAGGAAGGAAGGAAGGAAGGAAGGAAGGAAAAAAGGGAGGAAGGAAGGGAGGAAGGGAGGTAGGGAGGGAGGAGGGAAGGAGGGAGGGAAGGAGGAAGGGGAAAGAAAAGAAAAAGAGAACAACAACAAAAAAGCAAGCAAACAAGCAAGCAAGCAGGCAGGGAAGAAAGAAAGTTTGATACACAATCCCAGAGGGATTTCCAAAAGCTAAATACTTCTACCTAAGAACCAGAATATCCTTGGCAGCAAACATTTACTCTCCCCATTGCAGATATATGGGGCTAAGGGGTTGTGAGCAGAGGTGATGTTTTTTTACAAAACGTGTAATTGCTGGTTTAAGACTTATTATTCCTTTCACTTCTGCAAAAATCAGAAAAGAGTCATGATGGATGATAGTACCACAAGATCAATGGAGCCTGAGTTCTTACACAGAACAGTTGGCTATGGAAAAATTTTTGTAATTACAGTAAAATTTTATTGAATATAAATTAATATATTTGTGTTAGGTTATTGACATTTCTGAAGTTGCTAAGGAGGCAAAAAGTAGCTTGTAATGACTAATAGAGCAAAGCGATTAGCCAGGTAAAGTGCTCCAAAAGCTGATTATTACCTGTATTCTTATGTAATGTCAATTGCCCTTCTTGTTGCATCATATAAGAGGATACATGATACATATACACACATAGCATCATTGATGGTGTTAACCACCATCACTTGTTTAACACAGTTTCCTAAGTTTCTCCACTGTAAAGTTATTATTTTTCCCTTTCCCTACGCTAGTTTTTGAAAGTGTCAAAAAGTCAAGTCCACCATCAAGGGGAAGTAGAGGAGGAGAAGCCCAGCTCTGGATAGGGGGTTGATATATACCCATATAATAGGAAATGCTTCTGTAAGAAATATATAATAGTTTTATAAGTTCCTAGTTTCAGTGTGCTAATATTTTGTTAAGGATTTTTACATGTATATTCAGGGGTGATATTCACTTGCAGTTTTCTGTTCCTGAGATGCTTTTTTCTAGTTTTGGTATGACAATAATACTAGACTCAGAATAAGATGTTGTCATAGACTGAATGTTTGTGTCCTCCCAAAAATCACATGTAGAAATTTTAATACCCAATATAAGGGTTATATTATGGTTTGTTGCTTAAGCCATCCAGTCTGTGGTATTCTGTTATGGCAGCCTGAACTAAGACAGATAAAAGTATTTACTGCTTCAATATTTTCTGAACAAATTTGTGTACAATCTGTATCACTTCCTTATTAAATTCACAATGAAGACACCTGGGTCCAGGCTTTTATTTGTTGAAATATTTTAAATTACTAATTCAATGCCATTACTTTTTAAAAACCGATTGAGATTTTCTATTCATTTTTAATTAGTTTTAATAATTTGTATCTTTCTAGGAATTTTTCTACTTTGGTTAAGTCATCTACTTGGTATAAATTTGCTCATAATTTTCCCTTATAAATATTTTAATTACTATAAATTAGCTAGTGATGTTCTCTCCTTCCTCGTTTTTTAAATGTCGTTCGTTTTTTTTCTTAATCATTCTAGGTAACAGATTATTAATTTTGTGGATTATTTCTAAGAATAACAGTTCAGTTTCATTGTTGTTTGTCTTTATTTTCCGGTTTTTATTCCTTTTTTTAAAAAATCCTTATTATTTTCTTCTGTCTGCTTGCTTTGGTTTTACTTTGCTCTTCTCTTCGCAGTTCTTAAGGAGGATGTTTGGTTATGGATTTGAGGCCTTTTTTCTTTTTTAATAGATTCACTTAAATGAATCTATTCTTGTTTCCTCTCAATATTTCTTTTACATTTGACAAATTTCCTTCAGTTTAAAATACTGTTGCGATTTATTTTTTGACCTGTAATTTAATTAGAAGTGTGTTCAAGGTTATTAAGCCTTAAAATGTCTAATCTACTGTTAATCCAATCCAGTGTATGTAGTTTTTCTCTGTAAAATCTGATTTGGACTTTCGGCTCTCCTCCATGCCTCTGCTAAAATTTATGAACACACAGAATACAATGATAATAATTATTCAAATGCTCTTAAGTCTAAATTCTGTGTCAATCTGGGTTGATACCAGATTGATTAAATTTGTTCCTCGTGGGTTTTATTTTCCCTTGTCTTTGCTTTTTTTCACTGGATTGCAGAATCTGTGAATTTTATCCTTTTTTGTATCCTTTTTTAAATCCTCCATAATTGAGTTTGTATTGGAATGTTTTTAAGTTATTCAGAAACATTTGTTGGGTGGGGGGTGGAGTTGGTAGAGGCAGGACTAGAGTAGTAATCACCTAGGGCTCATTATTTCCATTCTGCAAGCTCCAGATAATGCCCTGTGAAACACGAAATTTTCCAGCCTGACTGGTGAGAAGAGGCAAGTTTTCCAACCCAGGGTGAGCACTAAGCATCCTTTCAGGTACGTTTTCCGCAGCCTCTTGTAATTGCCTCACATGATTTGGAGGGAGAAGGGCAGCTTTGTAGACTTCAGCGTTCTGTCTCTGCTTGGCTTCTCCTAACCCATAATATATCTGGTTAACTAACTGTAGCCAGTGTATCCTCACACTTTGTGCTCTGTCTCCTCAGCTCAGGGAGTTGGCCTTGCTCTGCTTGGTTTGACTTCCAAGTGTCATGGACTGGACCCCTTTCCAAATCAGCAAGGTGTGACAGTCAAAGTGATCATCTTATTTGTTTTCTATTTTGGGGGGATCGCTGATTTTCATGAATTCCAATGTCTTGAAAACCACGGTTTCATATATTTTATGTTTGGCTGTTTCAGACATGAGGGTGTATCCAATTCTTTTAATCTATCTCAGCCTGAAGCAAGAGTCTATTATTTATTTTTAAGGATATGGAAAATTCTGAGGTGAAACCAGTGGTAAGAATCATTGAAATTTTAATATTTCTTCCTCCAACTTTCAAGGGATTAGATTGATGGAGACCCTTAATTAGATTAATTCATATAAATATATACGCGGGTGTTGATGTATATATGTAAAGTAGTCATGTGCTGATTTTTATGTGAGACAGATTGTTAGATGCCAGTAATACCTGTGAATGTATGAATGTTTTACCATAAAGCTGAGTTCCCTATTTCCTTAACCATTTCTTCAGAAAGAAGTCATCAATAATGATCCTGTTCATACTTGATGCTTAAATAAACATCAAGAATACCAAAGTAAATATTCCTCACTTTGATCTGTTTTGCCATATAAATTGGGAGGAGGTGACAGCCTAATCATTGTGTGAGGTGCTTTACATAAATTATCTAACTTAATAACTGTAACAATCAGTGAGGTAAGTTCTATTAGCCCCACTTTACAGATGAAGTTAAGGCTTAAGGCGGTCATGTGCACACAGATAGTACATTTAAACTTTATTTCAAACTTAGGTCTGGCTGACTCCAAAATTCATTCTGCCTCTAATTACAGTATGTTCTTCCTATTTATAGATTATAAAAGCACATGGAATTTCATTTCTTTTCGATTTGCATTCTTAAAGTAATCTGTCTCACAAACATACATAACTATAGGACATTCACATAAAGGTGCCAGTATTTTTAAAGGAAGAAAAACTCAAAGCCAACAAAAATAGTTTTGTATTAGATGTATGGCTATTCTTTTGGTGGATGAAATTTGATAAAATAGCAAATGCATAGACATCAATAGGGCCAAAAGTATGTTTCTGGAATTAATTACTTCTTTAATATGTTTTGCAAAGGAGAACACTTACTATTCCTGGTAACTCATTCAATTCATTTTGGTTCTGGGTAACAGGTAACATAGTGCATATTACATATTAATGTAATTAATAATTCATATTACTAATTTAGCATACATTTTACACATTTTTTAAAAACATTTATTTATTTTTAAAGAGAGTGAGAGATTGAGAGCACGCATACAAGAGAAGGAGAAGGGCAGAGAGAGAGAGAGAGAGAGAGAGAGGGAGACAGAGAATCCCAAGTAGGCTCCACACTGTCAGTGTATATCCTGACTCAGGGCTTAGTCTCACAAACCTTGAGACCAAGACCTGAGCTGAAATCAAGAGTCAAACGCTTAACAAACTAATCCATCAAGGTGCCCCTGATTGTATTTTTAAACTAAATTTCATGTTTCAGCAATACTGAAATTTTCTGTTAAAAAATATAATTTTATTTAATAGATTATTGAACAAATAAGATAATCCATTTAGGATTTAATTTTCAAATCTATCATGGCAGAAATTTTGCTAGATATTCCTAATATCCACTCCTTTCTCCTCCCTTACAACAGAATAAAAAGCTGCAGTATGTAGTTGGATACATTTATAGTGGCTAAAAATAATGGGTGTAGGCGTACAGAGATACAGAAATAGAGGTGGGATTGTTTTGTGGAAGGTCATAAAATGGGGAGCACTTTCTACCCCATCATCCATTTGGCTGTTTGGCTGTACATAAAGTGGTGAAATCTATCAGTCACTGAGAGAATTATGGAGGCTAAAACAGTAATGATTCAACTGCCCTTAACACAAATCCCCAAAAAGAGTAGCTTCAGCAGAGCATTTCTCTCTCATGTGAAATTTTCTAGAGGCAGAGTTCCAGGGAACAAAGTTTTCAATCTGGCAAACTAGATTCTGCTGCTAATCACTTTCATCCTCCATAATCTGTGGCTTAGAAAATTAAATAGAAATATCACCCATAGTACAAAATTATTGAGAGAATTATGCAAGGAAAGATAAGGGTATTGAGGACAGGTCTAACGGACCTAATGTTGCCCCTAAAATAATAAAATGACAGATGTAATATAAATAGTGAATAAACTAGGTCTGTCTGGGTGGCTCAGTGGTTTAAGCGGCTGACTCTTGATTTCAGCTCAGGTCATGATCTCACAGTTCATGAATGTGAGCCCCAAGTCGGGCTCTGCTCTCATCACAGAGCCTGCTTTGGATACTCTTATCTCCCTCTCCCTGCCCCTCCCCCACTCGTGCTCACTCTCTTTCTCTCTCTCTCTCTCAAAAATATATAAACATTAAAAAAAATTAAAAATAGTGAATAAAGTAATTATTAAAGAACATTTTTGTGAACTGAAGCAAAACCTTAGTATGAAATTTAAAAAGACTAGGGGCACCTGGGTGGTTCAGTTGTTGAGTGTCCAATTCTTTGTTTCCACTGAGCTAATGGTCTCATGGATGTAGGATTGAACCCCATGTCAGGCTCCATTTGCTGATCTGTGGAGCCTGTTTGGGATTCTCTCTCTCTCTCTCTCTCTCTCTCTCTCTCTCTCTCTCTGTCCCTCCTCTGCTTGTGCTCAGGCCCACTCTCTCACTCTCTCACTCTTTCTTTCTCTCAAAATAAATAATCTTTAAAAATAAAAAAAAATAAATAAAAGGACTCAACCTGTTCCAGGAGGGATTGTTGTTTTAAAAAAATCCACTTAGACATAGTGTGATTAACTTTCCATAATTCAAATACAATAGAAAAGAATGATTTCTATGAAAAAGAAGTCTAATGTTCATGCATACTTGATTCTCCTTTTCTTCTGTGTCTTTGGAGGTCCGGAATTCTCTGCTCCTCAAAACTGTGGTGTGGTTGTATGTGTTTTTCAGGACAATGAAATATAAGCAGACATAAAGCATCTCACTTCATAGTGTAAGTATTTAAAGTTCTCTACTAACGGGGCGCCTGGGTGGCGCAGTCAGTTAAGCGTCCGACTTCAGCCAGGTCACGATCTCGCGGTCTGCGAGTTCGAGCCCCGCGTCAGGCTCTGGGCTGATGGCTCAGAGCCTGGAGCCTGTTTCCGATTCTGTGTCTCCCTCTCTCTCTGCCCCTCCCCCGTTCATGCTCCGTCTCTCTCTGTCCCTAAACGTTGAAAAAAAAATTAAAAAAAAAATAAGGTTCTCTACTAACTACCTGTTGTTCTCCTGCCCTAGTGACTGTGGAAGTACATGTTAATATGGAGGTGCCACATGATTAAGCAGACTGGAATACAGAGGCAACACATAGAGGGCAACAGCTTGGACAATGACCCTGATGCTCAGATGGCAACAGCTTGGACAATGACCCTGATGCTCAGATGGTAGTAGTGAGTGAGAAACATACCAATGACATAAAAATCCACTGTGATTTAAGAATGGTTCATCCGAACAGTTTTTAGCCATTGTTTTCAATATTACTTTGTAAAATTCACACTAGTTTAGAGATACATATTACCAACTTTGCTATCATAGTTCTTTATATTCCTTTTTTTTTCCTTGAGCTTTAGTTTCCTTTTGCTTGAAATAGATCCTGTAGATATGGGAGGACTTTTTTTTTTGTAATTGTTTTCTCTTCCACACCACACCAACAAGAATCTATGGGTAGTAAATTCTCAGTCTTTCTTTAAAAAGATGTTTTTGTTTGTTCCCCACGTTTTACATATCATTTACATGCTTTTCAATAACATTTTTAAAGATAGAAGAATCTCTCACTCATATTGGTATTAACAAGTCTATTGCTGTTTCTTTAGAAAAATCTTTTTCTTCACTCTGGTAAAACGCAGATTAACGTCTGTGAGACAGAAAGAAGACTTCTCCATAAAATCCAACTCATGAAGGGCAACACACATGGACATGAACCCCATTTACCAGACCTCGATGGCATCTGTGCACATATGCACCAAGGCAACAACAAATCTGGCTCAGGTACTTGCTCTGTTTCCTGGTTCACTTTCTCCAATTTCATTGGAATGCTTCCCCGTGTGATTTCTTATTTGTATTCCTCAAGATTTGTGCTTTACATATCTCATTCATGCCTTTTGTCAACACCAAATATATTGTCCTTATCTTTTGAATGTTGTTCAATTCTAATTTTTCTATTCTTGTCCATCTTTTGGAATTATATTAGTCATGATTAATTTTTTAATTTCATTTTATCATATCTCTTAATCTTTTTTAAAAAAATTATTTCATATCTCCTTATTTTCCTGTATTCAGTTCTGAATATTTTCCTCAGTTTTATCATTTAAAATATATAGTCTCTCATTAGTTTACTCTAAAATGCAGTTTACAGTATCCCTGGTGGTATTTCAAATTTCAGTGAGGTGATCTTTATTTCTAGATAATTTATGTAGCTCTTTAAAAACATGGAACACTTTAACAATAAAATATTATCTATTGGAGTTCCAGTTTACTTATTTGTGTTTTTAGTTATTATAGGTACACACACACACACACACACACACACACACACACACAAACACACAGAATTTGCATGTATATGTGTTTGAATCAGTGAAGAACGTGTAGGAAGCCAGAAATGTCACTTCGACCCAGCAGTGACAAGGAGCCCATTCCCTCAGGTGTGACTAGAGACAGAACAGGAAATCTTGACTTCCATCCCTCCCAGGCTACTAGATATCTAGAACAACCACTAAAAATGCTATAACTCAAAGTAGAT
This sequence comes from Felis catus, assembly GCF_018350175.1. NCBI lineage: Eukaryota > Metazoa > Chordata > Mammalia > Carnivora > Felidae > Felis > Felis catus. The sequence continues at coordinate 31,466,912 of NC_058385.1, read as the reverse complement.
CATGGACTTATATATAAAACATAGATCCATATTTTTTTTAGGAAACAACGAGAGAGAGAGAGAGAGAGAGAGAGACAGAGAGACAGAGACAGAGAGACAGAGAGAGACAGAGAGAGAGAATCTATGGAATCCAGGGCCAGGTGAACAATTCTTATATTTGACACCAAAAGCACAAGAAAAAAAAAATTAGTAAGTTGAATTTCATAGTATTAAAAACTTTTGCTCTTTGAAAGACCCCATTAAGAAGATGCAAATAGAAATTAAACAGCAAAAGGAGATATTTGCAAAACACATATCTGACAAAGGATTAACACTGAGATCATATAAGAACTCTACAAACTCAACAGATGGTAGCCACACTTGTGGTGAGCATAACATAACATATAAAAAAGTTTAATCCATATGCTGTATACCTGAAACTAATGTAACATTGTGTGTCAACTATATCCCCCACCCAAAAAAGGAAACAATTTCCTTTAAAATGGACAAAAGGCATGAAAAGACATTTCACTGAAGAGGACATATAGATGGAAAATAAAGCACTTGAAAAGAGGTTCAACATGCAAATTAAATCCACAATGAACTATCACCATGCACCTATCAAGATGGCTAATATATAAAAAAATAGTGATAATAGCAAATGATGGCAAAGATACAAAGAAACTACATTACTAATGCATTTCTATTATGTGTTTATAACATTGTACATCCACTCTGGAAAAGCAGTCTAGCAATTTCTTTCTTTCTTTTTATCCCAGCTTTATTAAGGTATAATTTCTTTATAAAAAACTGCCCATCTAACATATTTCACTTAGCATAATGCCTTGTAGATCCATTCATGTTGTCTCAAATGGCTTGACCTCACCCTTTTTAGTGGCAGTATAATATTCCACTGTATTTATATGCCAAATCTTCCTTGGCCATGTATCTTTTGATGGATACTTAGGTTGCTTCCATGTATTCCTTATTGTAAAAAATGCTGCTATAAACAAGGGGTGCATATGTCTTTTTGAGTTAGTGTTTTTGTTTTCTCTGCATAAATACCCAATAGTGAAATTATTGGATTAAATGGTATTTCTATTTTTAATTGTATGAGGAAACTCCATACTGTTTTCCACAAAACCTATGCCAATTGACATAGCTACCAACAGTGCATGAGGGTGTCTTTTTCTCCACATCCTCTCCAACACTTGTTACTTTTTGTCTTTTTGATTTTAGCCATTCTAACAGGTGTAAAGTAACATTTCATTGTAGTTTTGATTTGCAATTACTTGATGGTTAATAATGTAGAGAATATTTTTAGGTACCTGTGGACTATCTGAATGTCTTTTTGGAAAAATGTCTGTTCACATTTTCTGCCCATTTTTCAACTGAATTATTTGTTTGGTGTTGAATACTTTAAGTTCTTTATATTTTTTGGATATTAACCCTGTATCAGATATACCATTTGCAAATATCTTGCCCCATTCTCTAGGCTGCCATTTTATCTTGTTGATGTTTCCTTTGTTTTGCAGAAGCGTTTTAGTCTGATGTAGTCTCACTTGTTTGTTTATATTTTTGCCTTTGCTTTTGGTGTTAGATTCAAAAAAGCATATCCAAGAACTATATCAAAGAGTTTACCACCTGTTTTCTTCTAATAGTTTCATGGTTTCAGGTCTTATATTCAAGTTTTTAATCTACTTTGAGTTTATTTTTGTGTATGGTGTTAGAAAGTAGTCAAGTTTCATTCTTTTATATTTAGTTGTTCAGTTTCCCATGCATGATGTATTGAAAAGACTATATTTTTCCCATTATATATTCTTGCTTCCTGTGTTATAGATTGACCATATGATCTCAGGTTTATTTCTGGGATCTCTATTCTATTCCATTGATTTGTGTTATTTTTTGTGCCAGTACCATACTATTTTGATTACTACAGCTTTGTAGTCAGACTGAGAAAGACAAATATCACTGAGAAAGATAAATGCCATATGATTCCACTCATTAATAGAATCTTAAAAAAAAGAAATAAACAAAAAGCAAAATCATACCTACAAATATAAAGAACAAACTGATGGTTGTCAAAGAGGAGGGGAGTAAAAGATGGGCAAATGGCTGAAGGAAGGGGAAGATATAGGTTCTCAGTTATGGAATGAATAAGTCATGGGAATAAAAGGCAAAGCTAAGGAATACAGTCAATAACACTGTAATAGTGATGTAATGGGGCAGATGGTACCTATACTCGTGGTGAACATAGCATAATGTATAAGCTTGTCAAATCACTAAGTGTACACCTGAAATAATGTAACATTTTATATGAACTATATTAAAAAAACCTCTGCACATTATTAATGTAAACAGCTCATCGAGTTTAAGCATATGTATGCACTCTTGTTTCCATCATCAAAATCAAGGTAATAAACATATTCATCACATCAAAAGTTTTCTTGTACCAGTTTTGTTGTTGTTGTTGTTAGTTTGTTTTGGGGGTATTTTCTTTTTTGTGGTAAGAACATTTAACATGATATCTACCCTCTTTTAACAAGTCTTTTAAGTACACAATACCTTATTGTTAACTCTAGTAACTCTTATGAAACTGTACACACAACCATCATACAATCCAACTATTGCATTATTAGGCACTTTTCCCCAGGCAATTAAAGACTTAAGCTTACCCAAATATCTGTACATGAATGTTTATAGCCACTTTATTCATAACGACAAAAAACTGGAAACAATGCAGCTGTCCTTTAACAGGATAACGTTTTAACAAGCTAGGATACATTATGCCATAGACTACTATTCAACAATAAAAATGAATGAACTATTGATACATGAAGTAACCTGGAAGTCTCCAAAGAATTAAGTAAAAAACAAAACAAAACAAAACAATCCCAAAGGGTTACATGCTACATGATTCCAATTGTGTAAGATTCTTGAAATGACAAAATTATGGTAATAGATTACAGCTTAGTGGTAATCACATTTTAAAGAATGAGTGGTAGCAAGATGGAAGAGACTCTATGAATTAAAGAGCAACATCAGAGGGGCACCTGGGTGGCTCAGTCAGTTAAGCGTCTGACTTTTGCTCAGGTCATGATCTCACTGTTCGTGAGTTGAAGCCCTGCGTAGGGCTCTGTGCTAACAGCTCAGGGCTTGGAGCCTGCTTCAAATTCTGTGTCTCCCTCTCTCTCTGCCCCTTTCCCACTGACACTCTGTCTCCCTCTTTTTCTCAAAAATAAATAAACACTTTTTAAAAAAATTTTTAAAAAGAGCAACATGAGGGAACCTTATGGTGATGGATATATTCTGTGTCTTGACTATATAAGTCCAATATCCTGGTTATGACATTGTAGTATAATGCATGTGAATTCAAAATTATCTCAAAATTAAAATAATAAAAACCATTCATTTATACATGCATGATATGAAAATATGTGTCTTGTGCAATAGGTATAAAGCTTTTCCTCCTCTCCAAACACATGTCCGATACAGCCACAGGTTCAAACAAAGTGCCCTCTTGTCTAGTTGTCAGATCTTTCTTCTTTCTGAGACATGAAGCTTTATCTCATATTTTCTGAGTTAAGCTATGCATTTAAAATAGTTTTTGTTCTATTTTATTCAGCATGTTTATGTGTCTGTAATGAGATTTTTTTCCACATTATCATAGCCTGTGGATTGCTGGATTTGGGTGACTATAAATACATTTTTTTACTTGAATTATTTATTTTAGAATTAAATTTAAAGAAAAATAAACTAACAAAGATGTGACTATTTGTCAGTGAAATTAGGTTACTATATTTTTTCATTTTTCTCAGCTTTACTTGGAAATGGTATTCTATTATTGATACACATTTGTGATAGGACTAGATAATAAAAGGTTTTCAATTTCCCAAAGTTTCTAAAAGATCATGTCAAATTCATGATAAACATTCCCATCATGAAAGGTTAAAAATATTCATTTGTGAGTTTTTAAAAGTATTTCTCCTTGAGTATGTCTCAGTAAAAGGAAAAGAGGCTTGATCTTGGAAAATTGCATTAACCAATTTTTCAAAACATAAAAGGGAAAAATTAACAGAAATGAGGAAAATGGTAATTTAGTGTGTACTGAAATGAAAATTTGAACTTATTTTAAAAATATGGAAATATTAAGATGATTTTTAAAACTATTGTTAATTAATACAGTGGTCTTAGAAAATGTGAAAGCTTGTACTTTATACCTACCTAATCTAATACACACCAATTTCATTAATGTTTCCTTCCCAAATGCCCATGAAAATTATTACATGTTTCCATTGCTACTCTAGAATACTAATAGAATAAAATATTGTTTGGATAAATGATCTAATTTTATGGTGCACCTTATTCTAGAAGGTGTGGCGACATTAAAAGAAATGAAGGCCCTGCTTGTATGATACCTATATAAAAACAGATATTAACCTTGCAATGTATCTAGCTAATAAGCAGATGATATTTATGCTATGATTCAACTATAATATTGATAAGAGTCTTCAGTGTGTTATTTGGAACATTGACATGTATATTTATTTAATGTCCACTTTGTATATTCATATAATGATTATAACTATATCATGATCTTAACGGACTTGTTTTAACAGTTTACTCTCTATCCTTTGAATTTCTAAGCATCCCACTGAAACTAAAAGCAGATCCCAATTAGAGGTGTGACTCTGAACAGCAAGAAAATGTATTGATTTCTTGTTGTGTAATAGACAAAGGCTAGAACTCAAAGAGAAAAAAAAAAAAAAGAAGCATACTTTCTGTTCTTAAGGAACTTATAGACTCCTAAAGAGTCTAGAAGGGTTTTGTTTTTGTTTTTGTTTGTTGTTGTTGCTGTTGTTTTTCTCCTACTACATATCACTCAGGATCCTGGCTGATGTATGGATAAAAATGGTTGTTTTAGGGAAAGTTTAAAAAGTAACTATTCACACAATTTGCCCCAAGGTAGAGGGAATCTATGAGGTAAAGCAGTAGAAACAGGAAGTCATTAACCCACTGGGCTTCAAGCCAGGTGTATGGTATGTGTTGGATAGTTAGTTTGTGCAAACACACCCTGAATGCCCCTGTTAATCACTATTTTTAAAATGTAGAGATCACGTCCTCCCTGTATATTCTCATCAAACAGAACGTGTAGAGAAACATGTTCAATGTCCAAGGTCAGGGGCTCCAGAGGTGGCCAACCTGGAGCATCTCCTTTATAAGAAAGAGTCTCTAGGTGCAAGCCTTGATCTCCTTGGACCACTTACTATACAAGGAGGGGCAGGGCTACAAATAGCTGATAGGCAAAGTCGCTAGGCTATAAGAGCCTGCTGTATGTAGATCCCAGTGGGGAATGCTTTGTGCAGTTGGCTACTCCTGGACTCCCTGTATGTAAGTTCCCCCAACAAATCTATGTCTTGATCACTGTTTCCAGATCTTTTTTTCAGCCTCGCCTACCCTCAGCTTACAGTCTGTTAGGGTACAGTGACCTACCAGGGTAAGAAGAGAAAGCAGTGGCCGGAACTCAAAATCAGAGATAGCTGTGTGGAGAGGACTGCATGGCTGAAGCTCTGCCTTTTCACTGGGGGCCTCAGCCAGACTACTGTGACCCTGCCTGTGTGCAGGAAGCAGAGGAATACATTTTCAGATCCCATTCGCCTTCATCCTCCTAATACTCTCCATTGAACCCAATGAAGAGCCAGAGGGCAAAGAAGTTCACTAATGTAAACCATATATAGATCAACCTCTCATGACACAAAGCAGGGAAGGGAAAGGTAGAGAGTGGACCTGGAGGGGTAAACAAAGATACCCTGTACTCACTGTGATGCACTAATGATCTTAATATGCTTCAGTTAGTAAAGATAGCTCTGTGTAGTTTGCTTCAAAAGGTAAGAGTAGCTTTATGGGTCTCTGGGATTCTCTTATTGTCTGTTTACTTCTCCTTAACCAACCTTCAACATTCAACCATATACAAAACCAGATTTAGATTATTGGTCCAAACTAAAATAATTTAATTTCACTCCCTTTTTTTTATTATTAAAAAAAATTTTTTTAATGTTTATTTTTGAGAGAGAGAGAGACAGAGAGACAGGAGACAGAGAGAGAGCATGAGTGGGGGAGGGACGGAGAGAGAAGGAGACACAGAATCCTAAGCAGGCTCCAGGCTCCAAGCCATCAGCACAGAGCCCAACAGGGGGCTCGAACTCACAAACTGTGAGATCATGACCTGAGCTGAAGTCAGACACCTAACCGACTCAACCACCCAGGTGCCCTTATTATTTTTTAATGTTTATTTATTTATTTTGAGAAACAGAAAGCACAAGCAGGGGAGGATCAGTGAGAGAGAGAGAGGGAGAGAGAATCCCAAGTAGGCTGTCTACACTGTCAGCACAGAACCCCATGCAGGGCTCAGTCCTGTGAACTCAACCTAAATGAACCATGAGATCATGACCTGAGCCAAATCAAAAGTCCAACTCAACTGACTGAGCCCTGTATGTGCCCCTTCACTTCCTTTATTTTTAAAATTGAGACAAAAATTATATCTGGGCTTTATTTTGAGGTCAAAATCAAACGAGGTATATGTAATATGTTCACAGCACCACTTACCTCACCCAAGTCTGCTATCATAGTGCTGAAGGAATACAGCCTAATTTTAATAAATGATAGCATCATTAAGAATTAAGTAAATTAATCTATCAGCAAGTATATCAAAGATAGATGACCTTTGAATTAAATTTCTTCCCTTTCTGTACTGGGATAATACGCAGTTTGCTCAAAGTCATTTTGTCTGGTTGATATATTTCTGTATCTCAATGTCAATTTCATTTATGAATATTTTATCTTAACAGAAGTTAATAAATTTATATATCATTGAAGCCCATGAATGAATGGCATTTTAGGGTTTAAGAAAAAAACAATGGGTAAAAGTCCTTCCTTGTTCTGTATTAAATAGCTTCAAGGCCTTAGGTAAACAACTTATAAATTGTCATAAATCTAAATTTGGAAGGCCAAAATGGACAAATATGGCATAAGACAATATTATTAAAATATTCTTTCTGGAGTCAATGAAGTCAATGCACTAGAATTTTGCTTTTAATGTGAATATAATGGTTTAAGGCAGGATAGTTTTTATGAAATATAGATGTAATGAGCCAACATGCACATACACACATACACACACACACACACACACACACACACACACACACACACACACCCTTAACAATATTAGGGTTGAGGGATATTAATTTTTTTTTCAAATTAATGGCAAAATTAGTATAGAGTCAAGAGACTAAGCATGTATGCAAGTTGAAACTCTCAATTCATTTTCATGTTCATGGGGCTTGTCAAATATGAAAATTACTACATGTCATTTTAACATTTTCAGAAATAAATACATAGGATTCCATTTTATTTTTTCTGCAATGCATTTGGGTAGTTTAGTATTTCAATTATTTCTGACATGTTACATGCCAACTAATATCTTACAAAACTCGTCTGGAATATTATATCTTTCCTTAGGCTTTTTCATTTGGTTTTATTATTCATTTTCATTCCCCAATATATTTGACATCCGAAGTGCTATAACTGTAATTTAAAAGGAATCCATTTGTGACAGTAATAAAAATAAATTCTTATATTTGGACAGGATTTTATAACTTTAAAAGAATTTTCATCTCAAATAAATATTTTATCATATGTTTATAATAAAATATTTTTATGTATTACCATTTTTTCCTGCACAAATAATTCTAATAGACCCAGGAGTCTCCAATGTTACTACCTTCATTTATTTCATTCTTCTTTTATAAAATGTATTCTCTTCTAGAGACATGGCTTCTGGACTGTTTAAAATATTGTAGGTTCTTCAATATTTCTACTTTTACAGAAAAACATTATCCTTAAGATTGTGCTTCATATTCCCCCCTTACCTTTTGCTTATATGTAAGAAACTATTATTTAAAGTATAGATCACCTACTATCTTCCCTCCTATAATTGTTTTTTTTTTTTTTTAGAGAGAGAGAGAGAGAGAGAGAGCGCGCACATGAGGAGGGAGAGGCAGAGGGAGAGAGAGAATCTTAAGCAGGCTCCATGCCAAGCATGGAGATCAATGCTGGACTACACCTCCCAACCCTGAGATCATGACCTGAACTAAAACCAAAAGTCGGACGCTCAACCAACTGAGCCACACCAGGAACCGTCTATAATTTTTTTATTGACCCAAAAAGTTCTGTTATTTCCAATCAAAACATTGTTTTACTCAGTCCCCTCCTCTCCATACACATTCTTTGTACAAGCAATGACTCTTGACGTGAGATAGATTGCAGTTATTTATATTTTAAAATATTTTATAGCTTTTTCTAGATTTTGTATGTCCTCTGTTCACTTGAAGGTGATTTCAATATCCTCCTTCCCCATTTAATCAATTCCAACTCTTGAAGTATAGGTTTCTATGACACCTCTTTAGTAATTTCCTTCCTGTAGTTCCTATTGGATCTTGAATACTTAGCTTCTATGTGGTCATTTTTATCATTCTGCACTTTTTTAAAACTTCTCCCAGGGTGCCTGGGTGGCTCAGTCAGTTGAGCATCAGTCCAACTCTTGATTTTGGCTTAGGTCAGGATCTCAGGGTAGTGAGGTAGAACCCTGGGTGCAGAGCCTGCTTAAGATTCTCTCTCCCACTCTGCCTCTCTCCCCTGCTCACTCCCTATCTCTCTCTCTCTCTCTTTAAAATAAAAACAAAAAAAATTGAAAATAAATACATACATACATACATACATACATACATACATACATAAGAAACTTCTGCCTACAGTGGAAGTCTCACCTCCTTGGATCTCAACATTAGCAAAAAAGAAATTTGCTATTCCCTACACACTTTTCTTTTCCCCTATTTTTTTCTCTTGTGACTCAATTGTTTCTAAAATCTTAAATAGCATCATTGGAGAAATTTGCTGGAAAACAGACCAAATAATCCATGACATAGCTGCAACTGTTTGATCTGGGGTAAACCACTAACATTAGTTACATGTTATTCTCTCACCTGTTTCTTCTTTGTGTTTCTACTTCCTTTTGCCCATGTTTCCCCCCTTCAAACTCTCTTCTGAGTCTGTCCCTGGTTTTATAATAACATCTTTTTCATCTGTGTTTAAAATTTTCTTGAGTAAATAATTGAGTTGGTTTTGCTCTACCTTAGATAAATTTATATGCTACATATCTTAAATAGTCTCTCCAGTGCTCCTTTTATTTCCAGGATGATGTTATTTTTAACTCTGAAACTGATAAAAGACTCTAATATCATTCTTTCATGGTCTGTTTCAAAATCTGCTTTCCTAAAATGATTTGCATGTTATTGAGTACCTGCTGATGAAAAACTGTGTAAGATTATTTAGAAGGATGATTTCTTCAGTCTTTTCATTTTAATTCTTTTGAACCATTGACTGAGATAAATGCTCATATACTGGAGCAGTCTGGTTGGGATACATCATTCCATGACCTGTAACCAAAAGTATAGCTTACTTAATCAATTTTTCTTTCTTACTTAGGTTTTTGTTTGTTTGTTTGTTTCCTTTTTTTGTTTTTGTTTTTGTTCACCAAGCAGAGCTAGCCTTTCAGGGCCATATAAATGCTCACTTATGGTCTTTTCTATATTCACAGTTGTGTAGAGTTTGTTAATGTTAAGAATTCCTGTTCCTGGGGTTTCTGGGTGGCTCAGTCGGTTAAGCATCAGACTCTTGATTTTGGTTCAGATCATGATCTCACAGTTTCATGAGCTTGAGGCTGCTTAGGGCTCTGTGCTGATAGTGGAGAGTCTGCTTGAGATTCTCCCTCTCTCTCTGTCCCTCCCCTGCTCGCACTAGGTCTTTCTCAAAAGTTAAAAAAAAAAAGAATTCCTGTTCTTATTGTTCTTTATGTTTTGATTATTGGTTAATAATATTTACATGTAACATTTTATTCTAGTGTGTATTTTGCCTGTATCACTTCTGTACAAAGCAGTAGGGTTTGAAATTTCTCAGTCCTTGCAAGTACTTTGTGGAATTGAGCAGTTAAGGGAATCATATTTTAATGTTTTATTGTGTTTCCTTAAAAATCTTATTTCTCCTTATGTCCTAGATTTATATATTTGCTCTCTTCTTGTAATTATCTACAAGCTCTTGTTTTCTTACTTTTTTTCCAGTAATAAGCACATGATTTACCTTGTGACTCATATTTTTCTAAAATCCTCATCGACATGGCCAGATAATAAGATTAATAGAAAAGAAATCAAATGTTATAAATCACATTGGTACATGGAACAACTTAATACTGGGTTCAAATCATAAAGCAGAATTCATTATGTATTATTTTCTTTCATGTTTTTGCTTTGTATTTTCTTTGCCTATATTTACCTAATGTTAACATTTCATGCTCCTATTGTTCCTTATCTATTGTTATTGATTAGTGCATACATTAAATAATCTATATTGTCGAAAAATAACATTAAGAAATGGCTGTAGGAGGAAGTGAGATTTCTGTCATGAGAACACTTGATATGGTGATTTGGGACAGGATTTTTTTTTTTTTTGGTACAAATTCTATCTTCATGACTTTGCCAAGATTGTTTTCTAGAATAATCCTGGATGGTATAATGCAATTTCTTCCTAAATACCTCTGATAATACCTATAGCTATGTCAGTGCTATATTCCAGTTGTTCAGTTTTATTTATTTTTTTATTGATGTTGAACATACGCAAATCAGAAAAAAAATATCCACCTTTGAGAAGGTTTTCTTTATTATGGGAAGGATCATGTGAATGTTTCTCTTACCTCGATAAACGTGAAATAAGAATACTCCATTATGGTATTCAAAGATTGAAACTAAGTCTTTTGTAATTTTATCGAAGCTGTCATTCTCCAATTTCCATTGGAACACAGAACACAGATTAAAAAGAGGATGTGAATAAGAAAAGCTATGGCCTCCTGAGAGAAAAACGACTGATGCTACAATCCTTGATTTCTGTGATTTGAAGTTAAGAAAATCTTTCATAAGAAACTTGAGTGTTTCTAGAAGATGAAATTCTTCTAGAAGGAATGAACACCAAAAACTCAGAAGTGTAATCGATCAAGAAAAAAAGATGCTTTCTGGCCTTAGACTTGGTCTCTGCACAAGTATCTCAGGATACTTATGAAAAATTGATTTTACATATCAGGTGGATTATTCCATTCGGGACACAGACATTTTGGCATTATGTCTGACTTTCAAAAACACAAAATTAAGTAGAATCTATAAAATAGTCATATAGCAAAGGTATTAACTGATACGTTAAGTAATAATACCATAACTAACAATCACAGAACCTCAGTGGCTTAAAACAAGCTTTATAACTACACAGGAACTGCTGACTGGCAGGGAAGTCTGCTTACCTTTACCACTTAAAATGTAAGCACATAAAGCCTCTCTGTCAGCACATGCTACAATGATTTCCTCAGCAAAGGAATAAAACAATGGAAAATTATCATCTCTTACATGCTTTCATCCTGAAGTGACAAATATCACTTATATTTCTTGCATTTCATTTTTTCAAAGCAAGATCTATGGACTTACCTAATTTCAAAGGTGCAGGGAAATTCAAACCATTGTTGTATTTTGAAGTAGAGAAACCAGAAAGGTGGGTTATCAGCACTAGTGACATTTGTTTAATATAAGACAAAGTGTATTTTATTTATTTGTTTATTTACTAAGTATTTATTTGCTCATTCATTCATTCATTTTTAAAGTTTACTTTGAGAGAGGGAGCATGCACCGGGGAGGGCCAGAGAGAGAATCCCAAGCATGCTCTGCCCTGAGATGAGCCGGATGCCGGCCAGATGCAGGTCTCAAACCCATGAACCCATGAGATCATGACCTGAGCCAAAATCAAGAATTCGATGCTCAACTGACTGTGGATCCCTGGATCCCCAGCACTGGAGACTTCTCTAAGCATTGCATAGGTAGACATTTTGTAGTCACTGCTTTACGTTTTGCCTACTTACACTCATAACTGACTAGACAGCATTTAAGTTCCATTACAGTGATATGATTCAATGAAACTGGAAGAAAGATCCAACAACTTAAAAATTCTATTTCATTTTTTAAGTACTTAATTTCCCACAGTTTCCCTTTTGGCACTAAATTTTATTTCCCATACACTTAATTCCCTACCACATACAGTGACTTATGGTAAGGCATCAAAAACTTTTTAAATTGTTGCTTAAAATAAGAAAATAAAATAATTTAAAACAATGACTAAACTCACATTCAGTTTGGGAAAAATAATGATCGACATTGGAAACCTGTTTTTTTTTTTTTTCAAAACGGCTAAATTGTTGGCAGTTCAAATATAGATGTGTAGATTGGTAATAAAATGCACACAGGAGTTGCAGGCTTAACAGGATACAAAAGTAATTATTTAGAGAATCAATATTGGAATCAAAATAGTCATTGTCATTTCACTGTTAAGAGACACTGAATTATTAAGATCACTCAGATTTCAATCTGCCTTATGACCAAGAGGACTTTAAAGTTCTCCTAGGTTGACTAAACTTTATAGTCTTCTTGCTGACAATAAACCCCTGACTCTCTTTTTCTCACCTAATGCTTGTAGAATATTTTTCTTCATCTTTGAAATTTAAGTCTTTAAAAAGTCTCTTGCCAGTTTTACAACTCAAGAATGTTTTTCAGGGACCTGGGAGCCAACTCTTTGAAAGGTAATCAGCAAGTAAGATAGTTTCCCTATTTCCCAGGGAATTCTCTTTGGGAAGGTAGATGCCTATCATAACAATAGGAAAAAATTTACTTTTCCTTTGGGTAATACCAATTAGTGGAAATGAATGACCAGTGGTCTCCCTCTCAACACAGAGTTAAAAAATCTCCTATTATTCTATTGACCTTGTAGTAAGATACTATTTACTCTGACCCAAGAATGATACATTGTGGTGTCCAATCAACTCCAGAATGATCCTTCTTTAATAACAGAGGTGTATCAACTTTACTAAATTTTTCTTTTGACATATTTGTTAATTCAACTCTTTTAGCCTCTATAAAAAAGAGATGTTCTGCCTCAAAATATTTAGTCTTTAATTGAAACCAGACAAAATGATTAGATAAAGGACTTCTAACTCTACATTGGCCTGTCTTGAGGTTAATAATTTATTTCAGGGGCCCCTGGGTGGCGCAGTCGGTTAAGCGTCCGACTTCAGCCAGGTCACGATCTCGCGGTCCATGAGTTTGAGCCCCGCGTCAGGCTCTGGGCTGATGGCTCAGAGCCTGGAGCCTGTTTCCGATTCTGTGTCTCCCTCTCTCTCTGCCCCTCCCCCGTTCACGCTCTGTCTCTCTCTGTCCCAAAAATAAATAAACGTTAAAAAAAATCTTATTAAAAAAATAATTTATTTCAGAGTTTCTAATCAGACACCTAATCTTAACCAAATCAAAAGAGTAGATTCCTCCATAAACAACATTTGAAACCCAAAGAGAAAACCAGGATTCACCTCTCAAAAGCACCTTAAAGGTTTTTGGCACTAAAATAATCTTCTCCAAAGATAGGGAAAACATCTGGAATGTACATGACAATATGCAACTAGAATTGTTTACAAATAAAAGAGCAGTGCCTGGATGGCTCAGTTGATTAAGCATCTGACTTCAGCTCAAGTCATTATCTCCTGGTTCATGAGTTCCAGCCCTGCATCAGCTCTGTGCTGACAGCTCAGAGCCTGGAGCCTGCTTCAGATTCTGTCTCCCTCTATCTCTGTTCTTCCCACTCTCACTCTGTGAGAACTTGTTTTAGAATATTTATTCTACTCTCTTCTTAGGGAGCATGGATATTAGTGTAATAAAAAAGAAATGCTTTCACTTTTTTAAAGTTTATTTATTTATTTTGAGAGAGAGAGACAGAGAGAGAGAGACAGAGAGAGAGAGAGAGAGAGAGAGAGCGCGCGCGTGTGTGTATGTGTATGTGCAGGGGAGGGGCAAAGAGACAGGGGGAGAGAGAATCCCAAGCAGACAGAGCCCAATGTGAACAGTGAGATCATGACCTGAGCCAAATCAAGAGTCAGATTGTAACCATCTGAGCTATACAGACACCCCAGAAATACTTTTACTTTTAAATCAAATGCTTTACTTAACAAATTTAATTAAATTTAAGTTTTTAAATGGAAATGATTATATTAGGGGCGCCTGATGGCTGAGTTGGCTAAGCATCTAACTCTTGGTTTCGGCTCACGTCATGATCTCATGGTTTCCTAAGTTTGAGCCCCACATTGGGCTCTGTGCTGGCAGTTCCCTCTCTCTCTCTCTCTCTCTCTCTCTCTCTCTCTCTCTCTCTCTCTCTCTTCCCCCCCCCCCCCGCCAGCTCACGCTGTCTCTGTCTGTCTTGAATAAATTGTTTGCATACCTGACTGAGCCACCTAGGCACCCCTCTATCCAATTTTGAAAGTGGACAAGGTTCATAATGGAAGGGAAAGAAAAGAGCTAGAGAGTTAGAGCATAGGTGTCAAAGCAAAACTGCTTGGAGAAAGTTAAACAAGCAATCAATTTATTCAAGGTTATTGCAATAAAGGAGACAGACTAGAATGAAGTCTGAATTCAACTGTCTTGAAAGGGCAAATGATAGGAGGTTTTTTAACTGTGTGTCTCTCAAAAATTAAAACAAAAAATAATTATTTACAAATTAAAAAAAATTTAGCATAAGAAAAGTCTTCCTAATAATTATGTAAAATTAGATAAAATGTAATTACAATCATATAATACACTGTGAAACTTTTTTGTTACCTATTACAATATTCACCTAAAATTACTTTAGGATGCTTATATTGTGATAATCTCACTTAAATCTATGAAATCTTCTAATTTAGGATTATATATCTTAAACACTAGAACGTATTTGGATCTATAAATGCCTTCTATCACATATCTTATTAATGGCCATAAACTCTCTTGATCATTCCCTAAGGGAATTTATGTCAACAAGATAATCTGTTCTACTTCAGTGTCTTCTGTAATCATGATAAAGTTCATTAATATATATGGCTCAACTATGTCTTTTAATACCATTCACTCCTATGACAGAGACATAGTGCTTATCAAATATGGCATGCTCTGGTTAACATTTCCCAGCTCCCTCACAGCTTGATGTGGCCATGTGACAACTCCAGTTTATGAGCTGAAGTGTGCCACTTTTGAGCCAATGCATAGAAAGCCAGTGCGTGGCTTTCCCACTGTCTCTTTTGTTCTGGTGACCAAAAGAGCACATTTTAGATGGTGCATCTACAAAATAGTGGCAGGCCTCTATCAGCAGGAGTATCTGAATGGCCACATGGAGCAGAGGCCTCATAGATGTGCACTGACATGTATTGTGAGGAATAAATAATTCTTGGTTGGGTTAAACGACTGAGACTTTTACACTTTTTGCTCATGTAGCATATCCTAGCCTATCCTATAACTCCTTGCCTAGGGCATTTGCTCAACCTCAGAAGTAAATTTTCATAATTTTTCCATGTGACACCCATTCAGAGAGGTGTGGACAATGACCTCCCTAAATGTCTTTTTCTAGTTAAGCAGCCTTAAAACATTAGTCAAATTTCACTAGGTTATGTTGTTATAACAACTCCTAAATCTCAGTGTTTGCAACTACAAAGACTGATTTCTCTCACAGGATACCTGTCAGCTTAGCTGCAGGGTAGCAGTGGCTCTGATACACGGGTCTTCATTGAAAGAGCAGACTCTTTAGGGACAGTAGGGCTGAGAGAAAAAACAAAAACACACAAAACAAAACAAAACAAAAAAACGGAAAACATTGCAGGAACCACACATGGATTTTAAAGTTTTTGCTCAGAGCTGACCCTTGTCATTTGCACAGTCACTTTCAAAACCAAATGGTCAGTCCTGGCATAAAGGGAAGAGGAAATATAATCATTTCACAGGGAGAGGCAAAAAAATAATCGGGATCAATAACAAAATACACCACACTTAATTCCTTTCATGGTGTCCCTCCATGGTACATTGCCTAGTATTATACTTGGAACACAGTGGTAAATATTTTGAGTCAATGGCTTTTTCTCTCTCAACATTCTGCTAACTCAAATGCTATTGTTCTTTGAAAATTTGCCTCTTAAAAACAAATGTATTTCTGCAGCTATTATTTTTAGAAATACCCTTGCCAGCGAACAGAATAAGCTTTAAAATTCACTCCTTCTGGGCTATACATTGTCTTTTAATGAAACAAGATTATATTAACTTTTTAATCACCCAAGATCATATTATATTACTGACTCACATATAATTCCAAGTTCAACTTAAAAGCTTAACATTTTGTATTCTCCTCAGACTGCTTTCCTGCCTTTAAATCATTAAGCCTTAAGAACAGAATGTAACATTTGTCTATGTTAAATTACATCAGTTAGACGAAACCCATTTATCCAGACTTTTTAGATTTTTTGGCATTAGGCTTCTGTCGTCCAACATATCTCGTTTAATTGTGAAATCACAGCTTTCCTGTCCATTTCCATGAACTCCACATTTGGTAGCAGTACAAAACTGAAGACTTGTATAAGTGGTGTACAAATAGGAAACTGTCATACTTGTACAAATAGAAAATTCTCCAAAAGATGACATCAATCGAATATTGTCCCAGAATGCTTTAGATATGGTTGCCCTAATACAGCTGCTTTTCGACACCTGGAATGTAAGTGAGAGAGTGAATACGAACCTCAGAAATTTGGTTTCCTGTTAACACCAGATGCCCTAGACATGACAGATTTTGTTGTCTATTGAAGAATTTTGGATGTGTCTTTTTAAAAAACCTATTGGACAAGAAAAATGTAGAGGAAGGAGTTTGGGGTTAGAAATGCATATGATGTTTTAATGATCACCTCTGTATTTTTGTTCATGGAATAAGGTAATAATCTGATCTAATTTTGCATTTGCATAGCCCACTATCTGAATGTCACCCACAGAATAATCCATGATTTGACACTGATTTGTGATATCTTTATGCCATCTCTGTCATTATACTGTTAGGTAGAAGGAAGCATGTATTCACAGGTTCCAGGGACCAAGATGTGGACATCTTGGGCAAGGGGGAATTATTCAGTCAACCACACTTTTATCAACCTATTCAATTTTGCTTTATGCAATGGCTTTTTAATCAAGAGAACAAAGGTGCAGAAATATGGAATCATGCTGTCTTTTGTAATTGTCTACATAATGATCTTGAGTGGCACTCTTTCTGTGAATGTGTGTATTTGAATTATTGCTTGGCACCACTTGTTTCCAGCTTTGATGAACTTCCTTCCATGTTTCTTGTAAGACAAGTCTACTCCTAACAGATTCTCTCAGTTTTTGTTTATCTGGGAAAGCATTTAGTTTGTCTTCATTTATGTGGATCTCTTTGAACTTATCCTCCTTTTTATCTTCCTTTCATATATCCCGGATGTGTAAATTCCTTATCAATACATTTGTGTAGTTTTCACCAGTAATTTCATTCAATGTTTTTTCTTCTCCCTTCTCTCCTCTCTTTCTGATACTACCATTAGCTGTATTTCAGTATGATAACCAGTATCCCTAATTTTCCTAAGGCTCTTCTAAAATTTTTCATTCCTTTTGTTTTCTTGGTTTATTTACTTATTTTTGAGAGAGAGGGAGAGAGAGAGAAAGAGCACAAGCGAGGGAGAGACAGAGAGAGAGTGGGAGACAGAATCTGAAGCAGGCTTCAGGCTGTGAGCTGTCAGCTCAGAGCCCAACTCAGGGACTGAACCCCAAAACCGTGGGATCATGACGGGAGCCGAAGTCAGATTCTCAACTGACTGAGCCACGCTGGTGCCCATCATTTTTTTTCATTCTTATTTCCCTCTCTGCTTTGGTTTGCATGCTCTCTATCTATCTATTCTCAGTTCACATATGTTTTTCTTCTGTCAGTTTTAATCTACTTATGAACCCCCTAGTGGGTTTTTTTCAGTTATTTCCTTTTCAACTCCAGAATTTCCTGTGTTTTTTTTATGACTTCTATTTATTGATATTCTCTATTTGATGTGACATTATCATCATACTTTCATTTATTTATTAATTCATGGTTTTTCTTTAATTCTATAACTTGTTTATAATGGCCATTTTGAAATTTTTCTTTTCTGATAAATCTGTTCACTCTCATAAGAAGTTTCTGTGGCCTACTTTTTTTTCTTTACCCAGTCTGTAGGTTACATAATATTGTTTATCTGCATGCCTCATAATTCTTTGTTACAAATTGGACATTTTAGGGCATGTGGGTGACTCAGTCAGTTAAGCATCCAACTCAGTTTTGGCTCAGGTCATGAGCCCTGAGTCAGGCTTCTGCGTTCAAAGCGCAGAGCCTACTTGGGATTCACTCTCTCCCTCTCTCTGCCTCTCCCCTGTTCTCTCTCTCTCTCAAAAAGAAATAAACTTAAAAAGAAAAGAAACTGGTTATTTTACAGAATATATTTTAGCAACTCTGGGTACCAGTCTCCCATTCCTCTGAGCCTTGTTATTGTTATTTTCATGTGTATTATTTAATGACTCACTGAATTATTTTAGTGAAGTCTATTTCCCCTCACACAGTTAGTTCTCCTGTGCTCCTCAGGGGTGCACCATTTTGGGTACGCCCACAATCACCTGGAGATAACAGTGGTTTGGTGAGGCTCCCTTACTCTCTTTCCCTTGCCACACTTATCTGTTGAACTCCATTAATTTCCAGGTTATTGCTCAAATATTTCAATAATGCCCTGGGGCATAGATTTTTCTACCAACTAACTCAGTCAGATTGTGGTTCTTTTGATGGAATGTTTTCGGTGGTCAGTGTTTGATATTGTTCTGACCCCAGTACGGTTCCTCTCTATTACCCCACTCCCAGTCACTCTCTTACACACTAGCAAGTTGATACTTTACCCTACATCCTAAATGTCCTCCCAATTACATTTCGCCACCACAACCTCTGTTAGGCTTCATCTCCCCAAACTCTGTTGCAAGTGAAGATAGTTCCTTTAGAAAGGGATTAGGAACTATGTATTTCATGGCCTGCTTCTTTCCCCCTACCTCTACCCTTACCAAGTCTCTGGAGCATGGGATGAGGACAACGACAAACTTGTCAGTGAGTGACTGCCATACTCTAGGTGCTAAGCACTTGTTGGGAACTTGATGGGAAGCCTCTCAGCTTGTCTCCATTGGTATGGAATTACTGTCTCATGAGGTGGGGCAAAGACAGGGCCCCAGTATCCATAATGAGGAAATACCTAGTGGCGAAAGATAGGATCTCCATTCCCTGAGTGGGAGCTGGACAGAAGAACTGAGCCCCACTTCTCAGCTGTACTCACTGGGATTTAGCTTCAGCAACAGGCAGGACAATTGAGAACTGGGGAGATGGGGAACCCTGTGTTCTTGGAGTGCTTTTCTGTCTCTCTGACTTAGAAGGTAGGTAGTAAGGGATTAGTCTCTGTTCAAGTACCACAGATTCCCTCCTTTCCTACTAAATTACTCAATTTTCATAGGTTTTCCTGATTTTCCTTTAGAACCATTTCCAGAGAATTAAATTGTTTTTTCTAGAGTTTACATCAGTGTCACTAGAGAGTTAATCAGCAGAACTCCTCATGCTATCATGCTGGAAACTGGTCTCCATTAATGGTATTTTCATAGTTCTCTCTCTCTCTCTGATCTCTCTGTTTTCCCATACCTTTTCCTCTCCCTCTTCATCTCTTTCGGCTTTTCTTAAACTTGCATATAGAGGATATTGTGTTGACTTATCTTCTATTCTTCCATAAGAAACAGTCCCAAAACAGGTATTATATGCATAAAGTATGTATCTATACCTTGTCAATATATCTGATTTAGGAAAAGAAAGAGGAAGGAAGGAAGGAAGGAAGGAAGGAAGGAAGGAAGGAAGGAAGGAAGGAAGGAAGGAAAAAAGAAAGAGAAAAAGAAAGACAGAAAGAGGAAGGGAGGAAAGGGAGCAAGGAGAAAGAAAGGATAGAGGGATGGAGGAAGGGAGGGAGGCTGACCAAATCCAGTGAGAAATTTGACTCCTGTTGTCATTACAAGAATGAGTCCACTTTCCCTATTCCCCTCACATCAGAGCATTCAGATACAGGTCAATGCCAGTGTTTTATTCATCCTCACTTTCATGAATGTGAGAGACTCATTCTATGTCCCAGTTTCATAAAGCTTTTCTGGTTCTAATTTAAAAAAAAAATTTAAATGTTTATTTTTGATAGAAAGAAATCGAGTGCAACGAGGGGAGGGACAGAGAGAGAGGAAGACAGAGAATCTGAAGCAGGCTCCAGGCTTGGAGCTCTCAGCCCAGAGCCCAATGTGGGGCTAGAACTCACGAAATGCAAGATCATGACTTGAGACAAAGTCGGACACTTAACCAACTGAGCCACCCAGGCACCCCTCGTTCTATATGCACACTTCATGCAAAATATTTAAGTCCTGTTATCCAACAAAATGAAATAGCTTACGTATCTCTGCTAGATTCTAGGCCCAGAGCCCAGCAGTTATGTAACTTCAACTTCAGGTAATATTCTAGCTTTCAGAAGAGTACATGCCTTTGAATTAGCTTATTCTTATATTTTTTAACATGCTATGTGTGGAGAAGATGGGGAAATCTCACAAATAAACTTACAAGACTTTTGGATATGAAGTTATGATTTTAGTCTTCCTCAATCTAATTTTTTTTTTTTAAAAAGCAAGCTTTCTTCAATTAATATATGTGATCTGGTTTAAAAAAAAACTTGTAGGAACTTTGGAAATAGAAGAATGTAGTGTGCCTACATCCTTTTCTCTCCAGTGGGATTTTTATATCCCTTTTTTGTTTGTTTGTTTGTTTGTTTGTTTTTGTCTCCTTTTGTTTTTTTTCCTTTCCCATAAAATGCCTTAAATAGATTTTCTTTAATCCACGTCAAATCCAATGATTTACTTCTGTTCATTTTTATGCTTGTATCCTCCTCACCTTACTCCTCCACTAGTATCATTAAAATGGTCATTCATTTTGTCATCAAAACCCTTTATTGACCTAAATTAATCAAACTATCTACTCCTTTCACATATTAAGCTTCCTTCTCTACTTCTAGCATCGGCTTTCCTTGGGGGATGTTGACTCAGTAACTTTATAATTCTACTTTTCACAAATGAAGCATAGAGTAATTAACAAACTAATTCACAATTTTATTCTATAATCTGAAATGCCTGTTATATCTACTATTTATATTTTATTTCCAGGGACACTTTATTAAAACAGAAATTTATTCCCTTTAACTTTCACTATTGAACAAGCAAGACTACTTTCCAGAAATATTTCTTCCATTAAAATAGCTTGCACAGTTTTGATAAAAAGGTCTAAGCTATAGTCATACAGACCCTAACAATAGTAACTAAACTTAAAATTTAAATGCTTTACACAAGTTATTTTTAAATCCTCCCCGAAACCTCACACAATAGATGATATTTCTAAAACCATGCTCAAGATGAGTTAAGGCTTACAAATTATGAGTAATTTGCCTAAAATCATAGAAGTTAAATTAATTGTCAAAGTCTTTGAGCATTATTAGGTCACATCAACTACAAAGTTTTTGGGCTACAATTAAATGTTTACACTGCTGTGCTTTGTATAATTTAATTTGTATTTACTTTAATCCTTGATTATATTCTGCTTTATGGTGAAACTGTATGTGTTCATGTATTCATTATTCTTTTAGACTGTGCTCTTGGTAAGGGCAGAAATCCCCAGAGTCTGCAACACTGACTTGAGGTGGCTGGAGTCACTCTGTGAGAGTTAAATGAGTCTTCAGCACGAAAGACATTTTAAGACTATTGTTAATTAGCAGCTTAACTACTTTCTAGCCTTGTGGAAGTTGACTAACCTTTTTCTTCATTTGATGAAGACATTAATTTCATCATTTTGGCCTCTTTCTAATTTGTATAATTATGAACTCCCTGCCCAAATCTAGCCTGAAGCTTTGGTTGGTTAAATATGTTTTGTAGCTCTCCCTAAAGAACATTAAAGAGGCATCCTTGGAGTAACTACTAATCAATTATGGGTAAGTGATGTCCAAGGGCTTATGTCCTTATTCTTGTAATCATTATATGGATTTTTAAGATATCTATAATTAGGAAAACTATCTAACTGCATATTCTTCCACTTACAACCATAAATTTCTCTATCCATCTACCTATTTATCAATTCTCAATCCATCTACCTATTTAGGCTCCTTGACTACCTAACCTCTCATCAATTATCCATATTTATATCTGCAAAATGATTGATCTATCAAACATCTACCTTTCTAAGAATAGGTATAAAAGCACATGAATTTTATTTAACTATAAAAACAAAATATAGGGGCGTCTGGGTGGCTCAGTCGGTAAAGTTTCCGACTTCGGCTCGGGTCATGATCTCACCGCTTGTGAGAGAGCTCCATATTGGGCTCTGTGCTCACAGCTCAGAGCCTGGACCCTGCTTCGGATTCTGCATCCCTCTCTCGCTCTGCCCCTTCCCCGCTTGTGCTCTGTCTCTGTCTCTCTCCCTCAGGAATAAAACACTTAAAAACAATTTAAAAAATAAATGAAAACAAAATATAAAGAAATATAATATTTTTTTCTCACTTAAAAGCGTAGGAACCCTCATTCTGTTCATTATGAAGCCAGTCCCAAAGGTCATTAAAGTTTCCATAAGGTGTATCGCGGTCTTGTTAGGACTCTCTTTATCTTGTTTGAAAAGTCACTGTTAATATGCTAACCATATAAACTTACATGATCTTAAAAGTTACGAAGCTTCATAGCTTGTATTCACAGGGAATAGGAATTTTTACTGCGACCTGTAGCCCTGGGAACTAGGTTCAAACTTCCCCAGGTGAAATTTTCCTCTGAGGTGGTTTTTCTGTATGAGATTCTGTAAGGGAGTAGGGTTTTTGTCACTCATTCCTCAGGAAATCCACAAAATTTGTGAATAATTCCCAATTCTTGTTCCATATTCAAAAAACCAATCATTTTGCAAAGAAGTTTCCACATTTAGTCTTCCAATAATTCCCTTCTATCACTTTCCAATCTGAGAAATTCTGTCTAGTTTTTCTGTGAAGAACTTAGAAATGATATTGATATCTCTTTCTTGAGTGAAGGTTAGAGTAAGTCAATTGGATGCTCAGGTACATTAGGTATTGTTCTTATATAATCATCCCCTGATATGTCTACACATCAATATATTAATCCATATATTTTGGATTAATTAATACAACTCATCAATAATGTCTTCTATGTAGTATTTATGTATGTATGAGTGTGTACGTGTGTTACATGTAGCATTTTGTGGAGATTTAGAAGGGCTAGGGAGAGAAGGAACTAAAACAGCCATTGAAGTAAAGAGAGTAAATGTACTTGCAGGTTATTGGGTCAATGTGCATAAAAAAAATGAAGAAAATGGAAGTGGTTATCAAGAAGAAGAGGAGGAGAATGAAAATGTGACAGTGGAAAGGATGGTGGCTAGAATTTTGGTGATGTAAATAGGAGTTTATAAAACAGTGGCAAAGCAAAACAAATACATTTATATTACAACAAAGAGAAAGTGGTTCTCACCCTGGACAAATGACTGAGTACTTAGAAGTTGATTTGGGAAACCACCAGAGTTGGGCAAGGATTTGCACATGTGTTCTATAAAAGGAACATTACCAATAAAATGGACTTTAAAAATTGGTGAATGAGATGTTTAAATCAGTCTGAGCCGGAACAAGATAAACGGTAAAGGCTGCAATTTTTAAACCAAATTTGTAAGATTTATGTGTGTGCATGTGTTTTATGCCTATGTGTATTAGTATTCTATCGCTTCATAAAAAAATGACCACAAACTTAGCAGCTTACAACAATACAAATTTATTATCTCAGAGTATCTGTGGTTCAGAAGTCCAGGCGCAACATAATTGCATTCTCTGCTCAGGGTTTTGCAGGTTTCAC
This sequence comes from Felis catus, assembly GCF_018350175.1. Taxonomy (NCBI): domain Eukaryota; kingdom Metazoa; phylum Chordata; class Mammalia; order Carnivora; family Felidae; genus Felis; species Felis catus. The sequence goes on along the minus strand of NC_058385.1, from coordinate 31,442,970 downwards.
TTAAGGTGTTGGTCTCATGTGAGCTCATTCAATGAGTTAGTTTTACAGCCATAAAACCCGTGACAGCTTCCATCTTCTTCAGGATAAGCAGGAGAAAATTAAATCATTCTTTGAATGTTTCCTTAAGTTTTAAGGGATCCTGCCCGATTAAATCAGATCACGTCCCTTTTGATCAAATCCAAATCAAGTGATTTGTCATCTTAATTACTTACATGAAATCTTTTCGCCATGTAACATAGCATAACTACAATGTGAGACCCGTCATATTTACAGCTACTGAGTGCACTTGAGGGAGGAAATTATACAAGGTATCCTCCCCAAAGGATGGGATTCTTGGTGGTCACTTTAGATTATTGCCAACCACATTGATTGCTCCTTGTTGCAGACACTGTCAATGTCCCTCCCATGTCTCTCAGTATTCACCATCATTCTAGTTTAGGTTCACTTATTGGGTAGATCAGAAGTCCGAGGAGTTAGCACTCTCAGTTGCTGCTTTCAATGAATAATGAACAGGAGTTGAAGTACAAATATACCCATTTTTGTGGCCCTTAAATATAACTAATCAATGTCCCAACTGTTTTCCAGAGGTGTTGAACTCTAGTTATCTATGGAGATAATATTAATAATACACCCAGTGTAAGTTTTCTTCTTTTTGTCTCTTTTTCTCACTCCTCTTAAGGGTTTCTTGGGATCACCTCCCAAACAAACCACTCACACTTACATTCTTATTCAGGGCCTGCATCTGGATGTATCCCAACCTGCTTCAGTGAACTAATGTTATTTTATTATAAAGCACACTATGTAAAAAAATATATATATGTATGGTTGTGTATATAATACATACTGTACTAAATTATATCTATCTACATATATATCAATCTACATGTATATACATCTACCTATATATACTACATGTATTGATCTACATATATCTATCTACATATATAAATCCATTTATATATATACTATGTATATTATTCATATATGAGCATAGATATATATGCTTATGATTTTTCTAAACAAAAAAATTTCTTTTATATGTTCCAAATATGTAAACTTTTATTCTGTTTTTTAAAATTTTTAATGTTTTATTATTTATTTTTGAGAGAGAGACAGAGAGAGAGAGAGAGAGAGAGAGAGAGCACGAACAGGGGAGGGGCAGAGAGAGAGGTAGACACAGAATCTGAAGGAGGTTCCAGGTTCTGAGCTGTCAGCACAGATCCAGACATGGGGCTCAAGCTCACAAACCACAAGATCATGACCTGAGCTGAAGTCGGATGCTTAATCGATTGAGCCACCCAGGCTTCCTTGTAATCTTTTATTCATAATAAAGCCTTTATTTTTATATAAGTATATCAGTATACTGATTTTATATAAGTATATTTATTTTATATATATAAGTATACTTATTTTATATAAGTATATTTTATATAAGTATATCAGTATATGCATAATTATTAAAATATTTAAGCTACTTAGTGAAACTCTAAAGAAAACCAATATTCCCATCATATTAAGTTAGTATCACATATTTCAACATTTCAGTAAGAGGTACTTAATGGTATTATACAGACTATTCTTTCACATACACATATTTTACTTTACACATATTTCTCTACTAATTTCATCTTCAGCTCCTCGTAGATTAGAATTTGATTGTATCTGTGCCTTGCACAAAGATCTTCATATATATCTATTGATTAAGTGGTTATTCTTGTAGCATTAAGTACATCAGTTTATATATTTTCATATCACTTATGTTCCCTGCTTATAAAGGTATTAATTTTTTATTGTTTCTTAGGATAATTTATAACCTAAGATAATAAATTTATTTCCACTGTGTCCTAAATAGTTACTAGATATCACTTATGAATCACTTTCCTGGTGATTAAAGAATTGCCCAGACAAATATGCTATATGAAATAACTATAATGTAAATTGCATTTATAAATAAATTGGTCACATATTAATACTGACACATAAAAACACATAAAACATTTACATATTTAAATTATAGGGGCGCCTGGGTGGCGCAGTCGGTTAAGCGTCCGACTTCAGCCAGGTCATGATCTCACGGTCCGTGAGTTCGAGCCCCGCGTCAGGCTCTGGGCTGATGGCTCAGAGCCTGGAGCCTGTTTCCGATTCTGTGTCTCCCTCTCTCTCTGCCCCTCCCCCGTTCATGCTCTGTCTCTCTCTGTCCCAAAAATAAATAAAAACGTTGAGAAAAAAAAATAAATTATATAGTATATTTTAATTTTTATTATTTACTATTTTATACTATATTTATCTATATTTTCAGTGCTATTAGATGATAGTGATTTAACCATTCTGGTAGTTTTAAACTGCCATCAGTAGTTTAAAATAGCAGTAGTACAGTTTGTGCATAAAAGTAAATATTTTCTACTATACACATTTACAATATAGATTTGTATAAATACCAATATAAGTTGGTACACAGTATTAAAATATTTAAAAATTAACTTGATATTTGTAAAGAAACAATCTCCAGTGTCAAATTTCCATGTTTGCATATTCAGGGATATATTATTTCTGATTTTATCATGTGTCTTAGTTACATATAATATTTTCTTTATTTTATTTTTATTTTTTAAAGTTTTTAAATGTTTATTTTTTTGAGAGAGAGAGAGAGAGAGAGAGAGAGAGAGAGAGAGAGAGAGAGAGAGAGAGAAACAGAGTATAAGTGGGGAGGGACAGAGAGAGAGGAAGACACAGTATCCAAAGCGGGCTCCAGGCTCCTGCTGTCAGCATAGAGCCTGACACAGAACTTGAGCCCATGAACTGTGAGATCATGACCTGAGCTGAAGTCAGATGCTTAACCGACTGAGCCACCCAGGTGCTCCTAAAAAAAATAAAAAAAAAATTCATGTTTATTTTTGAGAGGGAGAGGGGGAGAGAGAGAGAGAGAGAGTGAGAGAGAGAGAGAGAGAGAGAATGAACAGGGGAGGGGCAGACAGAGAGGGAGTCACAGAATCCTAAGCAGGCTCCAGGCTCTGAGCTGTCAGCACAAAGCCCGATATGGGGCTTGAACTCTTGAACCGTGAATCATGACCTGAGCCGAAGTTCGATGCTTAACCAGCTGAGCCACCCAGGTGCCCCTAAAAATTTTTTTAATGTTTATTTTTGAGAGAGAGAAAGAGAGAGAGAGAGAGAGAGAGAGAGAGAGAGAGAGAGAGAGAGAGAGAGAGAGAGAATGAATGGGGGAGGGGCAGACAGACTCCTAAGCAGGCTCCAGGCTGCAAGCTGTCAGCACAAAGCCCAACATGGGGCTTGAACTGTTGAACCATGAGATAATGACCTGAGCTGAAGTCAGATGCTTAACTGACTGAGTCACCCAGGTGCCACTTCTTTATTTGTTTTAAATGAGAATTTATAGAAAACCAAGAAAACTCACATATCATTGTATATTTCCTTTTTAAATTGTTTTTAAATGGTTTATTTGTTTATTTTGAGAGAGAGTGTGAGCAAGGGAGGGGCACAGAGCGGGAGAGAGAGAGAATCTTGAGCAGGCTCAGCACTGCCAGTGCAGAGCCCATTATGGGGCTAGGGCTGGAACTCAGGAACCATGAGATCATGACCTGAGTTGAAGTCAAGAGTTGGTTGCTTAACTGACTGAACTACCCAGGCTCTCCTGTATATTTCCTTTTAAACACATTTTAGTGAAGCATTCAATCTACATGTGTTGTACCAGTTCTAACTCCTTTTAGAGCACATCTTTTCAAAGACTTCTGTTCTTACTATCTTAAATTTCTCTTGCCCAATTGTCTTCTTCTTTTTATTTCCTTAAATATTTTTTAAATTTATTTTTATTTATTCTGAGAGAGAGAAAGAGAGCAAGCAGCGGGGGGGCAGAGAGAGAGGAAGACAGAATCCAAAGTAGGCTCCATGCTAACAGCACAGAGCCTAGCGTGGGGCTCTATCCCATAAAGCATGAGATCATGACCTAAGCCTGAAATCAAGAGTTGGATGCTTAACCGACTGAGCCACTCAGCTGCTGCCTCTTGAATTTTTTTAACTATAAAACACACATATAAAAAGATGCAGAAATCTTAAGTGTAGAGCTTGAGGAATTTTCAAAGAATGAACATAATAATCACTCTGATCAAGAAGCAAAGCATTACCAGAATGCCAGAGCCCCGTTTCAGTTGCTTCTTTTCCACCACAGGCATTGTCCTGACTTTTATCACCATAGATTAATTCTGTATATTTTTAAAGATGCCATGTATATAGACATACAGTGCATGCACCTGGCTTCTTTCACTTAACATCATGTTGCTGCAGGTAGATGTAGTTCAATCATTTTCTGTGCTGCTCACTAATTCATTGCATGAACGTACCACACTTTCTTTATTCATTCTACTACTCCATGAATGTATTCAAAACTTTGCAGTAGCCAATGATTTATTAAACAGTACACCAAAAATGTTTTTCACAGAGAAAAATTGTATTAAACTACATTAATCTAAATGTAGTTTAAACTACATTTAGATTAATGTAGTTTACATTAAAATAAAATAAAAAAAAACTTTTGTTCACCAAAAACAAACCATTAAGAGATTAAAACATTTTTATGAAAAACAATGGGAGAAGGTGCTTGTAATAAGTATATGTGACAAAGGACCTACATACAGAACATACAATGAACACCTATTAATAAGTAAAAGTAGACAACCCAATTGAACACCATCTATTATACACTTTACGCTTTAAAAACTTTTTTTATTGTTTTCTAAAATTATTGCTCAAAATCTCAAATTTACTGGTGATTTATATGAAGGACTTATCAAAGTTATACCTTCCTTTGTGAAACAAATTTCAAAAAAAAAATTGGATTTCCCTAACCATTCTTAACATCCTCCTTTACTAAGATTATTTTATTTCCTTTGAGTCACAATGTAACTCTAAATTCATAATGTGAAGCTCATGAGATTCAAATCAGAACAGGCTAAAACCCATGACACCCTGGCTTATAAATGTCAGGTTATCAGTAATGAACTTAAAGTTTCTGCTGTGTATCTGAAAGCAGAGAGGCAGCCTTTCAAAGTGTCTTTTAACTAGAATTTAGAGCTGGTGCTGCCCCTTGTACTTTCTCTTCAGCTCTATTCAGGACAGACAAAAGAGCGCTATTGTTTCCCATGAGTATATAGAAACAGGGACCCTGTTATCTTTATTGTTCCCAAAATTCAGTGGTATGGAGATAATTTTGGTTTACCAATATTTTGTCCTTCTCAAAATATTTAATCATTAATGTCAATGTCATTATTCCATAAACAATAATTTCATAAAGCACTCAAATAGTCAAGTAAAAATCCGGGAAGAATACTTGAATACATCTGAATCACTTAACTGTTTTTTGGGCTTGGTGAGATGCAAAATAAATAATGAAATGGAAAAATTATACCTTGAAACAAATTTGGCCCAATGTTTACTGCCATCTAGGTGTCTAAAATAGACTTTATAATTGTTAAGGACTCCTTTTTTCCAGTAACTCTTAAAATTAGTTTAAAAAAATAGAATTGATTCAGGAATTTATTAAATCTTCATTGTATATCCATTGACTATTGAAATGATAATTTCTAGTTATATAATTATTTGGGGGATAATAACAAATCGTGGGAATGGAGACAGGTAGATTAAAATGAGCATAAAGTCTTGATACATTGCCCAAAGAATGGATTTTCCTACTAAATAGCAAAGTGCTATAACAAGCATACAAACTAAAACCTAGTTTGTATCAAGTGTATACACATAAAATTTTTCCAATATGATCTGTAACAATATCTCATTAGTGGTATTATCTGTAACCATTTAAAGTTAAGTTTAGAGTTTATCAGTTTTAAGTATAAAGTTGAGCTTCAGGTTTGGAATATAAATTTATTAAGCTTATTTATTTATTTTTGAGAGGCAGGGTGGGTGGCAGGGGCAGAGAGAGGATCCCAAGCAGACTCCACATGGTCAGCATAAAGCCTGACACAGAGCTCAAACTCACGAGCCATGAGATCATGATCTAAGCCCAAATCAGGAGTGGGACACTTAACCCTGAGCCATCCAGGCGCACCTTGACTGATTATACCCGAATGATTAACAGTAATGGATCTAATGCTTGTTAACTTCCTACTTTGCCCAAACGGTGTGCTAAATGCTGTACATTAATTACTGTCTTTCCTTCTAAACTAGATCATTAAGATCGTTATTCCTATTTCATAAAGTAAGAGACACAGAGGCGAAGAAAATCCTTTGTTATGCAGTTAGTAAGGAACAAAACTGATATTTACACTCAGCTAAGTTAAATTTCAAAATACAATCCAATCAAGTTTTTTAAAGATGATCATTTGACTGGCTCAAGGAGTGTAAAAATACTTAAAAGTATTATAAAATATTACAAGCTGGGTTTCTCTGTAGTTGATATAGATACTTGAATTAACACATTATGGTCCTTTGCCCATTGCATTTGACCTGATTTACGGGGGGGGGGGGGGGGGAATAGGAAGTTTGATATATGTACTAATAACCAGGTAAAAGGAAAAAAACCTTTCTCTACGTTATTATACTCTTTAAGTGAAATCATTGTGAAAGAAATAATGAGTGCATAAAACTGTAAAAGTTTAACAGAACTTCAGGTTCTGACTAACACATGAGTATGAAACAAACCTTAGTTTCTTTTCTCATCTGTAGGGGCTCCTTGACAACACACTGTTTGCCACAGGTCATTAACATAAAAATCTCTATAGATTTAAAATTTGATTTGTATGCTTATGTTGTTAGGTATATAGGTCATTAAATGAATTTTAAAAATAATGTGCAATATTCATGTCTATTCTGAAAAGCTTTTTGTTTTAGGTATGCGTATTGCATTCTGCCTCTAACATTACCCATTCCCAAAATAACAAAACAAATCTATTTCTGATCAAAACCAAAGTCAAAAGTTTGGCTTAATTAACCAAATAACTAAAGGCTATTTTATTATTTTGTGAGGATTAGTAGTCTTAGCCATAATATTTCATTTTTCAAAAATAATCTATTTAATCTCTATAATCTAAAAATATGTACATGGTTTTACTATAATAATAACATGGGAGCTAATGCACAGTCTGCCATGGTCTACCAAAAGGCTGATTAATTTGCAAAGGGATATGAATTGATATTTATTTAGTAGCAATGTTTTGTTAGGTACTGAGAATTAGCTCAGTAAAAATTAGCTGTCTAATTTTATCTAATACTCTGACAGCCCTATAAGACATGTGTTATTTATTATTGCTGCTTGTAGCCATTTATTCAATTAACAGTTACTGCCCTAATTAGATACATAAAAATGATAAGTCAAAATGCTCTTTTGAAAATGGGAAATTTTGGCATTATTTATTCTTTGTTTCTTAGAATTGGTAATATCCTCATACATTAAATAAGGTGAGAGCCCCGAAGAAGACTGTTAGCAAACCAAGTCAGTGTATTAAGTCAATAATTGATAATAAAATTATAAAGTATTTATTTTTGGAATATTGTAGTTCTATAGTCTAGATTTTAATTTATTTGCAAATATTTTCAAGGATTTATTCTCTCTGTATCACACACACACATACACACACACACACACACACACACACACACACACGGGACATATTTTTTCTCTTACATTTCAATCACTACTAGTGGTCTTAATTTTATATAAGATAGCAACAACCTTCTACTGAAATACATATGCTATGAAAACATATTTTCATCACGTAGCCAGAAAGATGTATATTCAAAGCCTTTTTAAAGAAAATCAAGATACAATTTATCAAGATGTATGAGCAGCAAGAACTTTAATTGCTGGCTTAATAAATTTAATTCTTCTAATATTAAAAAGCATATAATTATCAGAAGAAATTGATAGACTAGAAAAAGGGAGTAGAAAAAGGACAAGAATGGCCAAATATACCCTGAAGAAGAATGAAAGCTAAGAACTCTACAGGGTGTCAGAGATGGAGTTAGCAAAATCTACATTGAAATAAAACAATTAAAACAGTAAAGTATTGTTATAAAGATGGGAAAATGGATCACTGGAACAAGATAGAGAGTCCAGGAAAGGTCATATATGGAAGGTCACCTGATGTATAAAAGCGACATTATGATGCAATAGGGAAATAATGGTATATTCAATACAATATGTTGGGTCTATTGGATATTTTTATGAGAAAAAGTTTTTCTTTATCTTATATCATGAACATATGAAAAAAAATCATATATCATGATATCTTATATCATGAAAAAAAATCTTATATCATGAACATGTTCACTGGTACAGTGAACATCTAAACATGAACAGCAAACAATAAGACTTTTAAAACATTAGACACTATCATTATTTTCCGGGTAGGCCAAGAAATCTTAATCAAAAGCACTGACCATTAGTAAAAAAAATAAATAAATAAAATAAATTAGACATTAATGTTAAGGAGTTTTACTCAGCAAAATACAGTGTTAGAGTGAAAAACAAACACTGGATAGAAGAAAATATTTACAAAATACATACCTGACCAAAAAAACCTCAAATGTTTCCAGGGTGTGTGTGTGTGCTTGCATAAAATTCACAAATTAGTAATAAAATTAAAGTCAAAGCAATATACAATGAATAAAAACTATAATAGGCACTTCATAGAAGATGTTGAATTTCAGTTAAACTCATATTATTCCAGGAATAGAAAAAGAAAAGTCATACAATACCAAGATTTGGAACCAAGAACCTAGAACTTTCAAGCACTGAACAGTGGGAGTACAAAGTGATTAGTACAGGGCTTTGCCTTTTGAAGTTGAATATAACTCCAGGATCTGATATTTTCACTCAGGGCTATCCCAACAAAGATGGCTATGTGCTCTTTAGAAGACATGTATTGTAATATTCATTTCAAAACATTTCATTATAGCCCCAAACTAGAAATAAAACAAAGTTCTATCAGCTTTAGAATGGTTAAAAGAAGTGTGGTTTCTTTCTACAATGTAATACTAGGGTATTGAGAATTAACAAATTACTACCGTACAGGAATACATGGATAAATCTCACAAACAAGATTTTTTTTATTTTTTTTATTTTTGGGACAGAGAGAGACAGAGCATGAACGGGGGAGGGGCAGAGAGAGAGGGAGACACAGAATCGGAAACAGGCTCCAGGCTCTGAGCCATCATCAGCCCAGAGCCCCACGCGGGGCTCGAACTCCCAGACCGCGAGATCGTGACCTGGCTGAAGCCGGACGCTTAACCGACTGCACCACCCAGGCGCCCCACAAACAAGATTTTTAAAAAGGTATAGAAGACATATAAAAGAGTACATTTCATAGAAAATTGATTGCAAAAAATTCAAAAACAGGCAAAGTAATTTAAGGTTGTGGATCTCAGGATAGTTTACCCTAGGGGTGGTGAATGAAGGTGGTAACAGAGTCCCTTCTGGGGTTCCGGTAATGCTCTACTTCTTTGTGTGTGGTAGAGATTTGTTCACTTTGTAGAATGTAATTGACTTATACAGTTATGATCTGTGTACTTTTATTCTCTGAATGTTATACTTCTATAAAAAGTTAATACAAATGTTATTATCAAAGTATAAGAATACCCTCCAAAGGCCTGAAACCTGAGCTTACAAAGAGGATTGTATACGAGGTAAATTTCTCCATTTTATAGTAAATATTCAGACATATTGTAAGCTTATTACTGGTTATGTACCCCGATGAGAAAGAGGAAAATCAGCCAGAGTATCCAGAAGTACTGAACAAGTCCCAAGAGAATGGTAAAGGGAGGAGTCTTGAAAGAACTGATAGAATCCTCAGTCTGATTTGCAGTTTTCCTTTGTCGCCAGACACCTGCCAAAAACTTCAAGGTCAAGGAATCATGTACCCCTGATTGCAGTTTCTGCAATGTCTTTAGGTTTGTTGGAATAATTTAGCCACTTTATCATCAACATTTGCAACCTTTGCACAAGAATGGTCTGAATATTTGCACTTATAAACATTAGAAATAGCAAATAGATACGAAGTACATAAAATGAATCTTAAGAAATAAAATTAAAATATGAAATTTCTTCAGGAAAGAAGTTGTATTTGCAACAAATATGACTACCCGCTTTGAGTAGCAACAGATTTAATTCTTTGTTTAAACACGTGTCCAAGAAATGTATCTCTTTAGGAGCACTTAATTCTAATACTATATAAAATAAAATAACTTCAGTAGCCGCCTTGCATGGAGAAACTTGTTATTGTATTCTCCCCAGCCATCAAAGCCAAAGTCAGAATTTTCCATACGATGAGTGGGACATAGCTGTTTACATTGGTTATTAGTGACAATCAGATAAATTTGTGGCATCATATTATAACCTAATAGTAAATAATCTGTGGTTGGATTCTAGTCAGTGGTTGTGAATAACAAGAAAGGATGTCCCTTCAAGTTAGAAGCTTTCAAGGGCCCACTCAGTTGTGGGGGGTCCAGGCTAAGAGCCTGTGATTCACAATGGGACCCTAGAGAACAGGAGGGCTAGATATAACCACTAAGGAATTGTACTAATCATAACAGTTGATAAAAAGAAAAAGAGAAAGGGACATGTGTATTGTATGAAGGATCTGGGATGCTTTTGGGTATCAGAAAAATGGCAGACTAAATTCAGATATCATTCATTGAGAAGTTGACACAATGGACAGAATTGTTGCAGGTCCTGGAAGGGACTAGGGCCATAGCAGAAGGCTTCCAAACTGGAATAGGAAGGACTGAAAAAGCTATTGGGTGCACACATATGCATGTATGTATATGCACACATGATCTTTTCTGTAAAATTTTAGAATTATACCTATCGGGATGCATTTGCTGACACAGTTGCAATTATCTCAGCATGAATTAGACAATTGATATTTTATTTCCAGCATTACCATTCTCCTTAGGACAATCTTCTTCCTATCTAATATTTTCAAATGTTTCCATCAGTTCCAAAGCACTATGTTTCATCCAAAGCAAGCTAAATTTTCTTTGAGTCTACCTTGTTCTTTATCTAAAGAGCTAACACCTGAAGGAACATCTTGCCTGTGTTTAGTTGAGAAAAATTTTTTGTTGTTGTTGCTGGGGAATAAACATCTTGTTTTTCAGTCTCTGGGCATTGTGAATAGCAGCTTGAAAGAACAACCTAAAATTCTCAACAGTAATTTAAACATATAGGCATGGCCAGATGCAGTTACAAAGGCAAACTCTGCCAGGAAATCTCAGGTGCTTCCAAAAACAGTCCAGCTGCTGCAGTGTCAATATTCCAAAGAAATTGATGACAGTCTAGGTATGAATGAAAAGTGAAAGGAGAAATTCACATGTAATATCGCCTTTCCTGTTCTCCTTCAGAACTCCAAATTTTTCTGCTTGTCGATTCTTATGTACAAGTGGGTGTTCATATGCAATGCTTTCCCTTTAGGCCTATTCAAAGCAAGGGCATATTAGAGAGTGGCTTTTGTTATATTTAATATCACTGGATTGTGCTTTGAAATCTAATAATTCCAGGATTACTATGGCCAAATTAGGAGATTTGAATCTTACACTGTTTCCTCTACAATTAACCACTGAATACATAAAATTCACTTACCCTTTTTTTATTTTCTCAGCTATGAATCCATGATTCTTGGATTTTGGAAATAATGGTCTATTCAAAAAAATTTACCAGGATACCAGGATACCAGCATACATTTCTAAATTTTATTTTTATTATTAACAGCATTAAAACCAACCAATATATGGGACTATTAATTTAAACTCCTGCTCATCTCTTAATTTCTCACATTATACCCAGTCAGTCCATAAAATCAAAAAGCAAGTTATCACAATCAGTGTTATGGAATATTTTCTTCTCAGACTTACAGAAATGCCTCTAGAATTTCACTCATCTAACTAGTAGCACAGAATTATCATGGAAGCCCTCCACCTCCCTATTTTGCTGTATTAGAGAAAATACAGATCTGACTATGAAGCAGGGAGAAATCTTCAGTGTTAAATAAAAGTATTCTCTCACATTTTAACTTTTTTTAATGTTTATTTTATTATTGAGAGAGAGAGAGACAGAGCATGAGCAGGGGAGGGGCAGAGAGAAAGGGAGACACAGAATCTGAAGCAGGCTCCAGGCTCCAACCTGTCAGCACAAAGCCCCATGCGGGCCTCGAACTCACGAACTACAAGATCATGACCTGAGCCGAAGTTGGACACTTAACCAACTGAGCCACCCAGGTGCCCATTCTCTCACACTTTAAAGTTGGTTTTCAAATACACTCAGGATAAAATGATCTGAGACAAATTATTAGAAACCTGAATTAAAATTTTTGAAATATAAAAACAAATGGTATCCATATTACATTATGATTTTATTTTTGCCAATGTTTTCATTTTCTAGAATATGCAAATTGTAAATTCATTCAGCCAGTACTACGTATAGTATCTATAATAAGCCAGACGCAGTTACAGACCAGAAAGCGTACCATAATAAAAAGTTGTCAGGCTGGGGTTTTGTCAGGTTAAGTTAATAAAAATAGTCTTAGTTTTTAAAATTGTTTTTTAATGTTTATTTATCTTTGAGAGAGCAAGAGACAGAATGTGAGTGGGGGAGGGGCAGAGAGAGAGGGAGACACAGAATCTGAAGCAGGCTCCAGGCTCCAAGCTGTCAGCACAGAGCCCAATGTAGGGCTCAAAATCATCAACAGTGAGATCATGACCTGAGCCATTCAGGCGCCCCAAAACAATGCTATTTTTAAAACTATGCTTCTCAGTAAATACTTGAAGTCTCTTGGATGTATACGGTCTTAATGTATATCTAATATACCCACGTAATTAGAAAATATGTTAAATGAAATCAAAGTTGTTTTCAAAAGTGGCTCTGCAATTAATAAAACTTCTAAACTTATAAAATTTAAAATTACTGTTTGTTCCCTCAGCTACAGTGCATAATAAAATGCTCTTATAGCTTCACTCACACATGATTCTGTTAAAGTTAGTTGTTTAGAGTGGCCTTCCTAAAGAGATTGCAAGTTTTAGGAGGTCAGGAGAAACTGATGCCTTCATGAGTCTATACTCAATTTCTAGGCTATTTATAGTCACATAGTAAGAGTTCACAAATATTTTGTTAGACAAATGGCCTTTTAACATTTATCTTTAAGTTTTTGAGACTTTTTGATCTTTTGGTTATTTCTTCATGTTATAAATTTTTTCTCGCTCTGTGCTATATTATCAACTCAAACACATGCCATATCTCATGTTTCCAAACACGATTTACTTTGGTCTATTCATCCTGTCTCTTTTGAAGACAGTTTTAAAGCACACAGCAACTTAATAGAAAAGTTCAAAATATTTTGAATGGTAATCCCTTCCTAGGTGTTCTATACAGATTTTTAAACAACCATCTGTAAAATGGTTATAAACGCATATTCTTGATAAAGCAGCAGGGAGCATATGTATATATTTTTGAATTGTAATACAATAAGAAGTAGAATGGAAGGATTTAATAGTATTCTTCAAAATGCTCCATGGGCACATTGCCATAATACTTAAGCAAATGGCTTTTTGTATCCTTTTCTACTGAGTCAATATTAGTAATTTTCATAACAGCATCTTATACAGTCAAGAGAGTCATGAAGGCATTTCTGCCATGAACAGAATGAGTTTATATGGAATATTGATTCTTCATGTCAAACACAGCTGGAGTGTTTCACCAGTAATTTTAGATCTAGCATACACAGTAGCTTCCCTATCCCTCATACCTAGTGAATCAGAATAAAAGTGATTAATAGGAGCCTTAGAAAGATGGTACTCGAAGGCTGGGTCCATGCAGCACCAAGGGAAATGGAGAAAATGGTTACTAGTCATCTTCTAAAATACTACGCAGAGGACAAACCAAAGCTGCCTTCCTTTCCAGATGCTTTCCGGGGAACAATAATCCACTTCTAAAGAGCCAGGTCACTGTTTCTTTCCCTTGATCCCATTGCAGATCACTGTAGAGCATGCCATTCTCTGTGATGGGATTAGGCATCTGTTACAGACAGATGGGCTACCCTGAGTAACACATAACAGGTAATAGCAAAGCAGAATGGATATTCCCCAATTCTCAGGGTTGATTTAGTTGGATGCTCCTCCTATGAATACGTTGCTAAATTTTGCAGGAGTTTAGTGCATTTCAGAGAATCATCATGCTTCTGAGGACAGTTTAATGGTTTTTAATGCTTTGAGGTGTATCAGAATTTCCTGATTGCTAGTTTATATTTCATCTTCAGGTTTTCTTTATCATTTGCCTATATCATAATCATCATATAATTCACATCTTACGGTTTTGTTTTCATGGGACCCTTAAACTATTCAGATTTCAAAATCTTAGTTTTCCTTTAGACTCACAGACAATGTGAAGGTGAGGCATCCTATGATACGTTCTCTGGCATCTTCAGAACCTAACTTGTATAATTACATAACTGCTTCTTTATATAACTAAAATCCTAATACCACATTTTCTATTGAAAACTAGGGGCGCCTGGGTGGCGCAGTCGGTTAAGCGTCCGACTTCAGCCAGGTCACGATCTCGCGGTCTGTGAGTTCGAGCCCCGCGTCAGGCTCTGGGCTGATGGCTCAGAGCCTGGAGCCTGTTTCCGATTCTGTGTCTCCCTCTCTCTCTGCCCCTCCCCCGTTCATGCTCTGTCTCTCTCTGTCCCAAAAATAAATAAACGTTGAAAAAAAAAATTAAAAAAAAAAAAAAACTAATAAACTACTAAACATTGAAAACTACTAAATGGATTGCCAGATTGTACTTAAATGTTATGTTTAGTGGGTATATTTATATAATACATGTATTTAAAATACATATTGAGCTATATATATTCAGTAAATGTATGTGACAGTTATTTATATATATATGATATATAAATATTTATGATATATATTTATATGCATATATGATGCACTGATCAGAGGTTTTAGAGTTAACAGTTTAAAGTGACTTTGAGAACTTATAAATAAGGAAGTTCACTTTTTACTTCTGTGTTAATAAAATGCAGAACTGAGTTTGGGATAGAACAGAAACATATGAGTGGCCTTCTTTATGTTATCTACAAAAGCACTTCCAAAGATTTTAAAGTGTATGAGCTTGGGAGAAAAAAACAGATCCACACTTTTTTTCAGGCCTTCAAAGTTTGAGGTCATCTATTACCACTGATAAAATACAGCATTGTGACTAGCAATGGATTATCCCAATTCCTACCACATTACCCTGTTTCATATTTACTGAATATTTATCACCATTTTAAGTCATGTAAAGATGAAAATTCAGTGTGAGTAGGGAAAGAAAATAGATATTAGGCAACATTTTCTGTGGTTGCCAAATTCTAAATTCCCAGCGGCAGCTCACTCTTTGAGGGAGAAATAGAAGAATAGTCACAATTGTGTTACCATATGACAAACTGTCACTTCATGAGAAATAGAAGGTATATTTTGAATCTAAATTCCATAGGTATTTTGTGTGTTGACCTTAGAAAAACATGTATAGTTTGTCATACCCATGACATTGCAGAAACAAATCTACATCTAGTTGAATATATTTAGACCTGTGAATTTTGTGCTATAAAAGATAGGAAAGGAAAATGGTTGTGACATATGTAGCTATAGAGAAGTATTTACATTTTATTAACATGTAATACTTAACACTTTAGACTATGCTAAGATACAAACCCTAATGATAAGTGTACTCAATTTATTGAATAGAGTTCATGATAGCAAATGAAAGTCTTTACTTTTAAATTGAAAATATTAATAAGTAATTTTTGAAATTGTGAAAATAATTTTAACTGTTATTGTTTTGAAATTAACAAAAGTATCTTTCTGGAGGACAGATATCAAAGGTATATTGACAGTTTCTCCAAAATTTAATTACTAACGAATAGATAACACTAAAGCATTTATTATAAGGCAGACACTGTTCTATGCACTTTCCAGATATTAACAATTTTTTTGTAACACTACTATGAGATAAGTGGCAATGTTATTATTTCCTTTTATAGATGAGGAAGTGAGTCAAAAGAGAGGCATTAAGTGACTTACCCCAGATAACAACAGCAGTTAAGTGTCAATGCCAAGTGTTCTCTGTGGTGATATGTCATCTTTTATTTTTGAGTAATTTTTTAAAGATACTTTTATGGGTTGAACTGAGTTCCCCAAAAGGATACACTGAAATCCTAATCTCAGAAGATGATCTTTTTCAGGGGTGCCTGGGTGGCTCAGTCTGTTAAGCATCCAACCCTTGATTTTGGCTCAGCTCATGATCTCAGGGTTCCTGAGATCAAGCCCCCATCAGGCTCACTGCTGACAGAGCAGAGCCTGCTTGGGATTCTCTCTCTCCTATCTCTCTGCCCCTCCCCCTGCTCACGTGCACATGTGTGCATATGTGTGCACTTTTCCCCTCTCAAAACAAATAAAATGAAAATGAAAAGAATATTATCTTTTTTTGGAAGTAGGGTTGTTGCAGACTTTTCTTTGGAAGTAGGGTTGTTGTGATGTTGATTAACATCACACTTGAGCATGGTGAAACCCCAATCCTAAATGACTGGAGTCTTATAAAAAGAGAAGAGAAACAGACATAGAAACTACAGGGAGAACAGAGCCATGCGACAATGGAGAAATTGGAATGGTGCATCTACAAGCCAAGGAACACTGAGGATTACCAGCAATTACCAGAAGCTAGAAGGACAGATTCTCCCCCACAAGTTTCAGAGGGAGTATGGTCCTACTGAAATCTTGATTTTGCACTTCTAGCCTCCAAACATGTGAGATAATTATTTTCTGCTGTTTTAAGCTAGTTCATTTGTAGTACTTTGTTACTGTAGCCATGGGAAACTAATACATTCACTGACTATATCAATATGCAAAAACAGGGAGAAAAATGTAATAAAAAGATAGGTAAGTGTAACCTTCAGAAAGGTGGAGCTTAAATATGGGCAAGGGTCTATATAAAAAAACTTTGAGGCTTTCAAGGGACTAGTGCTTCTTGCTTTATAGATGACAGGTTGACAGATTACTAGGAATTAAGACACATTCAGTTTTGAGAATAAACTTAGTTTCCGAATATGCTTTGCTGAACCACTTCAGGTATCTAATTCAGCCCCACATATGTATACAACTTAAACTAGAAATACTGAGAATGAAGACAGCATGTCTTCTCTTTGATGAGGACCTATATTCAGTGCCTAGCAGACGGCTCTACCCACCAGGACTTCACTGTAGATAGGGCACTATTCGTGGTGCTGCTATTGTGATGGTTCAAGTTTAACACAGAAAATGTGTCTGAGTTTCTTCCAGTGGAAAAGATGGCACTTATTTTTTTTTCTCTCTCTCTCACTTCCTTTTATAATGGGTTGCAATCAAATCTGGGTAAACTTTGACATGGAGAGAGACATTATCTGTCTAGGATTCTTATGAATGACAGGATTGTCCTAGACTTCCTCCTTTTAGGCCAAGGTGGACTTTATGCCCTCACTAATATAACATTATACTTTATTATATAATATTGACTGTTTTTCTTGTAAGATATGGAATAAGAGAAGTATGTCTCCTTTTAACCACATTCACTAATAATGCAAATATTAGGAAATGCACTGAGGTAAAAATTAAGAGAATGGGCAGGTATACAATGATTATGGTTTGGAAAACTCAATATTGCCAGTTTTCTCCCAAAATGATTCAAAACAATATCACTCGAAACTCAGAAATCTCCTTTGCAGAAATTGACATTGATTTAGAAAGTTATCCAAAAATTCAAATAATGCAAAAATAGTCAAGAGTCTTCAATTTAAGCAAAGTTAACAGAGTTAACAAGTTGATTTCAATACAAGGCAGAAAGCTAGAGTAATAGAGACATTGTAAATTTGGGGAAGGAAAGGAAATATATCACTGAAATGAAATATGGAATACAGAAATAGACATACATGATTTTTATAAAAGTTGTTAAGGCAATTCAATAGTAAAAGGAGCACCTTTTTAAGAAATAGGTCTGGAACACCTGGATATCTGTATAGAAAAGAAAAAGAATCTCACACTCTAACTTACTTCAAAGGCAAAAATTCATGGTGTATCATGAACCTAAATAAAGCTAACACTATAGAGCTTCTACAATATAACATAGCCAAACATGCTTTGACCTTGAGGTAGATTTCCTAGCTTCACAAAAGCACTATCAATTAAAGAAAAAAGTTGAAAACTAGAAAGCACCAACATTAAAATATCTGCTGATGCCACTTTGGCAAATCAATCGGCCAGCCGATGAATGAGATAAAATGTTTCACATTTGATGAAGGAGTTCCTGAAAGCATAAATAACTTCTTCATATCAGCAATACAAAATTTTAAAAATTTTTGAATAACACGTCAACAAATTCTGCTTGACCTGCCCATTTTCCAACTGCCTGAGAGCTCAGGCTGGTGTCTTGGGTCTCCTGAGTATGGGCCAACACGGCCAAGGGTGGCAAACAAAGGACCATGGTACAAGGTCAACAGGACTACTGGGCAACTGGCAGCCAGTGGTCGCTGGAAACTGGGCTGGTGAAGGCATTCTGTCTCAGTCTCACTGTGCACCTACACTTTGTCAGAGTGTTCTGATAAAAGCACACGGGGGCAGTGGGCCATAAGTGTGGCTGCCCATTGGCTCCAAGCCTTGTGAAGGAGAATGGTGTGTGTGGTGCTGGCACCACTTTCCCTTCAGAACCTTGCAAGTTAGTTATGCTGCTCATGGATGACCTGGGGATACTTTTCCCAGTGAAGCTCCATAATGCCCAGCAGTCTCTCCTGCATGACATCATATGCATATTTGATCAAAACCTGATTGATTATGCAGAAATTGTCAGAAATCATTTACAGTCAGATCTTCTATGGTTTTGAACTATTTACCAACAGGAAGGATTCCCAGAACTTTATCAAGAATCATCACTCAGTGTTTTAGATGTCCTACCATTCTTCGTGGGGTGTCGTTTAGTTTACCTGGAAAAAATTGGGAATGGACCTTGAGATGAGTTCTCTCATCTCCAGGACTTTCTTAGTAGCTGTCTGGCTGCTAGAGGAGAACAGACCCACATCGCTACCTCTGACACAGAGTGAGAAAAAAAATGCAGACTCAGATCCCCTGTCTCCCTTTCATGGGTGGAGATAGATGTCCATTAGGAGAAGTGGAGTTCTTTATCAGGATCACTACTATAGTGAAAGACCAAGGGGTACTTGGGGTTCTGAAATGGATTGACAACCAACTTCCTGAAGACAATTCCTACTTTGGAGTTATGATTATCACCTTTGAATTCTGGAGGAGAATGTGTCTCTATCAAAATGGTTACATTGTGTCTCCTCCGAGTTATAAACCAACCCCAAGCGTAGATCAGGGTTTTTGACTACAGGAATTAAAGAAATTATTTAAAAACTGGAAAACTAATCTAAAAGTCTGAGTCTGTAAAACTGAATGGAACTAAAAGTTCACTCATTAGAGGTGTATTAGAATCATAAATAAATATATTCTTTTTTTAATTTTTTTTTAATGTTTATTTTTGAGACAGAGAGAGACAGAGCATGAACGGGGTAGGGGCAGAGAGAGAGGGAGACACAGAATCGGAAGCAGGCTCCAGGCTCTGAGCCATCAGCCCAGAGCCCCATGCGGGGCTCGAACTCACGGACCGTGAGATCGTGACCTGAGCTGAAGTCGGACGCTTAACCGACTGAGCCACCCAGGCGCCCCACATAAATAAATATATTCTTAACAATATACTTATATAGAGAAGACAAGAGGGTAGGTGCTCCCATCTGCTGTTCTTAGAAATGAGAAGTTTCAGACTTCTCTGATTTCCTCCAGCCTAATGTCCCAACAAACACCTGCACTATGGAAAGGTTTCACAATAATACTATCTCATGCTGGTATTGTGACAAATTTTATAACAAATTCCTAGTAGTAATTTAACTTATAATGGACTTTATGAATAGAAACCAGACGCCAGTGAAAGAACTCTACCATGATACCTGAAGGCATCATGCAGTTGAAGTAGAAGTAGCAGATAGCATGCCACGTGCACATGGTGGCGGTTGATGCAAAGCTTGCACAAGCCAAGGAGGGCTCATTTCATACAACTTGACCCAAGACTTTAAATATTCTTCTTGAACTCATATTCTTTCTTGACTTCTGAGTGCACATATCAGTGGAAATTATGCTGTATCAGAAACTAAGTGAAATATAGTAATAGCTAAAATTTTAGAGCCACTTTTTATCTAGGTATGAAACATCACAGGTTTAGACTCTTTCTTTTACACAAGCAGTTTTTACAATGACTGGCTAATTATGGCTCAAGTCCATCTTCTGATTGATTTTTACTCATCAGTTATGTACAGTTCAAGTAGCCTGATTTCTTTACATTTTTAAACGGTCTTGCATCTTACTTAGCCTGAAAACACATTATTTAGATAACTTAGATTATTCTAAAAATAGGTTCTGATAGCCTAGAAACATTCAAATGGACCTTTTGACAAATAAACCAAAAATGGAAAAAGAAAGTAATTGATGAAACATCTCAGGCACATTGGTACTAGCTTTTTAATCAAATCTCAGGATTTTTCCACCTTGGGATTCTACATAATTTATAAAATTCTACCTTTCAAATGTTGCACATATATATACTTTTAAAGTATCGATAGAGACTATCAAATTATTAATTTTCCCATCCCATACATATGTGTATGTACATTCAATTAAACTACGTTGAAATTATTTTTCCTATTACACTTATTTTCCAAAGGGTTAAAAAACTTCATGCATTCATGAAAATAGGTACACAAATGGACAAAATCACTTAAAAATATGTTCAATAACATTAGTCATTGGTAAAAATGAAAAATGAGAGTAAGATACCATTTCACAAACTCCACAATGGTTAAAAATAAAAAATCCTGACATTACCAAATGTTGGCAAAAATTTGAAGCAACCTGAATATTTATATAGTGATTGTGAAAATAACAATGCCATCTTGGAGAACTTTTTGGTGATTTCTTAAAAAGGTAAACATATAGGGGTGTCTGGGTGGCTCAGTCATTTGAGCTCCTAACTTTGGCTCAGGTCATGATCTGTCAGTCTGTGAATTTGAGCCCCACATCAGGCTCTGTGCTGTCAGCCTGCTTCAGATCCTCTGCCCTCCTCTCTGTCTGCACCTCCCCAGCTCATGCTCTACCTCTCTCAAAACTAAATAAACATTAAAAATAAAACTTAAACATGCATCTGGCCAATTTTTTCAGCAATCTCATTTTAAATATTTTCCCAAGAGAAAGGAAACATTTCTGCCTACAGAAATGCTTATGGTAGCCTTATTAAAAATAGTACAAAAAGAAAAAGAAAAAAGCTATCAAGAGGATATTGTATAAATACACGTTTTAGTATACTCATATAATAATAATATCAATAATATAATATCAAAATAATATCAAAATATCAAAGAATGAACTTCCGATTTATGGCAGCAACATGGATTAATCTCAAAATTATATCAAATGAAAGAAGTGAGACTGAAAATAATGCATCATTTCCAATGGCATTTGTAAATTCTAAGAACAATGGCAACTCAATTAATACATGTGGCAGAAATCATAAAGTGGTTACCTCTTAGAGTTAGGGTTTGAGGTGGGTGAGAATTGACTAGAACAGAATACAAGGGACATTTCTAGGTGATGGAAATGATTTATATCTCTATTGAGTGGTAATTACATAGATTTATAAAATTGCCCAAGCTCATCAAATTGAATACCTAAGATCTATTCATTTTATTGTATAAAATTATCACTCACACTTAAAAAAATCTAATAGAATAAATATCTTCTCCTATATTTTTATCTTAATGCTATACCAGAGTCTACAGCATGATTTAATGACTATTGGGAGAGTGGTAAAAATAATAATTTCTCTGTATCCTTAGCTACAAAGGGGTGACTTTATTAAAGCAGATAAAGTATAATGATAGATGTTGGTGCTTTGCACTTGTCCAGATGAATATCATCCACTCAGAGCATTAGGAATACAACTATTACTCTGGAGGCCGTGCTTGTCAATTTTTCATTCATAAGGCAAGCCTAGAGCTCAAGTACCACTTTACCCAGTTAATCTGTGCCTTATGACTTGCTTGATTTTGCTATTCAGAATTCTATTAATTTTTCAAGTATGCCCAAAATAAATAGCCAAAGTAGGCTTGCTACACCAAAAGGAAAAAAATATATAGTTCTATAAAAACGTTGTCCCCTTCACTCAGCATTTTAATTAGAACAAGAAGAAAACAAGAGCTTAGCTAAATTCTGGAAGAATACACAGATACATTAAGGAATTTATGCAATTTTTCTGGCACTGGTTCATTATTTGCCAGGCAGGCAAGAGCCTCAGTACAGCCAGAAAAAGCTCCCAAATGGGACTGGTTAGGCACGTTATATCTTAAATAACAATTGTGCCCTGCTGTTGGAAAGCCTCCCAAATGTGACCAGTGGGGAACATTAGATCTTAAATAACAACCATGACTCTCCATTTAGAAAATAAATCAGTGTTTAAAAGAAACCAGTCTATGCAAGTACACTGTGATTAAAATTAAGTGAAATTAAGTGTAGTGTGATTGGATAGATTTTTTTTTAGGAGTTTGTACAAAATGGCAATTGCTGGTGTAAC
The DNA here is from genome assembly GCF_018350175.1 of Felis catus. Taxonomy (NCBI): domain Eukaryota; kingdom Metazoa; phylum Chordata; class Mammalia; order Carnivora; family Felidae; genus Felis; species Felis catus. The sequence goes on along the minus strand of NC_058385.1, from coordinate 31,420,271 downwards.
CAGGCTAAATGTACTTCCTTGAGACATTGCGCATGCAAGAAATGTTCTGGCCACTAGGTATCTTAAGGGTTTTTAATTCTATAGTATTTGCTGATTTGCACTGAAGATGTTATGCAGGTTGGTTATATTGAATACAATATTCATTTGCATATAATTATTGATTATTTGTTGCTTAATCTAAGCTAAATACAGAGATTTTGAGATCTTCACTCCTTAAATCTATACATTTAATATATAGAAGAAATAATAGATATTAAGATATAGAAGAAATTAAGATATAGAAGAAATCTATACAATTAAGATATTATCTTCAGTTATATCTTCAGTTATATGGACAATTTCTTCTGAGAAGCTCAAACTTACTAATATGTGATCAGTATGATTTTCCCTTTTCAAAGTGATAGCGATCTATAATGAGTGTATGAAAAGCATACTTAAATAATCTCAAATCAATGGGGGTATAATTAAAGCCCCTTCCCAAACAGCAGGTCTGGGAATGCTGCATTGCTTATGTGCTGGACATTGCATCTGAGGTTGATGCAACTCATGTAAAGTTGTAATTCTAAGCATGAGCAGATCCAAAAAGCCTCTGGGGCAGTTGTGCCAAAGTTCCCATCTAATAGCTATATATCTATGAACTCCAAAGAGTCACAGACTCCATTTACTTAAAGCACTATGAAGGTGAACTTTATTGAAGAGAAGAGTATATAGTAGGAGTTAGGGACTATTGGATTTTTTTTCATGTCTTGATGTTGTCCAGTTGATGCTTGAGTGAGGACAGAAGCACCATACTCACCATAGAATGCACCCAGTTAAAACTCAGCTTACTAAGGGAAAGCATTACTCCAACAGTAAGTCTGAAGAGTAAGACTGAAGACCAGAAAAAATCATTTTGATTTGTGAGATGACAATGTAGGGACTAAATATAGGCAGAATACACCAGAGGGGGCTAAGAGACACTAGAATGAACTAAAAACCAAAGATTTGGAGTCTGTTTAGGAAAACTCAACTAGAAATAGGAAAATGTGACAGATCCTAGAAATAGGCTTAGGTAACTTGGCACTTTGTCTGACTTTGTCTCATTGGCTAATGTTCTCTCTATTGGTTTTGAGTTTCCAGAGCACTGATTATCTTTGTTGCTACTATATCATGTTTTCCCTGTCCTGTCTCTACACTTCACAATCCCATTTTTTAAAAAAATTTAATGTTTATTTATATTGAAAGAGAGAGACAGAGAGGGAGTGAGAGAGAGAGATAGTGCTCGAGTGGAGAAGGGGCAGAGAGAGAGGGAGACACAGAACCTGAAGCAGGCTCCAGGCTCCGAGTTGTCAGCACAGAGCCTGATGCGGGGCGTGAACCCATGAGGTGTGAGATCATGACATGAGCTGAAGTCAGTCACTCAACCGACTGAGCCACTCAGGTGCTTCCACAATTCTATTCTTTAGTGAGGCCATGTGAAATTCATCAGTGTCCATGACATCTTTCTAAAGAACACTATGAATAAGAGCAATGTCTAAAAACCTCAACCTGATAATATAGCTGAACTGTTGCGTTTATGAATACTTTACAATAGGATACCACTAACAGATGGGCAACCATAAAGAAATGGATAAATTCCTAGAAACATACAATCTTTCAAGACTGAATAATGAAGAAATAGAAAGTCTGAATAGACTGACTACTTGTAAGTAGATAGAATCAGTAACCAAAAACCTGTGAATAAACAAAAGTCCACAGCCAGACAGCTTCACTGATGAATTACAACAATGACTCAAAGAAAATTTAATATCTATCCTTCTCACTCTCTTCCAAAAAAATTGAAAAGGAAGGAATCTTTCCAAGCTGATTTTATTAGGGCAACATTACCTTGATACCAAAACTAAATAAGGAAACCACAAAAAAGAAAGAGAATTGGGGCATCTGGGTGGCTCAGTCTGTTAAGTTTCAGGCTCAGGTCATGATCTCACAGTTCATGAGTTTAAACACATCAGGCCCTCCACTGACAGCTCAGAGCTTGGAGGCTGCTACGTATTCTGTATCTCCCTCTGTCTCTCTGTCCCTCCCCCACTTGTGCTCTGTCTCTCAAAAATAAATAAACATTAAAAAATTAAAAAAAAAAGAATAACAGGCCAATATCCCTGATTAACATAGATGGAAAAAAATGATCAATAAAATATTAGCAAATCGAATTTAGCAATACATTCAAAGGATCATACATTATGATCAAGTGGGGTTTAATCCAGGGATGCAAGGGTAGTTTAATGACCACAAATCAATCAATGTGATACACTACTTAACAAAATCAAGAACAAAAATCATACGATCATTTCAATAGATGCAGAAAAAGTATATTACAACATTCAACATCCATTTATTGATAAAAACCTCAACGAATTAGGTTTAGTACCTCAGCATAACAAAGACTGTATATAAGCCCAAAGCTAAGGTGGGTGAAATGGGAAAAGGGGATCAAGAGATATAAACTTCCAGTTGTAAAATAAATAAGCCATAGGAATGTAATATATAGCATGATGATTATAGCTAATAATATTATATGGCATATTTGAAAGTTGTTGAGAAGATTTTTCTTCAAAGTTCTCATTACAAGAAAAATATTTTTGTTTGTAACTCTGTGTGAAGATGGTAACTACACTTGAAATGATGATCACTTTCCAATGTATACAAATATTTAATCATTATGTTGTATGCCTGCAAGTAATATAATTTTATACATCAATTACATTTCAAAAATTAAATATCAAAATATATGATATGATATCTATGATACCTCATTATTCTTAAGATCAATATGCATAGTGCCAAACATTATGGAGAGGGAAAGAGATAATTATTGTGCATATAAAAATATAAAAATAATCTGATGAAGGTGTTTATTCTAGATTCTTTGGCACTGGGCAAATGCCCTGTATTAGAGAGGCAGTTATTTTTAGCATTATTTGACGGTATAAATCAAAGTTACCCTACAATGGAAAAGTAGGATTTTTCAAATTTCTATAATGACACTTTCCTTCTGTATACTCTTCTATGTATATACTTATACACAAATATTATAGAAATATTTCAATGATTTAATATCTATAAAATAAAATATAAAAAATAGAAATATTACAATATGTGAGAAAATACAAGTTATAAATTGATCAATCTCTTTATTAAATATAACATTTCATCTTCAACAAAATAATATTAATAGTTTTCAGTTATGAAAAGAATGTAATTGAAGCTTTATTAATTTCAAAAATATGTATTTATATTAAGTTTATTCTAATACTTGATTTTAATATCTAAAATCACTGGAAAGGTATCTTATAAATATTGGTAAATTTAATTGAGATAAGCTTCACAAATTATAATACTCATTTTACTCTCCAATAATTACATTAACCATATATGTGTGTGATTTTGCAATAGCTTGCCTATAAATGATGTGATAAATGCATTTCACTGGTGGTTCTAGCTGAAATCTTATAATAGAATATTTTATTATTCATTTGATTTTATATTCTTTCTTTTTCTGAATGCCAGTTAAAGCAGAAACACTATCAATGATTTCACATCTTTAGTTTCTCCATATAATCCAGTTTTCATCAAAAACATGCTTTTTAGGCTCAGAGCCTGGAGCCTGTTTCCGATTCTGTGTCTCCCTCTCTCTCTGCCCCTTGCCCATTCATGCTCTGTCTCTCTCTGTCCCAAAAATAAATAAACGTTGAAAAAAAAATTAAAAAAAAAACATGCTTTTTAATTTAACATACACTTTCTCAAGCATGTCTTTCCTTTAGAAGGACATGAAAAAAGTAGTTCACGTATTTCATTATTAAAAATCATTGACAAATACCATAAAATTCCAATCTTCCACTCTATATTTAACTCTTAAAAACTCAAAAGCAGCATAAAATATTTTATAAGCAGTTTTTATAAGGTAATAAAACAATACTATCAAATGGCTTTAAATACTACTAAAATTTTAGAGTTTACCTCTATATTTTGCTTATTTACTGACATAAATATCTTATTAATCATGATATCATGATTAGATATTATTATCTAATAGTTCAAGGTAATATTCATGATTTTGTAAAATGTATTTATTTATATTGAGAGAGAGCTTGGAAGAGGGGCAGAGAAAGAGGGAGAGAGAATCCCAAACGGAATCCATGCTATCAGCATGGAGCCCCATGGTGGGGCTCAATCCCACAAACCCCAAGATAATGACCTGAGTTGAGATCAAGGGTTTGTAGCTTAACCAACTGAGCCACCAAGGCACCCACATCACTTGTAATAGAAGATGCAAAGCTTTATTTCAAATTATCTTCATAATAATTTGGATTATACTGCCTGACATCTCATCAGATCTTAATAGGTCATCATTGACTTTATATCTAAATTAGGTGATAAAAGATTTAGAGTATGAGACACCTCCATTCTGCTGTTTGTCATTATAGTCTTGGCCTCATTGTTTGGATGACCTTGATTATTGCTTGTGGCACTGACTAATGAAAGATTTTCCTTCAACACTGATCTTCAGGATATGGGGGGGGGGGTGGTATTTCAAACTTTTTTATGTTTTATATTTAAAGAGTCAGAATTAGGGTTAGGTCAGGGGTAGCTGACTATTTCTGGCTATCACCAATAGTACAGTAACATATATATGAACTAGTTTTGAGTCCTTTTCCTCTCTATCATTTACTCAAAAGAAACCCCACATTAGATCATAAGGCTTGGAGCACCTGAGTGGCTCAATCAGTTAAGCATCTGACTCTTGTTTTCAGCCCAGGCCATGATCTCACCGATGGGCTCTGTGCTGAAATTTTGAAGGCTGATTGTGATTCTTTCTCCCTGCCCATCCTCTGCTCTCGCTCTCTCTCTCTCTCTCTCTCTCTCTCTCTCTCTCCCACCCCCCCTCCCTTTCTCAAAATAAATAAGTAAACATTTTTAAAATAAAAATATTTAAAACTAAAAAAGATCATAAGGCTGAATTGGAACATTATCAGTGCAACATAGAGAACATAGAAATCTGCACTTCTCTTAATGTGTTCATTTATGCCTTCTGGATCTGTTTGATATACGTTTTCCAATATACTATGGATTTTTGCTATACCCACCAACCCTAAAACATGTTAAGAATGCCCATTTGTCCCTAAAGTTAGCAACAGACATTTTCTGGATCCAAGTAATATAATAAGATCTCATTTGCAAATGGAAAATAATATGTCTCCAAAACTTTACAGGTACACTTTGCAACTCACCTACTGGTGTCTACCAAGAACTTTTCTACCCCAGCCACTTTTAGCACCTTCACATATGCCAAAGATAAACTTACGAACTAGACCTGCTGTATAACTCTTTCTTGCCCTGCATCATATTTCAACAGACAGCCTCACTTGCCTATTAAGTCAGAGCAGAATTTCCAGGTATTATGTATGCTGCTTACAAAGTCCAAAGAAGCCCATTATGCCTTATTATGTTGATGGAGACGTGAAGTGTAGCAACTTGTCCCTTATTTCAGAGGGAAGATCCTGGCATGCTGCAGCCACTTAGCTCCTAAAACATTCACCAATGTAGCAGGTTCTTCAATCTTCAATTACCATTTACCATAGATAGTAATTATGATGGTAGATGGTAATTATTTCCTAATAGAGCATCCAGCATATTTTATACTTTCTGCTCATGGAATTCAATTACCTAATATCATTAATATAATGGACTGATGTGATGTTCTGGTGAATATTAAGATGATCAAGATCTCTATGACTCCACTGTGACAAAGGCAAGTTGAAAGAGCCCTGAAACACTCTCATAAATTGGAGCTCTGTTTTCCAATTATAGTTTAACTGGTTTTGATTCTCTCTTCCTATTGGAATCAAGGAAAACATTTGCCAAATCAAGACATGTAGATCAAGTGATAGAAGTTTTGCTTGTCTCTTGCAGTAACTGGTCACATTAGCTGTGGTGGAGCTATAACCTGACTAGGCGCGCAATACTTTATAGTCATCTGCCATAACCCATCTGAATTTTATCAGTATCATCGAAGTCAGTTGATGTGATGGGCTCTACCATAACTGCACTCTTTTTTTTGAAAATTTTTTTAACATTTATTCATTTTTTGAGAGACAGAGAGAGACAGAGAGTGAGAGGGGGAGGGTTAGACAGAGACAGAAGCTGAAGTAGGCTCCAGACTGGGAGCTGTCAGCACAGAGCCCAACATGGGGCTCAAACTCACGAGCCACGAGATCATGACCTGAGCTGAAGGTGGAAGCTTGACTGACTGAGCCACCCAGGTGCCCCCACCATAACTACATTCTTCAAGCTTTTGTCAGTGGAGTCAATGTCTGCAATTTTTGGCAAATCTGTTATTTCTTGTGGTTTACTACCTTGACTTAAATGAAGGAAGGTTGTAGAAGTTTCCATTTAATCTCTTCAATCATAATGGCTGTTACTTCCCAGAATAGGGAACTAATCCTCACTCCACAGGTGAGGGTTACACCAATGTTTAAGTATATGCATCCAGATCTTATGTTTTTTTTTTAAATTTTGTAACGTTTATTTATTTTTGAGACAGATAGAGACAGAGCATGAACAGGGGAGGGGCAGAAAGAGAGGGAGACACAGAATCCGAAACAGGCTCCAGGCTCTGAGCGGTCAGCACAGAGCCCGAAATGGGGCTCGAACTCACAGACCGCGATACCATGACCTGAGCTGAAGTCCGATGCTTAACCGACGGAGCCACCCAGGCACCCCAGATCTTATGTTTTTAAACCGGAGAAATATTCACAGAATATTAGAACATTCACAGATTATTCACAGAATAGTGGCTGTGAAATAGCATTGGATCAGTTTTCCATTTATCACCTGGTAGACATAAGCTCCTACTTAATTCAAAGACTATAAGGCTGCTTTGAGTCTTTATTACTGTCAATTCAAAACTCTTATCTAAGAGATATGAAAAATCTGGCTTATTGCATAATTTTTCTAGCAAGTGTTTGTAGATTCTTTTTTGGAAATTTTAAATGATTATTTACTATGTATACATGCAGCAGAATTACAGGAACTTTCACAGTTCCTTTTACAGGAGAAACACATTCTAAACAATAGTGTCTGGGTCTACGAACTTACTTGTATCTGGAAAATGGGTAAAGAACAGCAACAGCTGATACTAGCTTCTCTTTGCCAGCATGAACTGTATTATTATTATTATGGAAATTGAGCAATATTCTAATTGATTAACACTCTATCTAACCATAGTGGCACCATGATCTATTAGTCATTACCTTAAATAGCTACAATTTCCATTATTCTGTGCTCCCTAAGAAGTATCAACTTAGAGCTTTGGGTAATTTTGTAAATAGGTGTGCCATACACAGTATTTTCAGGCTCAGAAAAACTAACCATCTGTGACCTACTCCCAAACAAAAAACATTTTGGGGATCATGATACATAAGATAGTTAATTAGGGTTAGTGGATTTCCTTGATGGCCAAAAACTGGAATACAAGAAAAAAGAATAGTAATTTTAGATATCTAAACATCTCAAGGTATTATTATTTAATATCTGACTCTCAGAATTATTGTGCTTTTCACAAAGCATGCTGTTTCTTCTAAGTCTCAGAAAAGACACAGTGCCCAGTTTAATATTTTTCTCCCACTCCCTCAAATTCTACAGTATTTTTGGTTAAATTAGCATGTTTCCTAAAACAATGTTTTTTTCCATGATATTTCATGTATTATATAGAGATCTCTAATGTATTCATTTTATATCCCTAAATGTATTCACTTAGATATTGCCATATTATATTTATTTGTTCCCATTTTATTAAGCCTTGGCTATACCATTTTTCAGCCAACTGTTTCTACCAGGAAAAATACACATTTATTCTTGAACTCATTACAGAGGAATCAAGTAAAGTTCATCAGTTAACAATTGAGACAATGACTTAAAATAAAACCTAAAGCAATATGCAAATTAATGTCATTTAAAATTACAATTAGATAAGGTTTGCCATATTAAATTAAAATCAAGTGCAAAATATTCTGTTCTTTATGAAAAATACATCTCAATTGCATTCTATATGATTTTTTTAGATCACCGCATAACATTATAGAAGAAAATAATAGTGAGCTTATGTAAATAAATTTTGATTTTATTGCATATGGATGCTTATAAGCAGAAATAAATTTTATGATCCTATAATATATCTAGTTACCTGTGGCATTTTATAAGTGCAAGTTATGATTCATCTCTGTTGACACCTAAAAAATGCATTGTTAGATAGTTGAACAGTAATAAATTAGAGTTTGTTCTTAAAGAAAAATAAAATATTGAAGTCTGTGACAACTATTATTGCATTAATTTTGCAAATTACATCATTTATCAATACTATCTGATTTATGCAAACATTACCATGCTTTTCTTCCTGTATTATTGTCATTGCTTAATAATTTGCATCAGAATACATGAAACAGGTGTAAACATAAAGTGAGTATCAAAACTCCGTATAAAATATTAATAAACTCTAACATCAGAGGTCATTGGAAATATAATTACATTCTACCTCCTTTTAGACATTTCCATGTGTCTAAATCTCTGTACTCATTTCTATCAACTCCTCAAAACACACTTCGATTTTAAGCTCATTATGAAATGAGAATGAGAGAACAGAGGGTTACCAAAGGGGAGTTGAGCGGGGGTTGGGGGGGGGGGGCTGGTAACATAGGTGAAGGGAATTAAGAGAACACTTACTTTGATGAGCACTAAGTAATATCTGAAACTGCTGAATCACTGTGTTGGACACGTGAAGCTAATATGACGCTCTATGTTAACTATACTGGAACTAAAATATTTTTTAAAAAAGAAGAAATAAGACTTAAACTTGGAACTTTAAGACTAAATGTCATATCAGTCACATAGTGACTCAGAAAAATAATCCTGTGGAGTAAATAGATTTGTCTGATGTTAATAAACCCCTATTTTTATTTTTATTTTTTTTTAAATTTTTTTTTCAATGTTTATTTATTTTTGGGACAGAGAGAGACAGAGCATGAATGGGGGAGGGGCAGAGAGAGAGGGAGACACAGAATCGGAAACAGGCTCCAGGCTCCGAGCCATCAGCCCAGAGCCTGACGCGGGGCTCGAACTCACGGACCGCGAGATCTTGACCTGGCTGAAGTCGGACGCTTAACCAACTGCGCCACCCAGGCGCCCCATAAACCCCTATTTTTAGTAACTACCTGGTGACCTAATATGAGCCCAAAGTGGTCAGAACATTTCCATGTATCCTTGCTGTGATTGAAAATAAATACGACTTTTAAAATATTTGCTATTGTGTCTATAACTGTGATCACATAAAATGTAAAAGAGAAACTGAAAAAACGATGATTAGAAAAGATGACAATAAATGCATCTGAAGTATCTTTCTCCTAAGGTGATTTTCTTTTATTTGATTTTTAAATTTTTTTTTCAACGTTTATTTACTTTTGGGGCAGAGAGAGACAGAGCATGAACGGGTGAGGGGCAGAGAGAGAGGGAGACACAGAATCAGAAACAGGCTCCAGGCTCTGAGCCATCAGCCCAGAGCCCGACGCGGGGCTCGAACTCACGGACCGCGAGATCGTGACCTGGCTGAAGTCAGACGCTTAACCGACTGCGCCACCCAGGCGCCCCTCTTTTATTTGATTTAATAATAAAGTTATTTTAATCTATTAATTGCTCACATACTAATAAAAGCACAGAGGCATTACCCATGTGTTGCCACAGTAACTTTTTCAATATTTTGTGTGTGTGTTTAATTAAACGGCATAAGGTATCATAAAACAGAAAACTGTCAGTGTGTGTACTTCCAGAAAAGAAGTATTTCAATTTACTTTTATCCTTAGTTGCTACTGACTTGTGGAATTTGAATATTAACCTTTCTCGGGTCTAGAGAAAAGAGATGTCTCCAGAGCTAACCATCTATTCAGTGGAAGGTCCATATGTATTTTGTGGGAAATTTTGTAGCCCATACTTCCCATTAGGCATATGGAAAAGTAGGCAAAAATGGAATTGTGTTATATCAGTGCAATGTAAGCCTCTAAGCTTCCCCTTCCTACCAGACTGTGATGTCTGTATGGTGAATCTTCATATTCCATATCCTTACTCAAAAACAGATAAGTCACCAGCTTAAGTAATAGTTGATGTTTTAGGACATCATCCCAGCAATTGTCTCTTTGGTCTCGATGATGTCAAGTTTTCACCTTCTCTACTGGGATATTCTCATCAACAGAGAAGAGTAGATTTATTGCTATAGTCTTTAAAAAACACAAAATAGGGGCGCCTGGGTGGCGCAGTCGGTTAAGCGTCCGGCTTCAGCCAGGTCACGATCTCGCGGTCCGTGAGTTCGAGCCCCGCGTCAGGCTCTGGGCTGATGGCTCAGAGCCTGATGGCTCAGAGCCTGGAGCCTGTTTCCGATTCTGTGTCTCCCTCTCTCTCTGCCCCTCCCCCGTTCATGCTCTGTCTCTCTCTGTCCCAAAAATAAATAAGCGTTGAAAAAAAAATTAAAAAAAAAATTAAAAAACACAAAATAAAAACTCCTCTTTTGACTGTCTCATTTTTCCTTCCCTGTATGGAAAATCTCTTTTAGTTAATGCCAGCCATCGTTTTGCCCTTTGTTCATCTTTCCTCTTGGTCCACTCCAGTCAAGATTCACTCCCACCTCTCCACTTGCTTTTATCAATTCAACAATGGCCACAACATGATAACTAAGTGGGCAATCATCAGTCTTATTCTCCACTGAGCTAACCTAGGCTGAGTCAGCTCTTTACTAAAGCTGGCTCCCTGCTAAGCTGGGGAAGAAAATGAGTCTCAAGCATTAATGACAGACGTTTTAGTGCTCTGTGAAGTACATTCATTCCCTCAGCTCGTCTGTCATGAAACTATCCACTTAAACCTTCCCCATATGTCTTCGGGATGTTCCTCAAACAGTAGAGAACGGAGATATGTCCCAACCTCTGCTCTTGGGATGGACATTTCTGGGAGTCTGTCTGTTCTTCTGGAAGCATCTGTGGGCTCAAGCCTCTTTTGTTTATATGATCAATCTCAATAATGTACATTGTATTCAGTTTTTCTCTTCTCACTTCTTGCACTTCCTATCACATCCTCTTGCTTATATTACTTTCCGAATAAACTACTTGTTTTATTATTAAACTACAGTGACAAATCCTTTTCTCAGGTTTTGTTTTCATGGAAATCTAAAAGTTTCATCTATATCTCTCCTCATCCACTAAATGTCTGATTAATGCATTTTTGTTTAATTCTGCCCCTTTTCTTTCAACACTAATACAAGTTCCATAAGGGAAAGATTATTGCCTATTTTGTCGTTATTGGGTTTTTTTGTTGTTGTCTAGCACCTAGTAGACCCTAAGTTGTTAAATTAGTGAATAAAAGTAACACAGACATCAATATATCCTCAGTGCCAAAAATAGTAAAGCCAGACCTGTTATACTATACAGGCTACTGAAATTTTGATGAAAAATTAAGTATCCTGCATGGAAAATTGAATATTGATAAATTACAGAAATAAAACACTATTTTTTTTCACTTTAGTAATTCAGTACTTTTAAACCTTTAATAACTAAAATTGTGTTCTAACTTAGCAAGGTCTTATTCTGCAATTCTAAAATTTATATAAGCCAACAGTATTTCTATGCTTTTTTCTTCTCTTTATAATGATTTATCCAAACACTACTAAAACTTTTGCTTACAGAATAAAATAAACTTTATTTTGATACTGCACCTACCTCATATAATGTCTGTACAGGCAGTGTATTTTCATGAATACCCAAAAGAGGTTACAATTTTTTTGAATGTATTATTATTATGCATTCAGAATTATTATTATATTTAAAAAGTATTGTTGCTAGAATGAAAGGATTATATTTAATTTAAATTTAAACTTTTGAGGGGTGCCTGAGTGGCTCAGTTGGTTGTATTTGACTCTTGATCTGGGCTCAGATTCGTGAGTTCAAGCCCCACCTGGGGCTCTGCCTCCACAGTGCAGAGCCTAGTTGGGATTCTGTCTCTCCTTCTCTCTGTCCCTCCCCCACTTGTGCACACACATCTCTCTCTCTCAAAATAAATACATAATCTTAAAAAATAAATTTTAAAATTTGATATTTGCCATAAAATCGCCCTTTGAAAAAATATCACATATATTTATGACACTCCAAAAATGTGGATAAATAAGTTATCCTGATACTATCAACACTATTGGCTAAACTAATTATTATTTTTTTGCCAATGTGATAGAAAAAAGTAAGAAATTTTAACTTACATTTCACTGATCACTAATAATAAAACTGTGTGTTAATATTCTATTTTCTGCGAAGTTTTGCTAATATATCTGCAGCCTGTTTTCAATGGTTTCTTGCTACTTGCTAGGAGCTATAATTGTCTCCGTTTTACTTAGGAAACTGATGGAAGTAAATAAATTTGAACCCAGTCACCTTAGCTCTAGAGCCCACACTCCAAGCCATTATGTCTCATTTATCTTCCTCTAATCTTAAGATCCATTTCCTATTTTTCTATTTGATTCTTTACACTTTTATTATTGACAGATTTAATGATAATTATAACTTTAAAAAATAAAGAAAAACATTTTAAGAGATTTGGGGAGAAAAAAAATCTTGTAACTATGACCATATTTGATTTTTTTCTCCTCTCAAGAAAACCAAGTAACTCTCCAAAATAGTTAGAGTCAAGTTTTCTATTTCTTTATGGACATTTTCCCCATTTTTTCAGTGCCACTGTTTTGGAGCCCAATGATTATTTCTCATCAATCTCTCTGCACTCCGCAGTCCACAAGATTCTGGAAACTATTCAGAACCTTGTATAATATATAAGTTCTTTCAAAAGAGAAAATTCCATCTTAAAATTCTGATCTGAGTAAATAGCCATACTTGATATCTTTAAAATTGTGATCCTTGTTGGTACCGTTTATCTTAAAGGTATAAACAAGGACTATATTATTTCACACTTAGAAGGAAGTTAAGTATGATGGTCTCTAGCAATCTTAAAAATTGGAAAACCCAAATGGGCTGCATAAAATTAGGCACACTGATTGATTCTTCATTGTTGTACTATCTTGTATTCAACTTGCTATCTGCTTACTTAAAGCCAGGGTGGGACAGATATATGGGCTTGGAGAACCTAAAGTTTATATATTTTGGAAGTTCTCATTTAAAAAAAAAGATGTAAGTACAAAGTTAGATGCTGAATTAAATGCTTATTAGCAGAAGCAAAGAAATCACATCAAATTATAGGAAACTTGGAGATAACAGATTCCTTTCAGAACTCATGAAAATTTTGGAAAAAAAAAATTTATATCGCCATGCTTCTAGAGTACAATCTGGTTTATGCTCTGAGCCAGGAATACCATCCCAGCAATAGCTCTCACAGTGGCCCAAAATTTGTATCAGCTTTACAGTATATTTACTTCTGCTTAAAGCTAATATTAAAATTAACCCTTCAAGTTACTCAAATAAGCCTTAAATCTTGACTCAAGATAATCATATATATTGCCTTTCTGTGTCATCTACCCACATCATGTTATTATTTTTTCATCTTGTTAGGCAGTCTGGTCACAAGTGAAATATCACTTAATCAGAGGTCTTTTCTGATATCTTTTCTATTTATACTTGGCAAGCACTCTTTCCACAAGTTTTCCTAACTCTCAACATTTGCCATTTTGGAATAATATATTACAAAATTCATGATTAAGTAATTTATTATTAGTCTTTTGATACAGGTGCTTTCTGCTATACATTAAGCTCACCATAAGATTCCCAGCTCCCAGTACATTATCTTGCACAAGGTGGTAACACCGAATCAGGATATTGGAATCAATTAATTGTTAGCAACAACTGCACTAAATACATGGCCCTTAGTAGGTCCTCAGTATATTATTCAATTCCTATACTTTTACCTGTCCTGATGCTCTGGGGATCTTTACTCCTTGTATTCTGCCCAAAAAATGTAATGAAAGGCTTTTTTATAATATAATATTTTTATCTCCCTCAACTACTCAAGGAGGCATAGGCCATTTAGAAAACCCTAAGGAGGCTATGCACTTCTTTGTTTGTACTAGGACCATTATTTAAATGTGAAGGATGATAGTATCCAGCATTATGACTAAAAAGAGAATATGAGAAGTTTACCAGAAACCATGGACTATGTTAATGACAAAAACAGCTCACTGGGAAGGAGTGATTTGAATTTTACTTATTCTCTGAGCATATGACACAGGTGTCCTCTAAGCCAAATATGTGTATATTTTCATCCATTTTGCATTATACATACTGCTGTTCCTTTCCATTAGCATAGATAATTGAGAGCTGACATACATATTTAAAGGCTTTTCTTAAACCACTTTGAAGTTTAATGATGACATTAAACTATTTAGAAAATGTATTTATCTAATAACTCATTAAAAGTGGTCCTACTGTGACCTTTCCTTTTGGCCTTTATGTCATCAAACAAAAACTAGCATATTTCAAGTCTGTCTAGTTATCAGAGGAGTGGAATTCACAAGAGAACAAACTCCAAATTTACAGAGAATTAGAATTCTTTTGTTGTGCTAAATGGAGTGCATCATTAATCTCAATGAACCTTAAGAGGAAATGAAGCTGAATCAAGATTGAGTAATGAAGAAAGAAGGAGAGTATGGCTTCCATCCTGAACAATTAATCAACATAAGACTGTTGCCAGATTTGAGAACTACATGGGATGAAATAAATGTTTAATAATTGATTTTCGTGTGGTTACACATATGTGTTAATTGTACTCATTTATACTTAAAACTTTTTCAAAATTAACAATGGTATCTCTTTAAAATAGTTCTATTTTGGGGGTTGTAGAATTTTTCCACAATGTATTCATAAATTGACAAAAAAACTCTGAAAATGTAAATATTCTAATAGGAAGACAAATCTATGGCCATCAGTTACAAAAAGAAACTTAGAGGTCTCGAATAATAACTAGCTTTTAGAGAAACTGGAGAAAAAGGAAATGAAAGTAAACTACTTCATTGTCAAGAAAAATTCCTGGCATATAGAAGGTGCTCAACATGCAAATGTTGAGTGGATGCATTATAGAAATGAAAATTAAGTAGAGCAGTCCTACAAAATGCAAAGTAATAAGAAACTAAATCAAATTTAATTTTGTCAGAGAATCAGCACTGATGACTAAAAGTCTTGAGGACAAAATTTACCCTGTTTTGTTGGTTATAATAAATTCAGAAGCTGAGAGTGCTGTGTGTACAATGATATCACCCGATACAAATTCAGAGTCTTAATCTGACCATTCTGCATAAGGCAGTTAGGGAAGTAGACACCTTTCAAGAGGACAAGCAAATCTTATTTTGAACTCTATTTCCAGCTCTTCTCCTTATGAATGTGGTCCTATTTTTTAGTTGTTCTGTATCTCAGGCTCAATGTCTGTTATTAATAAAACCTTCTTAATAACCAATCTATTACAATTAAGAAAAATCATGATTTTAGATGCAGGTCCAAATTACAGCAATTGTTTTTACTAATCCTGACTTTATTTTTTAATGATACCTTTGTTGAGACGTAATTAACATATAAAATTGACCCTGTCACAGTGTACAATTCAGTGTGTTTTAGTTTTTCTACAGAGTTGTGCAACTATCAACACGATCTCATCCCAGAACATTTCCATCAGCTCCAAAAGTAACCCCATCCAAAAGAGCACACACTCCCAATTCCTCCCTCCCTGGAAAACATTAATGTTTTTTTCTATCTCCTGGAATTTGCCTATTTTGTTCATTTAAAAAAAATTTTTTCTTAGGATTTTCTAAATATAAGATTATGTCACCTGCAAATAAAAATACTTTTATTTCTTTTCTTCTAATCTAGGTATCTTTTTTTTTCTTGCCTAATTTCTTTGGATAGAATACCCAGTGCAACATTCAGCAGTAGTGAAAACAAATACTTGCCTTATTCATGATCTTAGGGAAAACGCATTCAGTCTTCTGTCAGTAAGCAAGATGTCAGCCATGGTTTTATCACAGATGTCCTTTAAGAAGTTGAAGAAGTAGTCTATCCCTAGTTTGTTGAGTGTCATTATCATGAAAGAGTGTTGAATTTTGATAGATACTTTTACCAGACTTATAAAGTTGATCTTTCCAAAGAACTTTTAGTTTAATTTTTTTTATTGTCTTACTATTTGTATTTCACATATTTCCACTCTAATTTATATAAATTCCTTCTTTCTGCTGTCTTGGGTTTATTTTCTCTAGCTCCTTAGGATGAAAAATGAGTATTTGGATTTCATATTTTTTTCTTTTTCTTTTTTCATAGTTATGAACAGTATAGATTTCTCCCAACCCCCACACTGAAGCACTGCTTTAACTGCATTCCATAAGTCTTGGTATGCTGTTATTTCCATTTTCGTTCATCTCAAAGTATGTTTTCATTTTCCTTCTGATTTCTTATGGACTTTTTGGTTATTTAGGAATATGTTGTTTAATTTTCACATACTTATAACTTTCCCAAATTTCTGTCTGTTATTAACTTCTGATTTAATTCCATTATGGTGGGAAAACATACTTTTTAGGATGTCCATCCTTTTAAATTTAATAAGGCTTGTTTTATGGCCTAACATATAGCATATCCTGAAAAATGTTCTATATGTACTTGAGAATAACATGCATTCTACTGTTGTTGGGTGGCATGTTCTATAGATAATTCTTAGCTGTATTTCGTTTGTCTTCTGTTTCCTTACTGACCTTATGTATGTTTGTTATTTACATTACTGAAAGTTGTGTCTGGAATCTCCAATTATTATTTGATTTTCAATTCGTCTCTTTAATTATGTCTCCTTCACTTCATATGTTTTGGGACTATGTTGTTAAGTGCATATGTGTTTATAATTGTTATGTTTTCCTAATAGATTGACATTTTATCATTATAAAATGCCTATCTTTGCCTTTAATATTTTTTCTTTTTTTAATGTTTATTTATTTGAGAGAGAGCACACACATGTAAGCACACATGCATGAGTGGGGGAGGGGCAGAGAGATAGGGAGAAAAAGAATCCTAAGCAGGCTCTGCACTGACAGTGCAGAACCCCATGCGGAACTCAATCTCACAAGCTGTGAGATTATGAAGTGAGCCAAAATCAAGAGTTGCATGTTTAACCAACTGAGCCACCCAAGTGCTTCTCTAATATTTTTTCTTAATGTCTATTTTGTCTGCTGCAGCATAACCACTCCAGCTCTCCAACTCTCCTTTAACTTTCAACCCCTTTGTGTTTCAAACATTTTGTTAATTAAAAAAATTTTTCAGTATAGTTGACACACAATGTTAAATTAGTTTCAAGTGTACAACGTAGTGATTCAATAAGTTTATACATTATGTTATGTTCCCCACAAAAGTACTTACCGTCTACCACCATATAATGCTATTACAATATCATTGATTATATTCTATATGCTGTGCTTTTTATTCCTGTGACTTATTCATTCCATAACTGGAGGCCTGTATCTCCCACTCCCCTTCACCCATTTTGTCCATTTACCCCACTCTCCTCCCCTCTGCCAACCATCAGTTTGTTCTCTGTGTTTATAAGTCTGATTTTGCTTCTTGTTTGTTTCTTCATACAAATTTTATGCAAACCTTATCCAGTGAAACTATCCTCCAAAGGAAGAAATTAAGACATTATCTGAAAAACAAAAACTGAGGGGGCACCTGGGTGGCTCAGTTGGTTAAGTGTCTGACTTTGGCTCAGGTCATGATCTCGCAGGAGTTCAAGTCCCACATTGGGCTCTGTGCTGACAGCCTGGAGCCTGCTTCTTATTCCATGTCTCCTCTGCTCCTCCCTGGTTCATGTTCTCTCTCTCTCTCTCTCTCTCTCTCTCTCTCTCTCTCTCTCTCTCAAAAATAAATAAACATTAAATTTTTTTTAAAAAAAGAAAAACAAAAAGTGAGAATTCATTGCTACCAGACTGGTTATATAAGAAACACTCTATGTATACAAATATTGAATTATTATGTTGTACACCTGAAACTCTATATATCAATTATACCTCAAAAAAAGTGGCAAAAAAGTAAAGGGGTAATTGAAGCTAAAATGAAAAGACAATAGGCATTAACTAGAATTCACACAAGGAAATAAGACTAGTAAATAAAATATATAGGTAGATATAAAATCCAATATAAATGTATGTTGGTCTGTAACACATTCCTCCCCCTATCTTACTAAAATAACAACATAAAGTAATAATTATAAAGCTAGGTTGAACCCTATAACCCAGCAATTGCACTACTAGATATTTACCCAAAGGATACAAAAACTGATTTGAGGGGGCACATGCACCCCAATGTTTATAGAAGCATTATAAACAATAGCCAAATTATGGAAAGACCCCAAATGTCCACCGATGGAAAACAAGAGGTGGTGTATATGTATACAATGGAATATTACTCAGCCATCAAAAAGAATGAAATCTTGCCATTTACGATGATGTGGATGGAGCTAGAGTGTATTATGCTGAACAAAATAAGTCAGAGAAAGACAAATACTATATTATTCCATTCATATGTGGGATTTAAGAAACAAAACAGATGAATGTAGGGGAAAGAAAAAAAAGAGAGAAAGGGACAAACCATAAAATTGACTCTTTATATAGAGAAGAAACAGGGTTCTGGAGGGGTGGTGAGTGGGGCAATGGTGACGTCAATGGGTGATGGATATTAAGGAGGGCACTTGTGATGAGCACTGTATATGTAAGTGATGAATCACTAAATTCATTTCCTGATTGTTCAGAAACTTAAAGACTGACAGAAATAAGAGATTAAGGCTTTCTTAAGCCTTTTTTTAAGCAGGCACAGACCTGCACATGCATGTGTCTTGCTAGCTCCAGAGGAATATGTTGGAGCATTTCAAAGTCTACTAGAGTCATTATATTCCCAGACTTTCCTTTTAAGATGTTTGCTGGGTCGTTTGTTTGGTTCCCTAGCATCACTGCCTCAGGCAGCTGCAATGGTAAACAATTGCTGCTGATTGCTTTAACAAACGTCTTGGAGGTAGGGATTCTCAGTGACCTATGAATTAGGTCAAATAAAGACAAGCTTTGTGAACGGGAATTTTTCAGAAAGCTGCCAGACAGGTCAATCAGTGACACTTTGGGGAGACAGGAATTTTGTGGGAGCTCCAAATCTATATTCTCTTTCCTTTGACTGTGAGACTGCTTTTTTTTTTTACAGCCTCCATGGTTGTCAGGCTGTTGTCTCTACAGAGTAGGGGAGAAGGATATGAAATGAGGACAAATTAAAACACCATAAAGTTCACTGTTCTTACTGAGAATCAGCTATTTTTCTTTTAGAAAAACACACAGGGAAAGCCTCTTTCTCTAACTCTCTCCCATGCTCTCTCTCAAAATACATACATACATACATACATATATACATACAGAAACAAACTTAAAAAAAAAACCTTAAAATTTTGTAGTCCTCTGTTTAATTTCGAGAGTTCTGAAGAAGTTGATTGGCCACTGATTATTCAGTGTTCTCTCTGCTTTTAAGGAGGAATAGATTTTGAAGATCTTTACCATTGTGGAAATGCTTCTCTCTTATGCTTTCTCTGTCTGAGAAATACTTAATAATCTTAGAAAGTGGAATAAAAAAATTGTTGTGGAGATTAAATTTGATTATATTCAATTTTACATTTATATGTATATATTTGTGTATGTGTAAATCTACATTTTCTTTGAATAGTACTAAAAAACAGTACGTATTTTACATGTAGTAATAACACTTTTGGGTCTTTTTTATAGCTAAATATTGCCTATTGACCCACGTTTTATTTTGGGTGGTCTATAACTATTGGTCCTACAAAGGGAAAGCATAGCTTTCTTTTCCTCTTCATCTGTCAATCACCTACTTTCTACTAAATAAAAATAATGTATATGACCTCCACCCCATTCCTTAACCATCCCCTGTCCACAATATATTTAAACTATTTTCTCAAGTGTTCCATTTGGAAAACACAATGATCATCTCAACTCTAATTTTATGTTTCCACCCAACAAGTATTTAGCATGTTCTACTTTCTGAAACTTTTCTGCTTTGTGTTCTCTATTTCTTCACATTTACATCACTCATATTACTGTAATGACTTTTCTGCCTCTACTCCTTTAGAAAAGGCAGCTCTCCCCTAAATCCTGGGTCTTAAGCCTCTTCTTTCACATTCTATATGACTTTTCCACATAATTTAATATTCTCCTTGGCTTTAACTATTTTTATTCCCTTTAATCCTGTAATATATCCAGTACTTTATCCACTTATACAGATTTAATTTAAAATTGAAACCGCCTTCTGTAATCTAGATATGGCTTACTTCTTTATATTTTTAAAGTACATGCCAAGATTTCTCCAATCTGAGGGTCAAAGTGCATGCCATCTCCTCTACTTGGAGTGACTTTCTCTTACTTTTTCTTATAGGTGTATACTTACCTTTCAGGTCTCCCTTTCAGACAAAAATCTTCACTAAACATTTTTGTAATTCTATCTAAGCGGTTTTCTTTTTCCAATTTGCTGCCATAACTCTTTTTCTTCTTCTTTCAAGACTACATCTTGTAACAGACTTATTTACTTACAGATTTTTGTTTCCACTCAACAAGAAAGTAAGCTCTCTGAAGGTGAGGCTAAGTCTTTTCCTTACATTAGACACCACTGCCTAGCACAGTGGCTGGCAAAAGCAGTTACTTAATAAATCATTTCTGGTTCAGTAAACAAATAATCGGAGAGAATACTGAACTTAGAACCTACAGCCCTAGGTTTCCTAAGGGCCTTGATTCTTTTATCTACACAAGGGTGTCCTCTAAGGAACTCTACATATTCTTGCCATTAAAATGACTCTCTCTCTCTCTCTCAAAAAAAGTTACTCTCCCTAGTAATGTTTTTTCAACTGAAAAATGTGGAGTGGTAGAATCATTAAACTTTTATATTTATGGCTCTCCCAACCTTATTATTATATAAACATACATATTCACTGACTTGAATTCTTGATCCCATTGCAAATCTTCCTGGCCTCTCTCTTTCCCTTTTTAGCACATCTCTATGTTGACACTGTGCACTGTATCTACTTCCCCCTCATTACCACCATGGCTGTCTGATTTTAAGCCTTCATCACCTCTGTTCCAGACTGGTCCCATTAACTTCCATTATCTTATCCATCTAATCAACATTCACATAATTTCCAGTGATGTTTTCTTAAAATATGAAACAGAATCCAGCTCTCATGTTTTTGTACTAGCTGTCTTCAAATTAAAATTCAAACTTCCTTAAATACTCCTTGCAGACTACCATGATATTTTTGCAAGCTACTATTATTTCCCACTGAATTAACTCAGTTACTTGACATAATTCCACTAGAGGCTCTCTGAAATTCATTCTTCTCAAAACATACTGTTATACTTTGACTAATCCTTTTAACCCAGAATGAACTTCCTCACTTCTTCATGTCTTTTGAAACATTTCTGTAACTTTAAAAAATTATACAATTCTCGGGGCGCCTGGGTGGCTCAGTTGGTTAAGTGTCCAACTTCCGCTCAGGTCATGATCTCACGGTTCGTGGGATCAAGCCCCTTGTCAGGCCCTGTGCTGACAGCTCAGAGCCTGGAGTGTGCTTCACATTCTGTGTCTCCCTCTCTCTCTGCCTTTCTCCCACTCCCTCTCAAAAATAAACATTAAAAATTTTTTAAAAATCATACAATTCTCATTGCTTCATAGTCTAAGTAGTTGTTTGCATATACTGTTGTGTTTTAAGTAATATCCTCATTGCATCTCACCAGAGGTGCATTTGTGGATCTGCCATAATTTGAGGTGGGGAGGTTATACTTGGAATATTCTCCTACTTCCAAAGCATTCAGCTATGGTTCATTTTTATTAACTTTCTATTCTCCACAATGTAATTTGGATATGGTAAGTATTGAATAGGAGCTTATTAGATGACTTGAGAGAATGTTATGCAAAACAAATAAACTAGCAAGGAGATTTGGAAAGTATCTATGATGGAAAGGAAATAGTTTTGTATATCTATGATGATGATAGTTTGAAAAGAAAAGTCAAAGTTATAGATGACCTGGCTCCTCTCAGGGGTCAGCAGGGAGTGAAGAAATCTGTCACACGTATCAGGTAGATCCAAACTGTTATGCGTATTCACATATTCACAGTATGTGTTCTAAGTTGTGAACATCTGTTTATATTTCCTAGAAGAGTGGAACAAACATGAGTTTGGGATTCAAACAAAAATATATTTAAATCATAGCTTAATGACTGGGAAACTAATTAAATTTTCCCACCTGTAAAAGTGGCATGTTAATTCTATCTTAGAGAACTGCTTTGAGATGTAAATATATATTATGTGAAAAAAGACCCGGCCCACACAATTTGTATATGTGTGTAATATAATTGTGTGCATATAGATGAGAGGTAAAGTGTCATAACCCTGAAAGTTAAGTGCTTTGTTACCTATTTTACTTCATGAATTGTGGTCAATTTCAAGTGAAAATGGATTTTCTCCTCTGACCCCCCCTTCAATAAAGTCTAAGGGATGGTAGAAAGTTTACTTGCAAGTTAATATTTGTAGATAAACCACTTAATTGGCTCAGTTTTCAGCAATATTGCTTGAAAAATGTCAACAATGAAAACACTTAAGCATAGAATCAAAGAGACATCCCCCATCCTCCCTCATGAAGTCCATAGCCTTTGATTAAAACAAAAGAACCCTGTGGTTAGAATCCTGCATTGGGCTCTGTGCTGACCCCTTGCAGAGCTTGGAGCCTGCTTTAGATTCTGTGTCTCCAACTCTCTCTGCCCTTCCCCGACTGGCGCTCTATCTCTCTCTGTCTCTCAAAAATAAATAAACATTAGAAAAATAAAAATAAATAAAAATAAATAAATGAATCAATGATGTATTGAATGAATTAAATGTGAGAGAAAAAAAGCATGCAACAGCTTTACAATCCAAGTCTACCATCCTTTGTAGGAGATGCTACAGTTCCCCTTTCCGTAACTTTGTTACTCTGAGCTGAATCAAGTCAAAGTTTATTTCCCTCACTTTATCAATGAGCAATGACCCTTCCAGAATCAGTTTGTATTCTTAGTAAACAAAAGTGAAAACCACTCTGTCTATTTCGAGCAAAGATAAAATACCTTAAAGGGTAGTTGATAGGCTTAAAACTTACGGCCAAAACATGTTCAACTATATGATGATGCTCACACTCCTGACCTGGGAAAGAGATACTGCCACTAGAATGTCTACAGCCCTTGATGGCCAGCAGTTTCTGTAAGCTATACCTCCATCACACCAAAATGTGTCACCCAGCGCTCCATTCTTTATTCACTTCTAAATCACAACCTCGCATGGGTTCATCTATTGGTGTGCTCTAGCTTCAAGAGACACTGGAAAAACAAGTTTCTGAATCCTACTGTTGGGAGGTAAGACTTTTA
This sequence comes from Felis catus, assembly GCF_018350175.1. Taxonomy (NCBI): domain Eukaryota; kingdom Metazoa; phylum Chordata; class Mammalia; order Carnivora; family Felidae; genus Felis; species Felis catus. Next base: position 31,396,749 of record NC_058385.1, on the reverse strand, counting down.
AAATTAGGAATTCTAGTAATATAGAAGGAATTCCAAAAGGTGTTGGATGTAAATTAACAAAGAAGTTATGAAAATACTCCTTCACAAACAATAATAATAGTTGACAACTGACATGTATTGAGAGTGCTTTATATCCACACACTCTTTTTTTGTATGTTCATTTATTTATTTTTGAGAGAGAGAGAAAGTGGGGGAGGGGCAGAGAGAAAGAATCCGAAGCAGGCTCCACACTGCCAGCGAGGAGTCCCATGCGGGGCTCAAACTTATGAACCATGAGATCATGACCGGAGCCTAAATCAAGAGTTGGACACTTAACTGACTAAACCACACACGTGCCCCTCCACATGCTCTTTTTAAAACAACTCCTATTCCAGGTGCAAGAAATAAACTTGGATCCTTATATTACACCATATACAAAAACTGACTCAAAATGGATCAAAGACCTAATGTAAGCCCTAAAACTATAAAACTCTTAGAAGAAAACACAGGATAAAAGCTTCGTGAAATTGAGTTTGGTAATAACTTCTTATATGTGACTCCTAATGTACAGGCAACAAACAAGAAAATCAAAAACCAAAGTAAAAATAAACAAGTGAGACTTCATCAAAACTACAATCTTATGTGCATCAAAGGACACAATCAATATATGCAAATTATGTATCTTATAAGTGGCTACTACTCAGGATACACAAAGATCATCTATAACTCAACAAGAGAAAAATCAAATAATTGGGTTTAAAGATGGGCAATGGACTAGAGAAGTCACTGGAGAACAGACGTTTCTCCAAAGAAGATATACAAATGGCCAAAAAACACATGAAAAGATGCTCAACATCACTCATCATTAGAGGAATACAAGTCCAAACCACAATGAGATACTATCTCTGACCCATTAGATTGGGTACTAGAAAAATAAGCAAACAGAAAACAAGGACAGAATTCAAAGGACAGAGTAGTACCAGGGAAGAGAAAGAGAATTCAAAAAATAGAGAGTGCCCCTGGAGGATTCAACAGAGTACTAACCAGCTGTGCCTATGAAGAAACTACTTAAGGCAGGGGGAAAGAATCACCAAAAAGGATTAGAGAAAATAGTACAAAACAAGCAAACCAAACAAGCAAAAACACTCCCATTTGGTAGGAGAGGCACCAATGATCTAACAGGTTTGCCACAAGATGGTAGTTATAAAAGGACAAAAAATTTGCATCCAAGTTTCTCTGATTCACAAAGCCTCACGCTTCCCATGAATGCCACTGTTTTCAGTCAAAGAGAATTAGAAACAACTTTTCAAATCTGTATCTTTATAAAGGAAGCATGTTGTGAGAATTAAGTTATTTTTCAGAATCCATAGAGAAGCTTTCAGTGTCACTTCTTAGACATATCTATTACATAAAAATGATTCATTACTCTTATTACCCAATTGAATCTCACCGGAATAATTGTATTTTTATGGAGCTCAATAAATTTTCTTGCTAGCTAATTTTCACAGTACTACCATCTTTGGGGACTAAATGCTTATTTCCTAATTGCTCATAAGTTTTCTTCTTGATCTAACTCTGTACAACTGACAACAGAGAGCCCAGGTATTTAAATTCCTAAGAATAGACTCTCCTTGGAGAACCAAAATATGAAAGGAAAGATCACGGAACTGACATTGATCACAGTGCATTGTTATTCCTGAGAGTGAGAAAGCATGGCGTTTCTGAGAAAGTTCAGAAGTGGAAGCAGATAACCTCTGCGGGTTTGTCTATTCAAGTTTAAATTACTTCTATATTCAAAAAAATTCAATAGAAAAGCACCTTCTTGACTCTAGTCAGAAAGTGTTACAGATTTCCTGTAGTAGTATGTATTTATTGTTGACCTACAATTAGTCTTAAGGTTTATTTTCTCTATTGTTCTGGCTTGTATTGCTGGGCTCATATGTCGCAATTCGTACAAAATATTATCAACATTCTCTATTAATACTAAAATTTCATAAAGCATCAAGTCAAAGAAATGGTTTTCTAGATTTTTAAAGAAAATCCATTTTAACCATATGTATATCTAACATACATGATACTTGATGCTTGATTTCCTTTGTATTTTATATCAGTGTCATAATCACTCATAAAACATCAAAAGCCTCTTTCCTTAATATTCAAAGAATATTCTTTAATAAGTGAAGGGATATTACTTTAAATGTTGTTCATGATTATATAATATTAAAGAAATTAAATAAAACAGAGTCCAAATGCAGGAAAATTATAAAGCCTGCAAATTCTGTTTTAGTTTTACATGTTCTCTTTAAGTCAGATGATAATGATTTGCTGGGACAACTAAAATTCTAATTTACTTTCACACTTATATTTAATTTAACTTTTTAAATGTATTTAGAACTATTCTATATTTCTGGTACTTATTATTCTAGTATATCTGTTTGGTCACTGTGAGACATAAGTGAGATGATTCATCTTCAGAAATACCGAATAAAAGTTGTGCTGTCTAGTTAACAATAGGTTTACAACCTATTGGAAATATGTACCAACTCCCTCCCACACACAATGGAGTCTCAAACCCTTAGACACTTCACTTCCTGGTTCTTCTTCCCCTCTCTATTTCACGGGCTTATTTTTCGCCAGCTTTTGCAATGAGCATATGTCAAAAAACTGAAGTCTCTGCATCGCAAAATGTACATTTGTTCCAATCAGACTGCTTTTTGGCGGTACATTGACATAGGCGACTTCCAAGTAAAGTTGTAATCTCTGTAATGTTCAGCCAATGGGGCATCAGGGGAGGAACTTCACGCTAAGAGATAAATTGCTGTGACTGCTGGAGTGTGCCTGTCCATCAGACACCCGCTCTTGCAAGAATGTTGATTAAAGCTTCCCTTCACTGTGCTCGGAGTCTCCACATCCCTCCTTTGATTGGGTCAGTGGGCTTATTTCTCACAGTCACTTTATATCTCAATTTTTTAAAAATTTGAATATAACTGGATACATTGTAATAACTTAAGAAAATGCTCATAGTATGATCTTAATGATGTGGAAAACAAAGGCAGAAGGAAATGGTAGATAAATTAAATTTCCTTATAACCTGCAGCCCAGTGATGAACACTTGAGGCAGACAGAGTATAACAATTCTTCAGGAACTTCAGCTCAGGTCATGATCTTGTGGTTCCTGAGTTCAAGTCCATGTGGGGGCTCTGTGCTGACAGCTCAGAGCCTGGAGCCTGCTTCAGATTCTGTCTCCCTCACTCGCTGCCCCTCTCCCTCTTGTGCTCTGTCTCCGTCTCTCTCAAAAATAAAAATAAAATAAAATAAAAACATTAAAAAAAGGAAATACAATTTCTTTTTTAGATATTTGAAATAATGTGTTCAGGGCTGTCTTTCTTTTCCACTCTACAAAATTTCCATCTGAATTTCATGTAATGGTTGAAGATTGCTTAGATTTAATTATTCAATTAAAGACCACAAGATTATGATTTTTTATCATGTTTTCCTCATTTGTTAACTAAAATTTGTCTATGAATAAGAACCTTCCCCACTGAACAATTTGGCTATCCTATGATAAAGCACTATCAGATCTTTGATTTTTCTTTTGTATATGTAGCAATGTTTAAAATAATGAGGCTGTTCAACAGCCTGACACAAACTCAACTAATGGATTCCTGTGGTACCTGCTATGTACTTACTGATCTGTACACAATTATAATTATTGTGTTTTCTGTTGAAAAAGCCAGTGGATATCCTTTTAACTTCGCTATAAAAACTGTCAGACAAGATACCGTTACTTTTTAGTAGCTTGAATGTGTCCACATACAAAGAACTGCAGAGCTTTATCATCCAAAAATCAATGCTTTATCAGAATATTAGTAAATGTTGCCTTTAAATCCATTTTACAAGCTATATTTATATACAATAAGTGTCAATATTTTGTTACCTTATTTAACTTATTTTAAATTTTATCATGAAAAAAACATGCACGGGGTCAAAACAACAAAGTTGATTTATAATATGCAGTTTTTTATTCTTCCATCCTACTCTCCCCAAGTTCTGCCCCTACGCAATTGTTAACTTCAATGTGTAATGATGTGTATCAATGTCTTCAAATAATAATTTAACGTTTGACTTATCAGCTTTGCATATTGTGTATTGAAAACCTGCAACCATATATGATAATCTAACTCAAACTATATCTCTGTTTACTTTCCTCCCAACTTATTTATTTTATTAAGTTTTTGGCTTTATACTGACAATTTCTGTAACATCAGATATTTCTCCTTCTAATGAATTTAGGCAATACTATTCCTATACTCTTGATTTTTTATAATAAATAACATCTTTCTTTCTCTGTAAGAAACTAAGGGTGATATCTGCTGTTATATAGCAATTGAGCAATGAATCTACTAATAGTTTGTATTTAGCTTAAGTTTACTGTGACTAATTTTATTTGAAAGAGGACATGTTTATATTTGGAACTTGGCTAAATATTTGCTGATTCATTTTTGTCATTTTAAAATTAAAAATTCGTCCTACTTTGTGACCAACTTGCTTTTAAGTATTTATTTGAATATAACTCATTTTTTCTTTTTCCTTTTTTTTATTTAGTTGTTCTGTCTCCTGTATCATTTCATTTTCTTCTACATTTTTGCTTGTTTTCATAAGTTTAGCCTGCTAATATAAAGCAAAACAACAAAAGTATAGAAGAACTTTTTTAAAAAATATAAAGGAGAGAGACATAAAGCAATAGGGGAAAATATCATTTACTCTGAAAGAGGTCATTAAGTCATTTCTGTTTCTATAAGAAGGGGAAATATACCTTTACTATTGTTATTTCAAAAAAAAATAATGGATCAGGAAAATATAACTTTATTATCAGTAGTCAGTAAATATTACGTTTTTCTACAGTTTCTGTGATAATACCAAAAAGCAGCCAAGTGATAAAAAATAATATTTAAAAATTTAATCTGCAAAATTTTAAGTGGATTATGATCGGTCTCAAGCATATAGAGAAATTAGGATTTTAATATATGATTCCTCAATTCTGGAATTAACCTAATGGGTTTCAGTCAAAAAATACTCTATAGGAACTTTGGAGGAAATAGGAAAATCTTAACAAGGAGTATAACACAACTCTATAATTTACTTTTTCAAACTATGTCCTTGTCTCCTCCATGAAAACCCAAACTAACAAATCAACTCAGCCATTTTAGGAGAACTTTACTCCCTTCTCCCCACCCCCACTCCTTTTATTTTGAACGTGGCTGCAAAAGGCTAATAGGATTCGGGGAAGACCTCCAGTAATATTTCTGTTCAAGTGGTAGGGATGTCCAGAGCTCTTCATTTCTGATAAAATGATGAAAGGTAGACCCCACTGACACTCAGGATGCACTGACATTTACAAACTATCTTTCCTATAATATCATACTTTTGGGGTATGTGTCAACAGTCCCTGAGAGGTCAAATGGGATGCTCTGTAAGGAGTAGGGGCCTGATCTGGATTGGAATCAAGAATTTCCTCTGTATCACAAGTTGAGAAATAGAATTTAGCCAAAATACAACCCAAAATATTAAACATTATTCAAATAATCTTTGATCTAAGAAATGGGGCAATTTCTCAGGGCACCTGGGTGGCTCAGTGGGTTGAGTGTCTGACTTCAGTTCAGGTCAGTATCTCGCAGTCCATGAATTCGAGCCCCACGTCGGTCTCTGTGCTGACAGCTCAGAGCCTGGAGTCTTCTTCGGATTCTGTGTCTCCTTCTCTCTCTGCCCCTGCCCCACTCGTACTCTGTCTCTCTCCCTCCCAAAAGTAAATAAACATTAAAAAAAATTAAAAAAAAAAGAAATTGGGCAATTTCTGAGCAAGGCTATTTATCTTATAAACACATACTAGTATGACATAAACTGGCACATTCAAAGAATAAAATAAAAGATCTACAAGGCAGATAAGCTACAGAGTGTGCAGAATGGATATAAGAGCTGAGGTATTGGAGACAGGGATAAAGATTTGTGGCTATAGGTGAGACTATGATGACCTTGAACAAGTACACAAAAGGGAAGAAAAAATGAAAAGAATATATTAAAGAAAGTTTTGATAACCTTGGGCAAGAGAAATTAATCATCTCAGAAGTAGGAGTAAAGGGGTAAGAATAAAACTTGGATATTTTCCATGAAACTCTGTGAGATGAAGACTTAAAATTATTACCCACTGTAAGGGCACCTGGGTGGCTCAGTCAGTGGAACATTCGACTTCTACTCAGGCCATGGTCTCACAGTTTGTGAGTTCAAGCCCTACATAGGGCTCACTGCTGTCCGCACAGAGCCCACTTTGGATCCTCTGTCCCCTTCTCTCTCTGACCCTCTCCCGCTCATGCTCTCTTTGTCTCGAAAGTAAAAAAAAAAATAATAATAATAATAAGAAGAAGCCTTAAAAATATTATTACCCATTGTAAATAAAAGTGTTAAGAGTCACAGAGACAAGGAGTAGAAAGTGCTAATACAGGAATGGTTAAAATGATAAACTCTGTGTGTTTCAGTTGTTTCTCGGAGACCAGTAGATGGTGGGTCCATAATAGACATTGAGTGGGGTATTATTTATTTTTTTATTCCAGATATAAAGCAGAAGGCGTAGAATAATGGTAGAGTAAAAATCAAAACTACTGGGATAAGCAGCTGAGAGAGGAAGTGCATATTTAAAAAAAATGTTTTTAAAAAGACATATGAGGTAGAATAAATAGCACAGCTAAAATTTCAACCTCAGATAAGACCATTCTAATATTAAATGTCATATCTAAAAGCAAACTGACTATATGAGTCATTTATTCACAACTGATTTATAGAGTTTTGCATACATTATAGATATGTGTATACGTATAAGTTTTTAGACTTTATTAACACTTTAATTTTAATTCTGTTAGAAAGAAAGCTCTGTGGTTTTTTTTTTTGAATGGTTACGTAATTATACGGTATATGTAGTTAGTATGCCCAAAGTAAATAAATGGATTTTTTTAAACCCATGTTCTTTTTTAATCTCCAAATATTTGAGCCAGTGCTATTAAAGCTAAATAGTTCTCTGAGTGGAATACTCACCAGTTTCTTGCTGGGGTCCAATAGTTTCCAGCTCTATATGATATCAGCAGTACTTATGTACAATTTCTTGATTTGATACTTATTGACGTATACACTTTGTGCCTTCTATTAGCAATAAACTTCCTAAAAAGATTTTCATCCTGTTTTTCACATGTCTCCTGCTTCTTTGGGAATCAAAATGCATTAATTGTTTCACAAAGGAATTAAGTCACTGAAATGCTGAAGAGTTTGTGAAAGAGGTCCATTAGAGCTGCAGATTTAATGTGGATGGCTGTAGTAAAGCTAAAGAAATGTGAGCGATGAGCTGCCAGCAGTAATTGTCCAGCTTGTTGGTTTCAAAACCTAGTCTGCAAGAAGGAAAGCAGAGATGCAGAAGTACAAAATACTGTAAATATCTGTGTTTTTGTTCTTTCAAGTTGAGGTTCTGGCACTCCTGTTCTTTTTTGGCAAAATTATGTTAGTTTCTAAATTTTCCTTTTTGCCTAAGTTCAGCTGGGTTGCTGTCAAATGCAATGAAAGACTCCTGAATAATACATAATGTCTCAACTGAAGGAAGTCCTCCAGGTATTGTTAAAATATATGTTAGAAAGTGGTGAATTCCAAGTACAATTGTAGTTAAAAATTTTGCATTTCCAATGTTTGGAAAAGAAATCAGCATTCTTTTATACCTGATGGCATGAAATGTTTATCCTGGCCTCAGAATGAATACATTACATAAATAGCATTTTCTATATATCAGTATATTACTCTCCTAAAAAGTCCATCAAATGGACTTTGCTTATAACAAAATTACTTTTACTGTAAGATATATCATTTTTAGAGTAAAATAATAAACATATTAATTTTAAATATACTAAACATACACATGCCTACCTCACAACCTGAGAATAATTATTGATCAATACTTTGAAGCTTCCTCTGTGCCTTTCAATGTATATAATCAATCTCTTCTAACATATCCTAGCCCCAATATGAAAATTACCATGAATTTTTGGTTAGTCATTCCTTTGTCTTTCTTTATAATTTACATGTACATGGTAAGGGTGTATATTATTAAATTTTTCCTTCTTATTATTTTATTAAATCATTTCTAAAGTGAAATCATAATATTAATTTATTTTAAAGAAGGGAAATCTTTTTAAATATTTATTTATTTATTTATTTATTTATTTATTTATTTATTTATTTATTTATTTTGAAGTTGGGGGAGAAGCACATGTGTGGGAACAGGTGAGGGGCAGAGAGAGAGGGAGAGAGATAATCCTAAGCAGGCTCTGCACTATCACTACAGAGCCCGATGCAGGGCTTAATCCCACAAACTGTGAGATCATGACCTGAGCCAAAATCAAGAATTGGATGTTCAACCGAATGAGCCACCCAGGTACACAAAAAAGGGAAATCTTTACCATTTGTGACAACATGGATGGAGCTTGAGGACATTCAGCTAAATGAAATAAGTCAGAGAGAGAAAGACAAATACTGTATGATCTAACTTACATGTAGAATCTAAAAACAAAAAAGCAAAAACCAAACCCAAAGATACACAGAACAGATTGGTGGTTGCCAGTGTGAGGAGTATGGGGTGACTGAAATGGATGAAGGTGTTCAAAAGATTATAAGACAAATAAGTCATGGGGATATAATGTACAGCATGGTGAAAAAAATAACATAAGAATTATAATGTAATCATAGTATGTAAATCCCTCTTTGCTTTTATCATTTAACATCATGGTTTTGAGATTCATTCCTGCAACTGTAGTCGACCATTTACCAACATTTTAGTATCCTGCTTTCTGAATATAAAATTATTTATCATCAATTTGATTGTTGATGATTTTGGACTCATTCTAGTCTCTTGATACTAAAAATAATGCTGCAGTGAATATTCTCAAACATGTTTCCTTGAGTATATGTATAATAGTACCTTGGGTATGTTCACCAAGGAGCGGAATTGCTGGGACATGAGTGTGCACATGGTCAAGGCAATTATGCAGAACCAAATTGCTTTCAATAAGGTAACAGTTTATGCTCTTCATCTGCAAAGTGTAAAATTCTCTGTTCCTCCATTTCATTGCATAACACTTACCAACTTTAAACTTTTGCGAGTGGGAACGTAATATTATTTCAGGTAATTTTAATTTTATTGTCTCTGAAAACAGTGGGGCTGAGCATATTCTTATGTTTATGGAAAACTCATCTTTTCTGTAAAATGCTTATTCATATCTTCTGTCTACTTTTCTATTCCATTGTCTTTTTTTTATGGATTTCAAAGTATTTTTATATAATGCAAATGCTAACTCTTCATAATATGTGTCATAAATATCTTTTCCAGAAATGGAGTTCGTCTTTTCAGTTTCTGTAAGGCACCATTGGACTAAGCAGCTCATATATTTAAATTCAGTTTGTCAGTTTTTCATTTCTACTATTTTTTTCTGGTCTTGTTTATAAAGTTCTTTCCTACCTCTAAGTCATAAGGATATTATTCTTTTATATGGTCTTTAAAAGTTTTCATACCTTGGATTTTTATATTTTGGTTTATAGCTTATCAGAAATAGATTTAATGTATTGGATTGGAATACAAATCTCATTTCACTTTTTTCCATATAGATAAACAGCTCTCCAGAATCATATACTGGATAGTCCTTTTACCCACTGATTTCCAGTGCAAGCTCCTCCATGTTGCAATTTTTCAAGAATCATAGAAAGTGTATTTGAGGTTTCTATTATATTACATTTGCAAATATGTATCTTCTTGTATCAAAACCACAATGCCTTTGTTACTCTAATAATCACTGAATATAAGCTATGAACTTAGGTTCATTGTCCCAAAGAATGTCATATCTCCTCTTGTCCTTCTTCATTTTCATATAAATTCTATCATTAACTTATATTCCTCAGCAACCCTCAAAGAAAAGTATGTTCAGATCCTGATTCAGATCAGATGTTGATTATAATTACATTGATTTAAAATGGAATTTGTTGAGAGTTGACATTGTTTAAGAGTATCATTTTCCTATTAATGAACACTGTATATTTATGCTAATGCATTTCAACAAATATTCATCAATTTCTACTAAAGTTTTTTTCACCTTTTTAGTTTGATTTATTCCTTTGTCTTACTTCTGTTTGTATTTTAAGTTCAAATTCTATACCAAATTTGTAACCATTTCTAACTGTTGCTGTTGCATAAAATTGTGATTTTTTGTGTGTGTGCTACTGACTTCATTGCCCCTTCCAATTTTTTATTACTTCTTCAACTGTAGCAAAACCCTAAGCTGTGTGTCTCATAGAAAATTCTATTTCTGAGGCATCTCTAAATGCAGGTGTGGGTATGGTACCATTTCTCCAAGGTTAGTTCTGAACAATTAGCAGAAATGTGGCACAAAGTTTCCAAGTAGTCTCTTTATTATGGAGAAGCCAGCCCTTCTCCCACTTTCTCTTATTCCTGCATTCTGAACTTTGGACTCAAGGACTAGACCTTCAGCAACCACTAAACCATGAAATAACTTGAGTCTAGAAGCTTCCCACTGAAGATGGCAGAGGGAAAAAAACATGGACAGAACTGGGCCTCTGACAATACCGAAGCTTCTATCTACACTTGCCTGCAAAACCAACCTCCACCCATCTTTTGTATGTGAGAATAAGTCCAAGTCTCCGTTTTTCCCAGGTGTAAGACTATTAACTCTTCCATCAATGGATTTCAATTGTAATAGTATCTGCACTTAGAAGAAAAGTCTGTAAGTATGACTAAAGTCAGGAGAAAAACATGGAACAAATATTCTTTTTCTCTTAAATTACAAAAGTCATTTCCAAATAAGAAAAACTAGAAGACTTATGTTTTCTAAAATGGCTCCACTTATGAAATTGGTTTCATTCATAAAAAGTACCATTAAATGAAAAAATGACTGGGACATGATGAATTGTTTTCTATAGAATCTCAACCAGTAGTAAGATTTCCCCTATGCTTTTATTATTGTTTGTATTAACCTTAAAACTCTAAATATCAAGTGGAGACTTCCCATATTTTACTTCTCTTAAGGGAAAACATGTGTCTGTTATCAGCTAGCAGCAATGAAACATTTTCTTTGTCAAGAGACACTTGCCATTTTAAAGCTGTACAATATGAAGCATCATTATAAAATGAAGCATTCAAGTGTTGATGATCTGTTTCCTCTCTATTGACGACTAAGAAAGGCTAAAGTTGTGCAGCTGTTACATTCCCATGATGCATGTACTTTTACCTTTATACAAACTAGGCAACTATTCCTTTTGGTATGCATAAGCTCAGAAGACAGGCACAAAACACAGTTCCTGAAACATTCTTTGAAATTTTTTATAGAATCCCCTCACCCTAACACTCACTGGTTCGAGAAAGAAAAAAACAAATGGATGATTCATGAAGGTTACACATCGCCAGCTGATACTTTTTACTAGCTGCAGATGGAGCAGTTTCTTCTTAAAAGCAAAGTTCAAGTCTTCACGCAAACAACAATTAGAAAAGTTAATGAGTCTCGTTTTATTTAAACAAGTTTAGTTCAGCTGTGAGAAGCTCAACCACTGAGTATGTTATGAGACAACTGTATTTAATTAAATGTTGGTTTCACAAGAGGGCAGCTGAATATACTCGATTTTCCAGCATTAGATTTGTTTATACAGACCTTCCATTCAGCACATTTCTTTGTGACTTTCCTATTATGTTTTCGTATTTATTACTTTCCTAGACCATCTCTCAGATTTGCTTATTACTTCAAGAAATAAGTATTGCCTGCCTACTATGTGCTAACCACTGGTAAAACTCAGAAACACAAATTCACAGTAGAGTGTTCAATGATGCAAGACTTGAGAATCAGTATACCTTCTGAGTATCAATGTTATTAGAAGTACACAAAGTGATCAGAGTAAGTCATGATTTTCATAGTATCCGACTATATTTCATAGGTAAGTATAGCATACTTTTAGATATTTTACAATGATTCTGGACATTTTAAAACTTAATCTGCCATTCAATCATTACAAACAATGCATTCCAAATAGAAATTTATAAGAAGATAAGGAGAAATGAAAACAACATGATCATACAATGATTTGGCCAAAGCTTTCCTATATAAGTCAAATTTTGTTTTCATTAAATTATATCTTTTATAGTATATGATAAATTATGTATAGAAAACTATAATTATGGACTACTTGGAAATATTTTTCTCTATTTTTAAAAAGTCTAATGAAATGTATGCAATGAGGTTTTATTTTATATCAAATGTATTAAGTGTATCCTGTATCACCCAGGAATTTGATAGATTGTTGCTTTAATAACCATGGATTGATGGATCAAATCTTATAAGAAAGTCAACATGTTAATGCTTTAACATGTTGATCTTGAATATTTCATAAATTGGAGATCACAGATACTGAAAACAATGGATTTTTCACCTAATTAAGAAACACCTTTCTAATTTTCATAGAATTTGAGACATACAAGAACCTATAAAAATAACAAGTGTTGATGAGGATATGGAGTAATGGGAACCATTATGCTCTACTGGTAGGAATGTAAATTGGTGCAGCCACTACGGAAAACAGTATGGAGGTTCCTCACAAGATTAAAAATATAACTAGTATATGATCTAGCTTCTGGGTTTTATAAAAAAAAAAGTGATAACATCAAGCCAAAGAGATTATGCACCCATATGTTCACTGCAACACTATTTACAATAACCAAGATATGGAAGCAAACTAAGTGTCCATTGAAAAATGACTACATGAATGGATAAATTAATGTAAAGAATATGTGTATATATGCACATACATTTGTGATGTATATGTATGTGATGTGTATATATATGTGTATATATACGCACAATATGTATGTATACACACTCACACAATGGAATGTGACATTTGCAACAACACAGATGGACCTAGAGAGTATTATGTTAAATGAAACAAGTCAGAGAGAGAAAAATACTGTATGATTTCATTTATACATATACAGGGCATGGAAGGAGGTTGTTTCCTCATAAAGGCCTCTGTTGCTCTTGCCTTGACTTTGTAATCTTAGGTATGGGCCTTTGTTTCCACACAGACATATTTGTAATGTTGCTCCAAATTTCTAATTCACTGTAGCTTTATTTGCTCACCTAAAAATATGAAACTCCTACACTCCTTCTAGGACTTCGTCATTGAATTGTCACAGCCCAAACTACTCCCCTGCTATCTCCTCTAGTCTTGAGTACTGTGTTATCTTGGATCTGTCAATCTGCCAGATTGTGAAATACTTGCCTATTATAACCTCTAATATATCTTTCTATCCCTATTCAGGATGATTTTACTGTATATTCTTGAATTTATTGTAAATGGCAACCTTTTTTCCTGGTTCTACTGCAGCTCATACTCATTCAGTATTAGCCCTGTTCTGCCTTTTGATCTTTGCCTTGGTGATCTTAGCTCAACTCACATTCCTCAGAACTGTTCACTTGCTAAGATGTTGAAAGAGTAATCATTTCCACTCTTTATTCTCTAGTATCTGTCAGCGGCCCACATCAGCTTCAAACACATCTATGGGTTAGCCAGCACATGGAGAGCAAAGCCTTTGAGTTACAGAAACCAAGAACATTTCTTCATTTAATGTAAATCAATACTTACTAAAGATCTATTATGCTCAAGACACTTTATTAGGTACCTATTATGTTAGATAATACACCTGTGCTCACTGGATTTATCTCAATTTATTGTCCTTTTAGAAGATAACAGGTTTCAAGATCATTTTCAAAATTTACAGCATGTAGGAATGTTAATCTACCCAACTACCTAGAGAGTACCTGCCTACCAAAGAGTGTTAGTATTATATTTGATACTTTTGCACTTTAAAAGCTATAAAAGGCCAAAAGGAGTTGCCATAGGCAAAATATTTTAAACAATTCATGATATTGAATGTTTACAATGGCTTTGCTCTGTAAAGTCCAGGAAGCTGAGGATATAAATATCTCATGAAGTTATATTAATTATATAATATATATGATTATATATTACATATATAACAAAATTTAATTTATTATATCTATTTCTAACATTTCAGTAAATGGCAAATAGCAATAATAAAACATTCAGATTTGGGGATAGAGTTGAGGGAGAGAAGATTTTTACTTTGAATTTGTGTTGCTTGAATATTTTAAATAATATATTGCTTTATTATTTAGCAAATGATATATTACAATGAGAAGAAAACCAAGCAGTAAGTTCTTGATGATTACTTTATTTGAATACATAAAGAATTGATAATGTCCACTATAAATATCTGAAAATAAGAGTTACAAAAAGAATATTACAGTAAGTCATAATTCCATCAACCATTCTCCCATCCTTTTTCTTGACCTTTTTTTAAGCTTATAAATCATTGTGAGATATTCTATGACTTTTATTCTTTATTTGTCACTCTTCCTCTTTATTTGTCACTGTTCCACCCATACTGAACCTATATTTTCTATTCATCTTTTTATATAAGTTCATCAACATACTTTGGCTGCTTTTATATCTCATTACTTTGAGTACAAAATAAAAATTCCAATAAAGTCTCTATAAAACTCTAAAGTTATATATTAAGGATCAGAGGTCTAACTTGTTACTTTAGTTCTCCAGTTAGCCACTCATCTCTTATTTTCTAACACAATTCTTTATCTTGTCTGTATTTGCCTTTAACAGATTTCTTCATTATTTTCCACACCACTTTTGAGCCATGTCTCAATTTGAAACTTAAGACTGAGCTAGATTATCTATTTCTCTTAACCTTACCTTTTATTCAACTTCACTTGAAAGCATATATCTACCCTGGTTCCGTGTCCAAAATAAGAGAATTATTAGAAATCCCCTCATATTACACAACCCCAACCCCCATGGTTCTTCTATATTTACCACTTATTAATTATTCTTATGCTTAAATTTTTAATTCAGGGGTGCCTGGGTGGATGGGTTGGTTAAGTGTCCAACTCCCGATATCAGCACAGGTCATAATCTCACAGTTTCGAGATTGAGCCCCACATCAGGCTCTGCGCTGGGTGTGCAGTCTACTTAAGATTCTCTCTCTCTCTCTCTCTCTCTCTCTCTCTCTCTCTCTCTCTCTCTCTCTTTGTCCCCTCTCGATCAGAAAAATAATTAATTTATTTAAATTCAATTATTGGTTTTAATGTAATAATATATTTGGGGCACTTGAGTCGCTCAGTCAGTTTAGTGTCGAACTTCGGCTCAGGTCATGATCTCACCTTTCATGAGTTTGAGCCCCTCATGAGTTTGAGTCCCACATCTGGCTCTGTGATGACAGCTCGGATCCTGGAGCCTGCCTTGGATTCTGTGACTCCCCCCCCCCCTCTCTCTCTCTCTCTGCCCCTCCCCCACTCACGGTCTCAAAATATTTTACAAAATATTGTTTTTTATGTGTCTCAAAAATATTTTAAAAATTAAAAAATTAAATGTAGTAATATATTCAGCCAACAAATGTTTAAATACTATGTCTTAACTATGTACGAAGTACTGGGTGTATGTACTCTGGTGAATGAAACAGACAGCACTTGATCCTGTGGAGCTTATAGTCAAAGGAGGAAGACAGACTTTTATGAAACAAATACACAAAGTACTACAGACTATGATAAATGTTATTACCAAAACTAAAAATATTATCAAAAATAATAATGGGTAGAAATGAAACACTTTACATTTAAATTGGAGAACATGATGTTTATGATGAGGAACTGAAAACAAGGTGATTCAGGAAAATCTGTAGAAAGGTTGAGGGGTGTGAGAAAAAAATTCCAGGGGAAGAGAGCAAATCATGTGACGTTCTTGGAAGCAGTACACTGCTTAGAGGCCTAGAAAGCCTGAACTAGAAGCAGTCACAAGCTTAACTAAGTAATGGAGCAGAGAGAGGTGAGTTTAGAGGGGCAGCAAAGGCTGGACCATAAATTGCCTTGAAGACTTAGGTTGGAGTCTCATTAAGTGCAAGGAGAAATATTTGAAGGATGCTAAAGAGGGGTGTTTCTCTTCTCTCTTTCCTTTCTTGCTTTATGCATTTATTCCTTCCTTCTCTGCTTAGCTAATGTACTTATGTACATAGCCAATTAGTCACAATTTCAACTTTCTGCTAATCAGTTAGTGGTTGGTTCGGCAGATCTTTTAGGAGAGTATTATTGATCACCTATAATTATATCATTAATTTTCTACTCAAATTGATCAAAGAGTCCTAAAGACATGAACTCTTGAATTACAATCACTCTTGTAACACCAAGCATCCCACTTTCTGTACACAGCTAATTTTGTTGGTCTGTGGAGAGGAGGAGTCTCAGTGTGCTAAGACTTCTATGAGGGAGTTTCTCTCTGATTGTTGAAGCCACAAGTCACATGAAAATGGAATGTCCTTAAAAGTGAGAAAAATGAGGTGTGGAGAGCTAACTAACCATATGCTTTCTGAAGGATTTTCTTGTCTATTCCAATACCTAGAATATGGTTCAGTTCTCTATTAGTTGAGGTGAATTGTGTCCCAAATGCTAAAATGATCTACAAAGTCATGTCAAGCTTGGTAAGAGAGTGAATTATTAGTTTGAGATAAAGCATTAGCTTGAGGCGGGAAAACATAAGAATTAATCTTCAACCCATCCTTCAAAGAAAAGTAATTAAAGCAAAGTAATGAATGAGAAAGTACTGTAAATCTACACTGGAAATCACACACACACACACACACACACACACACACACACACACACACACAGAAAGCACAGCACAAATAAATTTAGTGAAAACAGACTGGCCAAGATGATGCTTGAAATTCTCTCCTCCAAACAAGGAAACTGTTCTTGTTAACCAAAGACTTGCATCAGCACCCAAAACACAATCTCAAAAATGAGTAGGATCCCTGAAGAGTAAAAAACATAAAGCCACACTCATTAAAACAATGAATCAAATCGTCTCTTCTAGTCTTAGAGAAAGAATGAAACTGTATCTCACTAGGATTCTGAATTTCACAGCCAGCCTAATTGTAAGAAAAAGCACTCACACAGGAAGTCTTCCCAGGGAAATTAGGGCACTCACTAACATCAGAGAGAATGTTCATATGGCACTACAGGATTCTAATGTTCTTTTCTAATTGTAAAATTCTATATTTTCTCTGGAAAACAAAAATCAAATATTTAATGACATTAAAAGTATATTAGTTTTACTAAACAAAAATGAATAACAAGAAACCATTCTCTGTGCTAACGCAAATTGAAGTTCTCAGAAAAAATTCATTTTTTTATTTACCTCACACTCATCTTATTTCTTTTGCCCTTCAATTTTATTTTATTTCAAAGCACAACCATATTTCCTCTGTGTTTATTTTCTGAAACTATTACATCTATAACAGATTTAAGAGCAGCCCAACAATTACACAGTCTGGTAAAAAGGAACATTTTCTCAAAGATATAGCAAGAAAAGAAAATACAATCTGAAGAAATCAAGAAATATTGAATAAAAACCAGTAAACAGAAATTAGTAATTAGTGAATATGAGTAGGTAAGAATAAGGTCAACATTTACTGTCTTTTGCATTTATATTTGTCTCCCTATGTGTCATAGACCTCCCTATGTGACCTGTCATTCTATTCCCCAATTTACCCTTTGTGGATTTCAGATCATTTTCTTTGTTTGTTCATTCAAGTATCAGTCATCTCCAATCATAAGCATAGTTTTTGTTACATATACACATACATATTCCATACTGAAGCCTCTTTTTTCAAATAGTTTTCCACACTACAATTTGGATCTTTCTGAAAAACAACATCTTCAGTTCTTCATGTCTACTAGTTAAAGCAACTTCCCACTAACCCACCAAAAGTCTTCTGCTATTGTCTGTAATGGCTGACAGGCTTCTTTATGTTAGCAAGACAGGCTATATTTCTAAATGCATTAGGGAACTCAGACTTTTAAAAATGTTATCCACTACTTTAAATTATTCTCCTTTTACTTCTTTGTCTCTTAATTTC
The DNA here is from genome assembly GCF_018350175.1 of Felis catus. Taxonomy (NCBI): domain Eukaryota; kingdom Metazoa; phylum Chordata; class Mammalia; order Carnivora; family Felidae; genus Felis; species Felis catus. The sequence goes on along the minus strand of NC_058385.1, from coordinate 31,378,679 downwards.
TTCCTTTATTGTTATGCCTGCCAGTCATGTTAATTAGCAAAGCGTAATACCAGTCCCCACATGCTTCTTTCAAATACCTTTTATCTTATTTAATATTTCACATTATTTAATTCTTAATTTAGCATGATTGCAACTGTATAAACTAACCAGTGTCAGTGGGGTTTTGTAAGAAAATAGAAACTTTCTTTCATATTTCTAATAGCTACTCTAAAATGATTTTCAGTTGAGGAAAAGGTCACAGTTTTCTTAGCTCCATGTTATTAATAGAAATACTTTACAATCTTCAAAACTTGTCTTTATCAGCTTCTTAAGTGTCTTTAATTGTAACTGAATTTAATCTTACCTGTATTATAACTCCCCCAGACTTTGTATGGGAATATGAAATGGATAAAAAATAGACAAGAAATTCCTATTCAGTGGACATTTTGTAAACAGATATTAATCATAAAAAATATTATGCGGTTGTATCATTTATATCTATCTGGTGCCACATTTTCATTTGCAAAACTTTTTAGAGGAAAATTTTGTAACAAATATATTACAAACAGAGTAATAACTGTGATCTATCTCTAAATGCAGAAGCTTCCAATAATTAAAATGTACTACTGTGCAAGCCAGGTGCTCATTAGTACAACATGCATATTTAGCTTCTTTACATTTTTTTGTGTCTTAATTGGCATCCATGGTTTCTCTTTTAAAAGAATACAATGAATATGAGCTTATCTGTACAATTACCTTTCATGCAACTTGTCATAGTAAAGTGCATTATTTTAAATTAATTAGGGAGAGGGCTGATATAAATTAAAGAAAGACCTGTTTATAAAAGTTTTAAGTCACTGTATATCTAACATACATATGCAAATGCATAGCATGGCAGATGATTTTATCTAAATGCTAATGATTTAATATATTGAAGTCCCACCTCCTTCTGTAACAAATAGATAATTCAAAAATAACTAGCCAATTGTTTTTACCTAAATATCCTTAATATGTTTTATATTCCTAAGTGGGAAAATATTCCTCCCCTAGTATTTGTTTACACTATTAATTCACTTTGTACATACTTTATTCAAAGACAGTTGAAAGATAAATGTAAATATAGTTCAGCTAAATTTTCCATTAAGACAAAACAGCCTCCGCCAACTTTCCAAAAGCTTTCTGCAATGTTGGTAGCAGAGGACAACCTTTTCTATATGTAAAGCAAGCTCTGTTTCTAAGAGCATTAAAAAGACTTACACTCTCTCTCATAGTGTGAAGAAAACATCTATTCTGAGTTAAGATGTAATTTCAAGTCTCCCTGGTATATTGTGCCGTGATGTTCTCTTTCCTAATATAAACTTTATCTTGGCTACTACATATCCTCAAAGCTTTTGCATTTTGAAGATTCTTCAACATTAACCTAAAGGGAAAAGACACAACACTAATCGCTATTACTCTCACTTATTGGAACCTTGATATTTGGGCCAGTTCTAGTTAGAAAATGTCTACACTGTGTTATCCCACAGTACGAATAATATCTCCTATATTTGATAATGCTCTCTAATTATAATGTTCATCCCAGCCTCCTCCTGAGCAAGTTGATTGAGTCAGGGATTCAAATTTATATGGATAATTTGAATTGTTAGAAGTGCTATTAACAGCACTTTGATAGGTATTTTTCCATTTTTATTAATGTGTGAGTTCCAGGGACACTCAAAGTTTTAAATTACTTTAATTGAAATTTTATCTATTTAAATTTCATTTAGTCAACATGCATTTATTAAATATTTATTATATTCTAAACTATGATCTTGATGCTAGAAAATACAATAATTAATAACTCAGAGATGTAGCCATTATGCTGTTCCTAATCTATAAATGAAATATTTGCAATTTATTTTAATAAGGGCTGTAATATTTATAAAGACATATGAGAGCAGAGAGACTATTTAACTCCCTCATTTGGGAAAACTTGAAAATAAATGCCATTAGAACTAGGTCTTGAAAAGCAAGTTAAATTATGCCATGGTAAAGGGTATTTTGGGTGGCAAGGAGAGTGTGGTTAGAACACAGTCTGAAAACAGACTGTTAAGATCTGGGGGTCAGATTGTAATAGGCATTCTATCAGTTAAATTGGTTTGGGCTGCAAGAGACAAACAGCACTTATTATCTCAACAAATAAGAGGTCCTCAACAGAGGGTTTCAGGGTAGGCTTAGGGGCTCTGTGATGTAATCAAGGACCCAGAGTCTTGTCATCTGTCCACTCTACCATCTTGAGTGTGTCGAGAATGTCTCTGCTATGGTTGTGGGATGGCTGCATTAGCTCCGAGCACCAGATGCTTCCATAGCAGTTGCATGTCAGAAATGAAATGGGCAGGAACAAAAAGGGCTTTCTTTTTCTGTGCTCTCACTTTTTATCAGAGGGCTGCATTTATCCATGGATGGAAGATTGATCATTAGAGGTGAAGGTTTCAGGTCTTATTGTTTAGTTTTGTCCTCATTCAAAATATTATATTCACTTTCACCCTTTTTAAGGCTTCTCTAGAAGTGCTGTATAAATTTGGGAAGATGAGCATCTTGAGCCCACTATCTAAAATATTCTTCTCATAGTTCAAAGAAATAGCAGATATAAAAACTGGTGTAGAAGATAAATAGCTTAAAATTGAATTAAGATTGCATAAAGACATATAATAATTTTCCCAAATTAATGATCTAATATCTTTTCGTGTCCCAAGTGTTTAGAATACTTTCTCCAAACATATTTATACAACAGTAATTCAGAGGAGATGAAAGGAGAATGTAAAATAATAGGTTTCGTATTTTAAAAGGTGGACTAAATATTCATTTGCTTTCTCTATCTCCCCAGACTTCAATAAAATATGAAAATATCCAAACAGATATTTTTTTCTTTTTGAAAATTGAAATTCTATAGACACTAGGAAATTAGAAACATTTAAAGGGTGCAGATAGTGGCTCAGAACATTTGAAAAATTCTTCCAGCTAGTAAAGAGTTTGGATAAGATTGGAAAGCTCTCAAAGTATAACTATTGTCCAAGACAATAGGTTTGGTTCTTCTCAAGAGAACTCCAGAGTTGCTCCAACTTTGGAAATCGAAGTAGAAAACATAAATAACAAGCATGATCAGGCTGCTACCCATTTGCAAAACTCACTCCAGAGCAGCATCAGAATAGAGAAGGATAGGGTGGAGGGAGTCACTTCCCTTTCTTTCCCATTAAACAAAGCTTTCGTTTAAGATTTGATGACTTTTACCATATTATGTATTACTTCCTAAATCAAAACATGAATATCTGACTTGGTTGAAGAAAGTATAAGAGTAAGAAGTATTATTATTTCTTGCTAGTTTTCAAAATAATAAGTATAAAACAACTTGATTTCACTTGCTACTTTCTTAATTTAACCAGAAAAGGACAAACTCCAATTGATTGGACTTAGAGAGGTCCCTGGAATCTGAGTTTTAAAAACATACCAGATATTACTGATGATTTGTCAGTGATCCATATGAACTTTGAGAAACATTTACTTAATGCAAGTACTGGCTTCTCAGCTTCAGACTCCATCAACGTATGCTGCAGTTCTAGCTGATAAAAAGTAATAACAAAGTAATTATGTGGAGCGTTTAATTTTTAAATTAGCCACTAATTTAATATTTAGATTAGAACACTGAGTGAATGGTATGAATCAGAATGTAATATGTAAATATGGTAAAATATTTGAATCTTCCATGCAGTGAAAGGAAATACCATCAATACCATCTCTTTCAAATTCAAGATTCTCTTGTTAGTTTCCATTACTTTCTAAAATTTAGTGGTGGTTCTGAATTGTGATTTACCTATTTGAGGAAATGTGTTATAACCCATAGTATACTATAAATTCCATGATTGCAAAAATTATACCTAAATAATTTTATATGGCCATGACACATTTCCTCGTACATTTCAGGAGGTATTAATAACTGTCTATTAATTAATATGTATAATTGTATTTTTGCATGATATCTGTTGACTGTGTAGCTCTAAGAACACATTTCAAAATTTAAAAGAAGTCAATAGCACTTTTTTAAAATTAGTTTTGGATACCAGACATATAGGTTTATCATCTTGCACAAAAATAAGACTATCACCTAATGATATATAGGGAATTATAAGCAGAATGTGTTGACTCTTCACATTGATATTTAGAGAAACAGATGTTAAATACATTCCTGAAAAGTATGAAGTAATGATGAGCAAGTTAGTCATTCTGTTACTGAACAGAATTTATAATTTTGAATTATCAAAATTCTATAGACCCAAGTGACAGAATTCAATGAATTAAATTTCAAAATCTTCTCCCTTTTTAACTTTTCTCTAGAAAATTGGAAGTATAAAGGGAAAAAGTAATAGATTTAGGCACTGCCAAATCCTAGTGCTTAAGTGATGTTTCCCCAGTTTTAGCTCTACTTTTAAATATATTTTATTCTATTTTTGTGTGGGTGGGTGGAAGTTAACTTTGGTCTCAAGCAAATTCTTAACATCATGTTGGTATCTTGGGCTTATGTCAAGCTGACAGTAGCTACTGCTGTGTGAAGCTATATAATACTTTTAGGTTAGAAATCAGGAGTCTAGTCATTTGGGTAGTCTGTAGAAGAGGTAGGAAATGGAATATAATTGGGTTATATTCGAAGGTACTCTTAAAGTAATATATGAATAATCTTCAGTGCATGTTGTAGAGTATGTGATTTATTTGGAGGCAAATATTAGGCACCAGGGAATGAAATCTGTTATTATGAAGCTAATTGGTGTAAGTGATATGTATTTCAATAATATTGATCTTTTCTACCCTTGAAAGCCCAAATAACTATTGCTTGTAGGATTTATTTGACAGTTTTTGCCTTGAGACTTTCCACTTCTTCTATTTTGTATGTTACTCATATTAAAATAATTTATTATTTAAGTAGTAGTGCATTCATTTACATATTATTTATCTAAATGTATATTTATATTTATAAATTTTTATTTATCTAAATATATATATCTAAATATAATTAAAAGTTCTCAAAAGTAATGGTCACAATTTATGTTTCCATGTATCTATCTTTTTGCCTAACATAGTGACTTCCTATGTTGCTTGATTTCAAATAAGTTTATTGATTTAGTTCAACCTGTTTGCAGAATTAACTTATTTGAAACAAATATTTCTGTGAATATATTATTTAATGCTAATTTTAGCAGTAAAAATTTGGTTTCATGAACAAGCATTTTAACCAGAATTTACCAAAAGTATATAAATATCTATGCATCAAACATCTTTATGAATGGAAATATATAATTAATAAAGTTATAATACCAGTTTATTTAACCTTGCCATATTTGTATTAACTTAGCATATTTCTAGAGGAAGTCACTGTGATTCACTCTGTACTTTGTATAAGCCTAGCCCTTATCAAGCATGCAATGCAGTTTCCACGGATTGAATTTCTTAAATTTTTTTTAACATTTATTTATTATTGAGAGACAGAGAGAGACAGAGCATGAGCAAGGGAGGGGCCGAGACACAGGGAGACACAGAATCCAAAGCAGGTTCCAGACTCTGAGCTGTCAGCACAGAGCCCGACGCGGGGCTTGAACTCACAAACCGCGAAATCATGACCCGGGTCAAAGTCGGACACTTAACCGACGGAGCCACCCGGGCGCCCCACCACGGATTGAATTTCTCAATCAGAGACAGATATCATTGTGTCATCTTTATTTGCTTAGCTTTTTTGCACTTTAATCATTACCATGTGAAAAGAGGGATGTAAACATACCACATACAAATCAACAAACTGAAAGAGAAAAGCTATAGGAGCATATAAACAGACATTGAGAAAACATTTAATAAATCTAACACCCATTTGTGATTTAAAAAAAAAACTATCAGCAAAATAGAAACACAGGGGAATTTTTTCACCTTGATAAAGAACATCTGCCTGAAAATCTACAGCTGACATCATGCCTAAAGGTAATAAACTAGATGCTTTCTGCTTAAAAATGGTAGGCAAAGCAAGGATACTCCCTCTCACTATTCCTGCACAACTTTGCAATGGAAGTCTTAGCTAATGAAATACGACAACAAAGAGACAAAAAATACAGATTAGGAAGAATGATTAAAACTATCTATGTTCAGGGGCGCCTGGGTGGCACAGTCGGTTAAGCGTCCGACTTCAGCCAGGTCATGATCTCGCGGTCCGTGAGTTTGAGCCCCGCGTCGGGCTCTGGGCTGATGGCTCAGAGCCTGGAGCCTGTTTCCGATTCTGTGTCTCCCTCTCTCTCTGCCCCTTCCCCGTTCATGCTCTGTCTCTCTCTGTCCCAAAAATAAATAAACGTTGAAAAAAAAAACTATCTATGTTCACATACGACATGCTTGACATAGACACATCATACACAAATAAAACAATTAGATGCCACTGCATGCCTATTAGGATGACTAAAACATAACACTAACAACACAAAGTGCAGAGCAACAGAAATTCTCATCCGTTGCTGAAGGGAACACAAAATGGAATAGCCACTATTCGTGTCAGTTTTCCAGCTTCTCATAAAGGCAAATCTTCTTGTCATATGCTACAATAAAAGTACCACATCAATGCAAAATTTTAATCACAAGAAAACTGGGTGGGTCAGTAGAGCAGGGGGCAGTTGTATGTGAAAACCCTCTGTACTTTCATTTCTATTCTTCTATAAACCTAAAAGTACTCTAATAAATAAAATCTATTAATGTAAAAGAATTGCTAATGTGACTAGCAACAATGTTACTGTTATAGGCTCTCATCTAAAATGATTGATTTGAAGTAGGTCATCATCTGTGTCAAGTTCACACGACTTTAGACTGTTGGTACCAACACATGATTAACTTCATGTCTGGCATTTATCAGGTATTCAGTCCACGTGTTTTACTTAAGACATTGAAAATGGTCTCTGTTTATGATGCCTTCACCTTCTATTCCATTATTTTAATGATGAGTAGTTTCTAATAGAAGTATCTGAGAGTAAGTGAAATATTTTGCATGCTAGTTATATATTTCTTGGGCTTTACTTTCGTTTCAGTTATTTAGATATCCATTCTTCTCTTTTTATATGCTTAGTGGCCTTTACATACAAAAACTTCACTCAGACTTTGAAATGATTGCTTAAGAGAGTATTTTCAGTCATCCTCCTTCATCAGCCTTGGATGTATCTATGCAAAAAGTGCTCATTTAAAATAATTTACTATCATTAATACCTTCCATAAAGATTTGCTTGATGATATTACACTTAATCACTTTAAGGAATTGATGCTGTTAACAATTCATAAGGAAATTGCCAGACCAACAATCTGAAATGTAAAAAAGGGTTCATTTTAAAAGTTTAAGTCTATAGTATTTGGCCAGGTTAATTTAAGTAGTGTTCTATAGGCCTTTAAAAGAAAACGTGAAAGTTTGTAACAACATATATTTGAAAACAGTTCAATTTTCCTATTATGAATACTCAGTGTAGTCTTGTTTAAGATCAAATTGCCAGAGATGCCTGGGTGGCTCAGTCAGTTGAGCGTTCAGCTCTCGATTTCAGCTTAGTTCATGTACTCATGGGTTCCTGGGACTGAGCACCACATTCAGCTCCGTGCTGAGAGCAGAGAACCTGCTTGGGATTCTCTCTCTCCTTCCCTCTCTGCCCCTACCCCTGTCTCAAAAATAAAAAAATAAACCATATTATCAGCTCTTGAATTTTGGGGTCAGACATATTTTAGATGATAGCTCTAAATGATTGAAGACTTTTAGGTTCCTATTTTCTGTTTCCAAACAGTACAGAAAATCATATTTGCTCCAAAAATATTATTTTGAATCTTTCAAAGTTGGTTTGTATTTGACTCCCAAGGAAAGACAAATGCTCCACAAAAAATATATACATATATATTCCCCACGAAATAAATGAAAATATATTATATCATACTTTCACAAAAAAATTCAGCCTATATTTCCAGTAATTGTTTTATCTCTATCTTGGAATTTTTTTGAGGATAGACAGAGCTATTTTTTGTTGTTTGTTTGTTTCTGAACACAAAGTGCTGAAGTAGAAAGAATGTAAGATACAAACATACTTAATGAAAGATGTTCCTAATTAACACAAAAATCCAATGCACAAAGAGCCAACCAGTTCAAGGATAATGCTCTGCATACCGCACTGTGTAATTAGGAGGTTTTCCATTCCTTTTATTAGTATCTTCATTTCTTATTCTTTTTCTCTGTCTTTTCCCCCCCTCTGTGAGTGTGGTTTGATATCAGCGTTTTAAATTTTGTCTTGTGAGAAAGAAAACGGAGATAAAAACTATTAAAATTTACATATTCTTAAAATTGCTGTGATACTCTGGTAGATAATACGAAATAGAGCAAAAAAGAAGGTTGATTTTTTTCATATAATACTTCATTTCATACAAAGCTAAGTATGTATTTCCCCTCTTTTATACTCCTAATATCCAATTTCACATCAAATATGAATAAAGGAGGTCATGTAGATACAGTGTTTAAGACTACCAAAGAAATGTAGTCATTAATTCAAAGTGCTGGAGTTTAAATTCGATATCAGCATTGTTATTTTCAAATAACAAGTATACATGGAAAAAAATATGCAAAATACTGTTTTGAGTGAGACTTTTCATTTAATGAGGAATGTGACCATTATTTTTGTAGGTGTTTTCCATGCATCTTTAAGTCTTTATGGAAGAGAGGATTTATGTTTCTCTACTGAGACTGAGTAGAGTTTCTCTCAGTTTCTCTCAGTTTCTCTACTGAGACTGAGGCTCCCTTCCTTTACTACTTATCCATTTAAGAAATTTAAAAAAGTATGTCAAATCAGATATAACAGGTCACAATCTGATCTATTTCTGAGATAGGGAAGCTGAAGATACTCAGTTTTAGAAGGTCTGCATTTCTGCTGTCTTCCTGCTAGGCTCTATTTACTCATGTTCTATATTTTGTAGCTGAGTAAAATCCAAGGAAGCTATGTTCCCACTCCAAGAGGGATGCAAGAAAGTTAATCATTCTCTGATTTTTTTTCCAGGTTTCCCAGACACCTGATAACATCTAAGAAGAACCAGATCCCAACCATGTTTCTGGACGTTAGCTGTGAACAAACCTCAGCTGACACCGACATTAATAGCCCCTCCCTTTAATGATTTAGAAAATAATACCTATTATTCACCTGTTACTCACCTTTGATTGGACCCTACCCTAGATTCCTGAAGGACCACGTTTACTGGACCCCTTTCCAATATAAACCCTAGGCTCAAATGACAAAGAGATGCATTCTCCTTTCCTTTCCAGTTCTCCCAGACACTCCAACAGGTATACATCTGTCATTCATGCTATTCAATACACTTTGCTTTCACTTCCTCCCAGTTTGCATTTTATTTCTATCCTGCACAAAGCCAAGGACCCTCTTGGCTGGTCCTGCAGGGTGCCCCTCTGGGTTCTCGGACCCCAGTCTGCCTGCATCATTTCCATAGCAACAACTTTCACTTTATTATAGTTTTGAAAAACAGTTCTGAGCGTCTGTTAAATTCATTTTAAAGATTCTTAAATGCAATACTTCACTTTTAAAAATCAAATGCACAAATCTTATTAGTAAACACAGATTTAAAAAAAAGTTACAGAGACCAGTAGATTTATAAGAGTCACAGGTTTGAGCAAATATTATGTGAGTAAAAAGCAAATATAATAAATCAAAAAAATTTTTAAGATCCAAGTATATAACTTTTTGAAAATTAATTGAATGTTACATAGAGGATTTGAGTGTGATGATGGAAGTAAACAGTAATTTAATTGGTTTTTGAGTAATAGTACATCATATTTTATTTAAACAGGAATTCTGTTCTCCTTTCCTAATTTTATGTTTCATTAATTTTGCTCTTTTCTCATTATATCTTAGGTAATTTTATCATCCATGAAGTTTGGAAATGCTAGAGTTAAAATAAATGTGAACCTTTTAGTAGTAAATGGTTCCCAAAAAAGTCTCCTATTCATATTAATTTTAGTTTATAATAATAGAGATTTTAGGGAGTAAGTGTCCTGCAGAAATCACAATTCAGGGAGCACTCTATGAATTGTAAACATGCTCCAAATTCTGCCTCTGATGGGCATACCATGCACTTCAATACTCAGAGTAACCAAATTAAGGTAAAGAGTTAACTTTTAATGTTTATTTATTTATTTTGAGGGGGGGGGAGAGGGAGAGGGGGAGGGGGAGGGAGGGAGGGCGAGAGAGAGAGAGAGAGAGAGAGAGAGAGAGAGAGAGAGAGAGAGACCATGAGTGGGGAAGAGGCAGAGAGGGAGAATCCCAAGCAGGCTGCACACTTAGCACAGAGTCCAATGCAGGACTGGATCTCATGACCGGGAGGTCATGACCCGAAATCAAGAGTCAGGTCCTTAACTGACTGAGCCACCCAGGTGCTCCAAGAGTTAATTTTTAAATTTCATTTGATAAGAGATTTGTTACATTGAAATATAGAAGATATTTAAATATATTATGTGTTGGGAAGGAATTGATTGAATATATTGGCTGAATTAAGTATATAATGTTACAATTTCTAAGCCAAAGCAACGTAAATGTTTATATAAGTTCAAATTTAGTCAATATCTGTAAAAAAAAAATGAAAATTAAATCAGTAAAAGATTAGAAAATCAGAGAGAACATGACACAAAATTTAAGAAAAATAGAAATTCAAAAGAAGCTGTGAAGGAGTTATGCTTCTGGCAATAGTGGAAAAGGGAGTTCAACTATGACAATGGGAACGATTGGGAAAAAAAATCTAAGTATAAAAAGTAGCACTATGGAACTAACAAGTCCCTGAAGACTCATATGACCTTGAACCTAGAAAGAGCAGGTCAGCAACCAGAACTATGTTGCCACTAGACCTCCACTTTTCAAGAAGGTAACTGCTAGCCAGAAGTAGCAAACAAAACACTTGAAATATGGATAGCACAAATTGAGCTGGGACATAAATTGAAAATGCATAGCAGATTTCAAAGACTTACAAGAAAAATAAATCATTAACTATTTTTATATAGGTTGTATGGTGAAATGGTAATGTTTTTAATATATTAGGCTAAATAAACTACATTATTAAAATTAATTTATCTGTTTTTTTATTATTTTGGTGTGAATACAAGAATTTTCTAAATTATATATGTGACTCACATTTCTTGCTTACATTATATTTCTATTAGTAGCAGTACTTGGTAACTTTGCAGATTACCACAGAGACATCTAAAAAGCTGAGAAATTAGATCATGTTCAGCTGACTCACAGTGTAGACCAGAAAATATTAGAATTCCAAGCCTACCAAACAGAAAAAGCCCATTAGTAAAGACTACAGGGTTTAATTGGGACCACAAGCTCCTCTCTTTCTCTAGGAATGGAACTAAATTTCATTTCTAGGAACTAAAGCTCACCTTTGATTCACCTCACCCCTGAATGGGTTATGGAGAATTTGGATTGCAAGTATCTTTAGACTGGATACCTGTGAGAAGCAAGTATAAACTCTCTACTGAATTATAGTATCAAGCAGAGTTTCAATTTGTCTTTAGAATTTGTGTTTTCAATATCAAGCATACTCAATCAGAAATAACCAAATGTATGAAGTGACAAGTCCTAACTTAAAACCAGGAGAAGCAATAGACAAAAAAGACAAACCAGCAAGAAATGCAGTAAAACATCATCTTCAGACACAGGCCTTAAAATAGTTAACCTGATTACAAAAAATGTATTAAGGCATTATAATTAAAGTGGATACATTCAGGAAGAAATAGAGAGTTTACAGAAAAGTACAAAAAGTAAACTGAAGAAGTAAAAACTATGTGAATAAAATTAAGAGCTCAGTGGATGGGTTTTGTAGGTGATTAGATGACGCTAAAGTGTTGGCAAATAAATGGAAATATAGATTAAAGACAAATATCCATACTGAAGCAAGAAGAGAAAAGCTGAAAAATATAACAAAGGGCAGAGGTTTGCAGAAAAATATATGTGAGATAAAGAAATGAAGTGTTAAAAAGATATAACATATTTGCAATCTAAATCCCACAAAAACAGAAAAAAAGAAAATGGAGGAGAAACAATATTTGAAGAACTAATGATTGAGAATTTTCTGTAAGTGATAATATATATCAAGCAACAGATTTAAAAGTTATTCAAACCCCAAGCTCATAAATAAAAATAAAAGAAGCACACATCAATTGCTCAGAATAAAGACCAAATTTAAAGACTTATTAAAATTTAAAAGTCTTAAGAGAAAAAACAAAACTAACACTTACTTTTTAAAAAGTGATGGAAGTCAGAAGAAATGGAATGATGCTGTGGTAGGCAGAAACGATCCCTCCAAAACTGTCCTTGTTTTAACCTGTGAATATATTAAATTACATGGTAAACAGGAATTAAAGTTATAGATGGAATTATGTTTGCATATCAGATAACTTTAACATAGGAAGATTTTACTGAATTGTGTGGGCAGGACCCATGTAATCATAAAAGTCCTTAAGACTTTGAAATTACTAATTATAATAAAATATACAGGAACTATATCATCATTTCATAGATTTTTAGTAGAATTTTATTTTAAAATGCATTTTCCCACAAATCTAATGGTACAAATATGGGACATAAACATGTTGAACAAAGATTCTTCTTAAATAACAGAACCTTTCAAGTTTGTTCATTCTGGGAATCACCAAACATTATTTGGCTGACATAGCTATGATTTTTTTCTAAGAGATATAGTCAAAGAAACACTGAGTCATGAGAAAACTACCTTGCATTTCTCAATAACTGAAATAAGGAATTTTGAAGTTGTTGAAGGAAAATTAAATGAAATTTATTTGATAAATAGAATTTCTGCATCTGTGAGACATTCTCTTGTCAAAGATTTATGAATAGGATATTTTGTGAACAGAATATGAACCAGTTATAATGAACGCAAAAAAGCAGTCAGTAAAACTAACAATAAATATAAGTGCAACAAAAATGTTTCCTAACTATGGTGAATGATCAATAGATCTCTAAATGGTTTAGCGAGCCATATGATCTAAGTCAGTAGGCTATTAAATGAGTAACAAATTACACAGCTTTCAAAAATCGAAGGATTAACGTTTGTGTGCTCTCTGAAGTTAGTTTCATTGTTGCATGCATTTTTATGATAGAGAAGAGAAGAGTATTAGGTGAAATTTAGCATTTTTTTCCCTATTGGAGTATATACTTCAACTTTAGTATTTTTTAAATACTTGTTTATTTGTTTATAGACGGGCCCACATGTGCAAGTGGATGAGGGGCAGAGAGAGAGAATCCCAAGCAGGCTCCCTGCTCAGGGCAGAGCCAGACACAAGGCTCAATTCCATGATTGGGAGATCATAACCTGAGCCGAACTCAAGAGTTGGATGCTTAATCGACTGAGCTACCCAGGCATCTCTCAGCTTTAGTCATTTCTTAAATAAAATTTAAAACAATAAAAAGCTGATAAGGGATTAATATCCAAAATACGTAAAGAATCTATATACAACTCAACACCAAAAAAACAATCTCTTGAAAAAATGGGTAAAGAACCTAAACATTTTTCCAAAGAAGACTTACAGACAAAACAGACACATTAAAAGATTCTCAACATCACTAATCATAAAGGAAATGCAGGTCCACATATCACCTCACACCTGTCAGAATGGCCAAAATAAAAAAAAAAAATAAGAAGTAACAAGTGTTGGCAAGGATGTGGATAAGGAGGAACCCTTATGCATTGTTGGTGGAAATGTAAATGGGTGCAAGCCCTGTGGCAAACGGTATGGAGATTCCTCAAAAAGTTAAAAATAGAAATAGCATATGATCCAATGATTCTACAACTGAATATTTACCCAAAGAAAATTAAAATACTAATTCAAAAAGATATATGCACTCCTATGTATATTGCAACATTATTTACAGTAGCCAAAATGCAAAAGCAATCCAAGGATATACTGATAGATGAATGGATAAAGAAGATGTGGTATAATCTCTTGACATATGCAACAACATGGATAGACCTATAGGATATTATGCTGTGTGAAATAAGTCAGACAGAGAAAGACAAGTACCATATGATTTCACTTGTATGTGGAATCTAAAAAAAAAAAACAAAACAAAAAACAAAAAATAAAACAAACAAACAACAACCACAAAAACAAACAAACAATCAAAAAGGAAAATCAGACCTATAAATACAGAGGACAAACTGATGGTTGCCAGAGGGGAAGGATGCGGAGGGATGAGGAAAATGGGTGAAGGGAAGTGGGAGATACATGCATCCAGTTATAGAATGAATAAATTACAGGAATAAAAGGTATAGCACAGCATAGGGAATCCAGTCAATGATATTGTAATAACATTACATACACTTGTGGTCAGAGTAGCATATAGTTGTTGATTCACTATGTTGTACACATGAAACTAGTGTAACATTGTATGTCAACTAAACTCAAATCAAAAATAAATAGTTGCTCTTTTATTTAGTAATTTGTTTTTCTAACTAAAATAGAAAAAGGCATAAACTTTCAGAAGACTATTTGAGTTATTTTTCTTGAACTGGAGTATCTTTCTTCCCTTTTTCTAACGTTGTATGGTTACTTTCATTACACACTTTGCTTATTCTCTTGCTCCACGATTTCAGCTTACCATTTTATACAGAGCTTCACTTTCATTCTATCTTACTTTCATCTGAATACTACCCAAAGACTCACCTGGAAATTCTCATTTTCCAAAGAATTGTCCATCCCCACACCTAAATTCCTACGACCAGTTGCTCGCCATCGATCCCCTTTATGAAGTAACTTCACGTTTTACTGTGAAGTATTTTAATATATCAACATTTGAACTTCAGTTCCTTTTTAAACTCAATGTCTCCACTGCAAGACTACTACTGGATTTAGTACAGAGTAAGCACTCTAGGTACATTCAGGTACAGATCAATCTTGGAAATCCTTGGAAGGATTCAGGACTTCAGATTTTGGAGGAAAAAGATATCCTGGGAGAATCCCAGTTTGGAATGTTATGTTTTAGACCTAGTTAGTCAATTAACTCTCTGTAAGAACCATCCCCTGCAAGTCCCACCTGTGCCTCAAATTCAGTAAAATGAGGAGTTTAACTTATGGCCTTACAAAATATGATACTTTTCCTTGTTTAAAAGGTAATACATGAAAAAAAAAAGTAATACATGTGTTTGGAATATATGAAGAGGCATAGGATGCCAAAAAGTAATGTATAATGTAAACACCCAAAGAGAATAAATGTTATCTTTTGGTCATTTGTATTTGAAAAATGTGATAACTCGCTCAGTACAATTTTTAACAGAGCACCTGTTTAAATTAATAATTCAATACCATCAATATCTTTTGAGCACATTGTTTTCATGGTTGCAAAATATTTCATAATGTACTTGTCACATCATTTATCTATAAATTTCCTCATAGGTTTTTTTCATATTAATAATGCTGAGATAAGAAAAAATATTCATAAATCTTTCAATGTGAGATGATTTTCTTCGGTTATAGTCCTAGATGTGTTTCTTAATGTATGTTGTTAAATTGTTTTTGATGAATTAACAAACCAAATGACAGAGTATAGTGATAGCAATCTGATACACAATTTCAAACAGTAAACATTATTTTCATCTTAACTTACTATATAATTTGATAAATTTTAAACCTGCTTATCATTATTCTATTTATCATTTGATAAAAGTTGGCAGGTAGTAAGTTGAATAAAATTTTACATATTTTTTCTAGTTATTTGTTCTTGCCTGTTGCCCAGTTGCTCTCTAGAACTGTTTATATTTTTGATTCTGCTTTATAATTATGTTTTGTAACTAATGTATTGACAAATTCAAATCACTATTACACACTTTTTAATTTCTTTTTAATTTATGGCATTTTGACATACACAGTGTTAAATTTATATTATGAAATTTATTGTTAGGTACTTACAAAAATTACAAATATATCCTTATAAAACTCTTTGTGTAAAACTTTCAATTCTTAAAATATAGATGTCCCCATTTCCTTCACTTTTCTAAAGGACTTAGCATTTAATATATAATTCATGGGAAACGTTAACTTTTTGTTTTTCTAGTGTTTGAATTATTTTCTGCAAATAAACAAAACAAATAAAAATTCCCTAACAACAGCAATAGATAGGTGAGAGATGTGATCATCTACTTAAAACAGATTAAAAAGAGTCCTCACTATTTTGAATGAGCGATTATGTTATTGGAACAGGAATAAGCTTAGTTTTATTAAAATACAAGAAAACAGGGGCGCCTGGGTGGCGTAGTCGGTTAAGCGTCCGACTTCAGCCAGGTCACGATCTCGCGGTCCAGGAGTTCGAGCCCCGCGTCAGGCTCTGAGCTGATGGCTCAGAGCCTGGAGCCTGTTTCCGATTCTGTGTCTCCCTCTCTCTCTGCCCCTCGCCCGTTAATGCTCTGTCTCTCTCTGTCCCAAAAATAAATAAACGTTGAAAAAAAATTTAAAAAAAAATACAAGAAAACAATCTAGACCCTCCCTCCCTACTTCTCAGTGATAGGAAGCAGGGGAAAGAAGAAAGAATCAGATCATTTTGCTATCAGCTTCCTTGGTATGAAGGAATGAATATAGTTGAATATCCCACAAAGGTTCATTGAAAACAAAGACTTAACATAATTCTTTACACTTGGCTTGTAATACTCAAAAATAGACTCAAAAATAAATTCAGTTTTCCATTTATATTTTCAGAACTTGGGTAAGAGTAAAAACTTACTTTTAAGCTATATATAGAGAGAGAGACTTAAGCTATTTATATGTATGGTAAGTTTCCATATGTATAAATAGCTTAAATTTAAATTAAGCCATCAAACTTAAATCAAATAGATCCTCTTTTCATACCTTGACAAATTATCTTCATGATCACCTGGAAGACCAAGTTCAAATTTAAAACTCTCTATTCCTCACATATCCATGGCAGAAATGGCAGCAAAGGGAACCTGGGTGTCTCAGTTTAAGTGTTCAACTCTTGATTTGGGCTTAGGTCATGATCTTTCAGTGGGATCTAGCCCCCTGTCAGGTTCACACTGGGTGGAGCCTGCTTGGGATTCTCTCTCTCCCTCTCTCTGCCCCTCTCACTCATGTGCACACATGCAGTCTCTCTCAAATAAATAAAGAGAGAGAGAGAGAGAGAGAGAGAGAGAGAGAGAGAGAGAACTGGCCACTGCCTACTGGCTTCTACAGCCCATGAGTTTCACCTCTTCTTTTGCCATCCCACAAGTGCATATGGACGATCCAGCTGAAGCACCTGCTCTGTCTATGCCCCGCCCCTTTAAAATAGTCACTTTTTGACTACCCCTTAAGGCCCCAGATACAAATATAGCAGTGTGGTCTCCTTTTAGAAAGAAGGTATTAGGGAAAAGCTCATCGCAAGAACCAGAAACAGGCTCCGGGCCTTTAAAGAAAAGTACCAGGTATCTGGACCACACTCTACGACAGAGAGGGCTCTCCTCTAGATGTGAAGTTTCCCTTGGCCTGGTAACTTCTGACCCCATGTAAAAGGGTTCAGCCACAGAAGGTAAAGAGCAGGCCTCCCTAAAGTTCAAGATGCTCTTAAGTGCTGGTCTCTGTGCTTTGTAACCTTATACCTGAGTCTAAGGATGGCACTAAGATGAGGCAAAATAGAAAGGGAAAAAAAAGAAAGGCATGAGAGAAAAAAACACTAGAAAACTTCTTAAATTACTCTTCTTTTTATTGGTTGTTTTCAATTACTGCAGTCTAAATGACATGTCTCTTAGAACTAAATGATGGAAATATGTTTAAAACAAACATATGCATAAAGTGTTTTAAGAAGCATGACTAATGTTATTACATAGCAGTAATATCTATCGTCAAACATTTGCAGCTCTATCCCACTGATTAGCTTCCATTTTAAACAGTGACTTACATTCATTAGGGTTCTATTTTTCAAGTATTATGGTTTCATGCGTAGCAATTTCAAAGCAACAATTTTTGGAAATATTAGGAATGGAATATTTCAATAAGAGATCATTTTGTTCACGCTGGTTTGCATGTGATAAGCTCTGTCTATAGAGAAATCTTTACAAATAATAAGTCTACAATTTGGTAATTTGGTCTATAATACAAATTGCGAAGCAAACACAAAAGATGTATCTCCTATTTACTTCTTTGAGTTTCAAATTGTTTCTATCCTATTATGCTAATTGGGGCTGATATTTCAACTATTTTCTATAATAGAGAAAAGAAAATAATGATAAAACAAATGTGGTACATCCATACAGTAGAATACTACACAGCAATAAAAAAGAATGAATTATTGATGTTAACAAAAACACGGATGGATGTGAAAAACACTCTGTTGAAGGAAAAAAACAGCCAAATATAAAAAGTATACATGATATGATTCCATCCATGCAAAACTCTAGAAAACTCAAGTCTAACTTATAGTGATCAGATAGGTGGAAGGGTACAGGGAAACAAAAATATTCTATATACTATTAAAGTGGTGGTTATATAGATGAATACATCTGAATCCTATTCAATAATATGCATAAAATTAATTTATCTTAATAATGCAAATTACACATGAATATTTTAGAATGTTACCATTCGGATAAGACCAGTGCTATACATAATTACAAAGCAAGATCAATCCACGCCATTCCCCCTTTTTAAAAATTATTCCATCTTGATCCCTTCAGCCATTTGGAGTCTCTCATTGTTATGATGCCTACTGTGAAACCTGTTGTCCATCAGAAACAAACAATCAAGAAATCCAAACATTTTAAACCATTCTATACGGTAGGAGTGTGTTGACAGTACGGATTCCATCTTTGGCCTTTGATCTTGTTCATGTCAACACAATGACCTCCCTCAGAGCTATCTGCTCCAGGACACTTAAGTTTAATATATGCCCAGACCAGAATGTGGGAAGCCTTGTTCTGATGTTTCCTAAAGTTGTTTAGGTTACTAGAGATAACATAGTTTCTTCTCCACTCTCCCCTCTGGTGCACAAATGGCTCCACAAGATCTGTAAATGGTAAATTCTTTCACCTCACCACAATGACCCCTGCACATCCCCTTGCTCTGTAAAATCTGTTGATTAAGAGCTAGGCTTTCCAGAAGGAGAATACCTGCATAGTGTCAGGATCATCCATCCTCCCAGTTTCACCTGCCAGTAAGTTACCCTGAACAAAACTATCAGAATGGTATGGAGTAGTTTGCTTCATTTTTTGATCTAAAAGTGCCTTCTCAGTCTGGAGGATACTTTACTGTCCCTCCTCCACCTTCTAACATAAATCTTTGTATGTTACTATAAGGCCATATATTTTGGACATATTTAGGCTATAGTTTTGAATTCCAGTAAGCATATCTCTCTTTTACACCATGTTTTTCAATCAACTGTGAAATGATATGGGAACTAGAAAGATGAAAATCAAGAGTTGGTTTTTTTTAATGCTATTAGCCAAATAGAAGATGACTGACCTTTTTCTCTGAAGTAGGCTTCTTATGACTTATCACTGAGTTTAGGCTTCCGAGTACACTACAAGTTAGATCAAAGTCTTAGAGAAGACCAATCTAGATGAAAGGAAAATTAGTGACTCCTACCTATCAAGTCCTCATAGAGAGAAAATGGAAAACAGAAGTCAAAAGTTTTAAAATTTTAAAGAATGTCATATTCTAAGAAATTACATATAACAATCTTCTCTCAAGGGGAAGGCAGCCATGAATAGACAGAAAAGCTAAGACAAGAAAATGAACACACATTCCCTCACAGATCTAAGGAATACTTGTCTCTAAAAGCAAGATTGCATCTCTGTCTTCAGGGATCCCCAGCAGAAGTCAAGAGCTGGCCTACATACATGGAGAAATACTATTTCCCTGGAGGTGAGTATCAAGAAATCTCTGTTCAGAATAAGTCCACTCTTCTGAAGTTTTGTCAACAGAATTCAAAGATGGGTTAAGATCACAGTATTTTAGGCTTTCAACAGTGGAGGTCAAGAGAGTGTCCAATTGCTCATACAATTAGAATAACGCTTCTGCCGCAAACAGTTGAGTCAGGAAGTCCCAGGCAAAGCAAGCTTTATACTATGGCCTAAGTTTTTAGGCTGAAAACATATTCAGCAATGAGTACCACTAAGAAAGAAGGAAGAGAGAGATAAGAAATTTCCCAGTTTCTCATCTATGGTACTGAAGATTAGAAGATGACGTAACATTCTTCAAACTTTTGGAAAAAAAAAAAGAACTGGGATGCAGGAAACAAATATCCAGCTAAGATACACAAATATTCAGGTGGAAGAAAGGCACTTGAGACATTCTAGGATTCAGAAAGCATTAAATGTGTACCTTTTCTTTAAAAAAATTACTCATGAGTGCACTCCATAACTCATTTTCTCAAACTCTATTTTATACTAGCTCTTAGTTGTGCTTATATTATGCTCCCATTATTGCTAAAGGAAAAAAAATATACTGTTCTTGGTTCTTTCTGCTCTGAGAGCATCCCATTAGTTTAATGCCATATTTTTCTTTGTGCATCAGAAGACCAGCCTCCTAAAGAATAGTTGGCACTGAAGTGAATGGACTTCATGTTCATCTTGGAAGAATAGATCAAACTATAGTATAAAGAAATAATTCCTGCCCCACCCAACAGGTGTTTCTTCACTGTCGCCATGCTGTGTGCTCATACATATGAATAAAATCTTATACATTGAGATTTTACTTACAGGTTTTACGTACTTTTCACTATGTGAGAATAAGGAAAAAATGGAAAATAAAGAGTGTGATCAGATAGTGGGTGGCAGTTATTGCCCTGCATGAAGTTGTTGAAATCAGTTACGAATAACATTCTTCAATACAATATTATCCAAGAATTGACAGGGCTCTCAAATGGTGATGATGACTTCATAATCACAAAACATTCCTATGAGTTAGGTATAACATGATACATGCCCAATGAATTGACTTTGCATGGAGAATTCCACAGTAAGCTTCAATAAAATATGATGTGCATGGGGGTACATAAAATACATTGTGTATGTTTATAATGAGCTGTGAAAGGAGGACTAAATCTTCAGTGGGGATAAAACTAAAATTTTAAATAATGCTAAATATGAAAAATAGGTATAAAAGCAAAATAAACAAAAATAACATAATTTTAGTTGTGTTTAGAGTTAGACAAATGAGAAAAACAAACAAAATAAACATTGAACTAATGTTTTTGGCGAGTGGTACAATGTTAAAGGTTAAGAACCCTTGATTTTCTAAACAAAAATTTTGCTGGCATTACATTCATGAAACAAAATATGCCTTTGTTAGCCATGGATCAAATACACCTTCACAAGAGGAATCTAATAGTGGAAATTCCTCTGTATAAAAGTGACTTCAACTTTTTAGAGGTGCTCAAGCATATTCAAGCTACTTGCCTGGGTTATGGTGCAAAGAATTGAATAGCTACATGGCTGAACTAAATGACCTCCAAATGTCTTTCAAATTCATAGACTTAGGTATTTTTCAAAGATAAAAATCTCACGTATTTTTTTCTTCCCTTACTTCCAACTTCTTTAAGAAATACAAATATTTATTGGCATTCATGTGGGACTCAACTAAAGGAAACATTATATCTTAACTAATGCCAGTGAATAAAATAAAAATACTTCAAATTGCTGACAATTTTTTCTAGCTCATAAGAACCAAAATGACAGAAGATATCATATTACTTTCCAGAGAAATTATAACTAAAGTATATCATTACTGTCATCTGATGCACTTATGGAAGATTTATTTATCTCTGAGGAGTTACACTGGTGACAACAGATTGAAATGGGTGTGGCCAGTGTTTATAAATGGGCTTGATTTGCTAGACATATGGAAGAAAATCATATTTGATTCATTCCAAAGTGTATCAAATGTAATGTGAATGACAACTAACCTCTTCCTAAAAGAAAAAGCCATCTGTATAAATGTAGATCTATTTTCAGTGAAAAAAGGAAAAAGGATGGTAAACTATCTCTCTCATCATGCTTACAACTGACCTTGAGTTGGTCTGCACATTCATTTATTTTAGAAAGTTTTCTTCCATTTATTTTCACCAAGTTATTGCCTCTGCTCTCCCCTCTTGCAAATACAAAGTAACCTTGTTATAATTCTGGAGATAAAGAGTACAATTTTGTTGTAATGGTTCTATTTTAAAGAGTACGCTCCAATCTATATGTTTGAATCTATGTCCTTTGTGCAATTTAATGTCGATTTCTCTTAAACCACATTTAAAACATTAAAATAAACCTAAAGCTGAAGTACAAAAGGATGTTCCATATTTATTGAGAAGTCTTTGTTCATTTCCAAACTGAAAGGAATTTCTTTTTTTAGATGAAAATAGGAAATCGATGTATTTAGGTTTTCACATTTACATTTTTTTAAGTTAGGACAGGATGTACTATAGAAAAAAAAAGCTTCCATTTTTCTTTATATAAATTTTAAAGTTCGAAAGCAACTTGTTATTTTAGACAAACATACAGACGTCAAATTTTCCCTCCTACTACTAAACATTTAGAATACTTATAAACATCCATTAATGCAGATTGATCATCTGAAAACAAGTGAAAAAGCTGAACAAAATAGGTATAAATCGGAGGCACAGTATACATTTCAGCAATATAGCCCATTATTCAACAAATAATACCTATTCCCCGAAATGATGTGAGAATCTATTTTTACTTTACATTTATGGAGAGGCTAATTTTCTAATTATAAGTTACAATCAAGTGGTCTCCAAAAACACTATATAGTCATATCACATATATATGGATCTCTTAGATCATATAAAATTAATGAAGGAAGTTGCTATAACTTATGGAAGTTAGAACCTTATTATTCTATAAAATGTAGTTACTTTGTTTCATGTGTGAACAGACTTTCAACCATTTCCAACATTTACTCTCAAAGGGTATCTTGAATATTGAAAAATTTGAAAATATTTTATGTTTCCTTTGTGCTTCCCCAACATTGATACCCAGCTGTATCATATGCATATAGATATACCTTTGGCTGAAACCAAAAAAGCAGTTTGGTCTTGGCATGCAAAGATTTTTTCTCTACTGTTGCCAAGATAAATATAGTTTAAAAGTTAATAAATTAAAGAAGTATATCTATTAGCCAACTAAATTAAAGAAGTGTATCTATTAACCACAGTAAAAATAATGTAAGTGACAGGAAGTTATTTTTATAAAAACATACCCAATTCTCTTCCTCGGTGTTGACTTAATTATATTCCTCACCTTGATGTTCTTCTCCTGTTCCTTAACTATTTCTTTACTCAACAACATTATCATAATATTATGTGTATATTAACCCTTATCAAGATCATTTACTTGAATTATTATTTTCCTTGCCACTTTAATATTATATATTCTTTAATCAAATATCAACATACATAAAACTGAACTCATTACACTGCTCCAAATAGACCTTGAAAATGTTTTGGTTTCATTGAAGATTTTTTGGTTTTTGGTGTAATTCTGTTTGGTTTGTTGTAATTTATGCTATAATAATACACTCTTGCATAAATCCCCATTAAAGTACCTTACAATGTGAGACATTCACTTCATATTTGCTAAAAAATAAATTGATGAATTGATTGAATAATATAGGTGAAACGTAGGCACACATAAAAGCATTTTCCACTTACTAACTAATCAATACTTTTCACATGTATGAACATGTTTCGCTTTAAAGATTATCGTGTTTGGAAATTTTAACTCAGCCCTAAAAGAGGAATATTTTATTTAATTATTTTATAACTTATGATGGAAATTGAATGAGGATGAGAAAGAGAAGGTATGTTACTATCCCGTGTTAATCTTTGTTCTTGTTATATTACTCTAACATTATCAATGATGCTATGATAAAGAATGAAGAATGAACGAAAGATCCCAGGATCAGGTTTATTTTGACTTGCCAGAATCTTAGAGTAATTTTAACATAAAAAGACATTAAGTATCACCCATTGCAACCCAACTATTTTATGACTAGGAAAGTGAAGGTATGGAAATGACATTCTTTTTCAAGGAGCACATATATGTAAATATCACATGTCACTGTACAGTGTGGACTACTAGCAAATTGTCCCCTATCTGTAAAATATCCTTTACCATATATTGTTTTCACAAAAATATTTCCTGAAATTCCACCTAAGAAACTTATTTCAGGTATATGAATAAATGAGGCACACACATACTGACCTATTTCTTATAATTGTACATTTTAGGGGCACCTGGCTGGCTCAGTTGGTGGAGCATGTGGCTCTTGATCTTAGACTTGTGAGTTCAAGCCCCACATTGGGTGCAGAGATTAATTAAAAATAAAAGCTTTTTTAAAAAATTGTATCTTTAAATTTTTATTTCTGGTATAAATAAAAGTTTCAAATATAAACTTAATATGTTGTTATTTTATAACATAAATACTTTGAGAAAAGCAGTATCTACTATTTAGGACTTATCCAAGAAAAAGGGTATAATTTTGTCTTTGAAAAGTTAACAAGGAAGAGCAGAAACTTTAGCAGGAATGATTGAGTTGAATTTTTAACATATTTTGATATTTCGATCACGTGAGAATCCATAAATTATGTGCTACACTGAACTTTTGTTGAACAATATAACATATGGAAAATCTGTGATCTTCTGCAGGGTTTTCTCTTCACAAGCATCATATCATGTTGAAAAGCCTCTCCCTCCTAAGAGTCCAAAACAGCATTATATGGCCTTATTCTATCGAAATAGATTTATATAAACTGAAAAACAAACATCATTTCCATGATCAGAAAGTCATAAACGATTTATTTTTTTTTAAGTTTACTTATCTAATTTTGAGAGAGAAAGAAACAGTGTGAGCAGGTGAGGGGCAGAGAGAATACCAATATGGTGCTGTCAGCACAGAGCTTGATGCGGGGCTGGGGCCCAACAAACTGTGAAATCATGACCTGAGCTGAAACCAAGAGTCGGACACTTAACCGACTGAGCCACCCAGGTACCCCAACAATAATTTTTAGATTCAATGGCATAAAACATATTTTTATTTAGAAAAATTAAGTATCTGTTCCTACGTCCTTCTGCAAAAAAACTTCAAAGTCTTCTAGGTGTCTAAAGCTTCAGAATAATTCCTATCAAACTGCTTGGTCTTTGGTGGCTATATTAAGATTTAAACCAGTTCATAAAGACAAATAGCATCTTTCCTTGCAGGGAAAAGATGAACTGAATTCATGTCTTAAATATTCATCTTTGATTCAAGGTAATGGACAATATTTTATATCAAAATGGATAATTATTTACCTCTCCAAGCATCTTTTGTTACCTGACAACATGCAACAATTGTGTTGCTACACAGCTTGCACACTCATAGTCCTCATCATTTGAATATTAAAAGTTTATATGGATCCAGTGCATTTTTCAAAGCACTACCTTAAAATGGTAATTAGTTTTCATTGCCAAACTTTATGCTTATTTATATATTTTAATTCTGAGTAAAGTATCTCTTTGGTAAGTTTATGCAAATACCTTCTGTCAAATGCAAAGAATTTTTACTCCTGTAGTCCTTGTTAAATACCTCCTTTGATGAATTTAAGGCAATAGAACAGGCACTGATAGAAACAATGAAAAGATCATATAGTGTAAGCAACTTTTCTAATTTTTCAGTAACAAAGTAGTGGTAAAGTCTACTTGTGATCTGAGAAAATATACCTATTAAGATATATATACATTAACTTATTCAATTATCAAAAGTTATTGAGCCTCCAAAATGGAGCTATTATGATGCAAAATAATATATATATCTCCCGTTTTTAAAGATATTTCAGATGACTAGAAAAAAAGATATATATTATTTAATTCAATGGAGTATGTGGATATATAAAATAATTGAGTTACATTTTAATTAAGGGGTGAACCTTAAAATCAATACTTACATGTCAATACTATAAAATCAAAAACATTAAAAATCTCTTGAACCATTCATAAAATACTTTATACATAGTTTTGTGCAAGCTTTCATGTATGCAAAAATATAAGAAACTCTTGAAATGGTATAAAGGAAGAAACAAGAAGTATGTTTTGCAGCAGATCTGGATGTTTGATCCATTCTCACTTTATGCCAATCGTGGAACAGATAAATAAGAAGATAAATAAAAAGATGGGTCAAAATTCTAAATTCCTTGTGGCCTTCAGTGTTTACAACATTCCATTTTAATGTTAATCCTAACTTAATTTAACATAAGCAAAAATTTTGTTTTTATAAGGATTCTACAAGTTGGGTGGGATTGGCTTTCAGGTAGGTTCAAGTCTTTTGGAAACTGGAATGTGCATGTATATCTATCAATCTCTCTCTTACATAGGCTGGGGTCAAGTGGGAAATATTCTTACTCAATATTTGAACTGATTTTGAGAGATGAGTAGGATTTAGCCAAGCAGAGAAATGAGCAGAAGCACTCACTAGGCAGAACATGCAAAGGCACCCAGGCATGAGGAGACACAGCATTGCCAAGGCACAACAAATCGTCCAGTGTGCCTGGGGCACAGGTGTGAGGGGAGACTGCCAAATGATAAAACTGGAGAACTAATCACAAAGCAGATTATAAAGGGTCTGGTATGCCAAGTTAAGGGGTTTGGATTTGGTCCTGAAGGTAACAGGGAGCCATTCATCAAACAAAACTCAACTCATTGTATGAAATTAAGAACTGGTAGAAAAATGAAAAATGGATGCTAGTACAGTTCATCTTCTCCATGTAATAATCAGTTTTTAGAAGATAAGGCATAATGTATAAACTTGTTGAATCACTATGTTGTGCACCTGAATTTAATATAATGTTCTATGTTAACTATACTAAAAAAAGATAAGGTATATTAGCAACACTAAACATGACTTGTCTTCTTTGTCTATGTAGTAGAGAGGCTTCAAAGCAATGATACAGTCAAGAGTGAAATTATATTGGGTAATTCACAGTCACAATGACATATTAGAATATAAGAATATAGTGGTGCTGTGGGGGATAGGATGCATACAAACAAGATTCTTCAATTACAAACAAAATATTTGAAATATTTGAAACAATTCACACTTAATAAGTCATTGAGCTTTGCTACAATGTGTCTGACTGCCTCTAGATTTTCATATAAGTCCAAAATTGAGTTGTATGACCATTAAAATTAAATTGCTGATGAATACATAATATGGGTCAAATCTAGTATGCCAACATACATTACCTGAATTTTTATTAACATGATAAATGTAAATAAAAAATTACATATAAAAGGGACAGATAAGCTTTTAACCCAGGCTCTCCTGTTTCTAACAATATGATCTTGATGTCAGTCTTTACTAACTGATATGAGAAAGGGACCAATACCCACCTTTTAATATTCTTGAGAAGATTGAGTGAGATAACATATACAAAGATCCCTGAACAAATAACGAAAAAAAAATAAATCAGTATTTCATTAAATGTATTTTGAATGATAGGCACTATTAGTGGCTTTTGACTTAGTATAAATGGAGAACAGTACAGCCTTGTGGAGTCAAGAGAAAGCTTTATTGAAGAGGTAGAAATCACACATGCATACACAAAATGCCTGAGTGATTTTTTTAAACTTATGTCATATTGTTAAGGTTATACTATACACAGAGAAAATCAATTGGGAAGTTGCTAAAAAGCAGACTAAAATTTAAAGAAGCTGAAAACTACTATAAAAGAAAGGTGGACTCTACATTGTCATTGTTACTCTTACACAAGTTACTGTTGTCGCTGCAAAATAGAGCTGAAAAGATTTGATCTTGCCATGAGTAACTATCTTCCCAAAGCAAAATGTTCACCCATGTGTAGTGAATTACAATGCCCCAAGGTACAACTTAGTAAATTGCTTCTTTTTTAGGCATTGACTGGAACCCCTGAAGAAAAATAAAATCATTGTGTACTAGTGAACTCTGTGTTTCCAGACAAATTGTTTCCTATAGGATTAACGTAACAAAACAAACTTGTATGTCTATGGTGTATTATCCTTTTTTTCCTTATAAAATGACCCAGAGGTTTATAATTGCTTAAGGTCATACTTATCATCAATCTACCTAAAAAGTTAGAAATGGGAAAGAGCATTATTCTTTTACCATTTAGGTATGAATTCAGTCACAGAGAAAGAAATCACCTGCATCAGAGAATCAGTATTAATAGTGAGTAATTTTACATCAAGCCTAGAGTACAACAGCTCTTAGAAACATTGTATGAATTAAATGAAATACTCTGAGATACTCTTGAATTTTATTTTATTCATTAAAACTTTTCATTCTTTTTTTCTACATAGTTTTGAGACTTAGTACTACCAGAAATGCACACAAAAATGTGTACTTTGCAATGTTACAGGATTGACACTCTCACCTATGAAAATAAGGAAGCCTTTAGAGGCTTCATGATTTCCGTAAATGTACAATTTAAGATAAACTGTAGAATCCATTTTGCAATCACATTTTAATGTTCAAAAATTTACAGGCAAAATAACATAACTAAATATTAGAAATGTGATAATCAGACTTCTGAAACAACATGCTATAAAACACAATTGAACTTATACATAACCTTTTATTATGATTTATATATGTCTATAAAATATTATTACTTTATCTCCACCTCCATAGCTCTTGATATAGTTGATGAATTTTTGCTAAAGTTCAGATAATAGATAACAAGAATAATTCTGATTCTTACTGTCAACATAACTTTGGGATATTTTATCAACAGCCCTCTGGGGTCCATCCATAGGAAATTCTTCAAAGTCCATCCATCATGCACCAAGAGAACATACAAGCACCTTTTTCTCTGCATCATCTGTAAAGTCTTAGCTACATTTGAGATAGACTTTTTAAAAATTTCATTAAGTTTTTATTTTTATTCCCACATAGTTAACATACAGTGTTATATTAGTTTCAGGTATACTGTATAATGATTCAACAATTCTTTACACTGCTCAGTGTTCAAGATAAGTGCGCTCTTTAATCCCTATCACTTATTTCACCTATCTCCCCCACCCCTCCCCACCCCCGGTTCTCATCTGGTAACCATCAATTTGCTCTCTATAGTTAAGAGTCTGTTTCTTGGTTTGTCTCTCTCTCTCTCTCTCTCTCTCTCTCTCTCTCTCTCTCTCTCTCTCTCTCTCTCTCTTTGTTCCCCGCCTTTGTTCCTTTGCTTTGTTTCTTAAATTCCACATATGAGTTTGAAGTCATATGGTATTTGTCTTTCTCTACTATTTCACTTAGCATTATACTCTCTAGCTCCATCCATTTTGTTACAAATGATGAGATTTCATTCTTTTTTCTTTATGTCGAATAATATTCCATTGCAGGGGCACCTGAGTGGCGCAGTCGGTTAAGCGTCCGACTTCAGCCAGGTCACGATCTCGCGGTCCGTGAGTTCGAGCCCCGCGTCAGGCTCTGGGCTGATGGCTCGGAGCCTGGAGCCTGTTTCCGATTCTGTCTCCCTCTCTCTCTCTCTGCCCCTCCCCCGTTCATGCTCTGTCTCTGTCCCAAAAATAAATAAAAACGTTGAAAAAAAAATTAAAAAAAAATATTCCATTGCATGTATACACACACACACACACACACACACACACACACACACACACACACACATATACCAGATCTTCTTTATCCATTCATCTACTGATAGACACTTGGGCTGCTTCCTTCGGATATTGTAAATAATCCTGCAATAAACATATGGGTGCATATATCCATTTGAATTAGTAATTTTGTATTTGGGTAAATACCCAGTAGTGCAATAACTGGATTACTAGGGTAGTTCTATTTTTAAATTTTTGAGAAACCACCATACTGTTTTCCACAGTGGCTGCATTACCACCAACAGTGCACAAGAGTTCCTTTCCTCCAAATCTTTACCAACACTTGTTGCTTGTTTTTTTTTTTTCTATTTTAGCTATTATGACAGATGTGAGGTGATAGCTCATTGTAATTTTGATGTTGAGCATCTTTTCATTTGTTGGCTACCTTGACAGACTTTCGTATGAAAAATTAGTAGAAATCAATTCCTTATACGTATTTGTGCTTGAATTATCTTACTCTTTAACATTTCCTTCTCTGCCCAATCAACCAAAATTTTCTAACTATCTTGATACCAATTGATAAATAGAACACAAAATAATTGGGAAAATGTAGGATCTTGAAGATTTAACACTAAGGAACTCAGAAATCCTAGATTTTAATCCCTATCTGAGAAAATAGTAATTTTCTTGAGCTGTTATGTGATGACTGCTTCATTCATTCATTCATTCATTCATTCATTCATTCAACTTTAAGGTAGTAATTCTTTCCTATAATTATTACTTATTTTGAACACACTATATACCAAGAACTAGGTTAACTTTTGGAGGACAAACAGGGAACAAGCCATGATAATTTCCCTGAAGATGTTTATAATACACTGAAGTAGTGGATCTTAAACATTTTTTATTGTTAATTCTGTATCTTATTTTAGTTACAATCCATCCTCTTATAGATGTGTAGTCATTTTATTAACAGTAATATTATATTAATATCACCCAATTTTTAAAACTTACAGTAAACAGTTAAGATAATCATTGAATAATATATTAAACATAACTTATTTATGCATGCTCTAAAACACTTTTGTTCTTTATAAAATATTATTGGTAACATTTTAAAATAGGAAATTTTGACTATTTCATGACATTATAAAATACAAAATTAAATCTTGTGATATGATGATTCTAGAGTTTCAATCTAAGTTTATTTGAAATTTTAATTTTTATTGAGTTTCAAAACTTAATATTTAACTTAAAAATGATAAACAGATCTTCATGTCAAGCATGTGCTGTTGATGTGAATTACTAAATATGAATACTGTCCACTGATTCATTGAATCAATTACATAGGAGTTTAAAATGTTAGCTAAAACATTTCTACTTTTGATGGTATCAGTTGGTTCCTGTCAAGATATCTGGAGGATATTGAATATACAAATGTTCAAAAAGTGAGCCAAAATCCAATGCATTTTTTCTTTCAATGATTTTTTCGAAAGGTTAAATTATATTTCCCAGTTTATTTTTAAAATAAATATGCCAGTGTGGATGTTTGGCACAGATTGCACCCTTGTATAATTTTTTACAGCTAAATCTCATAATACTGGAGACATACAAAC
Source organism: Felis catus (assembly GCF_018350175.1). NCBI lineage: Eukaryota > Metazoa > Chordata > Mammalia > Carnivora > Felidae > Felis > Felis catus. The sequence goes on along the minus strand of NC_058385.1, from coordinate 31,347,432 downwards.
ATCTTTTACATAAAAACATATATATGTATATTTTACATATGTGTGTGAATATGTATACATACACATATTCTCTTATTCAGTTTTTTTTCCCCCTAAAGAACATTTACTTGGTCATTCATTTTCAAAACTACACTTAGATTAGAAGGATAAAGTCTGGGCTTTTTAATGTAACATACCATTGATAGCTATTTGTCATCACAGGTAAGATACACAATTTGTAATATTTCTTTTTTTTATTATTTTTTTTAAATTTGTATTTGAGAGAGAGAGACAGAGCATTTGCAGGGAGGGGCAGAGAGAGACAGAAACACAGAATCTGAAGAGGCTCCAGGCTCTGAGCTGTCAGCACAGAGGCCGACACAAACTTGTGAACCACAAGATCATGACCTGCACCGAAGTTGGCTGCTTAACCGCCTGAGCCACCCAGTCGTTCCTGTAATATTTCCTTTTTATTACAGAAGAAACATGAATGATTTTCATAGAGTTCAATAACAATTTTAAATTAGAATTAATTATTATTATTTGTTATTTTGGCATAATTTTAGCTTTAAAATATAGCTACTAAAATAGTACAGGGTTCCCTAATAGACTTGGTTTTTTGTTTTTTTTTATTTATTTTTTCCTTTTTCCACTCCAGGATCCAGTCCAGGATCCAGTCCAGGATCCCATCTCCCATTTACCTACCTCCTTCACATCCTTTCTGTGGCAAGTTTCAGCCTTTCCTTATCTTTCAAAATTGGACGCTTTCAAGGAGTATGAGCCATTATTTACAAGAATGATCCTCCATTAGGATTTTCTCATGGAAACCTACGATTTGATTGAGGTTCTCTATTTTGAGCTAGACTACCACAAAATTATGTGATATAAATATGATATAAATAAGTATTCTGATATGATGTAAACCTCATCATTTTATTAAGGTGGTATCTGGTGGTTTCTAAACTATAAAGTTACTATTTTAATATTTGCCACTAACAAACATCATGGGGTACATTCTTTGATACTGTACAAATATTGTTTCCCATCAAATATTTGTACAATAATTTTAGCTTCCATTGGTGGATCTTGCCTGCAACAATTATTACTGTGGTGCCCTAATGGTGATTTTTTTCTTTCTCTAATTCTGTTATACTTTTACTAATTGGAATGTTCTGTGAGGATCAGCTGTCCCTTCTTCCCACTGTATGCCTTTAATCAATTATTTATAAAATATGGACCCATGGATACTGATTTAATATTATGGATTATATTACAGTATGATCAATTTATTTTGTTGCTTAAATTTTTCCATCTTTGGCCATTGGAAGCTTCTTTCTGCTAGCTCTGTGTCCTTTCAATGTGCCCCTAAATTTTTTGAATCCTTCCTACTACAAGACGCTCCAGACTCATTTTATATTTTCCCATCCATAGCACCAGGATCTAACAATTTTCCAAGAATCCTTGGTTCCTTTTATTGAAGATCTGGGCGCTAGACATGCACAGTGCTATTAGAGTGTCATTGCTCAAAAACCCTAAGAGATACCTATATCTAGCTGTATCTGGCTGTATACTAGCCAACACATTTATCTATCTATCTATCTATCTATCTATCTATCTATCTATCTATCTACCTATTTACCTATTTACCTATCACAATCATCATTAATTTATCACATCTAGACTTAAAATATGAGTTCATACTGGGGTGCCTAGGTGACTCAGTTGGTTAAGCGTATGACTCTTGGTTTCAGCTCAGGTCATGATCTCATGGTTTCATGAGTTTGAGGCCACACCAGGCTCTGTATTGGCAATGGGGAGCCTGCGTGGGATTCTCTCTCTTTCTCTCTCTCTCTGTGCCTCCATGCCTCGTGCTGTCTCTGTTTCTCTCAAAATAAATAAATCAATAAAAATAAATAAAATAAAATATGAGTTCATATTGATACTTCTGATTCCAATCCAATACCAAAGATTTCATGCTGTCCTCCTCCCATTTCTTATTTGTAACATTTTTCTCCATGAAAAACCTAGCTTTAATTCTATACAATATATTAATTATTTATTCAACACAAGCATAACATAAAAGAAGTTTCAGAATTTCTTACAAAATTTCTAACCACATTACAGTATTTATATACAGTTTTAAATCTTTTATTAGCTTTCAATATCATTTCTAAATACTATTTTTAAGTGACTTAGGTTAAGTCACTTGCCCTGTGTTGTGTAAATTATTTCACTTTGCCCTAAAATTAGAAATATGTGGTATGTGGTTTTGGTGATTTAATTATTGTTTGATTTTTTTTTTAACTACAAATATTAATTTGTTTTATCTCAATTTTTTTTTTAGAGAGAAAGGGGGAGAGAATCTCAAGCATGCTCCATGCCCAATGTGGAGCCCAATGCAGGACTTGACCTCACAACCCTGAGACTATGACCTGAGCTGAAATCAAGAGTCAGACGCTTAACCAACTGAGCCACCCAGGCACCCCAGAATATTTTGATAGCACTATTGGATCCTGCTTATCTAACTCTATCATTAGAAGCATTTTAAAAATAATATTTTTATTATCCTAGCATTCAGTATTTCTCTCCACTCAGTTTTATTCATTGTTTTCTATTTGATGTCTGCCCTTACTATTTGATGCTTGTACAGTTTATTTTGCTTAATTTTAACTGGTTCAACTATTAATCCAAATAATCATTCTTTCTTATGGGCGTCTTAACCTGCCAGTTAGAACATAATATTTTTGTGTAAAAGTTTAATAGACCAAATTTAGGAAATCGTCACGAAAAAAATGATCAGCATATTCCAAATTTAATCTCTCCTCTTGTATTACTTTACTGGTGCTTGTACTACTGCTCATTCTGAATTTACAGAGTGGTTGGTCTGCCTCCTCACTTTTATCTCATAGTTTTAAACTGTAGGCCTTCGCACCAAATAAATAAATAAATAAAAGAGAAATGTCATTCCTTTGACATTTTTGGTGGAAAATCAAAAAAGACTATATACTATTTTATTTTTCACATTTGCTGTGAAGAAACCCAGCCAACACCGAGCTTTTTATACATAGAGGAGAAATTAAATGTCCTTTCCAACACTGACATTCCACTTCTCTTTGTGCCAGCCGCTTGTTTACCAAAAGAAATATGTTGTCATATAAATCTCTCAATACAAGAGAATATCAAGTGACTAAGTGGTTTGCTCAGAAGAAAATGAATCCATTTCAGTGACAGCATTAAATATTTTTCAATCAATTCAAAATATAGCATTGAAAATAAACAGGCAAAATGACTTAATTATATTGAACAACAACAAATATAAAAACTCGGGTCCTTAAACTGAAATAAAATGCAATTATATATATATTTCTCTTTACCATTTCTACATAGAATATTGTTTTAACTTACTCAATACTGTACTTGGTTTATTGCTCTTCTTCATTTAATTTTTTTAATGTTTATTTACTTTTGAGAGAGAGACAGAGCATGAGCAGGGGAGGGGCAGAGAGAGAAAGGGAAACACAGAATCTGAAGTAGGCTCCTGGCTCAGAGCTGTCAGCACAGAACCTGACGCAGGCTCAAACTCACTAACCATGAGTTCAATACCTGAGCCGTAGTCGGATGCTTAATTGATTGAGCCACCCAGGCACTCCTCTCCAACTTTTCTCCATTTAATGTAAGATGGTATTTTGAGGAGTAGAAGTAGCTTATGTACAACAGTGCCTATAAGATGAATTGGTTCAGAGGTACATTAAGTATTGCATATAAGGAATCTCTCTTCCTGAAAAGAGGCTGGGGCACTGAAGTTTGGAAATAAGGGGGTAAAGGAAAACATAAAGTTGGCAAATATATGATACATAAACTTTGTGCCGTTACTCAGCCTTCCCCAACTACATTCTTCTTTATCTTGTCTCACAGATTACTTATGTGAGGTTGTCTTGCTCACTTACGGACTTCAGTAAAACAAACATCAGGCAGGTTTTGGAATCTAATTTCATGAACATTGAACAAAAAAGAGTATAGAAGATGGTTCCCACTTGGGATGTACCATAAGCAACAGGAAGTAAGAGAGGAGAGAGAGCCAGGAGAAACATGCTTCCTCCTTTGTCTTTGTCTTTTTAACCTGGTACAATGAGAGGTGTAGTTTCTCCTTTCAGTCCTTCCACAGCAACTTTGTCTGCAACTTACTGTCTCTTCAGGTAGACAGCATGATAATATAATCACACTGCTTCATATCTTTCTTTGCTTCATTTTTTTTTTTTTCATCAACTCATTATCTTGGGCTTGTACATCTCAAATGAAGTGTTAGCACTTTAGTTATTAACTTGTGCTCTTGCTGAAAGAGGAGTAAGTTTAAGGAAGAAAATAACAACTCCACACAAATGAAATGCTATCTGTAGGTATCCCCATTTCTTTTATAATTTATTTAATTTCTTTTGAAAAAAAAATGAGAAGAAATCGACTAAGAACTATAAATGGATGGGTAAGCAATTTCTTATCCATAGTCAGATTGTTTCTTCACACGTGGTCAATCCAGTTATGTTTCGATTTACTGTTCGCTGGCATATCTTTTCCTGTCCTATTACTTTTCATTTATTTGTGTCTTTTGTATTAAAAATGGGTTTCCTATAGGTTGCTTATAGTAAGAAGTTTTATTTTTATTCAATCCAACAATCTTAATTTGTGTTTTCAGACTACTGTGTTTGATGTGAATACCAATATAGTTTTTTGAATTTATCATCTTGTTACTTGTCTCGTATTTGTCTCATCTCTCTTCTTTCTCCCAATCCTTCTTCTATTTCTCCCTTTTGCTTAATTGAATATATTTTCATGGTTGATTTCTTGGGAGTTTTACTTGCTTTTTACCTGTATCACATATTTTTTTTATTTTTACAGAATTCCTAATAATTGCTGTGGGTTTTACAGAATAAAACTTTAATATGTCATGGTTTACCTTCTAGCAATAGTATATAATACTTCACATACAGTATAGGAACCTTAACATACTATGATTCCAATTTCTTCTTCAGCTTTGTGCTACTCTATGTGCTATTTTATTTAACGTATGAAATCCACATGCCATGTTATTATTTTCCTTTAAAGACTTTTCTTATGCAGATATATAAAAAATAAGAAAAATGCTTTAAAATTTTTACCAAAATATTTACCTTTTACATTGTTTTTTTCTTTTTAAGTGGATCCTATTTGGTTCACATTATTTTTTTTATCTGTCTGAAGATCTTTCTTTATTGTCACTGGCAGTACTGTCCAGCTGATGCATTATATCAGTTTTTATGTGTTTCAAATTATTTTCATTTCATTTTTAAAAGTAAATATTAGTAGCTATGTAATTCAAATTTATTCTTCATTTTCTATTAGAATTTTGGGGATATTTTTTTCCATTGTGTTCTGCCTCGAACTGTCAGCTGTTTTTCTAATTTTGTTTCTTTGTATATATGTCTTTTTCCTCTGAATACTTTCAATTTTTTTAACATTTGTTTATTATTTTGGAGAGACAGAGAGAGAGAGCGTGAGCAGGGGAGGGGCAGAGAGAGAGTGAGACATAGAATCTGAAGCAGGCTCCAGGCTCTGAGCTGTCAGCACTGAGCCCAGCACAGGACTCCAACTCAAAACCGCGAGATCATGACCTGAGCTAGAGTCAGACGCTTAACTGACTGAGCCACCCAGGTGTCCCTCCTCTGAATACTTTCAATCGTTCTCTTCATAATTGGTTTTCATCAAAGTAGTATGATGTACATTTGCATGGTCTTCCTTAAGTGTCTTCTGCTTGGAGTCCATTGGAAATACTTAGATCTATGGATTTACAGTTTTCCACAAATTTTTGAAATGTTCCCAGCCATTATACCTTCCCTTCTTTTGGGACCTTAATTACACTCATTTTAGAATATTGTTCAAAAATTCACTGATGGTCTGCTTTATTTTGATTGGTATTTCTTCCCCTCTATTTTTCATTTTAAGTAGCTTCTGTTGCTAGGGTTTGTGTTCCCTAACGTTTGATTCCATAGTGTAATTTGCTAGGTATATTTCATCTCAGTAATTTTTCATCAGTCTGAATTCAGTATGAGTCTTATGTATATCATCCATTTATTGTCTTATATTCATGTTTTATCTTTTTGAACAAATGAAGCTTATTTATAATATATTTGCTTGCCTACTATTCTTAACATTCTTCGCATTTCTGGAATGGTGTCTATTAACTGATATATTTTGCCATTTCATTGGTTGTATTTTCCTACTACGTCACATTCCTGATTTTGCTTTTTTTTTTTTTAATGTTTATTTATTTTTGAGAGAGAGAGACAGAGTATGAGTGGGGTAGGGGCAGGAAGAGAGAGATCCACAGAATCCAAAGTAGGCTCCAGGTTCTGAGCTGTCAGCACAGAGCCTAACTCAGGGCTTGAGCTCATGGACCACGAGATCATGACCTGAGCTGAAGTCTGACGCTTAACCGACTGAGCCACCTCGGCGCCCCTCCTGATTTTGCTTTCAATCAAATGATAGGTATCGTGAATTTTTATTTTCTTTTTAAAATTGTCATTATTTTCAGTCACTAACACAAGGTGAATTAGAAAGGAGATGGAGAAGGAGCAGCCAGTGAAATGAGATGAAGGCCAGGTGAGTACAGAATTCCAGAATCCAAAAGGGTTAAAGTAACAATTACAGTCTGTGACTAAATGCTCATGGTCGCTCATTTTTATCCTCTGTTCTGCTTAACCCAATCGATATTGGTCAGGCATCTCTCCTCCTTTTAGATGCCTGAACTTTAGGCTGTCTTCAAGACTGAGCACACAATAAAAAGGAGAATGTGCCCCCTTGTCAGCTTATCCTGAGTATCTTCTAACAACGGGAGACAAATTTCCTGTCAAACCATAATCATGTTCTCCTTTAATTACCCAATGTCCCCTTAAAGTGTCTGCGAAGTATTACTTATCCCTTCTTATAAAATAAAAACCCTTTTTTCTGTTTTATTTTGAAATGCTTCCAGATTTCTGGAGATTAGAACATTCTCCCTAGTGCAATATTCTTTTGGAATAAAATTTCTATTTATTTAAACTCTGGATTTGTCTTTATTTGACAATTGTCTTTATATACAATTCAGTGTTACATGCAAATGTACCTACATGAGACGGTGAAAAGTAGTTATGATGGTATACTGAATCAATGTATGAGGCTGTCACCATGAATCCATTCAGCTCCTCAAATGAGCAGGCATTTTTCTTGACCAGAGGCCAACAACAAAATGTGTTAATTTGTTTATTATCTATGGATTCTTTCACAATTGACACAGAGAATGTGAAGCCTAAAATATTTACTATTTGATCTTTTAAGAAAAAGTTTGCAACCCCTTTCCTAGACACTCAAATGTATCTGGAAACAAAACAGTTTCCAGTCACAAAGAGATTTTGGTTCTCGTTTGCAATATCTATATAATTTTTATAAAATAAATCAAAGGATTTTCTTGAATGATTGCTTAAATATTAACTAGATGAAGACAGGAAATATGATAATTCATCTGTGTATTCTTATTCATCTAGCTTAATGCTTGTTAAATGTAGCCGTTCTGTTTACCAAAGAAAGAAAGGAAGAAAGAAAGATGAACAGAAGGAATGGAGGGAAATAGGAAGATAGAAAGGAACATAGCTTTGATAATATAAAAAGGCAATTATTTCAAATATATATTCTGCAATTTGATATCCATTATGTAATTTTCTTGGTAGCATATTTACTTGTTGACCAAAATAGATTTTGAAGGGTTGTGAGTGCTTCCAATACACTCATGACCAATGGAGCATTATTATAACAATATCTACGGTCTGTAAATTTGAGGATAAAAATTTCTCTCATTATTCATATTTATTAGAAATTTTATGCCTTTTTGAAAACGTTTTTGGCAGTGTATATGTTATTTTTCTATTGATGTATTCAAAAGTAAATAATTCATTCCTTTTTAAACTATATTTTATGACTTGTATTTATTCTCTGTGTTAATTTTGTTTCTATTGTAATATTTTTAAGTATTTTAACACAAATTATTTGGAGCTTTGCCAGAGATGAGTATCATGTAATATTAATTATCTCATTAAAAATCCAATAAATCATTAAAAATAACTCCAGTAGAGATGAAATGAGTAAAAATACATCTTTTTAAAGATCCTCATTATGGAGTATACAGCACCCATAAAATTATGGGTTCTTATTCAAAAGTTTGATGATAGTGCTCCAGGGTCAACTCCCTAATTATATTTTGGTAAGATTAATATTAAAATCAATTTACATTCCAGGAGAATTTACCGAGTAGTGGAGCAGAGTTCTTAACGCAGGGTAATGCCTAAGGAATGTCAAACTGGGACAATAATTTGCTGAGGATAATTAATGAAATATAAGTTGAGGGTATCTTGCAAATTAATGGAAAAAGTTAAACTCACTGCTGTAATTTCCAGCAATATATGTATTCAGTTATTCAATTTACTTAAATTATTGCATTTATTATTTTTTGAAAACATGGAATTATTCTTTAAATTTAATTAATGTTAATTTTTATTTTCATTAAATTATGACATGTAAGCTATTCAGGTTTAAAGCGCTGAAAGCATTTTGACGTCGTAACAATAATATAACAGTAAAAATGTTCTGCTTTCATTTCTTCCTCAAACCTTCCTTCCAAGAGGAAACCACTCTCAACAGTTAGACACATACAGGTGTGTGTATGTGTATATATGTTTTGAAGTTTACTGGCACATATTGAAAATAATATTAAATATTCTTATATCTCCTAATCTTTGCTTTAAAACTTAACATGAAATATTTCCATTTATTTCTGTCCTCTTCAATTTCTTTCATCAGTGTCTTTTTTTTTTTTTCAACGTTTATTTATTTATGGGACAGAGAGAGACAGAGCATGAACGGGGGAGGGGCAGAGAGAGAGGGAGACACAGAATCGGAAACAGGCTCCAGGCTCCGAGCCATCAGCCGGGGCCTGACGCGGGGCTCGAACTCACGGACCGCGAGATCGTGACCCGGCTGAAGTTGGACGCTTAACCGACTGGGCCACCCAGGCGCCCCTCATCAGTGTCTTGTAACAGTTATTAATGTAGAGATCTTTTAACTCCTTGAATAAATTTAGTCCTAGGTATGTTATTATTTTTGATGCAACTGTAAGTGGAATTGTTTCCCTAATTTTTCTTTGCAATAGTTCATTGTTACAAATGTAACTGTTTTTTGTGCAATGATTTGTATCCTGCAACTTTGCTGAATTGTATAATTGTAATTGGTAAGAGTATAGAACTTAAATGGTCTTAATAAAAATAAAAATAAATAAATAAGTTAATTAATTAATTAACTAGATGAGGATAAGTCCTTTTAAGATTTACAAATACGTAACATCACCATGATGTACACTGCAAATATCTTATAATTTTATTGGTCAATTATACCTCAATAAAGTTGATTAAAAGAGAAAGAAAGAAAGAAAGAAAGAAAGAAAGAAAGAAAGAAAAGAAAAGAAAGAAAGAAAAAAATGATGCACTGAAAGATTGATTGGAAGGGTTTTGTTTGTTGCAAACAGAGGTTGTCATAGATCATTCAGAACAACTGAGTAAGCAGCCAGTTTTTTTCACTATGCAATCCAAAATGGAAATATTCTCTTCAGTTTCTACCTAAGAAAGAGGTAACTTCAATCTCCTGCTTTGTGATATATGCATCACAGTTGTCATTTGGAACTTGGAAAGTTGTATGAGATTATTTAACCTCTCTGAGTTCAGAATGTCTTTATGTCTCTCTTGATTTATTTCACCTAAAAAAGAGATGGGAGGTAGTATTCACATGATTTCTTGGATTAAGTAATTTAGTTTTTGATCGCTGCTTTAAAACCTGATTCTATACAGGTAGAAATCATTCAACAAGTTATTATTGAAATCTAACTTATCCTTTTAAATGATTAAGTTGTTCTTTTTAAAGGGTGCCTGGGTAGCCCAGTAGGTTAACCGTATGACTCTTGGTTTCTACTCAGGTTGTGACCTCAAGATTTGTGGGTTTGAGCCTTGTGTCAGGTTATGGGTTGACACTGTGGAACCTGCTTGGGATTCTCTGTGTCCCTCTCTCTGCCTTGCCCCACTCACTCATTCTCAAATTAAAAAAACAAACATTTAAGAAATTGTTTTATTTAATATGAAAATGCAAAGATTGGTGATGACAAGCATTTATTTTTTTGTTTTTACTTTATATATCTGGGAAATTTCCTTGTGCTTCCTTTAAACTTTGACAGAAATAATTTTCTCACTGCTGTCTGTCACACACACACACACAAACACAAACACACATAGCCCAATGGTGCCCTTATTATAGCACTAATTATGGTGGTGTTATATAGACTTCAAGAGATTAGAGGCAGGAAGTATTAGAAGAGTTATTTCTGATTCCTTGTCTCTTTATTTATCAAATGATGTACAACTATGTTGTCTATTTCATGGGTTAACACTTTTAGTATGTTTGATATGTCAAAACAATATCTAAATATTTTTGGTAAAATTTCTGAAGCAGTATAATAAAAATTTTTGTTAAAATTCAAAGAAATAGTTTCTTTCCAAATTTAGAATTTCTTTTCCTATAAAATACACATTTTATTAGACTATACTAATTGATTTTCAGTTGCTCTTTAATGAAACAAATAAAAAAGGATTAAATTCAAAACTCCCATTTCAAAGTAAAAGAAAAGGGATAAAGGCATAACAGTACAAAAGTAGACTTTTAAAAATATTTTCATGACCTTATATTGCATCCTAAATATGCAAATTTTTAGTCCCTACCTTGATTTTATTTCAGAACTTCTGTGACACAATTATGCTTAGAAGAATTTAAAATGTTTTTTAGGTTTAAAAAATGCACAAAATTTAACTTTGTTAAATTAACTTGAATAATGCCTTGCTAAACATATTTTCATAATGATATCATTTAAACAGTATAACTAAGTTTAGTCAGCAAAATATTTTGCTAGAGGAAACTGTGTAGGAAAATAGTGTTTCTTGTCATAAATGGAAAAGAGTTGTTACCGTGTAATGAGATGCTAGATTCACATGAATCCATATTTTCTTACTTTAATTTAATACTGGCCTGGTTAGACAGAGAGAAGATGGCGGTGTAGGAGGACACTGGGCTCACCTCATTCTGCTAATCGCTTAGATCCCACCCACATCTGCTAAATAACCCAGAAAACCACCAGAAGACTAGCAGAACGGACTCTCTGGAGCCAAGTGTAGACAAGAGGCCCATGGAAGAGGGTAGGAAGGGCAGAGAGGCGGTACGTGCTACACAGACTGGCCAGAGGGAGCTGGGGCGGTGGAGGGGCAGCCCGCCCAGCAAGGCGGAATCCCCGAGTCTGGCTTGGAAAAGTGGAGGGGCCAGACTGGGAGAGTTCTGACAGCCAGTGGGACTCAACATCTGGAATGTTATAGGTCAACAGCTCTGCTCGGAGAGTGGTAGGGCAAGAGGACACTGGGAGGGAGAGATGTTGAGCCCTGGAAGACAGAGCTCAGCTCCACGGGGGAAAAAGGCTCTGGCCAGCACCATCTCCCTCTCCCATCCCCCATGCAAACACCCAAAGCTGTGCTTCTGTGGATCCATCCCTCCAACGAGTCTGCCTGCCTCCCTCCTGGTGCTGTAGGGCCCCTCCCGCAGGGAACCACCTAGGCAAAGCTAGCTAAGCCTGCCCCTCCCCCCTGTGCACCTTGCAGATCCACCCCGGCCAATATGCCAGATCCCATCAAAGCAGCACCACAAGCCTGGCAGTGTTCAAGTAGCCTGGACAGGGCCGACACCACTCTACAGTGAGTCCTGCCCCTGGAAGAGGGGAAGATAAGGTACACACCAGTCTGAATGTGGCCCCAGCGGTGGGCTGAGACAGACATCAGGTCTGACTGTGGCCCCGTCCACCAAAACAAGTTACTCCAGACAGCACAGACACAGTGCCCTGAAGTTCTACACCACCCAAGGACTACCCAAAATGATGAAACGGAAGAACTCTCCTCAAAAGAAACTCCAGGAAGTAGCGACAGCTAACGAACTGATCAAAAACAATTTAAGCAATATAACGGAAAAAGAATTTAGAATAATAGTCATAAAATTAATCGCAGGCTTGAAAAAAATATAGAGGACAGCAGAGAATCTATTGCTATAGAGATCAAGAGACTAAGAAATAGTCATGAGGAGCTAAAAAATGCTATAAATGAGGTGCAAAATAAAATGGAGGCGACCACAGCTCGGGTTGAAGAGGAAGAGGAGAGAATAGGTGAATTACAAGATAAAAGCATGGAAAAAGAAGCAGCTGATAAAAAGAAAGATAAAAAAATCCAGGAGTATGAGGTGAGAATTAGAGAACTAAGTGATGCAATCAAACAGAACAATATTCATATAATAGGAATTCCAGAAGAGGAAGAGAGAGAGAAAGGGGCTGAAGGTGTAATTGAACAAATCATAGTTGAGAATCTGGGAAAGGAAAAAGGCATTGAAATCCAAGAGGCACAGAGAACTCCCTTCAGACATAACTTGAATCGATCTTCTGCACAACATATCATAGTGAAACTGGCAACATACAAGGATAAAGAGAAAATTCTGAAAGCAGCTAGAGATAAACACGCTCTAACATATAAAGGGAAAATGATAAGACTAGTGGCAGATCTATCTACTGAAACTTGGCAGGCGAGAAAGGAATGGCAGGAAATCCTCAATGTGATGAACAGAAAAAAATATGCAGCCAAGAATCCTTTATCCAGCAAGTCTGTCATTCAGAATAGAAGGAGAGATAAAGGTCTTCCCAAACAAACAAAACCTGAAGGAATTCATCATCACTAAACCAGCCCTACAAGAGATCCTAAGGGGGATTCTATGAGTGAAATGTTGCAAGGACCACAAAGTACCAGAGACATCCCTACAAGCATGAAACCTACACGCATCACAATGATTCTAAACCCATATCTTTCTATAATAATATTGAATTTAAACGGACTAAATGCTCCAACCAAAAGACACAGGGTGTCAGAATGGATACAAAAATAAATAAATAAATAAATAAGATCCATCTATTTGCTGTCTACAAGACACTCATTTTAGACTTGAGGACACCTTCAGATTGAAAGTGAGGGGATGGAGAAATATCTATCATGTTACTGGAAATCAAAAGAAAGCTGGAGTAGCCCTACTTTTATCAGACAAACTAGACTTTAAAGGCTGTAACAAGAGATGAAGAAGGCCATTATATAATAATTATAGGGTCTATCCATCAGGAAGAGCTAACAATTATAAATGTCTATGTGCCGAATACAAGAGCCCTCAAATATATAAAACAATTAATCACAAACATAAGGAACTTTATTGATAAGAATGTGGTAATTGCAGGGGACTTTAATACTCCACTTACAACAATGGATAGACCATTGAGACACATGGTCAATAAAGAAACAAGGGCCCTGAATGATACATTGGATCACATAGACTTGACAGATATATTTAGAACTCTGCATCCCAAAGCAACAGAATATACTTTCTTCTCGAGTGCACATGGAACGTTCTCCAAGATAGATCACATACTGGGTCACAAAACAGCCCTTCATAAGTATACAAGAATTGAAATCATACCATGCATACTTTCAGACCACAATGCTATGAAGCTTGAAATCAACCACAGGAAAAAGTCTGGAAAACCTCCAAAAGCATGGAGGTTAAAGAACACCCTACTAAAGAATGAATGGGTCAACCAGGCAATTAGAGAAGAAATTAAAAAGTATATGGAAACAAACGAAAATTAAAATACAACAATCCAAACGCTTTGGGACGCAGCGAAGGCAGTCCTGAGAGGAAAATACATTGCAATCCAGGACTATCTCAAGAAACAAGAAAAATCCCAAATACAAAATCTAACAGCACATCTAAAGGAAATAGAAGCAGAACAGCAAAGACAGCCTAAACCCAGCAGAAGAAGAGAAATAATAAAGATCAGAGCAGAAATAAGCAATATAGAATCTAAAAAAACTGTAGAGAGAGCAGATCAATGAACCAAGAGTTGGTTTTTTGAAAAAATAAACAAAATTGATAAACCTCTAGCCAGGCTTCTCAAAAAGAAAAGGGAAATGACCCAAATAGATAAAATCATGAATGAAAATGGAATTATTACAACCAATCTCTCAGAGATACAAGCAATTGTCAGGGAATACTATGAAAAATTATATGCCAACAAACTGGACAACCTGGAAGAAATGGATAAATTCCTAAGCACCCACACACTTCCAAAACTCAAACAGGAGGAAATAGAAAGCTTGAACAGACCCATAACCAGCAAAGAAATTGCATCAGTTATCAAAAATCTCCCAACAAATAAGAGTCCAGGACCAGATGGCTTCCCAGGGAAATTCTACCAGACATTTAAAGCAGAGATAATACCTATGCTTCTCACGCTATTCCAAAAATAGAAAGGGAAGGAAAACTTCCAGACTCATTCTATGAAGCCAGTATTACTTTGATTCCTAAACCAGACAGAGATCCAGCAAAAAAATAGAACTACAGGCCAATATCCCTGACGAATATGGATGTAAAAATTCTCAATAAGATACTAGCAAATTGAATTCAACAGCATATAAAAAGAATTATTCACCATGATCAAGCAGGATTCATTCCTGGGATGCAGGGCTGGTTCAACATTCGCAAATCAATCAACGTGATACATCACATTAATAAAAGAAAAGATAAGAACCATATGATCCTGTCAATTGATGCAGAAAAGGCCTTTGACAAAACCCAGCACCCTTTCTTAATAAAAACCCTTGAGAAAGTCAGAATAGAAGGAACATACTTACACATCATAAAAGCCATTTATGCAAAGGCCACAGCTAACATCATCCTCAATGGGGAAAAACTGAGAGCTTTTTCCCTGAGATCAGGAACATGACAGGGATGCCCACTGTCACCGCTGTTGTTTAACATAGTGTTGGAAGTTCTAGCATCAGCAATCAGATGACAAAAGGAAATCAAAGGCATCAAAATTGGCAAAGATGGAAGTCAAGCTTTCACTTTGTGCAGATGACATGATATTGTACATGGAAAACCCGATAGACTCCACCAAAAGTCTGATAGAACTGATACATGAATTCAGCAAAGTCGCAGGATACAATATCAATGTACAGAAATCAGTTGCATTCTTATACACTAATAATGAAGCAACAGAAAGACAAATAAAGAATCTGATCCCATTCACAATTGCACGAAGAAGCATAAAATACCTAGGAATCAACCTAACCAAAGATGTAAAAGATCTGTATGCTGAAAACTATAGAAAGCTTATGAAGGATATTGAAGAAGACATAAAGAAATGGAAAAACATTCCGTGCTAATGGATTGGAAAAATAAATATTGTCAAAATGTCAATACTACCCAAAGCAATCTACACATTCAATGCAATCCCAGTCACAATTGCACCAGCACTCTTCTTGAAGCTAGAACAAGCAATCCTAAAATTTGTATGGAACCACAAAGGCCCCGAATAGCCAAAGTAATTTTGAGGAAGTCCAAAGTGGGAGGCATCACAATCCCAGACTTTAGCCTCTACTACAAAGCTGTAATCATCAAGACAGCATGGTATTGGCACAAAAACAGACACATGGACCAATGGAATAGAATAGAGACTCCAGAATTGGACCCACAAAGTATGGCCGACTAATCTTTGACAAAGCAGGAAAGAATATCCAATGCAAAAAAGACAGTCTCTTTAACAAATGGTGCTGGGAGAGCTGGACAGCAACATGCAGAAGAATGAAACTAGACCACTTTCTTACACCATTCACAAAAATAAACTCAAAATGGATAAAGGACCTGAATGTGAGACAGGAAACCATCAAAACCCTAGAGGAGAAAGCAGGAAAAGACCTCTCTGACCTCAGCTGCAGCAATTTCTTATTTGAACATCCCCAAAGCCAAGGAAATTAAAAGCAAAAATGATTTATTGGGACCTCATGAAGATAAAAAGCTTCTGCACTGCAAAGGAAACAATCAACAAAACTAAAAGGCAACCGATGGAATGGGAAAAGATATTCGCAAATGACATATCGGACAAAGGGCTAGTATCCAAAATCTATAAAGAGCTCACCAAACTCCACACCTGAAAAACAAATAATCCAATGAAGAAATGAATGAAATGAAATGAAAACATGAATAGACACTTCTCTAAAGAAGACATCCGAATGGCCAACAGGCACATGAAAAGATGCTCAACGTCGCTCCTCATCAGGGAAATACAAATCAAAACCACACTCAGATACCACCTCATGCCAGTCAGAGTGGCTAAAATGAACAAATCAGGAGACTATAGATGCTGGCGAGGATGTGGAGAAACGGGAACCCTCTTGCACTGTTGGTGGGAATGCAAAGTGGTGCAGCCACTCTGGAAAACAGTGTAGAGGTTCCTCAAAAAATTAAAAATAGACCTCCCCTATGACCCAGAAATAGCACTGCTAGGAATTTACCCAAGGGATCCAGGAGTACTGATGCATAGGGGCACTTGTACCCCAATGTTATAGCAGCAGTTTCAACAATAGGCAAATTATGGAAAGAGCCTAAATGTCCATCAACTGATGAATGCATAAAGAAATTGTGGTTTATATACACAATGTAGTACTACATGGCAATGAGAAAGAATGAAATATGGCCTTTTGTAGCAATGTGGATGGAGCTGGATAGTGTTATGCTAAGTGAAATAAGTCATACAGAGAAAGATACCATATGTTTTCACTCCTATGTGGATCCTGAGAAACTTAGAAGACCATGGGGGAGGGGAAGAAAAAAAAAAGAGGTTAGAGAGGGAGGGAGCCAAAACATAAGAGAGTCTTAAAAACTGAGAACAAACTGAGGGTTGATGGGGGGTGGGAGGGAGGGGGGAGTGGGTGATGGGCATTGAAGAGGGCACCTGTTGGGATGAGCACTGGATGTTGTATGGAAACCAATTTGACAATAAATATCGTATTTAAAAAATAAATAAATAAACAAACAAACAAATAAATAAATAAATAAATAAAACTAGCCTGGTTAATTAATATAAATTAATATAATTTACATACGTTATATTAAAATTAATATAAAAATTGAGTCCATTTTACATAGTAGGTGATATGTGGAGGAAAACTGAGAAAATAAGAAAGGTTAACATTAGATAACTTACATTTTAAAATGTGAAAAAGTTTTTGGGTGGTAATATTTTAAATCTCCAATAACTCCATGTCAATTAGACTATTTTGAACAAGGTGAGCTATAAAAAAGTTTATTCCCTGAGGATTCACTTTCTAAACCTATTTTATTTAGATTTTATAATCAATAAATATATTTACCAGGTTTGAAGAAATACCAAAATTCATTTATTATTTCCTCTGGATTCACTGGCTTAAATGATTTAAAATGATTTATCTAATGAATACTCTGCATCAAGGTTTCAGAGCTGTTTTTACCTATATAATAGAAATTGTGAATGTGCACAATTTAAATAGAAGTGAATTGTCCAGCCATAAACAATTTGCCATGATATGTTATAAGGTCATGCCCTGTGGCATTGTGATAAAATGCTAATTCTTCTGGAAACTGGAATCACCTACCCCTTGTATCTTTCTCAGTTAACTATGGACATACAGATAGCCATACATTTCCAATTGCTTTTGTGATATCTAGAGTCTGTAATCAATTAATTTAAAAAATCTTTACTACTTAATCATTGGCAGAAAGAACGTCACCATTTTCTCCCCATAAGACCAGTTATTAGGGTACATATATATTGTACATACATTTAATTCTGTATTTTCGCTCGGTTAGAAATAAATGTTCACTGATATGTTTCTGTTTTATTATGGAAATATGTCTACATGATATCCTAGAATAATTTTGAAATGTATTCTGTTAATAAAATGTTGAATTTATAAAACCAATTCTGATGTAATACAAAGGTTAGCATTGCTATTTTTTTCTATTTATTAAATGTTAATAGATTTTATGTAATTGAATTACACACTGGCTCATGTATATTTTTTTAAATTGCTCAATTATTTTTTCTAAATAAAGGAAACATTAAATCAGTTAATGCAGATATTCTTGTATCTTTTTTTCAGGCTTAATAGCCTAGTTGCAATCAAGTAAGGAAATAAAAATATCAAGGATAGATTTTCTTCATAGTGATAGAAAATCACTCATTTTATTATTCACTTCACTGATATTTATTGTATCATTTATATAATGTTCATAAATATACTGATATTACTATGTTTTACTTATTTTTTATTTCTTATTCTCAAATATGCTCCAGCAATAAGGAAGACTCTAACTTAATCTAGATTCACCAACATCTAAGTTGCCATTAACAAGGTAACAGTATCAGCTACAACAATATATTTATTCAATTTTATCTGGGGATAATTATCAAATGTTTGCCATCTGATGTTAATAAAGAGTTGTTCACAGACATGATAAAATGAATGGTAGAAATCAAGAAAGATTGAAGTGCTTATAGTTCAGTACCATTATTTTAATAAAATATGTCCACAGCTGAAACTTTTATTCCCCCCCAGAACAGGTGGTTTTATATAGTTTAGCCAGGAGAAATATTTATATATTCTAACTTCATTGGGAAGAGAAATACATTCAGTACAATCTTATTACGTGTCAAATACATGCCCAGACCTAGCAGGATGAATAGTATTCCTAGGACACATTCCTTGACACTATTAATCTTATGATACATTGAGTGTGAATTAGTATCTTATGTTTTACAATACAGTATCAATATTTACTCCTTAAAAGAAACATTCCTCTTACTTGACATTTTCTCTTCTTAGAAAATAAGTTGTCTTCAATATTAAAATTTCTACATTTTACTAAGCCTTCATTTAGAAGTACTCTACATTCTCTTCAAACTCTGTGCCAGGTATCAATTTATCGCCTCTCAGTGCCAAATTCACTCTTTACTATCTTCTCTGCCAATATGGACCACTGCCATATGTACACACAATAAATCTTCCACTGAGCTTTCTTCAAAGGGCTATGGCCATGGACAAAAGTAACTGAATGGGAAATACCATACCTTTTAGAGATTTTGAGACACTTGTTCTAAATGAACAGTAATTGTTGGTGACCCAAAATTCTACTGTGGTCTATATCTATGGTGTTCTGGTGATAGAGAGTTAAGTCAGACTCTAAGTGGGTTCAGTTGGTCCACAGGCCTTTTGTGTGTTTTTCTCTCAGTTCCTGAACCTGTAATTGGAATAGGCATACTTAATAATTGGACGTATCTGCACATTGGGTTTCTGACTCATAGGCTGAGAGCTATTCTATCTGCTAAGTGAGAGCTCCCGAAACTTTCCTGTCAAAGTACGTAAACCAGAAAGAAACCCACAGAGTGTTGATACCTATTTCAGACCATTTAACCCCTCAGTGTGACTCCTGATGCCAGGTGGATCTTGGAAAATGAGTGTGGACCATCATAAACATTATCAGGTGATGACTGCTGCTCTATTGTTGCTGCTGTTCTTTCTTTCTTTCTTTCTTTCTTTCTTTCTTTCTTTCTTTCTTTCTTTCTTTCTTTCTTTCTTCCTTTCTTCCTTTCTTCCTTTCTTCCTTTCTTCCTTTCTTCCTTTCTTCCTTTCTTCCTTTTCTTTCTTTTCTTTCTTTTCTTTCTTTCTTTTTCTTTCTTTCTTCTTTCTTTCCTTCTTTTTTTTTTTTACTGTTTATTCATTTTGAGAGAGAGAGAGACAGACAGACAGACAGACAGACAGACAACATGAGCAGGAGAGAGGCAGAGAGAAAGGGAGACACAGAATCCGAAGCAGGCTCCAGACTCTGACCTGTCAGCACAGAGCTCAATGTGGGGCCAAACTCATGAGCTGCGAAATCATGACCTGAGCCAAAGTCAGATGCTTAACCGACTGAACCACCAGGGACCCCTATAGTTGCTGTTCTTAGTGTAGTATCTTTACTGGAGAAAATCAACATATCCCCTGGTCTTTTGCATCCAGCCATTTACCGGGCTTTTTTTTTTTTTCTCTCTTACAAATGAGCAAGGGCCACTTGAAGTAGTTTGCTTTTACTTCTGAGGGCCATGATGTAACTTCACATTATTGCCTCAAGACTACATAAACTATCTGGCTCTCTGTTACAATACAGTCCCCAGAGATGTTAATCATTGTAGCACTCCACAAAACATCACACTGATCCACTATGTTGAGAATATTATCCTGTTAAGAACTGATAAGCTGGAAAATGTTACTTTTGTATCTTACTAGACATTTGGAAACTCACAGGTGGGAGTTAATTCCTCCAAAAATCAGAGGCCACTCTGTCAGGGAAGTTCCTGGAGGATTAATGATATATGGGATTAATGAAATAGCCTTCCCAAGGTGAAAGACAAGTTGCTGCAGTTTGCACCATGTATCAAGAAAAAATCAGGCATATACTCGGTAGGCCTTCTGTAATTTTGGAGGCAACATAAACACTGTCTGAGTGTGCCACTTTGACTCATATACAGACTCATCCAGTTTCAAGTGGGTATCAGAACAGCACACAGATTTTGTAGTAATATCAGATGGCAATACTAGTCGCTCAGCCACTTGGGCTTTATTACCAATAGATCCAATAATATTAGAAAGATTTGTCACAAATGAAGATCTGATACAGATCCAACAAGCCCCAACAGGAGGATCATAGTGCAGACCTATAGGATTTTAGAGCAAATCTGTGCCCTTTTCTTTGGATAACAATTCTCTGGTTGAAAAAAAAAAGCTTCTATTTACTATTATGCTTTGGTAAATACTAAAAGTCTAACCATTCAACTTCAGGTGGCCTGAGCTTCCCATCATGAACCTGGTATTATCTGACCCACCTAGTCATAAGGTTGAGTGGGCACGGCAGCAGCAAACATCAAATGAAAATGTATGTAAGGCACTGTGCTTGGGCAGGTCCAGAAGGTACAGGTGAGTTGTATAACCAGTCAGCTAAGACTCCTTTGATACCAATTCTGGTCACATTGCCTTCTCTTCCACAATTCATGCCTATGACGTCCTTAAGACTAGTTGAATATGGGACAAAAAAAAACTGAATCTGACTTATGGATGGGAGTTCAAGTGTGGTGTAACATGTATATGGAAACTAAGTAACCAAGGAGGAGTCTATATCAGTTACGAGTGAATTGGTTCTCAGCTCCAGACTTACATTTCAGAGCCTCTGTTCTGATAATGGACTGAATTCTGTCTCCTGATACAACATGTAGTCGATTAACCTTCTGAGTATATAAGAACATCTGGTGGTGTTGTGTCATACACTCTGAATGCTCAGTCCCTTGGCAGTCTTTCATTTCTAGCCCCTGCCTAGTGACCAACCTTTCAGGGCCCTCCTGTTTTGGACACTGTGTGCTCCAGGCCTCGTGACAGCACAAGTGTCCCCACATCCAAGCAGCATCCTCCATCAGCGATAGATAGCACCACCACATCCAAAAGTTTGTTTTCTGTAACTCATTCAATGTGAACATTATACACACTGGACCTTAAGCTCAGAGCAGTGCCCTAACTTGCTCTATGTGCCCCTCTGACAATTGTGGCAAAACTCTTCCCTTGGTAACCCAGGGATCTTCTTAGCTTTTCAGTGGGCTGTAATCTCACCTTTTCCAATGAGGTATATATCCCAGCTTTGGGGATCAGGCCTCCCTTACAAATTTGATTTTCTTTGGGACGTTCTCCCAGCCCTAGGGTACACATAGAGTTGTCTTTTTATGCTTATAGTTACTTTCTTATCATAGCTTAATAATTCTTTATTTTAAATTTCTCCTATTAAATTATTATGTCATCTCTTTATAGGATCCAGAGTGATGCATGCTCATTTTATTATTTAGAGATGATTAGTAAATAGAAACAGTGACGCTCTTCTGATAGTGTGGCTATTTGATCTCTCATTGGTATTATTTATTGCTTAGTCTCATTTTTATATTCTCTAGTACACATCGGCATGAAGAAAGAGCCCCACAGCCTATACTTTTTGCAACTATGTAATGAATGATTATATTTATGTTCCTATTGCCAATGGATCGGTGCCAGCTCCAACACATTTTCTAAATTCCTTAATCTCTGTACTTTTCCTTTAAATCTATATTCAGAAAATAAACTAGGATTCCTCTCTCTTAACCATTCTAAATTTGTCTTAGAATTTTTGTATTAACCGCTCTTCTTCTGGCAAAGGGATTTATGCATCTAGCCCCAAGTTTAAAAGGGCAGTAGCATAGCCAAAACTGATTTATTTTAAAATTTTGACACAAATCTATTAGTTCAGAAAGTGCCCCCAAATGACATGCAGTACATTAGGAATCCAAGTGAGCAGAAGAAAACAGTATTACCAAGATGGGTTGCATGTGCAGTAGTGATGGTAACCCTACCGACTGAAGACCCATTAAATGCTGCGACTCTAAGTACATCAGGAGATACTAATTGTTGGTGTAATTGTTACTATGTGTCCTTATCCCCCACCAATTCCAAAACTGTCTGAATGCTATGGCTGCATTATGAGTGGAAGTAAATTAAGACCTTCGCCATGCCACCGATGTCCAGAGTTGGACAATATCACATGATTCCAAAGTAGTGAAAGGTGAGCTAAATTCCAGCTGGAGAAGAGAGTCCATGGCCTGAGATCACTAGGTCATGGAGGGAGGACTGATTTTTTTCTGGGGACAGAGATGGGGGAGAATACATTGTGACAGTAAAATTGTCTACTTTTAAAGCAGTAATGCAGAGTAATTTATCTGAAACATGAAACTGCCATTAATGCAAAGACTAAAAGAGTGCATTGAAAATGACGAATATGAGTGCTGGAACATGAGTGGAACATACCTCTTGGTAACGTGGAAGGATTTGTAGTTTAAAATACGGTGATAACTATAGGCATCTTTGAAGCAGTGACATTTAAACAGTGATTGAAGTAGTGAAAGAAGGAATCAAACGTTTTGTTTGGATTTCACTTTGTGCATAGAGAGATGATGTTCATGGACTAAAATCATCTCAGGTGGGGGGGGGAACTTTATATTGGACTTTATATTGAACTTTATATTGGATACTTCTTAAGGAGAAGCTATGAGAATAGCTTCCATCTTCCTTTCTATGAAAGAAGATTCAATTTCGGAAGTTGTCCTAAAAGGAGTTAAATTAAAGGGCAAAACTTGGCAAAAGAAAACAAATACATAAAACCTGAGATCATTTTGCTTAAGTCTGAGTTTCATATGAGCAGGAAAACAAAATGTAGCAGAAATCACAATACAGCAGAATATGGAAAGCACCACATGTAAATTTTGAAAATCTAGGTAATTTATATGTTATCAGAGAATATGTCAATGGCAAGTCTTGTCATTAGATATTAAGTTTAAAAATGAATATAAACTTAGATATTGAAGTCCAACATACAATATTTATTGTATAAATCACAGATTTAAGATGAAATTTGGAGACATTATTTTACTAAGGAGAATTATAGAACATAGAATTCTCCCTAGCTGATGTCTGATTCACCTGATTAATTATCTAAAATTTTAAGGAAAAATATGTTGCTACCAGACTGTTTAAATCTTAGAAGAAGTAGTGAGCCTCAATCACTGCTAACTTATTGATTGTGATTAATCCTGTGGTGATTAAAATGCATTAAATGATCTTTAATGCACTGCGTGAGTTCTTGAATTTCTAATGCAAATTGAAATTCAAAAACTTCTTAAACAGAATGATATATGAACTCATTTTAAAAATTCTGAAAAGGGTTTTCATATTTTCTACTTCTAAAATTTCTTGGTGAACATCAATTGTGGCTTCCAAGATTAAGTTCCAAAAGACTAAATGTAAAAAAAAAAAAAAAAAGAAGAAGAAATTCACACATTCCAATTCTATAACAAATGCAAGAGGTCAAGCAAAATAAATGAAAATATTGTTATTTAAAAAAAAATTTAATGTTTTTATTTATTTTTGAGACAGAGAGAGACAGAGCATGAGCAGGGGAGGGGAAGAGAAAGAGGGAGACACAGAATCCAAAGCAGGCTCCAGGCTCTGTGCTGACAGCACAGAGCCTGACACAGGGCTCGAACTCACAGACCATGAGATCATGACCTGAGTCGAAGTCGGATGCTCAACTGACTGAGCCACCCAGGCGCCCCCAAAATATTGTTATTTTAAATAGGTTTTATAAAAGATACTTAAAAGATATTTAAATAGTAAACTAAGAGTTTACATTTATAAAGATTTTTTTTAGGTTTACAACAAAACTGAGAGGAAAGTAGAGATTTCCGATATATCCCCTGTCCCTAAACATGCGTAGCCTTCCTTATTATCAACATCCCTTTCCAGAGTGGTATATTAGTTATAACTGATGAACCTGCATTGACACATTCTAATCACCTAAAGTCCATAGTTTACATTGCAGCTCACTCTTGGTTTGTTCAATCTATGGTTTTGGAAAAATGTATAATGACATGCATCCATCATTATAATAATATACAGAGTATTTTAACTTCCCTAAAAATCCTCTGTGCTCCACCATTTTATTCCCACTCACCAACCCTTGGCAACCACTGTATCCATAGTTTTGCTTTTTCCAGAATGTCAGACTTGGAAGCCTATAGTATGCAGCCTTTTCTGACTGGCTTCTTTCACTTGGGAACATGCATTTAAGTTTTCTTCATGGTTTTTCATAGCTTGATAGCTCTTTTCATCGCTGAATTGTCCAGATGCACCTCAGTTTATTAATCTATTCACCAACTTAAGGACAACATGATTACTTCCAAGTTTGGGCAATTATGAATATACTGCCATATTCTTGTGCAAGTTTTTGGGTGGATATAAGTTCTCAACTCCTTTGGGTAAATACCAAGAACAATTGCTAGATCATATGATAAGAGGATGTTTAGTTCTGTAAGAAATGACCAAACTGTCTTCCAAAGTAGTTGTACCATTTTGCATTCCCACCAACAATGAGTGAGAGTTCCTATCACTCCACATCTTTAGCAGCATTTATGGTTGTCAGTGTTCTGGATTTTGGTCAATTTTATAGGTGTGTAGTGATATCTTGTTGCTTTAATTTGTACTCCCTTGATAATAAATAAAAGGCGTGGTGCATTTTTTCATTTGTTTATGTGCCACCTTTATATCTTCTTTAGTGAGGTGTTTGTTAAGGTATTTGGTCCATTTTTAAAATACATATATATTTTTTTTCCAGGGGCCTGGGTGGCTCAGTTGGTTAAGTGTCTGACTTCGGTTCAGGTTATAATCTCACTTTCATGGGTTTGAACCCCATGTCGGGGCCTGTGCTGACAGCTCAGAGCCTGGAGCCTGCTTTGGGTTCTGTGTCTCTCTCTCTGCCCCTCCCCTGAGCATGCTCTGTCTCTCAAAAATAAGTCAACGTTTAAAAATTTTTTTCAATAAAATAAAATAGTTCGTTTTTTTCTTATTTTTGAGTTTTAACAGTTCTTTTTATATTTTGGAGAGCAGCCATTTATTAGATGTATCCACTGCAATTTTTTCTCTTAGTCTGGGGCTGGTCTTATTCTTTGACATTGTTTTTCACAGGGCAGAACTTTTTAATGTTAATGAAGTCCAGCTTATCCCTTATTTCTTTCATAGTTCATGTCTTTGATATTGTATCTGAAGTCTTTGCCCTTCCCAAAGTCATCTAGGTTTTCTCCTACATTACTTTCTAGGAGTTTTACAGTTTTACATTTTATACAAGACTCTATTCTAGACATTTTCTCATTATTAATATGTCGGTAATAAATGTGAAGGTGTTCATGAACAAAAGTGAAATGTGTTTTTATGAACTCGAACACAATATAATGATGACCTGTCCTTATTCACTACCTCACCATATGTATTTGTGAGTATAACTTAGTATTTCTATCAGAAGACACTTATTTTGAAGATATTTGCAAGAAATGAATTTATCTAAATCTTAAATATATTTAAACATGTAAAATAGTGCAAATATTTGTAAGTCTTACGCATTCAACATACATATATTTATTGAGACAAAAAAGCAAGTTTAAGTGATCATAATTTAAACTTTTTAATTAGGTGTTTTTGTTTTCACTGACATTTTTTGTAAAATTATTTCCTACGTAGGGGCGCCTGGGTGGCACAGTCGGTTAAGCGTCCGACTTCAGCCAGGTCACGATCTCGCGGTCCGTGAGTTCGAGCCCCACGTCGGGCTCTGGGCTGATGGCTCAGAGCCTGGAGCCTGTTTCAGATTCTGTGCCTCCCTCTCTCTGTGACCCTCCCCCGTTCATGCTCTGTCTCTCTCTGTCTCAAAAATAAATAAAAACGTTTAAAAAAAATTAAAAAAAAATTATTTCCTACGTAGTTCTCAGATCTCCAGAATACCCAGAGATCCAAGTCAAATCTAATTAAAGTTAGGTTATAAAGCCACAATTGACAATTGAGATTGTTAACTTAATTGGTTATTTGGGAATTAAATATTTTACAAAAATGTTTTCTGAAGTTTTTCCTTGCCTATATCATTGATGTTTGTGTAATTTATTAATTAAAAAAGAAGTGACATTTTAATGTGCAGCATAAATATATATAAATAAGCCTAAAATGGACTTTTTAATAAACGGAATAATTTTCCTTTACAGAAAAGAGGTGTTTAAAGTAATGAATTATGATGCATAAATTACTAGAATTAGAATTATAATCAACATTAAATGCAGAAGCAAACAGAAGCCCAAGGAAAGAGCAAAATCTTGTAAGTCCCAGATATCACAGCTGATTTTAGTAATATTAATGTGCAAATGAAAATAAAAACTTATTCTTTGAAAACACTTAATTTTGAGCTAACTTTAGACTTAAAGAAAAGTTGTATAAATGGTGCATATAATTTTCATATATTCCCCATCTTCCCATAATATCTCCAACCTATGTGATAAAAATATAACTATCAAGAACAATAAATTAACATTTGTACAATATTAATAACTAAACTATATACCTCATTCTAATTTCACCATTTTCCTACTAATGTTAATTTTCTATTCCAGGATCCTACTTAGGGTCTCACATTGCATTTCATTATGATTTCTCCCTAATCAATTCCAGATCATAGAATTTCTTCAGTCTTTCCTTGTCTTTTACGACCCTGACATTTAGAAAGAGTACTGACCAGTTATTTTTAGAGTGATCTCAACTTGGATTTGTCTGATGTTTTCCCATGGTTGGAATGAAGCTGTACATTTTAGGCACAAAAATAATATTATGCCCTTTTCAGTATATCAAACTTCGGAGTTCATGATGCCAATATCTTATTATTAGAGATATTTTATTGATCTCTTACTTAACTTGGTGTCTGAAGGGCTACTCGGCTGTAAAGTTACTCTCCTTGGTTTTCATATTTAATAAATAATTGAGAATATGGTTATATTATTTCTTGTCAAACCTTTGCCCACACAAAACAATCTGGCTTCTTTATTTACCTGCTCTTTGAGGTTGCCCAGAGTTACATTAGTCCTGTCTGATGATTATGAACATGTTTCTTGTATTACTTTAAACCTTTTTAGCTTTAGTGTGCTACATCTTATATCTGCATCCGGGCTATCCATGCAGCTAGCTAACCTCACTTTAATGTATGTGAGTACATTAAACAGCTCAAAATATTAGTATATGTACATTCAGTCAATATTTTGGAAGTTATATAAATAAAATATATTTAAAATCATTGAATATTTTTATTTTAGTCCTCACATACACACAAATGCACAAAGCAGCTATAAATATACCCTTCAAAAAGTGAGAGATACTGAGGCTTGCTAAAGAAAAATAAAACTACTAAAATCACAAGCATAGGTAGCATTTAATATTGAAATTATATGCAAATTAATCATCTGGTTGATGTGATAATTCAGTGTTTTAATTTTCTATTTTACAGATTCAAATGGATAGGAAGATAATGTGTTGCCCCTATTTGGTTACTATATTATATGATGAATGGCTTGGACAGGTACAGAGTTATGTTGAAGGGTAAAAAAGTTCAGAGGGTGGACCCATGCCTTAAAGGTTCTTTGCTGCAAATGTGCTACAGGTGAGCATTGTGCCTTTGTGGTTAAGGGCACCTGTGCTACATACAGCTGAAAGCTTCACAGGAAACTCCAGGCTGAAGGTTCTCTCTCACTATCACCTTTTCTCTTCTGACCAGGTCTCTGATGCTCACTGTCAATTATCACTTGAAGTCTTTTCCACAAAGTCTATTTCCATCACTGTCTTACATGTATCTTCTTTTTTGTCTCTTAGAAAATAATCTCCAGGTGTCTCTCAAGTTATACAGCCTTGATATAAAAAGCTATTTAGAGTATTCCTTTCCTTCAGATCTCCCAATGAGATTTTCATTGTTCATGAGGTATTATCTGGAATCTGTGACATGTTTTGCATTTGTAGATTGTTCAAATCCGTGACATTTTAAATTGCATGTTTATGAGATCAGTGTCACCCAGATGTTTAAGAGTTCTAGAGGATTTGGGACTTTGTCCTCAGAATTTTTCTTACTCTTGAACTTCAAATATTTTCTGATTTGTTTCCCCCTCACTTATCTCTTCCTCTTTATTTTTAGTCATCCTTCCCGATAATTAGTGTAGTGACTTCTAGTTCATTTTTAAAGGAAACCTGGTATTGACAAATTTATCTTTTCTCCATTCCCTACCTACAAACTTCTTCTTCAAAACTTTTATTCTGTATCTTTTTTTCACTGCTTTTTATATTTACCCACTTGCTTATTAATCATTTTTCTATCCAGCATTGACTGTTTAATCTTTACAGCCTCCAGTATATTTTAATCTAGCTATTTTGATTTTTTTCTTTGAAAATCTTATTTATTTTATCCTTCCTGCTTATCTTATTCTGGACATTTTCATTATAGTTATTGTCTTTTTATAGTATTCTGCTCCTTTTTATAAAAAGTAAGTCTTCTTGGGGCGCCTGGGTGGCGCAGTCGGTTAAGCGCCTGACTTCAGCCAGGTCACGATCTCGCGGTCCGTGAGTTCGAGCCCCGCGTCGGGCTCTGGGCTGATGGCTCAGAGCCTGGAGCCTGTTTCCGATTCTGTGTCTCCCTCTCTCTCTGCCCCTCCCCCGTTCATGCTCTGTCTCTCTCTGTCCCAAAAATAAATAAACGTTGAAAAAAAAATAAAAATAGAAAAGTAAGTCTTCTTGTGTTCTACTGTGGTACCACTCAAGTTTATAACATTTGGGTTTACACCCTTACGTATAGATTTTTTCAATTAAGTTTTTGACTCTTTGTGTCCTTATGTTTCTACTCCTCTTTCCTTGTGTTCATAAAATACAAATTGTTGTATTTGTTACCGTTTTTTTAAATTATCTTCCAACAAACCATACTACATTTAACTTTTTTTTTTTTTTTTTTTGCCAGTTGCCATACTTGCGTGTATAAACATATGTGTAACTGTGCACATTATGCCTGGGCAAATGAGAGGTGAAATAAGTTTCTCAAATCTATAGTGGCAGGTTGTCGCGAACAGAAATCAACTCATTTTTAAGTGTCAGATGCATTTATCCTTTTTTGCCCTGTTCTTCTAGCACCCAGCATACATTGCTATAATGATTTATTTTTCCAGTTTTGAATCCTGAATCCAAAATTTTATTTATTCCTGCTATACTTTCTACAATAGATAGTGGAAACTTCCATTTTCTTTCCAACTGTAGGGGTCAAGAGCAGGCTGCCCCAGGAGGAGCCACTTTGGCATGAATATTATTTTGAGTTAAAAGTAATCAAAACCCAGAAAATGCAAACAAGCAAATTAAAAACAAAAACACGAAAAACAAAAACAAAAACAAAAAACAGAAACCTCTCCTCCTGGTCCTCAGCTGCCTGAATTTACATTGGAAAGCAGAGCCTATACCAGGAAGAGAGCTTTTAACATTTACTTCCCGTTACCTAAGAAACTTGCTTGCATAATAGGGCAACCTTTGTTTTAGAAACATCTCCTTGCAACTTCCTGTTAATGGCCTTCCTCCCTCTGTATCCTCAGTCTCTACCCTTCTCCCTACTTCATAGAAATTTCAGGTTGCCTCACTGTCTTTGGAATTACATTTCTGTGTGGATTCAAGTTTGATTTTCTCCTCTTGATCTGTCTTATGTGAATTTGATTCCAAGTCCAGCTAGAAGGACTCTGAAGGGCAGAGGAAGGTCTTCCTCCCTGACACCCCCCAAACCTCTGTAGAAACTTACTGTTTTCTTTCTAACAGTATTTCTGAATGGATATAGCAAGGCATTGGGGAAAAATACTCTGGCAACAACTGAAAGACGGCTCACATAAAAAAGATGTATATATCAATGTCTTTAGTTTTTAGGAATAATTGTCCCCATAGAGGTCAGAGAATAAGGAATGTACAATTTCACCATCACTTTTCATAAAATGTTGTCTCATAGAGTAAAACACATCTAGGTGTGCTTTTATATTTTAATACATTACAATTAATTTTACAGTTAATGGGCCTTCTAAGTTGGCTCCCTCCTTTTTAATTCTATAAGTTTTATCTAATATATTCAATTATTATGTCTCCTCTATTTTTTTCTAGGTATTTTTGTGCCAGTTTGAGAGCAGCCACTGTAAATATATATTTATCCAGAAATGTTTATATTTGACATTCACATCATTGAACATTTATTAAATAAACCAATAAATTTGTTCTGTTTTGCCACTGTCTCATTTATTTGCACTAACTAGATATCTCTGAATGCAAAATTTTAGCCTTTACCATATAACAGTCTTTAAAAATTCAAAAATATCTCCTCTGGTTTCATTGTACAGTGAAATACAGTAGCAAATATAGTTACTATAAATATATTAATATATACTTTTAATCAACACTCAATAGTAGCCTGCTGTGTTAATTATTTTTGGTACATGAAGACTGATTGCATTTTCCTAATGAAACATTTTTTCTTAGTATGTTTTACATTTACATATTCACTGAATCATGTCAAGTATTACTAAAACTTACTTTGTTGTTTCTAAAATTTATATTTCAAATTAAAATAAGTCATTTTCTTTCCATAACAATCAGTAAATAAAGGACACTAGAGACTATAAATACTGGACACATCAGATAGTATGTAGATCTGCATCAAATTAAGGTTATTATAAAGTCATTTCAAATTTTACATAGATTTTAGTTTTAAAAGGTGGCAAAAGAAATAACTTACATGATTCTGATAAGACAAATAGAAGAATAAATACTTTTTAAATTTTTTATCATCAATTTAATGAATATCTTTGAAGATATAATTTCTTTGTTGAGAATTCAAAAATGAAATAATATCTCTACTAGCCATTCTACATACGATGCAAAGTAGGAGAAACACAAGTTTGCATGACAGAGAAGCAGAAGTATTCCAAAGGATTATTTCAAAGCTTATGGACCAAGGCCTGAAATACAAGGATTTCACCATAATAAAAGATGGTGGATTGAGGAAGGTGATTTTAAGACAGAAAAAATTTTAGTTCCATCTACATTGTTGCAAATGGCAAGATTTCATTCTTTTGATTGTCAAGTAACATACATATATATATGTATGTATATATATGTATATATATATATGTTATATGTATATGTTATATGTATACATATATATGTATGCATGTATATATGTATACAACTACATATATGTACATGTATATATACATATACATATGTATACATATACATATACACATATACATATATACATATGTATATATGTACATATACATATACATATGTATATGTTATATGTATACATATATGTTATATGTATATATATGTTATATGTGTATATATATAATATATATATATATATATATAAAGGATGTAGTATACATATCCATCCTATATATATATATATATATATATATATATATATATATATACACACACATATATATATACACACATATATACACACATATATACACACACATATATAAAGAGGATGTAGTATACATATCCATCATCAGTCGATGGACATTTGGGCTCTTTCCATAATTAAGTGAAATAAGGCAGTCAGAGAAAGACCAATTTCACTCATATATGGAATTTAAGAAAGACGGCAGATGAACATAGGGGAAGGGAAGGAAAAATAAGTTAAAAGCAGTGAGAGAGGCAAACTATAAGAGACTCTTAAATACAGAGAACAAACCGAGGGTTGCTGGAGGGTTGTTGGGTGGGAAGATGGGCTAAATGGGTGATGATGAGCACTGAGTATTATATGTAAGTGATGAATCACTGGGTTCTACTGAAACATACTACACTGTATGTTAACTAACTTGAATTTAAATTAAAAAAAAAAAGAACAAATTTTGTACAAACAGGCAAAGAAATGAGTGCAGAAAATTTCTGGCAACTCAGCTATTTCCATTTGACTGAAATATTTAAAAAGCTAAGACAGGGGAGTTGTGAGAGGTAAGAAAGATCTAATTAGAGGCCAGGTCATAAATATCTTTACATGTCAATCAAAAAAGTTAAAATTATAACCTTATGCATAATGAAAAGAAGGAACACCTTTGAAAAACTTTGATTTGGTGACTATCACTATAAGAAAAGTTGCACTATGTGTAATGTGCAGGCAATAAGGAAAGGAAGGGGAGAGCTAGTATTAACAGATAAGAACAAGCAAACTAGAGGAAATGTTTTTGTAAAATCACTGGAGAGACTATCATTTCCCCATTGTGTATTCTTGGTGCCCGTATTGAAAATTAATAGACTTATGTTTTGGTTTATTTCTGTTACATTGGTCTATATATCTGTTTTTATGCCAGCACCATACTTTTAGGAGGCTGTATCTTCATGAATATTATCTTCTTTATTTCTAGTGATTCTTCTCAATATACATCATGTTGAAAATAACAGTTTTAAACTTTCTTCTAGAATTGCAAAATTATCTTCCTACAGAGAGGAAAAATGTACACACGTGTAGAGAATTTCCATGTTTGGGCCAATGGAGTCCATTGTACCCATTCAAATTTGTGTTCTGCCCAAGATAATGCCTGCTAGATAAGTCCTTCTAGAGACGATACTTTTAGATTGGCTCCCAGAGCAGCCAGTATTTCCCTTTTCTTATTCATCGAAGCCAATTTCACCCTCATAGATAGTTCCAAACCACTGTAGTCTTGTCTTTCCCAATACAACCTGGTTAGTTATTGAAATCTCTAGGAAGAAGGAAGGGTTTAACTGCAATGGAAGATTTTATAGAGGCTCGGAAAGTGTAAACATGTGGAAGATGTCATGTATTTGGATATATTTACATTACTGAGAGCTTGTATATGAGTAAGAGCACTGACCTTGGAGCACAGACCTTTGTTCTTTTCCTGTTCAAACTGGCCAGTCCCTGTGTATTCTGAATCAAATCACTTAACAAAACTAAGGCTCAATTTCCTCTTTTATGAAATGAGAGCATTCGACATACCTGCCTTCAAAACAAGAAGAGACTTTATTCCTCTTCATAGGGTTTGAGTAGACAGAATCCACAATAACAAAGATTTTATATTTAAAGTGTAAAATTCTAGGGTGTCTGGGTGGCTCAGTAGGTTATGGAGTTAAGCGTCTGACTCTTGGTTTCGGCTCAGGTCATGATCTCACAGTTCCTGAGGTCTAGCCCTGCCTTGGTGTCTATGCTACAGTACAGAGTCGGCTTGGGATTCTCTCTCCCTCTCTCTCTGCCCCTCCCCTGCTCACTCTCTATCTCTCTCTCTCAAAATAAATAGATAAACATTTTTTTTTAAAAAGTGTAAAGTACTAAATCTTTTACCAATTATTGAATAAACATAACATTATTTGTTTTAAGCCTAGAGTATTAATGTCTAACTACTCAATAGAACATCTTCTGAGAATAAGAAATCCAGGGTAAATGTTGTAATCTTTACAATGTAAAAAATAGTATACATTCATAAGAGTAGACTCCAAAGAAGAGCAGATCTGTTTTAGCACAAAGTGAGCACCTGGGTAAACACATCACAAAAGAACATCAATGACAACCTTAACATCTCCCTCATTTTTTTCTTCCAGCAACTGATCTCCTTAGCAAAAATACTGCCTATTTTAATTTTTATAGTAATTGTTTTTTCCCTTTCTTCATGATTTTACCATGTAAGTTTGCGTCGTTAAGCAGTTTATTTATTTTGTTATTTGTTGTAAAATATATTCATACAATATGCATCATTTTTCATATGGCTTTTTTTTGCCATTATATTTTGCCCAATTATTTATTTATTTTTTAACGTTTATTCATTTTTGAGAGACAGAGAGAGACAGAGTGCAAGTGGAGGAGGGCAGACAGAGAGGGAGACACAGAATCTGAAGCAGGCTCCAGGCTCTGAGCTGTCAGCACAGAGCCCGATGCAGGGTTCGAACCCACAGACCACGAGATCATGACCTGAGCTAAACTCGGCTGCTTACGCGACTGAGCCACCCAGGTGCCCCCCAGTTATTTTTTATTCGATATATAGTATTCTACTTTAAGACACCACACATTCTTTAATCATTTTGCTGGTTATGAAATCTTTGGTTGTTTCCAATTTGTGGATATTTAGAATGATGCTTCTATTTCTGATTGAAATATTTCCTTAGTTGCATTTGTATTCATTTGTTACTATATATACCTAGGAACAGAACTGCTAAGCTATGGAGGTATACATATTTCTAAGGTTAATAGGAGATTCCTGTTGTACAGAGTGACTAAATTAATGTATGTTCCATATAGCAGTGTATGAGGACTACTTTTGCTTTACATTCTATCCAACACTTAGTAATCTTTCTTTCTTTCTTTCTTTCTTTCTTTCTTTCTTTCTTTCTTTCTTTCTTTCTTTCTCATGCTTTCTTTCTTCTTTTTTTTATAGGCATTAAGGAATAGCAGAGGTTTGGTATCACATGGAGGTTTTTAAGTTGCATTTTATTAATGAATAATGATGATTAGAACATTTGTGTATCTTTTTTTACACATCCGTTTGAGGCTTTCAACTATTTTTCTATTTTGATGTTTCTCTTATTGTTTGTAGAGATTTCAAAAATATTCTTTAGATATGAGATTTTTCTATCACTTTTGGTGAAAATATTCTCCCTCTTAAATTCTCGTTATATACTTTTTAAATATTAAGTATCATTTGATGAACTGGAGTTCTTTTTATTGAGCTCAATTTTGCCGTATTTTCTTCTATGGGTAATGTTTTCTGTGTTCTCTTTAAAAAACTTTTCCCACCCAGATATATTCCTATATTATTCCTAAAATTCCTTTTTAAATTATTTTTTTTTCATTTTCAGAACTACAATTCACTTGGGATTCACTTTTGTGTATGCTATAAGGTAGGAGCCATGTTTTTCCCCTTCTCTAATTGTGAACGAGCTTATTGTCAAGTATTGAAAAGACTAACTTTTCCCACCATTCTTTATATCCAATTTTATTCTCATCAAATCTCCATATATTCTAGTCCTTATTATTATTTTTAAGAGGTACTTTTTATATTTTGTGGAAATACCATTATTTTTTCCATTCCTCTCATCTTGATAAATATTTAAATTAAATTAAATCTATTTTAATTGTAATAACTACTAAGTATTTTAACAGTAATAACTGTCATCAAAAATAAGATTATAGTGGGGCGCCTGGGTGGCTAAGTTGGTTAAGCATCCAACTTCAGCTCAGGTCATGATTGCACAGTCTATGGGTTTGAGCCCTGCATTGGGCTCTGTGCTGACAGCTCAGAGCCTGGATTCTGCTTCAGATTCTGTGTCTCCCTCTGTCTCTGTCCCACCCCTGCTCACGCTCTGTTTCTCTCTCTCTCTCTCTCTCTCTCTCTCTCTCTCTCTCTCTCTCTCAAAAATAAATAAACATTAAAAAAAATTTAAAAAATAACATTATCATGGGGTGCCTGGGTGGCTCAGTCTGTTAATCATCTATCTCTTGATTTCAGCTGAGGTCATGATCTCATGCTTCATGGGATCAAGCCTCACATCAGCAAAAGCCTGCTTGGTGTTCCTTCTCCCTCTCTCTGACCTTCCTCTGTTCATACACTCTATTATTGTCAAGTTATATTATATAATTTATTTTTCTTACTTCAGGGATTCCATGTATATTAAGAATATGAAACTTTTATATGCAAATAAGTTGCACATATTATTGTGGTAAATTCTTTGCAAAAATGGTTCCAATACCTCAGTCCTTTCTCTTGCAATCCACACCTCTGATAATCTAAGTTGTAGTTTCTCCATTAATGAATTCAGTATATTTCCCATGCTTTGTATTTGGGTTCACCTTATAACTGATTTTAGCCAATAAAGCTCATTAGGAAGAATGATGTGCCAGTTTTGAACCTAAGCTTCAAGAAGACTCACACACTACATACAGTTTATTCTTCTAGAAACCTACCACCACTATGTGAACAAACCCAGACTACCCTAGTTGGTGTTGAAACACATGGCCCAGTTAACCCTTGTTGCTTCAAACAGCAGTCAATCTATCTACTAACATGTGAATGAGGCCTCCCAGAACCAGCCAGCTCCTGGTCCACCCACTATTTTACCACACACACATAAGCAAGTCTAGTCAAGATCAATTAAGCCTGGCTCAGATCAGCTGAACTATCAAACAACCACAAAGTCAGAAGTAATAAATACTTTTTAAAGACACTGTTATTTGAATTACTTTTTTTATGCAGATATGAATAACTGATCAAATTTTCAATCTTTTGATTTTTATCACATTTTTATGGATCTATATTCAAATCTTGGTTTAGAAAGTCTTCTGCTCCACAGGTTGTAAAATCATTTTCCTAAAATTTATTTTAAGCTCTTGAAGTTATAGCTTTGATCCATGTAGGTATGAAATTTATCTCATATCTACTTTTTAACTTTATTTTATTTAAATAGAAAGTTCAGTGTCACTATTTAGTGGATCCTTTACAACTGAATTGAAGTCATACCTATAACATATCATGTGTGATTTGATCAGGGTCAGCACCATTGTACTTTCAATTCAATTGTTTTGCTTGTTTTTTTTTTTCCTCTAGTACAAAACTACACATTATTATTGTATCTCAAAAAATTCAATGCACCAAAAACCATAAAATACCTAGGAATAAATCTAACCAAAAAGGTGAAAAATGTATATACTGAAAACTATAGAGAGCTTATGAAAGAAATTGAAGAAGACACAAAAACATGGAAAAACATTCCATGCTCCTGGATAGGAAGAACAAATATTGTTAAAATGTCAATACTACCTAAAGCAATCTACATATTCAAAGCAATCCCTATCAAAATAACACCAGCATCTTCACAGAGCTAGAACAAATAATCCTAAAATTTGTATGGAACCAGAAAAGACCCTAAATATCCAAAGCAATCTTGAGAAAGAAAACCAAAGCAGGAGGCATCACAATCCCGGACTTCCAGCTGTATTACAAAGCTGTAATCATCAACACAGTATTGTATTGGCACAAAAACAGACACCCAGATCAATGCAACAGAATAGAGAACCCAGAAATGGGCCCACAAACCTATGGCCAACTAATCTTTGACAAAGCAGGAAAGAATATCCAATGGAATAAAGACAGTCTCTTCAGCAAGTGGTGCTGGGAAAACTGGACAGTGACATGCAGAAGAATGAACCTGGACCACTTTCTTACACCATACACAAAAATAAACTCAAAAGGGATGAAAGACCTCAATGTAAGACAGGAAGCCATAAAAATCCTTGAGAAAGCAGGAAAAACCTCTTTGACCTTGGCTGCAGCAACTCCAGAGGCAAGGGAAACAAAAGCAAAAATGAACTACTGGGACCTCTTCGAAATAAAAAGCTTCTGCACAGGAAAGGAAACAATCAGCAAAACTAAAAGGCAACTCTTGGAATGAGAGAAGATATTTGCAAATAACATATCAGATAAAGGGTTAGTATCCAAAATCTATAAAGAACTTATCAAACTCAACACCCAAAAAACAAATCCAGTGAAGAAATGGACAAAAGACATGAACAGACACTTCTCCAAAGAAGACATCCAGATGGCCAACAGACACATGAAAAAATGCTCAACATCACTCACATCAGGGAAATACAAATCAAAACCACAATGAGATACCACCTTACACCTGTCAGAATGGCTAACATGAACTCAGGCAATAACAGATGTTGGCAAGGATGCAGAAGAAGAGGATCTCTTTGGCACTGCTGGTGGGAATACAAACTGGTACAGTCACTCTGGAAAACAGTGTGGAGTTTCCTCAAAAAATTAAAAATAGAACTGCCCTACGACCCAGCAATTGCACTATTAGGTATTTATCCAAGGGATACAGGTATGCTGTTTCAAAGGGGCACATGCACCCCAATGTTTATAGCAGTACTATCAACAATAGCCAAAGTATGGAAAGAGCCCAAATGTCCATCAATGGATGAATGGATAGAGAAGATGTGGTGTATATGTGTGTGTGTGTGCGTGCGTGTGTGTGTATGTGTGTATATATATATATATATATATATATATATATATATATATACACGCACGCACGCACACACACACAATGCAGCATTACTTGGCAACCAAAAAGAATGAAATCTTGCCTTTTGCAACTACGTGGATGGAACTAGAGGGTATTACGCTAAGTGAAATTAGTCAGTCAGAGAAAGACAAATATCATATGACTTCACTCATATGAGGACTTTAAGACACAGAACAGATGAACATAAGGAAAATGAAGCAAAAATAATATAAAAACAGGGAGGGGGACAAAACATAAGAGACTCTTAAATATGGAGAACAAACAAAGGGTTATTGTAGGGATTGTGGGAGGGGGATGGGCTAAATGGGTAAAGGGCATTAAGGAATCTACTCCTGAAATCATTGTTGCACTATATACTAACTAACTTGGATGTAAATTAAAAAAAATAAAACAACAACAAAAAATTTGAGCACATATAATTTCAAATTTGGAATTATTTTTTTAAAGAATAACATACAGCATTTTGTTGAAATTTTCATATTTTTTTATAAATTATTAGAATAAAAAGTCAAAATGGTAAGAAAATGCTAATTATAATTGGCAATTCATTATTATATAGCAGTTCATTCAGCAATGATTGATTTTTTATAACATTTACCCAAATATCTAGATCAAGAGTCAGACCTAATTTAGACAAGAATCTTAACATACACAAACTTTAAAATCAAGTCCACATAGAGAAATGAATATGGATTATGTCCTTGAGGGAGTGATAGAGAAAAAACCTGTTTTTTTTTAAACAAAAACAAGTTACCCACCCGCATTAACATGGTGATATATCACTATCTCAGCCTGAGTGAAAAAAAATAAAAATAAAAAAGATGTGATTGTGTTTTAAATTAATTTCACCTTATAAGAGCATAGGATGACCTGTCCAGATCAATGCACATGAAATTTAATTCACAATAGAGATCTTCACAGATTGTGCCAAAATATAAATTTTTGCTCACAAAATCATAGGTCTTCTCTAAGGGAAGCCAAAGCAGATCCCAATAGAAAAAAAAATT
Organism: Felis catus; assembly: GCF_018350175.1. Classification (NCBI taxonomy): domain Eukaryota; kingdom Metazoa; phylum Chordata; class Mammalia; order Carnivora; family Felidae; genus Felis; species Felis catus. The sequence goes on along the minus strand of NC_058385.1, from coordinate 31,307,876 downwards.
ACTTAAAATATCAGGAAAACCAAACAAATACCCAACACCAAAGGATGAGTGTCAGAATTAAAATTCCCATTTATTCATTCATTCAACACATATGTATTTTATTAAGTATATATTATGTTCCAGGAATTATTAAAAGCTGTCCTTTTAATAATTGAGTAGTGAGAGTAGTATATATATATATATATATATACATATATATATATATGTATATATATATATATATAGTTACACATGGAGATACTATATACATGTATATACTATATGTATACACACACACACACACACACACACACACACACAAGCACAGGGAATTTAAAATGTTCAGAGAATAAGAGATGTGCATATCTATGAGAAGCACATTCCAGGAAAAGAAAAAAAATAGCATATTCAAAGGCCAGGATGCAGAATATACTTGGAATGTTAAAGAAACATAAGCAGGCTAACAAATCTGGAGAAGAGTCTGAATGAGTTGCTAGGTAATGAAGTCAGAGTAGTGGATGAAATCAAATTCTATAGGTTTTCTAACCTGTTCTATTAATTTTGACTTTTACTCTATTCATATGGGAATCCATTCAACTAGCTATAGCACAGGAATTATCTGATCTAATTTAAATATTAAGAGGATTACCTGGACTGGCACATGGAAAACAGACTACAAGGATAAGGATGAAAACAGAAAGAACAATCATGAAGGTATTAGAATTCTGTTATTTGATGATGATATCTCAGAATAGAGTGATAGAAATGCATACTATGAAAGGTGGTAAGATTATCAGTGTATTCTGAAGGTAAATTTAGCAAGATTTACTGATTTCTTTCATGTGGATATATACAAGAAAGAAACTAAAAAATGACTAAGACTTTTGACACTGAGTAAAGAAGACTTTATTGAGACCAAAGAGCTAGGGAGAGGAGCAGGTTTTGGTGCAAAGAAGTGAAAGCTTGGTTTTGGAGATGTTAAGTTTAAAAGCTGGCATACAAGAGACAATAATTAGTTGTATAGATGTGTCTGGACTATAGGTTAGTCTGGCTAGAAGTACATATTTGGGAGTTATTAGCACATTGATGGTATATCAAGCCATAAGAATGGATAAGATAGGTAGAGATGAGAACTCTAGACATTAAGTCCTGAAGCAGTCCATTATGAATATATCAGAAAGGAAGTAAATGAAACTGAGATATATTAGCCACTGAATTACAACAGAATCAATTGAACATGGTGTTCTGGGAACTAAGGAAGTGAAGGAAGTAAAGTATTTCATAATGGAGAACATGATCAATTGTCACATGCTTCTGCTAGGTCAAGTAAATGAGTACTGAGGAATCATCAATGGAATTGAAAACTTGAAAGTCATGTGAGACTTTAAGAAGAACATATTTTCTGAATTTCTAAGGGTATTGGTCTCGAGAATGACTGAAGCCTCCTTCAGTGGACATCACAAGAATAGGTAATTGTTCTCATGAGAATCCCTGCAAAGTTGTGCTGAAATAATTATAGATGAATGTGTAATCGTGTTTTTTTATATGAGAGATATTATAGCATGTTTCTATGCTGATGGAAATGATACAATAGAGAGGGGGGCATGTATTACAAAAGGTAATTAGAACAATTATTTGAGCCATATCTTTAAGGTGGGCTAACGGTGTAGAAGCTAGTATACGAAATGAGAGTCTGGCTGCATATTAAAAAAGGGAATTCATCCAAAGTAGCAGGCATAAGAGTGTATGATATAATGAGAAGGGTTGTGAATATGAAAGTTATTGAGAATAGAGAGAGAATGGATGTAATAAGGAACCATATAGAATTCCTGTTGGGGAAGCACATTTTAGTTGAGGCTTTTCTGTAGTTGCTTGAGCCGGCGCAGAACAGGCAGAGTGCCAAATGGAACAAAGGTTGGTGCTTTTGTCATTTGAAGGATAGAGGGAGTGAGAAACAAGGAGATTAAAAGGTATATCAGGGAATGATTATAAGCATGGACAACAAAAACTATCTTGAAGAGGGAAATGAAGATGTGTGGTGGGGAGAAAAAGCAGAACAGTGAACAGCTGGTGGTCCAAGTAGCTCTGGTGGGTGTGAAAAATTGTAGCAGTTAGGTTAACAGAGGGGGCAGGAAGACAAAAAGGTAATAGAATGACTCAGGGATATTTGATATTGAGATTTCTGAGATCTCAAGTTTATTGATATGAGCCAAATGATTGGGGTAGTAGGCTAAGGTAGGTTTTGGAGCAAGATATTTGGAGGAGAAGACTTTATATATTACATACCATACTATATACTATATATATATATATATATATATATATATATATATATATATACACTTCATATTATATATATAGACTTTATATACTATATGTATATATATATAGAGAGAGAGATTTTATATACTAAATATATACATACATATTTCTTAATGATTTTGATATCTAGTTCACTGTAGATGTCTCTACTACATATATATATGTAGATATATATATCTACATATCTATATATAGATAGATAGATATCTACAGTGAACTATATAGACATCTACAGTGAACTAGATATCAAAATTGTTAAGAAATAAGTGCAAATAGGGGTGCCAGGGTGGCTCAGTCAGTTAAGCATCTGACTTTAGCTCAGGTCATGTTCTCACAGTGTGTGAGTTTGGGCCCCACGTCAGGCTCTGTGCTGACAGCTCAGAGCCTGGAGCCTACTTTGGATTCTGTGTCTCCTTCTCTCTCTGCCCCTCCCCCATTTGTGCTCTGTCTCTCTCTGTCTCTCAAAAATAAATAAATGTAAAAAAAAATTTAAAAAAAAGAATGTAGCAACTGCTTTGATGTTTAGGATTTAATTACAGGTCTTCTGTCACTGAGTATTTTTTAAGACTCCAAGTAAAACTTCTGCTTTTTGACAGACTCAAGAAAAGTGAAAGGATGTATGTGACCACAAAGTTTCTTCAAAGTGTTCAAATATATCTTCTGATTCCTATATAAGGTTTTGTTACATACATAACATCATTTTAAGAATATAATCAATGTAATTTATTAATTTAATTTCTATAGTCAGAGCCTAATAATAGAAAAACAATAAACAGCTAATGTATGTGTATATATTTCATCGTTATAGTTGCTGCTTATTTTTTTCTAGATACTGCCACTGCATAACTTCTTCAAAATTTATCTAATGGCTTTCACTCCTCACTTTGTTTTTATAAAATCTCTGTCTTAAAATGTTTTGAACAGCCATAGCATTTATAATATTTTATGGATAGCTTTATGGAAAGACTGAGCAATGGGGATTTGTTATGAATAATTTATATGTAATGATTTCCAAAGCAAAATTATAAAACACAAACTAAAAATAAAATGGGTTTTGTTTGGCCTAAGGTAAGACAACAAAAAGTTCAGAAAATTTGTAAGCAACTTAAAGTTATGTAAAACAGTAAAAATATATACTCTTACTGCATGCTATTTATATTCCTTACCATAACAACATGAGTATGGATTTTCCTCTCATTTTCCTATAATATAATGTTACTGAAATTTGGTTCAGTTTTGCATTAAATATATTACAGAAGATAGAAAGACAGGTTAATTGATTGAGGGCATTTCTTCTGCCCCATAGTCTTTAAATCTCTGGGGGATTCAAAGTACCAGAAGTTCCACACTGCTAGCAAAATGGAATCAGTATGTATGACTGTAAAAATAATCTTAGAAATAAATGAAGCCTCTTACTCTAATGAACATGCTCGAGGAAGCTAGCCCTGAAAAATAAAGTTTCCTGCTTGAAGCAAATGCACTGTGAGAAATGGAACTCCTAGACTCCGGTTGCTTCTTACTTGGGCAAAGGCTGTGTGCTGAAATATATAAACTGGGTAACTTTTAGTTTTGTGTTTGCTCTTTCGTGTCGGAGGGAACAAGAGGCAGCAATATATATTACATTATATATGCAATAATTTTACTGTACAATATTTCTTTAATTTAAAAATTATAATGATGATAATATACTGCAACCAAGCGATTTTGTTTACTCAAGCTTGATACCATCCCTTTGCTACTGAGCTGAAGATAGGATATTTGATGTGATTTTTATGATGATTCACTATAATAAAAACAGTAACAACAATAATAAGACAAATGTTTATTAAGGATTTATTAAGGAACCAGCATATGCCAGGCACTGATTTGTAGATCATTTTCTGTCATCCTCATCATAACCCCATGTGATAGATACTGTCATTCGCTACATTTTACTAATGCAGGCACTGAGATTTAGATACCTGGGAAAATTAAGTAAAGTATTATCATATAGCTAATAATTTCTAGATATTGCAACTAAATTCTGGTCACACAATAATCCAAGTCCGAAAGTATGATAATCACTGCACTTACTGCACTGTGAGAGACTTATCAGGTCATTAAAAAAAATTCCTATCAAACTTCTAACTGCATGATAACCACTCTCATCTTTCCTTGATGGAGTTAATATAAGCTACTCCATAGTGCTCCAGAAACAGAAAACTGCTTCTTATAATACAATTTTTGATAGTTATCTTCAGTAATGTGAGACACAGAGCTATAGTTTCCAAAGTCTCTCTGCTTAGCCTATGTAAATTTTTATATCTGTCTCAGAAAAACATTTAGCTACTTCATAAAACCAGTCCTATTTTTTGCCTGTTTAACTTGTTTGGAAAATGGGACATGAGTTCATTACTTACTGCAAAACCTTCTTTACTACTTCTTTAAATTTGTATTACGCAATACACACTTTGAAAGTATTGATGGTTTAATCATAGTTCTAAGATTTGATAAGCAAATGAGTATCTTTGATTCCTTGAAAAATATTCAGTAGTTTCTGCTTTAGAGATAATTACTGTGGGTTTAATACTAAAAATGCTACTACCAAAATTCTTTTACCCTTGCCTTCAGATTAATGAACAGCAGATTTATCACGTTAATGAGCAACCAACTCAATGGCTAAATCCATTGCACGCTTTTTATCTTATACTCTTCCCTATGGCCTTTGACGTGGTAGACTACTCACTTTGTGAGAATCTTCATCCTTTGAATTCATGTCACTATCCTCCCCTCATTTTTTTTTTTTTGCCTGTCTGATACTTCAAACTATCCATTCTGGACTGCTCTTTCTCTACGTAATATATTTTCAGGACTTAATCCTGACACTTCCATTCTCACTAAACTCACACTCAATGAGAGATATCAGGACATGAACTCAGTCCTTGCTCAAAACAGCCCCACACCCTTTTTCCTCATTCTTCATAAGCACTTCCATCACTATGCCCAGATGAATCTAGCACCTGAAACATATCACCAGCCTCTTTACTAACGTTTATTTCCCTAGGAAAGACCATAAGCTCCTTCATTGTTTGTTCCCTACTTCTTTTTCTATGTAGCCATGCATATGCCATGCCTGTGACATTTCTACCAAACTATACTACTTATGGTTCTTCCAATGACTCCCAGTATCACTTTGTCTAAGCACGGAGCACACATCCTCATCACTCTCCCCAGTACTTCCCACCTCTATCTTTGCCCTTTATCTGTGAAACTTTTATTCATTACATCCATCTACAGATCAGAATTTCTTCCTATAGAAAACATTCCTTGATATCTGAATACTGAATTAGGCGACCCTTTCCGGTTCTGATGGAAATGTGTATTGCACACATTATTGCCTATCAGATACACTATCATTGCCTTTTTTAGTTGTTAGTATTATTATTATTCCTTGAGAATCCCATATCTTTTAAGGCAAATAGAATAGTTTGCCATTGCAGCTTCAGGGTCTAGCATAGCAAATTTTACAAAATGGCTTTTCAAAATTAATAAATTACAAGAATAAATGAGTTTCTTCAAACAGCTCACAAGTACGCAGATTCTAATTTAAAATTGTCTTATAAAACAGCACTGAAATTAAGGTAAGGATTTAATTTTTTTCTCTACTGATTTTTAACTGTGAACTAAGTAAATAATTTAACCTCATCTCACAGGTCTTTAAAAAATACCAGGTTACAAAATCCTTATTTCCTTATTGCTGATGCCTTTCTCTGCTTTTAAAGATCCTGTTATAATAGAGACTTTTCATTACAGAAAAGCATGTTCAAAAAAAAAAAAAGCGTGTCTATTTCCAGTAATGCACATTTAACCAGTCTGCTTATTATCAACTTAATCCTAAAATTTTCCTTATAAGGAGAATATTTACTGTTGATTACTTGCCATATACACACATTATTAATTTTAATTATCTTCATAATTTTTGATTAATTCTCAGTAAAGATTTCAGATAAGATTTTAGATAAGACATGCTGTATTGACTTTTAAAACAAGAAATGCTCATTAAAGATAATTTTGTGTCAAATATTTATAAGAAATCTGAGTGAAAGATGGTCTCACTTCTTTTCCTATAAAATAAACACAAATATATGTGAATATATCACATTAAATAAAAAGTTTCCTTAGAATCTTGGATTCAAATATTTCCAGATCATTAAAAATGGAAATGTTCTAAACATTTTTATAATAGCATTTCACAAATGTTTGTGGCTATTTATAGCATTTGAACTTAATAGAACATGACATAGAATAAAGAGTAAAATTGATAGCAATAAAAAAGGAGTGTTTTATTTTCTGAAATATGAAAACAGGGGTAACACAAATGTCTTCCTAAGGACACACTATTGTGAATATCTCTAATCTAAAAACCAGCGGGTAGCAAATACAGGAGTCATGTCACCTAATAGTCTCTGTACAGTTGCAGACACTGTAGTTCAGTTTTGACAGAATATGTAGAAAAGGAAGAGTCAAAATCGCTTGAACATAAAATTCCAGCCCTCACTTATAAAGCTGTAAGTAGCTACTCCTACTTATAGTGGATATATCACAATTTTGTTTTTGAGCATTTTGTATATTTTATAAACTCAACTGGGACTCAAGAAAGAAAAAGGTTTTCACAGGGGTTAATTAAAAGAAAGTAAATATAGTGCCACGGAAAGGCTGAATTTTAAAAGTCAGATAGACATGGGTTGCTTGTGTTTGCTCTCTCACAAACTAGTTGTGTGACCTTGGCCAAATTATACACCTTCACCGAAACTCCATTTTCTCTAATATCAAATTAAGAGCATATTACCTACTTCCATGGTAATACAAGAATTCAACTAGATAATATGTATGTATTAGGTGTCTTTCATGGGTACTTTAATGAATCTTTATCTGTTTTTTTTCTGACCTAGTTGCCTAGATTTTAAATTCAATAGATTTATGATTATTTTAACTTCTGGAGAAAGCATTATATTTAATTTACCTTTTATTAAGTATAGAATTATACTAATCATCAAATGAGATATCTGATAAAATTGGTAATTATTTAGTGATCAGGGACTATTTTTTCTTACATCCATTTACTATTTTTATCATTATTTTGATACATATTTTCAGTTCATGACACATTATCATAGTATTTTTTTTTAATTTTTTTAACGTTTTATTTATTTTTGAGACAGAGAGAGAGCATGAACGGGGGAGGGGCAGAGAGAGAGGGAGACACAGAATTGGAAGCAGGCTCCAGGCTCTGAGCCATCAGCCCAGAGCCCCACGCGGGGCTCGAACTCACGGACCGCGAGGTCGTGACCTGAGCTGAAGTCGGACACTTAACCGACTGAGCCACCCAGGCACCCCAGTATCATAGTATTTTTAAAGGCACTCTGTATATAGAAATATGGCACATAGTATTTTTAAAGGCATTCTTTCCCTTCCTTCTTAGTCCCTAACAGCAATCTCTCCCCTTTCTATATCCATTTATCACTATTTTAGTATGAGTTTATATATATATATATATATATACATACACACATATATATATATGTTATATATATAGACATATATTTATAATATGTAATGTGTACATATTATATTGTGTGGATCTAATGTGTAAAATGTGTGAATGTATATAATGGATATATATAGAGAGAGAGTTATATATATATATATATATATATATATATATATATATATATACTCTCTCTATATGTATATAGAGAGAGTATATACTCAGGTATAAACATTCATGATTGTAGAGTGTGTGTGTGTGCTTAATTTACATAAAAGCTTGGTGCTATGTTGTGTAAGTCAAATTAATTGCTTCTTCTCTGCTTTTCCCCCCTCCCCTGATTTAGTCACCCATCCTGTCATTTAATCACTTATTTATGTCAGCATAGACTTGCAGATACTCAGTATTGTCTTTGGATTATAATCCAATACTATTGCCATTTATTTTGTTACAGATTTGGCCTTTGGGAGCTCACTATATATAGTTGGCTCCTGTGTCCTTGTGAATAATGCCCTCATTATTTTTTTGCATTCTCTTACTTTCTGGTTTTATAAGATGTTCTAGCCTCATCTTGTATTATCCTGCCTCAGCTCTTAAATTATCCATCTCTCCAAGGGATCTCAATTCTATTTGTTAGAGAACTGCATTTAGAAACAAAGATCCAGGTGATGGCATGCTTGCTGCCTTAAGAGGTTGCTGTCTCTAAGTCCTCCGAGCAGATACACCCAGGAAATATATGTATATTCACGAGTCCATCTATACACACAACTCAATATTTATTTCTTTAACCATTCATAAGGATGAATACTAAAATGATATGAATATATACCTATATGGCTGACTCCAATCCATCACCAGAGTTCATTCAAGGAGTGTTCCCTTTCTTTCTATTTCTTTCTTTGACCATGTAAGGTTTTATATAAAATTTATGAACTTACTCGTTCTTTTTAATTTTTTACTACATGAGGACTGAAGGGTAGAACAAATAATAGAATGTTTGCATTTATTAAATGGAATTTAAAAAAATTAATATCAGCTTATTTCATTCATATACACATATACACATGCACACATAATTGATTTTATTTATGGGTCTCATAGTCTGTAAACTAGCTAAACTCACTTATTATTTCAAGCGGATATTTTGAAGATTCCATAGTATTTTAGTTAACTATCAGGTCATCTAAGAACAAGAACATTGCAAACATAGATAGATTAATTATTTCTTATGAATCTGAATTTTTTTTTCTTTTTACCTTTACTGCACTGGCTAGGGCTCCAATGCAATGTTGACTAGAAGTGGTGAGAGCTAACATCCTTGCCTTAGCCCTGAGTTTAGGAAGAGTTATTAAAGTTATCAGCATTGAGTATTATAAAAGCTATGATTTTTGCAAATTCTCCTTATCAGGTTGAGGGATTCTATTCACTGATAATTTTCATTAGGATTTGATGTTAGTTTTTGTCAAATGGCTCTTCTGCATCTATGTATATAATCATATTACTTTTCTTCCTTAGTCTGTTAATGTGATGAATTACACCGATTGATTTTTTTATTACTTTTTAAATTTTTTAATGTTTACTTATTTTTGAGAAAGAGAGAGAGAGAGAGAGAGAGAGAGAGAGAGAGAGAGAGAGAGAGAACAAGTGGGGGAGGAGCATAGAGAGAGGGAAACACAGAATGCGAAGTAGGCTCCAGGCTCCTGACTTCAAGCGGTCAGCACAGAGCCCACCAAGGGGCTTGAGCTCACAGACTGCAAGATCATGACCTGAGACAAAGTTGGATGCTTAACCAACTGAGCTACCCAGGTGCTCCTTGCACTGATTAATTTTTAAATGTCAAAATAACTCTGCATTCTTAGGATGAATCTTCCTTGGTCACGATATGTTTTTAATAAATGAATTTTATTTTGCTTGTTTTTTGATTTCCAAGTTTGTATTTAAATTCCACTTAGTTAACATATAGTGTAATATTAGTTTTAGGTGTATAATTTAGTAATTCAGTGTTTACATACAACACCCAGTGCTCATCACAAGTGCACTCTTTTAATCCCCATTACCTATTCTAACATATAGTTGGATATGATTTTTAAAACTTGTGTGAATTTTGCATCTATATTCATATAGGATTATTTTGTCATCATTTCTTTAGTTTTGTAAGAAGGGTAATGTTGACCTCATTAAGAGGGAAAGTATTTTCTCCATTTTAATTTTATGGAAGATTTTGTGTAGTTCTGTATTGAAATCTATTATTTGTTTCTTAAAAGTTTGGTAGAATTTACCAGTGAAGCCATCTGGACATGGAATTTTTTTTTAATCTTTATTTTTGAGACAGAGAGAGAGAGAGAGCGCGCGCGCGCGCGCGCGCGCGCGCAAGAGGGGGAGGGGCAGAGAGAGAAGGAGACACAGATTCCAAAGCAGGCTCCAGGCTCTGAGCTGTCAGCGCAAAGCCCCAACGTGGGGTTGAATTCACGAACTGCGATATCATGACCTGAGCTGAAGTCGGATGCTTAACCGACTGAGCCACCCAGGCACCCCGAAATTTTATTTGTGCACACATCTTTAAATAATCCAATTTCCTTAATAGCGATAGAGTTGTGAGGTTATATATTTCATATTAAAATAGCTTTATTAATAAGTGACATACAGTAAACTACGTTTCTATTGTACACTTTTATAAGTTACACCCACATATACTTGTGAAATATTCAACATAATAATGATGTTATAACCCCAACAAGTTTCTTCATGCTGACAGTATTTTTTAAGCTTGCACCTCTACTAGTAAGAAACCCAAATCCTTTTTGAAGTGTTTCACCTGTCATTTCTTCCTGTATTAGACTGCTCAGACCTTGTATTACAGTTTACCATAAGACATACAGAAATACTGGGAGACATCCTAAGAGAGTTCTTTCAGTTGCATGTATTCTCCTCCCTATCCCCATCACGTAGTAGCAACTTTATTTTCTCTTGATAATCTACTTTAATTATTCCAATCATCACTTTATCTTACTCTTCAGTCTTATTGGTCTAGAGTTCAGTTGACTCAATATTGTCAAGTGCCACTTTCAAATCCCTGTTCAACGTAACTCTTTTCATGCTTTCTTGTTGCAAGTACAGGAATCAAAAAGCTAGAAATTGATAATTAGACACAATGACCAGAGGTATCTCTCCCGTTTCCACCTATTGATTCCTCTAACTACAAAAGAAACAGCATCATATTCTCTCCACTGAATCAGAATGTAGATCTCCAGCAATAGGAGATAAATCCATACTCATAAGCTTTTGTCTCCTAGTTGGAACCATAACTGAATCCTGAATAAGTTATTACATCTTTCTGTGTAATCAGCTGTTTATAAATGACAGGGTATATCTTTTGCTATAAAATGACTTACTTGCTCAGAAGCAATCTTGTAAGAAATGACACACCTTAGAATGAACTTTTAATAATTCTGCATTTAGCACTGCAAGTAAAGCATAGCAAGTGGGGAAGGCAAATCCATACCCAGTATAAGTATCTATTCTAATGTAAACAAATTATTGGTTCCTATACGATGTAAGACATTAAATAAAATAAAAATAAAATCAAGTGGCTGGGTGTTCCCTACCCTTCCCCTCCACCCTGGTTATGATGTCTTTTTAGTACTCACATTAGTTTCTGCTGCTTACAGAGGTAGTAGTGATGGTAATGGGATCAGCTATGGCAAGGGTGGTCTGCATGTTTGACTTCATTCAACTTCTAAGTGTCTGCTACCAACATATAATGGTTCATGGAATCACCCAGGATGAACTCGGGCCAAACTCTACTTGCCACCTGAACCCTGTAAGCCCCCACTCTGTGACCCAGGGATTCATATTTTCTAAAATAATTGTCCCATAATCACTGGATTTGTTGACAATTGCTTTTTAATATGCAATGAAACAGGTAAATAGTTGTACACCTCTTTAGGGAAGGCCAGCAGGAGACTTTGGTGATACTGCAGTAACCATGAAAGTTAAAAATACTTTTCAAGACTATCAACATTACTCAACATATTTATTGGTGCCACCATTTCATTTATATTTCACGGCATTTCCAGAAGAATATTAAAAAGCTTCATTCAAGGTACTCTCGGTATATTAACTGATTCTAGGTACGTCAACACAGAATGTTGATGAGATACCAAAACTATCATGCAGACTAACTAACATCTGTTAGGTTAACATCTATTAACCAGAACCAAAGCTTTTGTGTTTGTGTTATTGTCTGTGTTTTGTGGACATATGGGAGTTGTCCACAAAGCCAGGCATACCATGAGCAATTTGTCACCTTCAAAGATCCCTGTTTGCAAAAGGATTCTCATTATTGCATTAGCCTTGTTGTCTATGACAATGCCCATTACTTCTGGTAGTTAGGGCCTGAAACTTTGCCTCTGTAAGCCAGGATATCATCATTCTCAATAAAATCAGAGAGTCCTTTTTAAAATGGCAATCTCCCACATTTATCATAGGACATCAGGGAAAATTAAGTAGAATACTCCCTTTGTTAAATTAACTTTAGTTCTGAATGGTTTTAGATTTAGAGAAAAACTGGAAAGAGACACTAGAGGGTCCTCATATACTCCACACCAACTTTCTACCATTATTATTACATTAGCATTGTACTATTTTTTTACAATTAATGAACAAATATTAATACATTATTATTAACTAAAATCCACACTTTATTCAGATTTCTTTAGTTTTTCCAAATGTGTGTGTTTTTTTTTTCTGTCCCAGGATCCCATAAAAGAGACCACATACATTTAATTATCATGTATCCTTAAGTCCCTCTTGGCTATGAGAGTTATGGTAGTACTTTTCAAGGTTATGGACACTACTCAAAATATGTATGCCATTATAAAGGGAAATACTTTTGACCTTGTGATGGACATAATTAATGATAGGTTAATGGATTGTTACTTTCCTTTAGTCCAATGTAGATCAAAGACTGAGTTTATGATTTAGTCAACCAATCAAGAAAACAATTTGAACCATTTCTCATTAATCAAGCTAGGATAATACATAGAAATTCATTTTTAAGAGCACTCATATTGCACCCAACCTGTTCCTATTTTGTACAGCATTCACAGAATCCACTCCTATACATACTCCCTAGAGTTTGCCAATATAAACAGGAGATTTGAAATTCTTTTAACATTAAAAAATTTCTCGAGATTGATTTTATATGGTTCATGGGGCAATACTAGGATCCATACTTGTAATGAGAGTTTGTCACGACAAGGCCTAAGAAGAGTTGGCATCCTCTTGCAAGATATGTCCGTGAAGTTTCCGTCAGGGAAGCCAAAACAGTATCGGTATTATAGAGTAAGTATTTTTTTATAGGAATGATATCTTGCATTAATGTGGAAGAAGCTGGGGTAGGTTCTACAAGGAAAGATAAAGAATGAAGGGGAACTCACTCACCAGCCCTCCTGTTGCCTGTGTCAGAAAGGAACTTCAAAGAACTGGTGGATCTGACAGTGCCTTGTGCTGATCGCCCGGAGTCTTACAACGGAGTTACTGTTGGTCAGCAGGGACAGCAGTAAAGAAGGAGAATCAGACATAGAGTGTTGTAGGTTGAGGAAAATGGCAATCCACTGGAATTTTTCATCTGTCTCCAGGGAGAGAACAAAGACCAGCTGGAATCTGGCAGCATCTCCATATCTTTCTCCCATCACCTCTATCCACGATGGCCTGCAGAGAGTAATAGCTACTGTTATTCACTTCTGTTTTCTGAACTTCTTGCAAAATTCTGTTTTGAACAATTCCAAACTGGATTTGTATAATAAAAGGGATTTTGCACACATTAGTCCTTTCTTAGGTAAGTTGACATAGTATTAAACCACCACAAACCCCATTTCAGCATATCAGATGAATCTGAGCTGTATCTGAATTTCAGGTATACAAACTCTGCAGCAGCAAGAATCACAATATTTTAGAATAGCATTACAACATCCATGGCTTTCTGATTCCAAACTGAGCTAGCAATGAGCATATTGAGCCTAATATCTTTGCTTTAAATTCTCTACTATATTTATAAGCAAGCAGCCCATTCCACAATTCTTAATTCCTTAACTCAATTGCACCAGCTATGTGATCCAGCATAGCTCGTCTTCAATATATTTTGGTAGGAAATCACAAGAATTAAGTTAACTACTTTAGCACTGAGTGTGCTGGACTTCCTTTTTCTAGAGTTTATGGATTTTCACACCCTTCCAACAAACCAGGATGAATAACCTATTATAATCCCTATTTTCTTCAGATCTGTTACAGGGAATGACTTCCAGATTCTATTTATTTAGTAATGAGACTTCTTGGCTTATAGGCAACATAAAGAAAGCATGAATAAATTTTTTGACACATACATGGCCCAAAGCATTATTAGGAGGGCTGAAGAAGGAGACTCATGGGCTTCGCTTCTATAGATGGCTCTCAAAATTTGTGTAGAGTAGAGAGCTTCTGCCTCTAGCACTGTTAGGAAACCACTGAGAAAAGTTGCTGCCTTCTAGAACTACTCAACACTGCATGATCTGTACCAGCAATGAGGATACTTCATGCCTGCAAGTAATGCACCTGTTTAAGATCCTCGCTCTCTCTCAAAAAAAAAAAAAAAAAAAAATAGAAATAAAACCCAGAGCTGTCATTTTGTAGATATTTCATTAACACATATTACATATAACATGTAGATTTTAGATCATATTTATGATTCTTCTAAGTTGCAATTGTATACACATTTTGTATGGAGATTATTACAGTCCCACACGTAAGAGTTGTATATCATTTACTATAAAGTAAGCACATATTTTCTCAGAACTTTTAAAAGGGAATATGTAGTACCACAGACACTAAGTTTAACTGAAAGTAAGATGAGGGTTTGATAAGTCACAGTCTTCTGGTTTTAAATTTCTCATCTGTTAAATGGAGAACTGGATGGTCCCTAAAACAGTCTCTAAAATTCTATGATAATGTTTAATTTTAATAATTTAAATAATTATACTAAAGCAAGTTTCAAAAACTATAAAGCTATATGTATCAATCATATGTGCATATATACTATTGCTCAGGAAAGATATCTCTATCATTCTCTTACAGGAAATACTTTAAGTGTGAATTCACTGATTCCCTAAAAGTAATTGGCCAAAGCTGATTTGACATTTGTTCCAAGTTTGTCCTGTTTCCTATTAAATCCATTTCTTGCCCTTGCTTGGTCTGCTTGGTATCACAAACTGGCTGTTTCCTCCTGGCAGTAGTTCCCAGGCTGTCCTGTTGACACCTTGCAGCTGGATTCAGTTAGTGCCTTCCAAATGACAAGGCAGAAGAAAGACCAAAATGAGTCCCAATCTCTCTCTCTCTCTAATTTGTCTAATTTGTCTGTGAGTCTCTCTAATTTGAGTATCTCTGTCTCTTTCTTTTTTACTTTGAATAGTATCTCTGGCAGTTGCTAGATTTCTTCATTTGACTTCAGGGATAATTTCATATTATTTAAATCTTTCAATAGCAATTCTATGGTCACTTTTCATTTAAAAAAAATCAATTCATTTGTTATGCATAATGCTAGTAAATGTAATCATTTAAAAAATACTTCTGCTTTTACAAACATTATACAAATACTTTTATTTAATATATACATTTTTTTTACAACACCTGAGCATTTTGATTCCAGAAAAGGTACATTTAAATGGCGAAATCTTTGATGGACATTTCATGGACAGAGTTTTCATTGGAGAAACTATGCTCAGGTTATTAAAAAATACCAAAATTACAAAATTTGCACAAACATGATTTGTATCCTCTGGAGAATAGTATCACCTTCACCATTGTATATTAACTAATCACTATAGCATAGGAAGCATGATATTCCCTTGAGGTTGATTTACTTTTCTCACATACAATGAGAATATCAATTAGTGCACATACAATTAAACATAACTCAACCTAAATGCACTAAAGTAAAACTTATAATTTAATGTGTGAATTCAGAACCAATTTTTTCCTTATCTTTAAAGTAAAATCTAGGGTCATTCAAGAGGAAAAATTATGTTTTCTAGATGAATCCTACAGTTTAACATACTATCCCTATTTAATTTAAAATGCACATTTTCTATTACTTATTATTTGTGAAACTATGTTATATACTATATTAGTTTTCTATTGTCCTAACAAATTACTACAGATTTAGGAACTTTAAACTTTAAACTTTATTATTTCATAGTTCTGTGTGTTGGAAGTCCAAATGGGCTCAAATGGGTTCTCTGCTTAGGATCTCATAAGGCTCGAATCAAAATGTTGGCCAATCTGAACTATTATACAGAGACTTTAGGGGAGAATTCACATACAGACTTTTTCAGGTTTTTGGTAGAATTTAATTCCATGTGGTTGTAGGTTTAAGGTCTTCCTTCCCTTGACCAGGGAAGTAACATTATTAACTTCTTGAGGGGTCATTATTAACTTCTTGAGACTTCCCATATCCCTTGATTTGTGGCCCCCTCCATTTTCAAATCTGGCAGGGGCACATTGAATCTCTCTGACTTGTACTCTTGCATATCTCTTTTAACATCTTCTCTCCTCAGAGCTGAGAGACAGCTTTGCTTCTAATAGCTCCTGTGAATACATTGGACCTAACAGGATAATCTCCCTATTTTAAGGTCAAATCATTACTAAATTTAACTATATCTACAAAGTCCCTGTTTCCATGTAATGTAACATATTCAGAGCCATGACTAAGGAGCAAAAGTCAGGAGGATCCTAATTCTGACTAGCACACATACGTATCTTAGAGAAGAGAGAGATGTGTTCAAACAGTAAGCTAGACAAATATCAAAAAAATAGATAAAAATAGACAAAATAAGTGAATTCTTTAATGGGGGATTACATGGATTAATTTCCAAAGGCTTTAATGTGTGAATACATAGTATATTCTGAAAAAGATTTTATAAAGCAGCATATTTATAGTATCTATTTAACTACAAAGCCTTGTTTTTGACAAATACTTTCAAGAATAATGGTTCACTGGCACTGGATTTTACAAAACCTGATATTTAAATTCCCATATATGAATGTTTTTATTAAATTCATAAATAAAGTATTAGCATGTAAAAAAGAACAATCCCTTAAAGAAGAATTTACCATATTTAAATATTATTTCCTTAGTTCAAGAACCTAGGATACCTAAGGATTAATTTTTGTATAAATATCAACATGAAATACCAATAGAACTTATGATTTCAACAAATACTAAAAGAAAACCTTCAATTAAATCCATTACCCACATCTAATAAAGAAATTCTAATAAAATATTAAAGCATATATGTACTTATGTAGCAAAGTGAGGAATATATTTCTCATAAAAATAGCCAAAATGATATTTAAGGTTCAAAAGGTAGAGATATGCTAATACTAAGAAAACAGCAATGAAGTATGCTATAACTGTTAATAATTATTGCTGTTCAGAATGTGTTCCCCAATGCAATAAAAAGTGAAATACGAATAAGGCTTTATTCATTATAAACACGAAAAAAGCTTTCTTCAAATTCTATAACCCCAGTGATCCATTGAAGATCAATACACTTCCTTCATGTGTTCTCATTATTCCCCTACTCTCCTCAAATAGAGGCTGCTGAGTTTAAACATTTTTAGCCTAGTTAAGTGTATCCATTTATTTTTCTGATACTTGTGCAACCAACCTCACTTCCTTAATTACATGTGTCTACCATTTGTTTTCACTTTATTTCAAACTCAGACTTTTTGCTTTCTGAATACATTCCTTTTTCATGTAAGGTTACTCACAGTGTAAGATAAGAAGTCAATAATTTCTAGGTCAAAAAAAAATCTATTATTCAAACAGATCCTCTCTATCTTCACCTACCTGAGTAGATTTATTATTACACACAGTTGTTTCCATGCCATCAGAGAAAATCAAACACATGCCTGAATTACATTTATTGTTGTCCTGCCTGTCTCCCGTTTGGTTTTTCTCTTCTCAACTATAACTTTCTTTAGAGTCCTAACTCCATAAGTTTCTTAGACATGTTCCCTTAGGGAACATGCCATGTTCTTCCTTCCTCCTGAAATAATGATGTCATCTTGAAACTCATCTAACACTGCCTAAGTATTTAATGTGATCTAATAGGTAATCTCTCCCCACCCCTGTTTAAATTATTGTGTAACCACCCAGTATAGATTTCTCAATCATCAGCTTTTTACCCCCATGTCGTAGATAAGGGTCTCTCTATAATTTCTTGAATCTAAGGTTCCTCAGAGATCCACAAACCATTCCTTTCTTCTTGCTATAACCTCTTTTTGGACCCTTCTCAACTTCCATGTTTTTGTAATAGTGACTTTAGCCCTCTTTCCTAATATAACCTTTTAGAATATCTAGATAGTTATTATTTCAATTTTATTTTATTTTCTGTTTAGCCAGAACACCAAGATCTATAGTTATTCCTTTATTCCTTCAGCATTTATTCTGAGTTAAAAAGTCAAAATCCATTTTGCTCTGGAGTTTTTTGTTTGTGTTTGATTTTACAACTGTTTCCCCTTGAGATGTTTTTTATAAAACCTGATTTCTAGTGTCAAAGTATGCCAAATGCAAGACCTTTTCTAAAAGATTTTAAAAATGGATTACACTTTAATTGGTCCCAAAATATGGCCTTCCCTCATAAAATAGGTCTTCTCCATTCAGTTCTGTGTCTTTATAAACTATACCACATATTTATTATCTGAATTTCTGAAATCACAATGACACTAGTGATTAGAATATGACAACTATGTTCTATTTGAGTTCAAATATCTCCCAAATGTGTTCTTCATAAAGCATGTCAAAAAAAGAAAAAAAAAGAAGAAGAAGAAAAAGAATAAGGACAACAATTTTGGATCTAGTGTCACCTAAAATGTCTATTTTTAACAATTCACAGCCAAAATTTTATATACCTACTATTGTGACCCAAAGTCAAACATAACAAATTACATATTTCTGAATAAAAAATATAATAAATGGACAACCTAAGTAAAAATTCTCCCCACTTTAAGCTCACTGATGTCCACTTAATCTCACATTTTATATCAGCTGCCATGTATTTACTTCCCTGGCTTTCTAAGGAACGTGAAACCCCTGGACATAGGAGAGTTAACTCTTATTTCAAATCAGCAGGAGAGTTATACTTTATCCAAATAAAGACATTTTTTCTGCTTCCAAGATCAAATTCCTACTTGTTTTGAAGCCTGCAACAAATCTGTCATTACCTGTGCTCAAAGACACCAAACAAAGATATATTTCATTTGTAAAGAGCTTCAACCCATCAAGCCCACATCTACTGAGAGCAACTGCTCCCTCTCTAAAAGATGTGGAGTCCACAGCATAGCCATCTGTGGTCACAGTGCTTTTGCTGCCACCTGACATACTGTATCAGATTGTAATCTACATGAATAATATTGTCTGCCGTGGTGCAGTGCAAAATCTTCATAGCCACACGCAGAGTCCCTGCTTAGCAGACCCATTATGGTAAGGACATTACGGTTGCTGTGAATTCTAGTTTGATTGACAAAGTGTCCATCTCTATGTTTCTATGTCAACACTTATTAATACAATTGTAAAATTTCATTTTCTCCTACCCAGATGTATCAACTGAGGTCCAAAATTGAAAACAAAAAGTCCTAAAGAACAATACTACATCATCTTTGCTAGACATGTAAAATGACAGCTCAAAATGGGTTTGGCAGTCCTTATAGCCCATTATGCAATTTCACTTTAAATATGAGAGTCTGCCAAACAATTATATAGAGATGACCAGTGAATGTGAATCCCGTTGAACACAGTGCTCTGAAGACTTCCTGCCACACCCATGGCTGCTTTAATCTTCATCTAAGTGAGGGTTTAAGAGAACCACTGGGTGAGATGAGTGGGCTCCCTACACTATGGTCTGTGCAACAGACAATACAGATTTTGGTGTCTGATACTGACTGAAAAAAAAGTGAAAAACAAGAGGCA
Source organism: Felis catus (assembly GCF_018350175.1). Lineage (NCBI taxonomy): Eukaryota > Metazoa > Chordata > Mammalia > Carnivora > Felidae > Felis > Felis catus. Next base: position 31,288,044 of record NC_058385.1, on the reverse strand, counting down.
GGTAGGACTGTCTGTCATGTCAGAATAAAAAGCGAGGAGGAGAGATGGATGCATACTGCATTTTTAGTTTCTGGTTTTGCTAAAATGCAAACTTTTCCCCAGTGGCAAAATAAGCAACACAAAGGGTATCATACACGAGGTATTTTGAGAAACTCTCTAGAAGAGATCTGCTTGCCAATGGAAATCAGAAAGGCTGATCTGCTTTCCTAAGAGAAAGCCTGTACATGGTGTTCAAGGGAACCATGGAGAAAAATTAAGATGTTAGCTGGAAACCCTAATCCTAACCCTGTATACACAATTACAGCACCAGCTACATAAAAATTTTGCCTTTTCTACTTTCCTCCTGTCCCTTGTGAAACTGATCTTTCAGGGACACTGAAATAGTACCTACTGAGGAAAGAAGGAGATGGAATGAAAAGGAGGATAGAAACTATTTGCGTCCATGTTTCCTCCTATAAACTTCAGAGTCTAGATCAGGTTTGAGCTGGAGAGGAGACTGAAGGTCAGACATGTTTGAGAAAGTGGGGAATACGTTAAACTGAATGAGAGATTGAAATTTTGATGTTAGATTATATTAGGCTTCTTAAAACCTAAAAATAACATAGTTTATTGACTAAATTGACCGTAAAAATTAAAATCACTGACAAAGATCTGCCATATTACAGAGAGTTTGAAATGCAGTGATAAGAAATAATATGCAATAATTGCACTCATAATTAGAAGAGCTTGTCCTCTGTCAATCAATAGATCATATAGCTATTAGAATTCTCATATAACATTCTGCTTCTAATTTCTTTATAAGGGGCGTGTTTGTTTTTCCTCTCTCTCTCTCTCTCTCTCTCTCTCTCTCTCTCTCTCTGGAATCTTAGAATCTTTTCCGTATTTTAGTTTTTTGCTTAAGTTTTAGTATCATTGCTTCTGCGAGCTGATCTTTCTATTTTGTCTTTAATTTTATTCTTCTACATTATTTTTTTTAATTCTGTTAGTTTACTTAATTCTGATTTCTTCTTATTTTTTTTTTTATAAAACAGTCCCGGGGTGCCTGAGTGGCTCAGTTGGTTAAGCGTCCCACTTTGGCTCAGGTCATGATCTCATGGTTCTGAGTTCGAGCCCCGAGTTGGGCTCTGTGCTGACAGCTGGGAGCCTGGAGCCTGCTTTGGATTCTATGTTTCCCTCTCTCTCTGCCCTTCCCCTGCTCACACTCTGTCTCTCTCTGTCTCTCCAAAATGAATAAACATTAAAAAAAAAAATCCCAAGGTTTTCTAAATCCCTCCTTTTTTTTTTTTTTTCCAAATAGTAGGTGTTCCGTAATATTTTCTTTTTCTGGTTCTTGTATGCTGTGTTACTTGCCTGTTTTTTGCTATAGACTTTTAGAATAAATATCCAAAAATACTTTTCTGCTTTTTTTCTCCTAAGGGGAAACTTTTTCTAGGGCTGTAATTTTCCCCCAAATAGTGTGGAGATAGTCTCATGATGTTCTAACTATGCTTCATACTTGCCTTGTATGCACTTAATTTACACTTATTTGTACAGCTAGACAATGACAACTTATATCTAGTTGTCTGGAGGAGGCGTAAAGAGAACTAGAACGGAATAGGAATCAGGAAAACCATGATCTAGTATTTTTACCCCTCTAGAGTCTTTTCTAAAATTGTTTTGAGTTCCTGAACCTGACATGCACTATTTTGGAAAACTGTTGCCCAAAGGCAACAGACTTTGACCAGGTAATGGAGGAGTAGATGCAGCTACCAAGTAGGTTTTTTTTTGGTTTTTTTTGTTTGTTTGTTTTTTTAATATCATGCCCACACTGAGGTTAAGACACAGTAAAAAGAACACACTTTGTGGTCAGGCTCCTTTTCTCTGCCCCCACTTTCCTTGCTGCTGCTGATTATTTCTACAGCCACCTTCTTCAGCTGCAATGGCTGAATAGATCTCAGGGACATTCCCCAAGCTGAAATCACACAGCAGCATTTTCCCCCAACTCCAAGTTTAAGAGACTGATTTCTGCATTGATCATACCATAGGGTCTTCAATTGACGCAGATTGTAGTATATCTGGTCAATTGTTCCTAGGTTGTGGTAAGAAATCTGGTACTTTCCTAAACTTAAACAAAGTTTTAATAGATATTTTTGATTCACTAGATTCATTCCACTGAATATCAGAGATTTGCAATTTTTGACATATGAATTATCTATGTTAGCTAAACATACAATCACCTAGAAATGAAAACATCTAGTTTTTAGTCACCATCTTTATTAAAATTGATCACATTTATGCTGCTTTTATTATTTTATCTTTTACATTTGAAAAAATATGAAATAAATATTCAAAGGTTTATAAGATGGTAGTGCTGGACTATCCCGAGTATGTACTCGGATAGCTGGTATCTAAATAAAAGTTAGCTTATATAGCCTATATAGCTTATAAATAATAGTTAGCTGGTATCTAAATAAAACCTTTTCCTCATCTAGGTATTTAGTGCTGGAAGTAATTTTCATATTGTTTAGTGAAATACATTAGATATATTTCCAGCTGGATTCTTCCAAAATTCTTGATATGTTTAAAAATTATTCAAAATATAAGAAATATACTTGCATATGTAATAAGGATTTTTGCATTCTGTAATAAATTCTAAGAGAACTTGGAGACAATCCTAAAAGAAAAGGTGAAGGTAAATATGATTCTTGAATGATAAATAATTTCCTGAAGGAAAGTGGAACAAAATAATTTCTCAAGTTCTCTTAAGTTCTATGGTTATTCAAAATTATGAGTGTTATGCTATGTATAGTCGTGAAATCACCACCAGTATTAGATATGTCAAAGTTACAAATTCTAATGTTACTTAGATCTGATTAAGTGAGTTGAGCCATAACATCAGTTAGCCTCGTCTTTTCTTTCCAGATAGAATTCTCCATACACTCTCTTGCTCTTTGACACAAATTAACATTCTGGAATTTAGGGCTCTATGAAATATGTAGAATTTGTCTTTAAATATAACTATACTCACAAATCACTTTGGACAATTTTCTCTAAACCAGAACAATGTAAAAATAAGTCATTTTAAAAAATTTATTTCCTAGTATACATGATTAAATGAGATTCACATTGTCTGACAAACTTTATAGTCTCTATATCAGAAAAACTCACAAGCCTGATACATCACACCCAAGTGTGCATAGATACATATGCACATATGTACATATATTTATATAATACTATACATATGATCTAGCAATAAAGCTATTAATTCATAATTTATATTTTTTATTCAAATTCTGCATAGTAGGTCATCTTGGGCACAGTTTAATGTCAACGTGGGTACAAATTAAACACATCGCTTTTACCTCTGAGAAGACAATAAATTTTAGTAATTAAATTTAATGTTTTATGATTTACTGAAATCAATTTGAATGGAATAATCACACCTTTCTAAAGTATACCTATTATTTATCTAGCTACCTAGCTATTGAGACTTTCTATATGACTTGCAGACAAAAACATATTTCAGAGACATAAGGAGGAAATGGAGAATCTCAGTCACACCTAAGCTCTGTTGCACTCACATACATTCCACTTGACATAAGTATTTTACCTGAATATGTAGCCCTGACATTCTATTAATAACATTTATTAGAAACTTTCAACCAAGGTAAAGAGAATTTACTCTTCCAAGTCCATTTTTGTTTGAAGGACATTAGCAATGCACAATTTGTAGAGATTCTAGTCTTCATGACTCTGTTTTAAAAGTGAGCAGATGTGCCAAAGTAGTAAGTTATAACCCCAAATCATGAACCTCATGCAATTGAGAGGCAAGACATTTATTCCTTCACACACAATATTATGACAATTTCTGGGGAATCAAAGTGTGAATAAATACAATAACCTAAGTTTATGTACTTTCTACTATAACTTGGAGAGTTAAAAGGCACTGTGAGCTGTGCTGAGTTCCTGGCATGTTTAGTAATGATCAAAGCAGAAGGGGGAAAATGTATATATAATGCTAATATGAAAATATTGATATTAACTTATATAATAATATTTATATATAATAATCAGGACTGGAGTTGTATAAGAAGATTTAGAAATGCATGTGATTGGTTTTATTTATGATGCTTTCTTTAGAACAAATCACTGCCCTTGCTTCTACAATTGTTCAGCATTTCTAATTAATTTCTGACCCAAAATCTAGTGCTTTTGTGTGTCATACAACAAATTATATAACACACTACATATGTAATTCAAGAACTTTTGGCACCAACCAACCTCATATTATGCAAACATTATGCTGATTTATTATTATATGAATTGTATCTTATTCAAAACTATGTTGAAATCAGTAAGTATTTTGAGTGTAAACTTAGCCACTATAATTTAAATAGTTCTTCATTATTTGTAATGATTATACAAATTATTTTTGGGTGAGAGTACTAGGCATAGTATCCTATTAAAATGAGAGGAAAACATGTTTATGATAGTAAAGAATCATACCTTTACACAGGTACACGATTTGTATTATCAATAATTGTAGTGAAATATGAGATCTAATAGTGATTTTAAAGAGTAATCACAAAACATTAACTAAAGTGTCACCTGCACATGCCAAAGTAGTTAGATGGATTTTTTTTAATGCCCCTAGTTAGAAATTTTTTAGGACAACATCCCAAAAACTGAAGATCAAATTAGAGACAAAGTGATATAGCATTTAGTACAATACAAATGAGAAAATGGAAACAAAGTAATGTGACCTCAGACTCACAAAACCAAGCAATAACAGAGCCACAGTTGTAACCCAGCTCTCTGCCAACAGAATAGCAAAGTATTCGTGGTCCCCAGATTGAGAGTCTTTTCTAATTTAATCTGTATTTTACAGACTTTTTGACTGTCAGCAAGTCATTTCATCTCTTTCAGTCTTAGTTTTCCTATTAAAAACAGAAAGAAAACCAAAAAACAACAAAAACAAAAAAACAAGAGTACAATAATAATACATCATGAGATTTTGTGAAAATAATATGGATAAACAAGCTTAGAAATTTAGTGGGTAAAGGGCTTAGTGTAATACTTTGCACATAGAAGTGTTAAATAAATATTAGCTATTATTTTTATTGTATTTGCTCCTATTAATACTATGACTACCAGTATACTATATTTTCCACTAGACCGGATTGTCAATTTCAGCCATCAATGCAAAAGTTCTCTCATCACTCTATAAATATCCATCATCAAATAACTAAAAGGGAAGGACATCTGACTATGTGCCTCTTTGGGACCTTTAATATACTAACTCTACCATTAGTGTAATTAACCCATCACGAGCTCTCTTAAAACCTTGTCCCTTCTTACTCCTCTCTGTATATAAAGTAGCGAAATTCCAAAGATGTTTCTAATTGAATTGTTAACTATATGGTGCTTGAGCCAGGTTAAATGTTGAATATTGTCTGAGAAAAATCACATGGCCATGGTCTCTCTTTCAGTTCATATAGGTAGGCTCTCAACAGTACCCAAAATCTCTCCCACACTTTGCTAGCATGTTCTTTGTCTCATTTCCAAAGCAACTGCTTGGTATCTTCTCTTCACACCTCCAACTTCCAATTCTACTGACTGTGACTCCTCACCTGCAAGAGGTAAAAGCATTGTCTCAAAGTTCCTTACGAATATCAAAACAATCAATCACGAACCCCTATATTTTCATACCAATGCATCTATATGTTTATCTAACCTGGGTCCACCTGCATTTCTTCCAATTACAGTGGTCAAGGTAGCTCCTCTCCCATTAAAGGCTAGTTCTTCCACCTATACCCTAGATCCCACATGTTTGTACCTCACAAGTACCTGCTATTGTAATATTCACTTCTCCTTATGAATTATTAATTTGTTTCTCTTTCTTGAATATAACTATGCTCTTGTGCTCGCGCATTACAAACACACAACAAAAACTAAGAAAACTAAGATCAGGGCCACAACTTCCATTCACCACACATCACCCTCTGTGCAACACTATTTCCCTTGTTAGATTTACCCATCATCTATAGTAACTATAGATAATCTCTTGTTAGACTTACCCATTATCTATAGTCACTAAATTACACGTCTTTAACTCCCAATTTCCTCACCCCACTCAAAACTGATTTTGTCCAAATTACTCTACTGACAGTAATCTTATCACATCACCAGTGGTCTCATATATGTTATCCATAGCTGTTTCTATGTCCTCATTTTAATTGACCTCTAGGCAGAATTTTTAACAATTGAACACTTTCTTCTTTTTAAAAATGCAGCTTTCCTTGTCATTGATGACACCATATTCATCTGTGGTTTCTTCTACTTGCTGGTTGCTCCTCTTTAATTTCCTTATGTGATGAAATATAAATGTTATAGTTGCCCAGATTGGTCAGAGACTTTATCTTTTCTCTTTACTGTCCCAAGATCGTATAATCAGTCCTATGGATTTAAATAGAATTCATTGCTATCTATATATTTGTTGACATCAATTGTACATTTCTAATAGTGACTTTTGCATTAAGTTCTATCATCAGATGTGTATATAGAATTAGTTATTTGAGGGGCGCCTGGGTGGCGCAGTCGGTTAAGCGTCCGACTTCAGCCAGGTCACGATCTCGCGGTCCGGGAGTTCGAGCCCCGCGTCAGGCTCTGGGCTGATGGCTCAGAGCCTGGAGCCTGTTTCCGATTCTGTGTCTCCCTCTCTCTCTGCCCCTCCCCCGTTCATGCCCTGTCTCTCTCTGTCCCAAAAATAAATAAACGTTGAAAAAAAAAAAAAGAATTAGTTATTTGATTTGGCTTCCTGGCCATTACTTCAGAGATCATATGACCTAAACAGAGCTCTTATTTCCACTATTTAAACAAACAAACAAACCAAAAAGCAAGTAAAGAAACGACTTCACCCAAACCATCTCAGAGTAAGCATTTACTAATTTCCTTTCTTTCCACTCTTGCTGTCCATAATCAATCCTTTCCCCATAGCCAGAGTGATCTTTTAAAAACTATAAGTCACTTTTCTGTTTAAGATCCAACAAATAATATAAAATGGAATCATATAAACACTCAATCTGAAAAAGGACAGAAAAATTAAAATGGGTAATAAAGAACACAAAATGATACATTTAAACCTAAGGATATCTACAATCATATTAAATTTAGAGGTAAAAACACTCAAATTGAAAGGCAGAGATTATCATATCACATTAACAAAGTAAGACTTAAATCTATACTTCCTTCATAAAATCCTGTTTATATATAAAGACACAAATAGGTCAAAAATTAACGGACAAAGACAAAAAATAGAACAGTGCTTTGCCAAAGGCTGAGGGAGTGGAGAATGGGGAGTTATTTTTTAATGAGTACAGAGTTTCAGTTTGATATGATGAAAAAGGTCTATAAATGAATACTGATAATGTTTATAAAACACTGTGAATGTACTTAATTTTACAGTTAAAAATAGTTACAATGGTAAATTTTGTTATGTATATTTTACTACAATAAAAAAAATCAATGTATAAAAAAAAAGTGTTCCATGCCAAGCTTGAAGTGGCTATCTGATGCTAGAAAAAATACAACTTTTGGCAAATCACATTATCAGAGAAAAATAAGGTAATGTTATCAAAATCAGGTATGAATTTATCAAGAAAACAAAACTATCTTAATCATATATGCCCCTAAAAACAAGCAGCAAATTCATGAAGCAGAATCTGTTGTAGTACAAGGAGAAACAGACAAATGTAAAATTCTAAGAGGATTTCAGTATACCTCTCTCAATAAGGGACATAACAAGTAGACAGAAAATCAGTATCACTATATCAGATTTTAAAAACATTATCAAACAACTTGATTTAATAAACTTTCTAATACGTTCTACCCAACAAAAGCAGAATGCATATTATTTGAAGTGCATGGAGAAACAAAAATCCAAGTTAAAGCATTTTCTTGGTCATAAAACATGCTTCATAAGATTGAAAGGGTTCAAGTCAGACAACATATTTTTCTAACTATAATGGGATTAAGTTAGAAAACAACTATGGGGAGATACCTGAAATATCCCCAAATAACTGAAAACTAAACACTCCCTTATATTAAAATTACGTATGAAAGAAGGGAAAGAAAGAAAAAGTACTTTGAATTACATTCATATATAAATAGAAATTACTCGGATGCATATAAAACATATTTAGAGGGAAATTTATAATATTAAACACCTATATTAGAAAAAAAAGATGCCACTTTAGTGACCTCAGTTACCACTTTGACACATTAGAAAAAGATTAATCCACAAAACAATGAAAATAGATCAATAAAAATCAAAGAGGAAAACAAGAGAAAACAAAACAGAGAAAACCAATAGTACCAAACATTGTTTTTAGATCAATGAAATCAACAACTCTACTCAAACTGATAATAAACTGATATGAAAAACATTTCTAATATAAAAATAAGATAAAGTATCTCTACTGCTTCTACAGATACTACTTAGATAATAAGGGCATATTAAAAACAAATTTAAGTCAATAAATTTGTCAATTCAGACAAAATAGACAAAATCCTTGTGAGACAGAAATAACCAAAGAGCATCCATAAAAAATAGATAACCTAAATAGCTCCATATCTATTAATGAAATTGAATTTGTGGTTAAAAACCTTCATAGGAGGGATGCTTGACTGCCTCAGTGGGTTGAGCTTCTGACTCTCAATTTCAGCTCAGGTTATATGATTCCAGGGTAATGGGATCCAGCCCTGCCTGGGGCTCCATGCTGAGTATGGAGCCTACTTATGATTCTTTCTCCTCCTCCTCCCCTTCCTCCTCCTCCTCCCCCTCCTCCTCCTCCTCCTCCTCCTCCTCCTCCTCCTCCGCCCCTCTCTCCCCCGCTCACACACTCTCTCTTTCTTATTAAAACAAAAAATAAAATACTTAAACAAAACAAAACAATAAACCTTCACAGGAAGAAAACTCCAGGACCAGATGGCCTCACTAATGAAATTTATCAAAAATTTAAGAGGAAATAACACCAATTTTATGCAAACTTTTCCAACAAATTCAAGAGAAAGAAAAGTTTATGATCATTCTGTGAAGTCAGCATCACTCTGATACAAAAAAATCAACAAAGACATTACAAGGAAAGGAAAAGGGAGGGAGGGGAAGGGAGGGGAAAGGAAGGAAAGGGGGAGTGCAGGGGAGGGGAGGGGGAGGGAGGGGGAGGGGAGGGGAGGAAAAGAAGGGGAGGGGAGGGAGAGCTGAGGGGAGTGAAGGAACAGGACTAATATCCCTCATAAATAGAAGTAGAAATTCTTAATAAATATTAGCAAGTAAAATGCAATAATACATAGGATAACACATCATAACTAAATGGGATTTATGTCAGGATTTCAAAATTGGTTTCATATTCAAAAATCAACCATTTGTAATTCACCATATTGACAAAAAATAAACTAAACCAAAACAAAAACAATACATTCATCTCAATGGACACAGAAAAAACATTTGGTAAAATTTAATATACATTCCTGATAAGAACGTTCAGAAAACTAGAAATAGAAGGATACCTCTTCATCTTCACGAAAGGTATCTATGGAAAAACCTACAGCTAACATCATACTTAATGGTAAAGACTGAATGCTTTCCTTCTATGTTCAGAAACAATGAAAGGATTGTTCATCATCATCTCTACTACAGTACTGTAATAGAAGAATCTGGCCTATGATGGGAGGGAAAATAAAATGCATTGGGATTAGAAGAGAAGAAGTAAAACTACATTTGCAGATGACAGGATCTTGTATCATGCAAGTTTGGTAAACTCATTTACTCATCAACTTTTATTCCCTAAAGTAACTATCCACAAAAATGTTGAGAAACAAATATGCAGTGGAACTCATAATAACTACTTTTAAATTTTAAGGTAAATAAAAATAATGTAAACTTATACAATAATAAATTATATATTCATAGTAGTTCAACCTAAGTTCTATACCATGTATGTCCATATAGTTTATTTACTTTTGCATTTCAGTGACTGCATTAAGTAGTTTGGTGAATGAAATAAAGACATAATGTAAAAATTAAGGGTATTTACTAAACTTAATTTTAATCAAGAAACTTATATGGAGACAGCAGACTAGCCTAATAACTGCTAGGTTTAACTTCACTATCTGTTAAGAAAATCATTTTTTTAAACTTTGCTTATTTTGCAGGACATCATGGTACAGTTTGCGTTTGAGAAAATAAACCTTATTTTACATGTTACTATAACCATATTCTGATTGAGTCCACAAAAGCAGATTCCAGATGGTCTCAAAACTCGATCCTGTTTTCATATGGGCTCTAAACCCTTTTACAGCCTATCTCTGTATACAGCCCTTTTGAAATCAATGGAAATTCCTTGTTCAAGTCAACAGTATGAGGGTATGAAACCAAATGGAGAAAATGACCCTTCAGATACTATTGCTCTTGAAATTGAAAAGTTACCTTTTTATTACAATACAACACATTTCCTATTTCAAGGGCAGTAAAGTTATGTGTTAAAAAGTATTTCTACAATAGCCTTCACATTTAGCAACACACTGATGTATTAAAACTGAATTGAGATTTTAGGAATGAAAATAATGAAAACAAAAGTAAATAGTGCTCCTTTAAAGTAGTTTTATGAACTGGTTACCAAATGTAATAATGGTTTTGAAACTGCTGGAATGCAAAGAAAAAAAAAAACCCTACCATTTTCATTTTTAAATAACTTGAGAAATCTAACTTATTAAAGCTTAAATGGAGTAACTCTAATTATATATTTTATATATAGGGGTGTGTATATGTATTTAACTATTTTTTAGTGTAAATTATAGTGGCATTAATTACATTCACGATGTCATCGCTCCAAATGAAAATCTGTACCCATTAAGCAATAATTCCATCTTCCCTTTACCCCACTCCTGGCAACCTCTAATCTACTTTCTGACTCTTTGAATTTGCCCATTTGTGCAGTTATGCAATATCTGTTCATTTATGCCTGGCTTATTTCATTTAGCATAATATTTTCAAGAGTCATCCATGTTGTAGCCTGTATCATAATCCATTTTTATGGCTGAATAATAATGTATATTGTTTATCCCACATTTTGTTTATCTATTCATTGGTTGATAAGACACCTGGTTTGTTTCCACCTTTTGACTATTGTAAATTATGCTACTATGATTGTTTGTATACACATACCAGTTTGAATCCCTATTTTTAATTCTTTTGGATATATACCTAAGAATGAAATTATTGAGTCATATGGTAATCCTATGTTTAATGCTTTGAGGAATTCTCAAACTATTTTCCACAGTAGCTATGCCATTTTACTTTCCTACCAGGGATATACAAGGGTCCCAATTTCTCCACATCTTCACCAGCATTTATTATTTTACCTTTTTTGTGTGTTATATCCATCCTAGTAGGTATGACATGAAATCTCATTGTGGCTTTGATTAACATTTCCCTCATGACTGATGATGCTGAGCATCTTCTCATATGCTTATTGGTCATTTTCACATTTTCTTTGAATAAATGTCTGGTTCTTTGCCCATTTTATAATAGTGTTTGCTTTGGTTGTTGTTGTTGACTTGTAAGAGTTCTTTACATATTCTATATACCAAAACCTTACCACAAAAATGTGATTTGCAAATATTTTTTTTTCTGTTTCTCTGGTTGTCATTTTACTCTATTGATAGTGCCCTTGGCCTATGCTTTTAGGGCCATATTTAAAAAATCATTGCTAAGTCCAAGGTAATGAAGATTCATCCTTATATTTTCTTCTACGAGATTATAGTTTTAGCTTTAAATTTATGTCTTTTGATCCATTTTTATTTATTTCTATATACGGTATAAGATGAGGGTCTATCTTAATTATTTGCATGTAATATTCAGTTTCCCCAGCACCAGTGGTTGAAGAAACTCTACTCTCCCCACTGAAAGATTGTAGCATCCTGGCCTAATGTCAGTTGCAATATATATATTTCTGTGGTGTCAATTTTACTCCAGTGGTGCATATGGATATCCTTACCACATGATTTTGATTATTATACCTTTGTAAGTTGGAAATTGTGAAGTATGAGCTTAACTTTGTTATTCTTTTTCAAGATTGGTTTGACTACTCAAGGTGCCTTAAAATTCCATATTAAATTTATAAGGGTTTTTCTATCTTAATGCAAAACATCTCTGACATTTTGACAGGAATTGCATTGACTCTGTATTTTCGTGGTGTCATCTTAACAATATTAAGTCTTGCATATATTTAATTAATATTAAATTTATTCCATTAATTTCTTTCATCAATGTTTTATAGATTTCAATGTACAGGTCTTGTACCTCATTGGTTACATTTATTCCTAATAGTTTATTCTTTTTGATATTATTGAAAATGAAATTGTTTACTTAATTTCCTTTTCAGATTGTTTGTTGCTAATATAAGAAATAAAGATCATTTTTGCAAGTTCATTTTTCATCTATCAAATTTCCTGAATTTTAAAATTCGATGTAGAAATATTTTGTGGATTCAAGTTTTCTACATACAAGATCATGTCATCTATGAACAGAAATAATTTTACTTCTTCTTTTCAATTTGTATGCCTTTTCTTTACTTTTCTTGCCTAATTACTCTGGCAAGAACATCAGATAATTATGTCAGATAACAGTGGTGAAAGCAGATATCCTTGTCTCATTCCTTATCTTAGAATAAAAGCTTTTAGTCATTTACCATTATGTATGAGGTTAGTTGTGGACCTCTACCATGTAGAGAAAGATTTCTTCTAAACATTTTTGAGTGTTTTTATCATGATGGATGTGACAAATTATACTTTTATGCATCATTTAAAGTTATCATGCAGGCATTTTTCCTTTATTACATTAATGTAGTATAATACATAGACAGATTTTTATATGTTGAACCATCCTTGCTTTCTTTGTGTAAAGCCCACTTGGTCATCTTTATAAGCCATTTAATATACTGCTGAAATCACATTAGTAGTACTGTTGAAAATTTTTGCATCAATATCATAGACAAGGGATACTGGTGTAATTTTCTTTTCTTGTAGTACCTTTGTCTGGCTTTGTTTTTAGGGTAATGCTAACCTCATAGAATAAGTTAGGAAGTATTAATCTCTCTTCATTTTAGAAGAGTTTATGAAGAATTGGTATAAATCTACCAGTGATTAATTCACCAGCAGTTGTCTGCTTTTCTTTGTTGGGAGGTATTTCTTTGAATTTTTAATTATTGATTCAATCCGCTTACTTGTTAGAGATCTATTATGATTACCTTTATCTTTTTGAGACAGTTTTGGAGTTTGTGTATTTATCAGAATTGAACCATTTACTCTAGCTTCTCCAATTTGTTGGCATGTAGTTGCTCATAGTATTTTCCTACAATCCTTTCTATGCCTTTAAATTCAGTAAAATGTTCCTGTCTTTTCTGATTTTAGTAATGAGAGTCATTTACCTTTTTTCCTAGTCAATCTGAATAAATATTTTTTATTCAAGGATAATTAATATATAGTGTTATATTAATTTCAGATATATAATACAATGATTCAACAATTCTATACATTACTCAGCGCTCATCACAAATGTGGTCTTAATCCCCTTCACCTTTTTCATCCATCCCTCCTATGCACCTTCTGGCAACACAACCACCAATTTATTCTCTATATTTCAGTCTTTTTTTTTAATCTCATTTTTTCTTTGTTTGCTTGTTGTTTCTTAAATTCTGTATATGAGTAAGGTCATATGGTATTTTTATTTCTCTAATTTATTTCACTTAGCATTATATCCTCTAGATCCATCTGTGATGATGCAAATAAGATTTTGTTCTTTTTTATGGCTGAGTAATATTCCAGTGTGTGTGTGTGTGTGTGTGCAAGCATGTGTGTGTGCATGCTTGTGTGTATTTTATACCATCACTTTTAGCATCTTGTTCTATTTTTTTAAGTTTACTTATTTATTTTGAGAGAGAGAAAGGAGGGGGGGACAGAGACAGGGAGAGAGAGAGAGAGAGAGAGAGAGAGAGAGAGAGAGAGAGAGAGAGAGAACCTCAAGCAGGCTCCATGATCAATCTCATGAAATGCAAGATCATGACCTGAGCCAAAATTAAGAGTCAGACACTTAACTGACTGAGTCATCGAGATATCCAGATGCCCCTTTGGCATATTGTTCTAAAAGTTGTTTTGAGGGGCACCTGGCTGGCTCACTGGAAGAGCATGAGACTCTTGATCTTGGGGTCATGAGTTCAAGTCTCATGTTGGGTGTAGGATAACTTAGATAGATAGATAGATAGATAGATAGATAGATAGATAGATAGATATGTTGTTTTGAATTTAGAATATCGTAAATAAAGTAGTATGAATTTTATGAAACATTTTTAGGGCATGATAAATGATTTGGTCCATTATAGTCCATACGCATTTTTTTCGCTAATAATATTTCATTTCCACAGCACTTTGCATTGGTATTATTATTCACATTTCAGAAGTGACAAAATAAAGATTATAAAAGTTTAATGATAAATTCATAACTTGTGAATGGGAGAACCAGAATGCAAAGTCAGGTCTCAAGTCTATATCCCACACTCTTTCAACAATACAATATTCCTAGAATATTACCCTCTGGTGATTTGAGTAAACTATGAACATAAAATGTTTACAATTGAAGAAGGTGTAGAATTTTCAAAACTATTTTATTGTTACCAAAGTTATTGCTGTTTTCAAATAAGAGAATGAACACTTTTACACTATTTTACTTAATAAAAGTGCAAATACACCAGGAGACACACTTTCATTTCTTTTGCCAGATGGTATCATTTTAAAGTTTGAGACATGTGTCAAAACACTCATATCTAAAAATAAGAATAGCATAAACAAACAAACAACAACAAACAACTTTCCAAGGTTCATTTGATTTGTGGAACTTTTCACTAGTTTAGAATCATTATTTATTTAGAAAGATTATGTGTTTTGTTTCTATTTCCTAGTCAGCATTGTACTACTGTTACTTCCTCTCTCTATAAATAATAGCAACCTGCATGCTCCCTAGGGTGGTCAGTCCTCTGAAACCCAGCGGGAAAAAAGTGTCTCCATATTTTGGCATTAAAGTCCTTATTTTTTGCAATCAGAACGCCGTTTACTTTGTACAATACAGAATCTTTTGTATGAGTTTCTGGAAAATTTAATGTAGGAAATTTGATGAGACTATGTAAACACAATAGTCTCCTAGAGGTAGACCCATGATAACAAGAAATGTGACAATTTACATTGATCAAAGGAATAGACAGACTCCTGAGCTGTTGCAAAAAATGAAGGCTACAAGTGATTAGCCAGATTCAGTTTATTATAACAGAATACTAAATTATTCTAATATTACAAAATAAAGGAATGTGCACTCTCTTGAATATTTCCATACATATTTTTAAAATTTTTAAGTGTTTCTTTGGAAAAAATACAACTTCTTGTCAAATAAATATAGCATTGCAGCGCAGAGTTTTCATATGTGCTAATTTATTTCAGTCTACAGAAGGTAATTCAAAAAGTAATAACTAATTCTACTACACAGTAAGGTTCACTTAATAGCATGTCTATTTAAATCTCTGTGTTTTGTGAAATACATATTGGAGTAGAAAAGTAACATCATTTGGCCCAATTAAATTAATGGTATATAAATTAATGCTTATTTTGAATATCCTGTTAATTTAACAAAGAACAATAGGTAATCTGAATGTCCATCAGTACAGGAATGGGTGGATAAACTATGCTACTAATATATGGAGCATATTGAACTGTTTACTCTCTAGTGATACTTATCTTTTTCTCCAACCTTGTCAACTTTTAATTATATCTCCAGGAACAGAGTTCTCATTTAGATTCCACAATGAAAAGCACTTGTGTAATATTTAAAGGAAAAGAGAAAAAGGAAACCATTATTCTCTGCTGTTAGAGATAAATAGCTGAACAGATGTGAAGCATGAAGCAAGTTCCACGTGGGCTTTTGTTAATCATCTGCAATTGCGGTAATTGATAGGCACTTCCTGGGTTTGGGGATTTACTAATTTCTTGGAATCTATAAAGGGTGATCATTATTCTTTGCCCCTTCCCCTACTGTCAACTTAAAAAAAAACAAAACATAAAAATCTATTTTCTTTTAGCACATGCTCCTGCTAAAATGTATAATTCCAGCCCTTGAGGCAAAAAAAAAGACAATTATACATTTTTTTAAATTAATGACTTAAATCCCTATGCATTGACAATGGAGAAAAGTTCACAAAATATCATTTCATGAAAACAAAAGAATGCTACAGAAGGATGTTTACTTTGTGAAATTATGAAAGTCTGTGTTAATAAACTGTTCTCACAAAATTTGTTTATATTATGAAACATGTTTACACAAGCATACATATGGCAGTAAGACAATTAAGGAGCAAAACTATAACCTCTATGAATCTCAAAATTATTTAACCTGATACAGCATACATTTCATTTTTAATAACTAATAATGGTAGTGAAAATATTAACAAAGTATTTTTTTTAGTTTTTATTCATTTTTAAGCAAGAGAGAGAAAGAGAGCGTGAGAGGAGGAGGTAAGACAGACAGGGAGACACAGAATCCAAAGCATGCTCCAGGCTCTGAGCTGTCAGCACAGAGCCAGACATGGGGCTCAAACTCATAAGCCATGAGATCACGACTTGAGCCGAAGTTGGATGCTTAACAGACTGAGCCACTCAGGAGCCCTTAGCAAAACCAAATTTTTTAAAGATTAGTCAAAGTTTTATGAAAATTATAATTGCTCATAAATGACTAAATTGTTTTGTATCAAGGTACACAGTTGTTCTAGTTTATGAAAATGTTTGCTCTTTCCATTCTCCACGTCCATTTACACTTCTTTTCTATTGTTTTATCCTGATTGTAAATTCTGTATTTACCACTCTTCCAAAGCTCATATACTTTAGAAAAGTAGACATCAGTACCAACTTCAGGATTAGTCCCTAGCTGGCTTAGTTTAGGGTGATTGATGTAAGAAGTGCATTTCAAGCAAAGGAGATATATAAAACGTATTTGGGCATACTGAAACATAACTTCCCACGCTTCAAGTGTTTCTGGGAGATACTTTCTCTTTCCGTGTGATGTAAAGCAGGGTTTTTAGATCATGGGTTTTCCTGGAAGCTATTTTATGAGTTTGAGAAAAATCAACAACAAGAAAAATTATACTCCCTTAAGGCAGACAAATTAAGTCTCCTCTTGTGTTCTCATGCTAATGGTCAGTAGCATCTGCAGAGGGGGATGCAAATAACCACTGCTGGCACAGGAAAACCTTCCTGCCTGCCCCATATCCTCTCCCTGCCAGTGCTGGAGTTCACCAGCATGTCCATGGTGCCACCCAAATGTTCACAAATTGGCTGGCATAGGGGGGTGGGATCAACAAGTTTGGCAACAAGTCCATCCAACAGACCAAGCCCCTCACCCTGGAGTTCACCATCAACATGTACCCTCTTATAAATTGTATTTATGGTACAAAGGAGTCCCTGTATGAGAAGGCCAGCTCCATCGCAGCCACATTTCAGCACATGAGGGAGGAATCTGATAAAATCGAATGAGAAGGACTATAGAAGGGGCCCTGATTGTACATGAGCACCTGCTACTGCACGTGTTCCTGCTACAGCTGGCAACAACTTTCTTCACATTACCTGGTGGTAAACTTAACCCAGGAGAAGATGAAGTTGAAGAACTCAAATGCTTAATGACAAGGATACCGGGTTATCAAAATGTAGTCCTGCAAGATGGGGTCATTGATGACTGCATTGGTAACGGGTGGAGGCAAAATTTTGAACCTCCTTAGTATTCATATATTCTTCCACATATTAGAAAACCTAAGGAACATGATGGAGCTGTTTTGGTTCAACTTCAAGAGAAAGCCTTATTTGCAGTCCCTAAAAATTACAAGCTGGTAGCTGCACCATTGTTTAAACTGTACAACAGTGCTCTAGGTTATGGACCCATCATTTCTAGTCTCCCTCTGTTTCTAAGCAGGTTCAATTTTATATACAATTGGATTTCCACACAGTGTAAAAGTAAAAGAAGTTGTCTCTATGAGCACAGCTATACAGTATAGGAAAAACATGGTAGAAAAAGTTGTTGGTTTTTTTTATCTCTTTCCCAATCCCTAAATTGCTACCTACTTTCTGTCATTTGAATAGTGAAGTTAATATGAAGAACTAAGAATGGTGAAAACAAATGTGATAATGTTTAATTTACTTTTGGTTCTTCTCATACTTTTTTGTACATAATTAAAGAACATGGACTTCTTCCTATTTGTATTTTTTTTATTTCACATTAAATTTGTAAAATTATTTAAAACCATAGACAAATAGTGGGAAGATGGCGGCGTAGGAAGACGCTGGGCTCACCGCATCCTGCAGATCACTTAGATTCCACCCATACCTGCCTAAATAACCCAGAAAATCGCCAGAAGACTAGCAAAACGGATTCTCCAGAGCCAAGCATAGACGAGAGGTCCACAGAAGAGGGTAGGAAGGGCGGAGAGGCGGTGCAGGCTACACAGACTGGAGGGAGGGGGCCAGGGCGGAGGGGCGGCCAGCCAGCAAAGCAGAGCCCCTGAGTCTGGCTTGCAAAAGCAGAGGGGCCGGATGGAGTGTGTTTGGACAGCAAGCGGGACTTAACATCTGGAAGGTTATAAGCTAACATCTCTGCTCAGAGAGCAGGAAGGCTGGAGGACAACGGGAGGGAGAGTTGTTGAGCCCCCACAACAGAGCACAGCTTGGCTGGGAACAAAGGCGCTTGCCAGCGCCATCTCCCTCACCCATCCCCCAGCCAAAATCCCAAAGGGAACCAGTTCCTGTCAGGGAACTTGCTTGCACCACGCAAACACCCGACGCTGTGCTTCTGCGGATCCAACCCTCCAGCGGGTCTGACTCCCTCCTGGTGCTGCAGGGCCCCTCCCAAAGCGGATCTCCCAAGGAAAAGCGAGCTGAGGCTACCCCTCCTGCCCCCGTGCACCTTGCCGATCCACCCCAGCTAATACTCCACATACCCAGCACCACAAGCCTGGCAGTGTGTGAGTAGCCAAGACAGGTCACACCACCCCACAGTGAATCCCACCGCTAGGAGAGGGCAAGAGAAGGTACACACCAGTCTGACTGTGGCCCCAGTGGTGGGCTGGGGGTAGATATCAGGTCTGACTGTGGCCCCGCCCACCAAGGCAAGTTATTCAAGACAGCACAGGGGAAATGCCCTGCAGTTCCTCACCACTCCAGGGACAATCCAAAATGACGAAACAGAAGAATTCCCCTCAAAAAAACCCTCCAGGAAATAACGACAGCTAACGAATTGATCAAAAACGATTTAAACAATATAACAGAGAGTGAATTTAGAATAATACTCACAAAATTAATCTCTGGGCTTGAAAACAGTATAAAGGACATCAGAGAATCTATTGCTACAGAGATCAAGGGACTAAGGAACAGCCAGGAGAAGCTAAAAATTGCTATAAATGAGGTGGAAAATAAATTGGAGATGACCACCTTGGATTGAAGAGGCAGAGGAGAGAATAGGTGAACTAGAAGATAAAATTATGGAAAAAGAAGAAGCTCAGAAAAAGAGACATAAAAAAATCCAGGAGTATGAGGGGAGAATTAGAGAACTAAGTGATGCACTAAAGAGAAATAATCTATGCATAATTGGTATCCCAGAGGAGGAAGAGAGAGGGAAAGGTGCTGAAGGGGTACTTGAAGAAATCATAGCTGAGAACTTCCCTGAACTGGGGAAGGAAAAAGGCATTGAAATCCAAGAGGCACAGAGAACTCCCTTCAGACATAACTTGAATCGATCTTCTGAACAACATACCATAGTGAAACTGGCAAAATACAAGGATAAAGAGAAAATTCTGAAAGCAGCTAGGGATAAACGTGCTCTAACATATAAACGGAGACCGATAAGACTAGTGACGGATCTCTCTACTGAAACTTGGCAGGCCAGAAAGGAATGCCAGGAAATCTTCAATGTGATGAACAGAAAAAATATGCAGCCGAGAATCCTCTATCCAGCCAATCTGTCATTTAGAATAGAAGGAGAGATAAAGGTCTTCCCAAACAAACAAAAACTAAATGAATTCATCACCACTAAACCAGCCCTACAAGAGATCCTAAGGGGGATCCTGTAAGACAAAGTACCAGAGACATCCCTACAAGCATGAAACCTACAGACATCATGATGACTCTAAACCCGTATCTTTCTATAATAACACTGAATTTAAATGGACTAAATGCTCCAACCAAAAGACATAGGGTATCAGAATGGATAAAAAAAAAAAAGACCCATCTATTTGTTATCTACAAGAGACTCATTTTAGACCTGAGGACACTTTCAGATTGAAAGTGAGGGGATGGAGAACTATCTATCATGCTACTGGAAGTCAAAAGAAAGCTGGAGTAGCCATACTTATATCAGACAAACTAGACTTTAAATTAAAGGCTGTAAAAAGAGATGAAGAAGGGCATTATATAATAATTACAGGGTCTATCCATCAGGAAGAGCTAACAATTATAAACGTCTATGTGCCAAATATGGGAGCCCCCAAATATATAAAACAATTACTCACAAACATAAGCAACTTTATTGACAAGAATGTGGTAATTGCAGGGGAGTTTAATACCCCACTTGCAACAATGCATAGATCATCTAGACACATGGTCAATAAAGAAACAAGGGCCCTGAATGATACAATGGATCACACAGACTTGACAGATATATTTAGAACTCTGCATCCCAAAGCAACAGAATATACTTTCTTCTCGAGTGCACATGGAACATTCTCCAAGATAGATCACATACTGGGTCACAAAACAGCCCTTCATAAGTATACAAGAATTAAGATCATACCATGCCTACTTTCAGACCACAATGCTATGAAGCTTGAAATCAACCACAGGAAGAAGTCTGGAAAACCTCCAAAAGCATGGAGGTTAAAAAACACCCTACTAAAGAATGAATAGGTCAAGTAGGCAATTAGAGAAGAAATTAAAAAGTATATGGAAAAAATGAAAATTAAAATACAACAATCCAAACACTTTGGGATGCAGCGAAGGCAGTCCAGGCCTATCCCAAGATAGGCCTGCAATCCAGGCCTATCCCAAGAAACAAGAAAAATCCCAAATACAAAATCTAACAGCACACCTAAGGAAATAGAAGCAGAACAGCAAAGGCAGCCTAAACCCAGCAGAAGAAGAGAAATAATAAAGATCAGAGCAGAAATAAGCAATATAGAATCTAAAAAAACTGTAGAGCAGATCAATGAAACCAAGAGTTGTTTTTTTGAAAAAATAAACAAAATTGATAAACCTCTAGCCATGCTTCTCAAAAAGAAAAGGGAGATGACCCAAATAGATAAAATCATGAATGAAAATGGAATTATTACAACCAATCCCTCAGAGATACAAGCAATTATCAGGGAATACCATGAAAAATTATATGCCAACAAACTGGACAACTTGGAAGAAATGGACAAATTCCTAAACACCCACACGCTTCTAAAACTCAAACAAGAGGAAATAGAAAGCTTGAACAGACCCATAACCAGCAAAGAAATTGAATCAGTTATCAAAAACCTCCCAACAAATAAGAGTCCAGGTCCAGATGGTTTCCCGGGGGAATTCTACCAGACATTTAAAGCAGAGATAATACCTATCCTTCTCAAGCTATTCCAAAAAATAGAAAGGGAAGGAAAACTTCCAGACTCATTCTATGAAGCCAGTATAACTTTGATTCCTAAACCAGACAGAGACCCAGCAAAAAAAGAGAACTACAGGCCAATATCCCTGATGAATATGGATGCAAAAATTCTCAATAAGATACTAACAAAGCGAATTCAGCAGCTTATAAAAAGAATTATTCACCATGATCAAGCGGGATTCATTCCTGGGATGCAGGGCTGGTTCAACATTCGCAAATCAATCAACGTGATACATCACATTAATATAAGAAAGATAAGAACCATGAGATCCTGTCAATCAATGCAGAAAAAGCATTTGACAAAATTCAGCACCCTTTCTTAATAAAAACCCTTGAGAAAGTCGGGATAGAAGGAACATACTTAAAGATCATAAAAGCCATTTATGAAAAGCCCACAGCTACCATCATCCTCAATGGGAAAAACTCAGCGCTTTCCCCCTGAGATCAGGAGCACGACAGGGATGTCCACTCTCAGCGCTGTTGTTTAACATAGTGTTCGAAGTGCTAGCATCAGCAAGCAGACAACAAAAGGAAATCAAAGGCATCCAAATTGGCAATGATGAAGTCAAGCTTTCACTTTTTGCAGATGACATGATATTATACATGGAAAATCTGATAGACTCCACCAGAAGTCTGCTAGAACTGATACATGAATTTAGCAAAGTTGCAGAATACAAAATCAATGTACAGAAATCAGTTGCATTCTTATACACTAATAATGAAGCAACAGAAAGACACATAAAGAAATGGATCCCATTCACAATTGCACCAAGAAGTATAAAACACCTAGGGATAAATCTAACCAAAGATGTACAAGATCTGTATGCTGAAAACTATAGAAAGCTTTGAAGGAAATTGAAGAAGATATAAAGAAATGGAAAAACATTCCGTGCTCATGGGTTGGAAGAATAAATATTGTTAAAATGTCAATACTACCCAAAGCTATCTACACATTCAATGCAATCCCAATCAAAATTGCACCAGCATTCTTCTCGAAACTAGAACAAGCAATCCTAAAATTCATATGGAACCACAAAAGGCCCCGAATAGCCAAAGGAATTTTGAAGACCAAAGCGGGAGGCATCACAATCCCAGACTTTAGCCTCTACTACAAAGCTGTAATCATCAAGACAGCATGGTATTGGCACAAAAACAGACACATAGACCAATGGAATAGAATAGAAACCCCAGAACTAGACCCACAAAAGTATGGCCAACTAATCTTTGACAAAGCAGGAAGAATATCCAATGGTAAAAAGACAGTCACTTTAACAAATGGTGCTGGGAGAACTGGACAGCAACATGCAGAAGAATGAAACTAGAACACTTTCTTATACCATTCACAAAAATAAACTCAAAATGGATTAAGTCCTGAATGTGAGACAGGAAACCATCTAAACACTAGAGGAGAAAGCAGGAAAAGACCGCTCTGACCTCAGCCGCAGCAATTTCTTACTTGACACATCCCCAAAGCCAAGGGAATTAAAAGCATAAATGAATTATTGGGACCTCATGAAGATAAAAAGCTTCTACACTGCAAAGGAAACAATCAGTAAAACTAAAAGGCAACTGACGGAATGGGAAAAGATATTTGCAAATGATATATCGGACAAAGGACTAGTAACACAAATCTATAAAGAGCTCACCAAACTCTACACCCAAAAAACAAATAATCCAGTGCAGAAATGGGCAGAAAACATGAATAGACACTTCTCTAAAGAAGACATCCAGATGGCCAAGAGACACATAAAAAGATGCTCAACATCGCTCCTCATCAGGGAAATACAAATCAAAACCACACTCAGATATCACCTCATGCCAGTCAGAGTGGCCAAAATGAACAAATCAGGAGACTATAGATGCTGGCGAAGATGTGGAGAAACAGGAACTGTCTTGCACTGTTGGTGGGAATGCAAACTGGTGCAGCCACTCTGGAAAACAGTGTGGAGGTTCCTCAAAAAATTAAAAATAGACCAAATAGCCAAATTATTAAAAATAGCCAAATTATGGAAAGAGCCTAAATGTCCATCAACTGATGAATGGATAAAGAAATTGTGGTTTATGTATACAATGGAGTACTACATGGCAATGAGAAAGAATGAAATATTGCCCTTTGTAGCAACGTGGATGGAACTGGAGAGTGTGATGCTAAGTGAAATAAGCCATACAGAAAAAGACAGATACCGTATGTTTTCACTCTTATGTGGATCCTGAGAAACTTGACAGAAACCGAAGGGGAGGGGAAGGAAAAAAAAAAAGAAAAGAGAGGTTAGAGTGGGAGAGAGCCAAAGCATAAGAGACTCTTAAAAACTGAGAACAAACTGAGGGTTGATGGGGGATGGGAGGGAAGGGAGAGTGGGTGATGGGTATTGAGGAGGGCATCTTTTGGGATGAGCAAATAAGACACAAATAAAATAGGTCTTTGATGACAGTAGGAATGAATCATTAGATCAATCTTTCTGAACTTCATCCTAACTCTAGAACAATTTTTGCATACCTTTTTTTTTTGTTTTAAATTTTTTTAACGCTTATTTTTGGGAAAGAGAGCACATTTGCATGCGCACTCAAGCGGGGGAGGGGCTGAGAATGAGGAAAACAGAAACCAAAGCAGGAGGCTCCAGACTCTGAGCTGTCAGCACAGAGCCCGACATGGTGCCTGAACCCATGAACTGTAAGATCATGACCTGAGCTGAAGTTTGGCGCTTAAACGACAGAGCCACCCAGAAGCCCAATTTTTGCATAGTCTTAAAGCCAGTGTAAATCTTGTATTCTTATGCTTGCCAATGAAAGACTGCTAACAAATACAAAATAGGTGATTAATCTAGACTTGGGTAACCTAACAATGTACTCTATTCCAGGTTGGGAGGTTAGAAATAGATCTATAATGGTAAGTTTATTGTTAAAATTGTTTCTGATGGTAATGATTAACTCAGTGTATTTGTATTCTAAGGGTATAGTTTAGGCAATTGGGAGGGAAAATGCCTTTGGATTATATTTTATCTTTCAGCACCATAATGGCAAAAATTGGTGGAAATGTGAGAAATATGATTCCTCAATTACAATAGTGGGAAAGATCATTTATATATCCATTCTTGAACCCAATCGGGCAGTGTTCAATCAAACTGAATTTCCACATGTCAGGTGATCCAATAATAAACTCCTGAGTTGATATTTTAGAGAAATACTCATGGGAATTCTCATTAAGGACCATGCAATATGTGTGAAGATGTTCATTATAGCAATAATTGAATCATACTGTGTCAGATTATTGGAGAAAATCTAGGTTTTGAATGGATAAATATAATGAGGTAGATCTATACCATCAAAAAGAGTTAAAAACAATAAACTAGGTGTACGCAGTGAGCTGCACAGGACCTAAAAATAGTGGTTAGTGGAAACATTTAGAGACAACTGTGTAAATCTATATAAATTTGTGTAAATTAATAATAAATACATTTTCAAAGAATATATGCTTTAAAAAGCTACATACAATCTCAAAAGTCCATATCCAGCAGCCTAGAACTATTTCCTATGGGCAATGGGGTGGGATGAGAGTGGGGTATGGGGAGAAAAGAAAAGGAAATGCATCAATAGGATAATAAAATGGGATTTTGCATGAAGTAACACTATTTTGCCAGGAAGTAAGAAAAATTATTAACTCAAACTTTGTCCTGGTTCCAAATATAGTAATAATAGTATTAAAGTAACATACCTTGAAAATCAGGGATTTAAATTTAGGCTTATTTGATATCAAAATTGCTTATTTTACTGACCCACATTTTCCCTCGTACAAACCTCATTTAATTCATACAAAAAATAACATTAAATAATATCATGATAACTGTATCGAGAGAAAGCATCTTCCCAAAACATCACTGAATAATAATTTAATATCCCCTAAGGGCGAGGATTCAAAGCTGGCAATCATAGGGGTGATCTATCACAGTCAGAATGTTGGGAATTATTAAGTTGTAGGGTTAGCAATGAAAACATACTTTGCAGAGATTTATTATGGGATTTCAATTTGATTTCCCCCAGGCTATGAGTGGTAACAAAACTCTGTTTCCACATATCCAAGGGTTTTATGGTCAGCAATATATCATGAGTTCTCCCACTTTTATTTTATATCCTTCAATTCATCTAGACAATTTATCTAGGGTCACAAATGTGAATGTGAATATCTGTGTCCTCTGGGACTTCTATTTTATAAGCAAATAGATACTATAGATTACTATAATGTGGTTAAACACAAAGAAAATAATTGTTATAAGTAATCTAAAACTTCCTGATTAAAATTTGAGTCCTTTTTTACAAATAGAATTTGTGTTGAAGTCAATTATTATCTCAAAGTTTAAAATAGGCAACATTAAAATGTCTTCAATATTTATGGATTTTAATATTTGTCATAGAAGTTATCCATTCCTGCATAAAAAGCTACACAAGAATTAATAAATTAAAACAATATTATGTTTTGGCCATATCTCAAATTGTATCAGGGCCTCATGGTGTTTCTTTTGTCAATGCATATATACCAAGCTGAGGAAGTTCTGAGTATGTGGCAACTGAAGGATCCAGTTTCAAAGTGCCTCACTGAAACCTAGCAACGTGGTGCTGGACTCAGCTGCAAACAGGAGAAGCGGCAGTTTAGAAGTCTTGCTTCCTCCTCACGTAGTCTTTTCCAGGGGCTACTTGAACTTACTCATGGCTGGCTTCCAAGAGTGAGCATCCAAAACAACAAGGAAAAAAATCACAGCTTTTTTCCTGACCTAGTGTTAGGATTCATAAAATATCACTTTCACCGGTATTCTATTGTTTACAGTTGCTGCAAAATCCTATCAGTCTGAAGGAGAGGAGAATATCTACCACATATAGTTGGGTGAGTTTTAAGGTTTTGCAAGATTGTACAAAATGAATGGGAAGATTGTTTCAAAAATATGTTTTTCAAATGTATTACAAAAATTAAACTTGCCCTTTGGTATTATAATGATTAAGATCTGTGAATTAGAAGTGTTAAAAGTGGCCACATTTTCCTTACTATCTACTTCAAAAGAAAAGTTTGTAAAATATATATATATATATATATATGTATATATATATATATATATATGATATCATTATGATATCTTCCACTAGTAATATCATTGTTACTCAACAGATTTAGAAATTTCTTGTAAGCTTTCTGTATTAAAATTTTTATCACTGAAATGAGGAGGTTTTGTCCCTTTAAGATGCTGTACTCATTTTTCTTATATTTTATTTATAATCTTTGATTATATATCTGTGACTGAGACCATAAATTTTCCTTGTTTTTTAATGTTTTTTTCATACTTTGGAATTTAGTTTATGATGGATGTTAATTAAAGATAGTTAATAATTATAGATAGTTATGTGTTTAGGTTCATTTAATAACAATAAGACTCTTCAATTTTTCTCTTTCTCCTTGTGTCAGTTCTGGGTAAGATACACAAACTATAATTTGTTTAATGATTGTACTGTTAGTATAGAGAATTCCATACCGCCCAGTTAACAAAATAATGGCATCTTTTACAGCCATGGTACAATTATACAATTAAGAATTTAACACTGGTACAGTATCATTAACTAAATTACAGATTTTATTTCAATTTCTCCAGCTTTTCCACTAATGCCTTTTTCAGTTTCAGGGTCTAATCCAAGACACTACAGTGCAATTATTTGTTATGTCTCTTTATTTTCCTTCTAAGTAGACAAGTGACAGTCTACCTCCAGTTCTTTTTTTGTTTGTTTTTACATTTTATTTATTTTTGAGAGAGAGAGAGAGAGAGGGAGAGCTCACAAGCAGGGAGGGGCAGAGACAGAAGGAGACACACAATCCAAAGCAGGCTCCAGGATCCGAGCTGTCAGCACAGAGCCTGACGCGGAGTCTGAACTCACAAACTGTGAGATCATGACCTGAGCCGAAGCCGGAGGTTCAACCGACTGAGCCACTCAGGTGCCCCTACTTTCACTTCATTTTTATTTTAGCTGCAGTATTTCATGGTCCCAAATTAAAATGCAGATGCTTTACTGGGCTACCCTTCCCTTTTCCTACCCCCTCAAGCCCTACACTTGAATTTTTATACTTCCATTCCTGCAAAGCTGTCAAAAGTATTATTCATCCTCTTATCTGTTAAGCTTTCTGTCCTGGCTCACCTTATATGTCCAATTTTAGTCCTTGGCTGGGTGATGTTTTACAACACTGATACTTCTTTCATGTGTTCTAGGTGTTCTGAACGAGAGAGCTTCTGCAAACCATCATGTCTGCCATTAATCAAAGTTGAAGTCTCTAGCATTTTTATAACTAATCAAAACTGAATTGTTGGGAGTTACTCTACAGTCAGCGTCCCTTTCATTCTAAAGCAGTAAGGCCTATTAAACAACATATATGTGCATTCTTTCATTCTTTATTTATTGAGATTCTATCTACGTGTATGATTAATTCATAGCATACTAAAAGCAAAAGACTCACTTTGAGTTTATTTTCATCTATGCACATCCCCTACATGCATAGTATATTTTCTGTGTCAAAATAAAAGTTTCCTCTTCTGATACACTGAAAGTAAAAACAAATATCCATCATTCAGCAGATAAAATTTTAGTATCTACTGTTCTACCATGCATTTGACATAGCTCAATTGTGGGATTGGGAATTTCAGGAAAAAAAAATCCATAAATAATTAGTAATAATAATATAGTTACACGTAAAAGTAGAATTATGGAATATGGTCAAAATGTGGGACTATAAAAAGAATAGAAGTTGGCAATTTTCCTAGTTTCTATCTAGAAGCCAAGTATGCCATTGCCCCATCTGGAGTATTTAGCAAAATGTGTTTTAGTAGTTTGATAAAGATGGCATGGGAAGAAGGGAAAATAGAACAAGATCATAAAGCAAAAGTAGCAAATGTCAAACTGACAAGGCTTTTATGTAGCAAAAAGTCCAGAGAGGAAAAATGTCTTGTCTTACTAAATCATCTTCTTTCACTACACCATATATCTTTCTAGAGCATGCATTGCCAAGTTAGACTAGCAAAAGAATTCAACTCTAACTGTATCATGTAACTGAAATCACTCAGTGCAAATAAATATTACTTGGATCAGAAAGAGTGATAGGCATGATACTAAATGATGTATTATAATTGGCTATTCTCCCTTGTTACTATGGGCTTTCTCTGAAGTAGCTTAATTAAGTTGGGCTTAGACCTGACTCATTTTCAACTTAGAAATCAATTATTTCTATTTATTAGGTTCTAAACATTGTATTTTAAGGTGCCCTGTCAGATTAGACACACATGTTTGATTTCCAAAAATAAGATGCCATAAAATATAATAACGGAGCATTTGAAATAAAGCATAGGTAAACAATTTTAAAGATTAAAAAATAGGTATTGTTGGAAAATGTAGGGCATTCAACATAGCTCATCACTTGTGATGTATAAAGTCAAATTAAACACTCAGCATATAGGTAAAATTCAACAACATTAAAATTTGTCATGTCTCTTCAGGACTCACAATTTTTTTAAGTCTATCTATCTATCTATCTATCTATCTATCTATCTATCTATCTATCTTTTAGAGAGAGAGAAGAGAGGAAGGGGGAAAGAGAGAATCTTAAGCAGGCTCCATGCTCAGTGCAGAGCCCAATAGGGGTTTGATCCTATGACCCTGGGATCATGACCTGAGCTGAAATCAAGAATCAGATGGTTAACCAATTGATCCATCCAGATGCTTCTTTAGGATTCAAATTTTTAAAAACTAGTCTTGTAATGAACTATTATCCATGTTTAGGAGAGATGGTACTTATACCTGTTTATACCCGTACTGAGCTATTTAGTTACATTGTTTCATCACTAATGTTTTCAGGGATATTAACTCCAAAATATTAGGATAAGACATAACTTATGGAAATGAGCCAGTATCACAGTAAACAAAATAATTGGGAAAGACATGGCATGTTTATTTGTGCCACAATGTGTCCAAAATACTTTAATATTATTTCTTTTATCAATCCATCACAGATCAGTGAGTGAAATCCTAGAAATGCCTTTAGTTTTAGAAATAATAATAATAATAATAATAATAATAATAAAGTTTCTCTAATCTAAAAAGTTAATATTAAGTGATATAAAATATACCTAGTTTTCTAGGATAGCAAAGTCTTTTTGTTTTGAATAAACACATTTTACTAATCTTTTCTAAGTAAACATTACAAAAAAAAAAAAAAGCTCACTGAGAGAAAAATAATTTGCACTTGATTCCAGCAGAGAGACATAATCTATGCTCCGGTGCCATCTACAAAATGCCTTAGCAGTATTCATTATGGGTCAAACAAGATGCCTGACTCTCAAGCACTTCTGGCACTGAAATGATTTTTGAAAACAAAAAAAGTGGTATGTTTGAGAACCCCGAGCTCATTCAAATCACAATCCTAAGTCACCAAATAAATGTTTCCTTGCATTCTCAATCCTTATGAGTTTTCTGGTTTTTTTGTTTGTTTGTTTTTTTGCCTTCATCCTCCTATTCTTCAGGAGAATGGCAAGATGTCTTTCCAAACATAGTCTTTATCCCCATCCCAATCCCTTTCACTGAGGCCTGCATATATATCCCCCACCATAACCTCCATCTCTTACATATACACACACATACAGACAATACTCAATTCTCTTCCAGACTGCTTCCTCAATAGTTCCTTACATACTGAGCAGGTGATGTTAACTTCTTCACAGAAAAACAAACAAAAAAACAGAAGCTATGACACTTGCAATGATATTTCCTCTCACCTAATTTACTTTTTTCTTTCAGATGAACTTTATTTTTTTAAGCTTATTCCTAAGTATTTTATTGTTTTTTTTCTAAGTATAATTTATTGGGTTTTTTTAAATTTTTATTCATTTTTGACAGAGAGAGAGACAGAGACAGAGCTTTAGCAGGGGGAGGCGCAGAGACAGAGGGAAACACAGAATCTGAAGCAGGCTCCAGGCTCCGAGCTGTCAGCACAGAGCCCAACGCAGGGCTCGAACTCACGGAGGATGAGATCATGACCTGAGCCGAAGTTGGACACTCAACTGACTGAGCCAGCCAGGCGCCCCAGTATAATTTATTGTTAAGTTAGCAACCATACAGTGTTTACAGTGTACTCTTAGTTTCAGGAGTAGATTCCCATGATTCATCTCTTACATACAACACCCAGTGCTCATCCCAACTAGTGCCCTCGTCAATGCCCAATCACCCATTTTCCCCTCCATCCCACCCCACCCCCATCAACCCTTAGTTTGTTCTCTGTATTTAAGAGTCTCTTATGGTTTGCCTCCCTCTCTGTTTGAAACAATTTTTTCCCCTTCCCTTCCCTTCCCTATGGTCTTCTGTTAAGTTTCTCGAATTCCACATATGAGTCCTGTCACTTAATTTAAAGTAGTAGCATGTTTGTGTGTGGTAACAGAATAACATCTAAGAGATACCCACCTCCTGATCATCACAAGCTGTGAATACATTATCTTACAAGGCAAAATATACTTGGTAGATGAGATTAAATTATGGAATTTGAGAAGGAAAGATTATCCAGGTAGACTCAATCTTTCCATTCTGAGGTTCGAGGCTGATGTGACTAATGTAGAACAGCTAGATAGAAAGAAATAATGTTCCTGGTTTTGAAGAAGGAGGAAGAGAATCACGAGCCAAGGATTGTGAGCAATCTCCAGAGGCCGCAGAGAGCAAGAAAATGGATTCTCCCCTGGAGCCTCTATTGAAATAATGCAGTTCTGTGGACACACTAATTTTAGCCCAGTGAGACTGATGTCACATTTCTGAGCTAAAAAGCTATAAAATAATAATTGTGCTGTTTTAATCCACTACATTTCTGATAATTTGTTAAGGAAGTGTTATAAAGCTAGTAGAGTGGATATACACATACCTCTCCGCTTACTTGTACCTATACCGAAATCAATATATATGTAGCAGATGAATATTTTTAAGAAGTATAGTAAGACATTTGAAATTATATGCACTCACTTACTGTTAGTGGCTATTTGTGATAGGTAAGGTCTCTGAGGTTGGTAATAGGGATACAGGGAAACAGTTTTGTTAGCAATGTTCCAACTTTCAATTCTTCTAAATTCTAATGTGTCCTTTTTGAAAAATGTTTCTTGGATAATGAATGCAACAGATTATTTTTTTTTAAAAGAACCAGAAAGCTGTAGCGGGCAGAAGGAAATCAACGTAAGTGAGAATATTCATTTGTAAAACTGTTACATACATCATCCTTTCCACCTATTTCCACTCTTCTGGGTGTTCAACAGTGATTTTGGCCCCCAAGGTGAATATGGGTCCAAACTTACTAAATTAGCTATTTGGGTAGATGATACCAGCACTCACATCTTAGTAATACCTAAATTATAGGTTACTATTATTAAAGTAGGCAGTTAGTTAGGTTCTAACAGAAGGCCTGGAGGCCAGCAAAGAGGAACTCATGGTTAACTATGAGGAAGTTAGAAACCTGTCCTGGCAGCAGTCCAAAACAAAGCAACAAGAAACCAAATCAAACTAGACAGGCCCAAGACGGCTGATAAAGTAGGCCAAAGTTCACATTATTCCTTCATTGTACCACATTAACATACTAAATCCCCTCCCCCTCCTGGTACCATGACAGGAAATCCTTGACCAAATAAGGAAGAAAAAGCATGTAACCCTGCTTCCAAGAAATACATGCCTCAAGTAATGAATATCCCACCCTTTGTTAACAAGTGTCAATAAAAGATAGAAACCCAAACCCCAGTGGGAACAGCTCTCCCTTGAGCTTATCTGCTCTCATATCTTGAAAGCATACTTTCTCTTTTCAATAAAACTTCTGCTATGCTTTACTCTGGCTTGTCTTGGAATTATTTCTCTCAGTGCAGTCAAGAATCTGGCACCAGCTGATGGTTGAAATCTCAAGACCTGAGAACTCCCCTAGTCTCTGGTAACATTATGACAGTTAAATCAGTTAATAGGATGCCTGAGAGATAGTATCTACTGCTGAAGTATTAATTATTAATATTATTATTAGGTAGTACATACAATCTTGCATGGGAGGTCCTTATTTCTATGTCTTCTGATATCTCATTTAGATTAAAACTCAAATTCATTGGGGCGCCTGGGTGGCGCAGTCGGTTGGGCGTCCGACTTCAGCCAGGTCACGATCTCGCGGTCCGTGAGTTTGAGCCCCGCGTCAGGCTTTGGGCTGATGGCTCAGAGCCTGGAGCCTGTTTCCGATTCTGTGTCTCCCTCTCTCTCTGCCCCTCCCCCGTTCATGCTCTGTCTCTCTCTGTCCCAAAAATAAATAAACGTTGAAAAAAAAATTAAAAAAAAAAACAAACTCAAATTCATTTGTGTTTTTGATCATATGAAACTTTTCTTAGTTTTAGCAACTCTGTCCCACCCACTGCTTTTATCACTAATTCTAAATTAAATATTCTCCACTAACTGCAGTGCCTATCCATAATTACATAAAGCTGAATTCTATTTCTTTTTCATTCTGCTGCCATTTGGCTTTCTTTCTGAAAGACATTAAGATCCACCAGGAATTGAACCCATTTATTGAATTTAACTGTCATCCTTTTAGGAGGCTGTAGGAGGCTCTCTGGAGTCTTGCCTCTTAGTCCTTGAACAATTGGCATCTGCATATTCTGACTAAGCAGGTCTTTTCAGTGCTGAGCAGAGAATAATTTGCTTCCCTCCTTCTCCCTGTCCTAACTCTAAAAAGTACAATAAGCCCACAGGTAAGTATTTTCCACCCTCCATTTAATTTGAAATTCCAAACATAGAGTCTTTATACCTGTGTTTTATTTGAATATTAGAAGACTTTTCTTGCAAGCTAGAAATCAAAACAAAGATTTTCATAAAAATGGGTGTGCTTAAAGCACTCTGGCCTAAAAGGAGTCCCTGCTGGAAAATTAATTATCTTTGTAACATATGAATTCAAATGACTATAAGCATACCTATCCCAGTGTTCCCTGATTTAAATTTAATAGTCTTATTTAAAATGACACAATATCTCTGACAAATCTAAGAAGCAACAGTTTTCTTTTTTTTTTTTTTTCAACGTTTATTTATTTTTGGGACAGAGAGAGACAGAGCATGAACGGGGGAGAGGCAGAGAGAGAGGGAGACACAGAATCGGAAACAGGCTCCAGGCTCTGAGCCATCAGCCCGGAGCCTGACGCGGGGCTTGAACTCACGGACCGCGAGATCGCGACCTGGCTGAAGTCGGACGCTTAACCAACTGTGCCACCCAGGCGCCCCGAAGCAACAGTTTTCTATCCATATCATTCTTCTTTTATACAGATGTTATAAACATACTTTATCCAAGAAGAAATAATTTAAGACTAAGATATATACATATGTTATTTCTTCTTGGATATATGTATATATACCTATGCATATAAAAGATATTTTTCTAGCTGTTCTCCTATATCGTGTGTGTGTGTGTGTGTGTATGTATATATCTTATTCTTAAACTATCTCTTCTTGGGTGATATATATCTTATTAATACATGCACACATATCACTCAAATTATATCTTAGATATATATGAAATTTACAAGTGGTATATTAATATAGTCAAGTTGCACTAGAAGTAATAATGAGGCAACTTTGTCTAACTAGAGAAAATAAGAAAAGAGCAAATAATTCTCATTACAAGGAAGAAAAAAAGGGGATGAAAGGTGGTAGGTAAGCTTCAATAAAAGTGATTATTAATAAAGTGGACATTGAACTGTTATTACTATTATGGCCATGGCTACAACTATGAGTAACAACAATAATACTTGCTGGCATTTAATGAGCATGTATTATGCACTAGGAACTTTTCTAAACACGTAGAGTTATTTAACTCACATATTCCAAATTTCCAAGCAAAGAGAGCTATAAATACATTCCAGAAGCATGAACATCATGGATAAAGAGCTAAAAGTTCAAGGTACTCAAAGGACAAGTCAAAAACATGGAGCATGGCTAAAAAATGGTAAGAAAAAAGTTAGATTGAAATAATGTTGTATACAACTTGAATGTCATAGTCATTTGAATAGGATGACTTTGTAGTAAAGATTCATCAAAAAATAATGTAAATAAACAAGAGTTTGCAAAGCTCATCTATATTTTAGAAGCATAACAGTTTCAGCAAGGTGAAGGTTAAATTTAGTAGTATGGGCAAGATACTGGGGAAATCACAATAAAATAATAATGAAGAGTAAGGTAGAATTAGAGAGTTATTCAATGGCACTGATTTTGATCTTGAAAATACTAAGATTGAAATGCCAATGGTACACCTTGGGGAGAAGGCCAAAAATAGATTTATAATCAGAAAGACATAAGCAATGCTTGAAGCCAATAAGTATATAAAGTAAAAAATGAGACAAAAAAAAAAATAGAAGAAGATAAATGCCAGAGACAGAGTCATTCTAGCAAAAGAAACTGGAACAAGTAACAAGAGAAGTAGATGGGAAGAATATTATCACAGAAAACAAAGCCAGGAGAGATTTTCCAATAAAAGAATCCACAGTGTCAAAGGGGCAGATGTTAGCTGGTGTAATTACTGTTGGATTTTGAAAATATCAAGACACTGATGAGCCTACAAAGAGCAAATCAAATGGAGCACTGGGAATGAAAATTAGATCATAAAGGATTAAGGAACTGAATGATTAATTTTTAAAAACTCCTTCAATACATTTGAAAAGAAAACATCCAAATAAACAGAGGGAAACAGATGGAGGCAATTGTTTTTATGAGGATGGGGGTGTTAAATTGGAGAAATTTTAATGAAGGCAGTCAAAGTACTTTCTAATGAGTTGCAAATTACTTAGGACCCAAAAGTACTTGATACTCATAAACACTTCTCTGAATTATATTAAATTATCAATAAAATCTTAGGAGATAACATATTTTTAATTTGTGGATTGCCTGTATAAAACTTTTCATATTTTATATTCTTCTCAGGGAAACCTATAATATCTTCAAAGCTACAAAGACATGGAGACAAAAAAATATGACTAAATAAGATTTTTTAAACGTTGTTAAATGAAAACAAAATTTTTTTAACATGTAAATATGGTAGGCTCCAAACAGCAAATGCCCATGAAATGTATTCATTGTGTTTGGACATTGAATGAAACGATAATAAATGTAAAAAAAATCACTGAATTATTTGCTGTCCTTGGCAATGTAATGCTAAAAGTATACCCCAATGAGTGAAATTGAGGAATACAGCATTTCAAAAATGTGAGCAATCTAGATTCTTACGAATATTTCAGAAAAAATTAGGTCATTACAAATCTGAATATTAAAATACTTTCCTATCATGACTAAGGCTTATGTTCCAATTTTTTTTCCTATTCTCTTTTGTTTTATTAAAAAGATACTTTCTAGGTAGCTTTAAGAGAGAAAATAGCATTTAAAAGGGCAGTGATTTAAACTCATCAAAATAAAATATCACATTTCCCAACTATTTATATTATACTTAAAATTCACAAATGAAAATATTGAGGCTTAGCAAGGATAAGAACTGTACTAATTTACAGATGGTTCTTTTTGTAGAAATAGCTTTTAATTTAATGACCCTCTAGGCAATGTGCTCCAAAAATTTATAGAACATAAAAAAGTATCTTTTTCTTTCATGATATTTCAATTAGAGATCTTTTAAAGTACCAATTGAAGGGGTCACTTTTTTCATCCAGTCAAGACTTCCCCACTCATATAGCATCCTACAGAGCCCAACACCCAAAATGAACGCACAAATTCCTTGTTCTCAAGGGAGAGAGCAGACCTTAATTTAACTTCACCACATTAGCCCACATGACTAAAATTTTCCTTTGGGTTTTATTGATGCAGCTTGTCTTTTCTCTATCAAGCTAATTTAGCAATTGCAATTTAATTTAATATACTATGGATAAACTAAAGATGACAAAGATAAGAAAATAAAAAGTGAACAAGCAACTAAGTGTTCCCTGCTATATTTTTCTATCTGCATCAGCTTCCCTAGTGGAGGGAACAAATCTGTGGCAAAAGTACCAGGAAAGAAGGCACTGACAATCAGATAAAAATTTGTTAACACATCAATTGTGCCCCTCATCATGTGTAAGCATAGCTTTTTGTGATCCCTGCAAAACCTATATAAAATTAGGAGTACTCATATGGAAAAGATGTGTGGGATACAGTAGGGAAGGAACATCAGACAAAATGACCACTTACGATTTCTAATTTCATCCCATTTAAAATGAATCTACATAACGTTTTCTGAAAACTGTATTCTTCCATGTATCTTCCACTCTCAGGCTCATTTCCTTAACAATAGTTTTGTGACTTACATGGTGACAGGACAGCAAAAGTTTCCCGGGAAAATGTGCACGTACTCTAGTGATTTCCAGGTAGCTACAGCCAAAGTGCTTATAGTCCTCCATTCATAATCCCTCAGTAATTTTCTTGACTCAAGATAGGTATTTTAGGCTCTGAGTTTTGGAGGGAAGTGATGAAGTTGTGCCCTAGCAGACAGTCTTTCAAATTTTCTATCATACAGGCTGAGAGTGCTCACATTCACACGCACACGCACACACATTCATACACACAGTCCACACACATATACGAATGCAAAAACTCACATATACATAAACACACACACACACACACACACACACACACACACACACACACACACACATCTCCAGAGACTTTGATCTCTCTCAGAACAAAAACTGAAATTTCCACAATGGTCTGTAAGTTTCTAGGCAATCTGCCCCATCCTTCACTTCTAACTTTATCTACATCCTTCACTTTCTCTTACCTCTCTTCTTTTCCTAGAGCTTTTAGTCAGTTCTAGCTATTCTGGAATTCTTGTATATTTGCCATTCTTAAGACTCTGGACAGTCTTCCTCATTAGGGCTTTTGGATTGTCCATTTCTTCAACTGAGGCCACTCAAAAGATACACAAATAGCTAACATGCCTGCTTCAGGCATGGTCAAATGTCATCTTTGTGAAGATTTTTTTTTAAACCACTTGTCATGTTTAACATACAATATAATACCCTTATTTATGGGTTTTTTTTATTGTTTATTTTCCTCCATCATGAAAGCTCCAAAAAGGTAGGGATTTACATTTCGTTTGCTTTGTTCTCTGACAGAGTCCAGGTGAAAAGAATGCACAGATTAGTGAATGCATACAAAAGAATAGAGGAAAAGAAGAAAAGGGAATAGGAAGAAAGAGGAAAAGAATAAAGAAGAGGGAATAACTGAAAGGGACAGGTAAAGGTGAGAGGATAGAGCTAGAAATAAAGGTAGGAGCAGATTAAAACAGTTTGCTCTCTTCATTGAGATCTTCAGTTCCCTTATCACAACTGCCAACATGAAGTGCCCATCCGATGGATGGCTCTATGCCAGGTACTAGCGATCAAAGTCTCTCTCTCACCCCTTCTTCTAGAGACTCTAATGCAGGATGTCAGAATGCAGACATCATAAAATTTAGGCTTTGTGTTAGTTCAGGCAGTGGTTGCTTCTATTGTCACCTTTGTTCTTCTGTCAAAAAAGAAAAATTCATGCTGACATGTCTATTTTAGAATTCCTTTTAATCTCAGAAAGATCTTGTTCTTCCATAAATTTTCCTTAATATAGGCTGCTTAGAACAGGGATGTATCCCTTCAAGGATTAAGTTGATGCTTCTAATGTTCTAGTTCTCTAGGTACCAGCAACACCTTCTTGTTACCATAGAGATAGGCACAGAGCTAATGGCTAAAAGGAAACAAATTAGATTTTGTCTCTGTAGCTCACCTATTTGGGGTAATGCTCACAGGAAGCTATTAGCATATCATCACTTTTAAAGTACAAACTTCTGAAAAGAATTCAATCATTTGTATGACAAGCATCTTATTAAATACAGATTCACCTTATTATTTATCTAAATAATCAGTCTTCCAAAGTACTTACATATAATACAGTTTTTATAAAAAAAGTAATTTTGTGTATAAACTACTTATCATGACTGGTATGATAGAATGTCACTTGATTTTTTTAAAGAGCATAAAATACTAACACAATTAATAAAACTCATCTTTATTTTGAATGTGAACATAGCATAAAAACAGGGAAATACTTGTTGATTTTTACTAATTTATTGCTTGCTATTCATGGCATATTTAATTTTAATGTGAACCTAATTATTTGAGATCATTAGAATTTAAATTTTAATAAGAAATGAATCAAGATGTCTTAACAACAGAAACAACAAATGTTATGCTAAGAAGGCAGCAAAACTTTTTTTTCAAATAAATTTAAATTTTAAATAAATTTAATCATTTATTTTATATGTTTTGTAAGCAAAATGAAAAATAACTGCCTTGATTTTTAACCTTTGATAAGACAGATCTCATTCTATAATTTCATTGATCATTTGAATATGAAATATTATCTAAAACTTCAGTGCTCAGCTTCTTTATGATACTGACATCAAAGACTCAAAGTTAAACATAAAATCATAGTCTGATCAAATACTCAAGGTTAAAAATAAATCACAGTCTAAGGAAAATTTCTAGCATCTTATTCCTAATTGGAGCCTCCCAGAAATATGGATCTTTTTAATATAAATCTGTGACTACAGGCCAATGATAGCTTTCTAACTCATTATTTTTATGATTATGTCACATTTCTGGGTGTGTATGAAATGAGAAAAGGCAAGAATAACTAATGTACTTTGAAGAAAAGAAAGTTTATAACAAAGGTGGTGGATGGGTAGAAACACAAACAAATATGCATGTCAACTATAAAAATATCTAGTTGCCCTTGCTCTCCCCCCGCCAAAAAAAAAAAAAAAAAAGGAAAGAAAGAAAAGAAAAGAAAAGAAAAGAAAAGAAAAGAAAAGAAAAGAAAAGAAAAGAAAAGAAAAAAGAAAAAGGCCAGGCCAGGCCAGGCAAGGTAAGGCAAGACAAGGCAAGATAGATCCAGCAAAGGATTTTTCTTTTCAAGCATTTATCTTTTCCTCAAACTGTGATATGAGGTCAGGGTCAGATATATCTAGATAATATTTTAATGTTTTAAATAAAGGGAAGATAAGAGGGAGAAATAGAAGAGAACATATTTTTTAACTTCTTTTCTTTAAAATATTATTATACATACATCAAGGAAAGAAAGATTTCCTGGAAAGTTTTGCTGCCTTCTTAGCATAACATTTTCTGTTGTTAAGACATCTTGATTCATGTCTTATTAAATGCTATGCATCTTACAATTGAAATGTATGTTAGTATAGTTTTTCAGGAATTCCTGAGGAGCAGGATACATTATGAATATAGTGAATTAAAGTATTTTTCATGCAAGAAGCTCTCATAATGGTATTACTACAGATGACAATTCTTACTTTTTATTGAATCAAAGAATATTCTCAGATCAAGTTCCTGGGTAATCCAGTCCAATAAAAAGCATAATGTTTTCTCAAGATAAATGAGTATACATCAATGGAGTACCATGATAGTGGCATTATTTTTATTATCTTTATAATTAATACCTTCTGAAATATATAGCAATTTGATTACATTTATAGTATTTGCTCTAATCCAATAAACAGAATAGAAGAGATATTTTCCAATGGTGTGTTATTCTCTTAGCTTGATGATTTACCACCTATATAAGCAGAATGAGCAAGCAAAAAATCCTCAAGAGGGCTAAAATTTAATTAGACAAGTTTCAAAAGGCAATAGGGTGATTCTAGCCTGTCTATCCATACACATACTTTGATGATATAAAAATGAAGTCCTTTTCATCTCCTTTAGAAAGATATATGGATCTAGGTTTTGTTTGTTTGTTTGTTTAGTCAATCAGTTCTCTTGATGTTTTTGATAAATTGGCTAGTTATACTTTCCAATCTCAAGAGGGAAAATAGGCAAAACTTGTATTTCATATGATTTTAAATCTGGTGATTTCTATTGGAAAACATGCAATAGCCTGTGGATAACCTGTAGGCTATTTTCAATATGTTTTTAGTGGATTTGGGGGCTGATGAGAAATGATAAAGTAAGCTGTTGCAACACCACTGGCAAACTGTGTGTTTAAATTCATCATTTTAGGGGCGCCTGGGTGGCGCAGTCGGATAAGCGTCCGACTTCAGCCAGGTCACGATCTCGCGGTCCACGAGTTCGAGCCCCGCGTCGGGCTCTGGGCTGCTGGCTCAGAGCCTGGAGCCTGTTTCCGATTCTGTGTCTCCCTCTCTCTCTGCCCCTCCCCTGTTCATGCTCTGTCTCTCTGTCCCAAAAATAAATAAACGTTGAAAAAAAAATTTTTTTTTAAATTCATCATTTTAAGGTTATCCATGGTTTTAGGATTTTTCCCCAGGTAATTGTGACTTAGTGTAGCCAGTGTACAGGATGAAGAGCACCTGGCTCTGGAGCGTCCCAAACAGACCAGGTTCGGCCACTAACCACTGACAAAATCCAAAAGAGATGGGTGGTGGTAAAAAAAAAAAAAAAAAAAAAAAAAAAGGATTTTATTTCAGTGAGTTCAACACCTGGAAGACAATGGATTAGTGTCTCAAACATTGTCTCCAAAATGTTGAAAATACTTCCAGGTTTACATAAGAAAAATGTGGGGCAAAGGTGGGTAGGTAGGTCCAGGTAGGCAGTGAAGGTTAAATGGATCATTTTCTTGGGCAGGATTTTGCTGGCTCAAGGCAGTCCTTATTGTTTGAAGGGATTGTTTTGGTTTCTATAATAGGATGCTTTCCCTCAGTCTTCTGCCTTAGCCAAGAGATAAGCTAGAAAGAAGAATCCAACTAGAAAGTTTGAAGTCAAAATGGAGATAGCTGATGTCCTCTTTTGTTAGCTTTAATATAAATAATCACACAAAAATTGTACATTAATCCTTTGATTAAAATGGATGTAGCCAATGAAAGATTGGGTTAGCTCTTACTCTCATCCACCCCCAAGACTTTATGGAAAAAACTTGTTTTAGCTAAGGTCAGGTTAGAATGTATTTTCATATCAGA
Organism: Felis catus; assembly: GCF_018350175.1. NCBI lineage: Eukaryota > Metazoa > Chordata > Mammalia > Carnivora > Felidae > Felis > Felis catus. Next base: position 31,246,282 of record NC_058385.1, on the reverse strand, counting down.
GATCATAACCCTCAGCTCAATTTAGAATTCCTGTAGAATCCCTGTAGAATGCTCTGTAGAACCATCTCTGCAATTCATTTAGCTTATTTGGTAATTCTTACAGGCACAATGTATTTTGTACAAAATACTAGGATAACTATTTCATAATGTTCCAATATTAAATCTTTATAGAAACCACAAATATAAAATATCATCCTTATTTTATACTATAGGCAACTGAGTATCTGGTATGTGAAGTTACTTCAATAAAGACACAGAATTTCTTTTTTTTTTTAATTTTTTTTACATTTATTTATTTTTGAGACACAGAGCATAAGTGGGGGAGGGACAGAGAGAGAAGGAGACACAGAATCCAAAGCAGGCTCCAAGCTCTGAGCTGTCAGCACAGAGCCCAATGCGGGGCTTGAACTCACAAACCGTGAGATCATGACCTGAACCGAACGAAGTCAGACGCTTAACCGACTGAGCCACCCAGGCACCCCAAGACACAGAATTTCTAAGTGATATATTTGACCTTCCACTCTGAATCTTTAGACCAATGTTCTCCGATGGTGATCCCTAGACCAGAATCATCTGCATCATCTAGAAACTTGACAGAATCCTTAGCAACATGTGAAAACAATGAATGCAAATCTGTGAGCATCACTTCAGAACTAACCTATCAGAATCAAAAACATGGAGGGTAAGATGAAGTAATCTGTATTTTAAAAAACTTTCTAGTTGGGGAAAATGCACACTAAAATTTTAGAACTGTTTTAGATTATAAAACCTATACTTTTTAAGTGATTCTAAATTACTCCCTCCAGGCAAGGTTTTAAAGTTGCACAGAACTACTTAACATACATTAATAATAGGTTATCAGAATAAAAAGGATAAAGTGAAAATGTAATTATTAGTACATAATAAGACTGTCTCCACAGAAAATCCAAATGAATTTGTTAAGAAATTAATAAAATTTGAAAGTTTAGCAAAGTGGCTGTAAAAAGATCAGTATACATATGTTGTCTGTATATACACCGTCAAGAAATAGTAACACAAAAATAAGTTTATTTAAGTTTAAATAAAATTATCACCAGCTAGACCACCAGACCTGACTCACAAACCTTTGTCCCATGTTTTTCCTTAGGCTCTTCTTTCTAGCTTATCTCTTAACTCAGGGAAATGGAAAGCAAAACCACACTTCAAGTGATAGCAACTGCCCTGACAAGACATCTCGCTGGCCCACAGCACCCAGACCAGTGTGAGCATAACACTCCTTTTCTTGCTTGCTTCTGTGCAGATGGACCATGGATTGACCTCCAGAATGACCAACAATTACCTTTACCTCATTATAACATTAAAATCTCCATTCAAAGAGGATCACAAGACTCATTTTTTAAAATTTTTTTTAACATTAATTCATTTTTGAGAGTGAGAGAGACAGAGCATAAGCGGGGGAGGAGCAGAGGGAGAGGGGGAGACAACAGAATCCAAAGCAGGCTCCAGGCTCTGAGCTGTCAGGACAGAGCCCGATGCAGGGCTTGAACTCACGGACTGTAAGATCATGACCTGAGCTGAAGTCAGATGCTTAACTGACTGAGCCACCCAGGCGCCTCACAAAACTCATTTACGTAACATACAATGATGTATTTATAGACATGTTTCCTTAAGGTACATGTGCAACCTTATGCCCATCTCTGTATACAGTGACAAGGATCCTTTTTTTAAATATTCATCCTAACCCTAAATAAAAGCAACGTATCCACCCTTGCTTGGGGAGTCAAGGCTTTGGAAGTTATTCCCCGTGATTTCCATATTTGCTGCAAATAAAGTTTACTTTGTGTAACAACTCCACTGGGTGCATCTGTGACTCTACAAGAAGCAAACTCAAGTTGGTTTGGTTACAGAACTGCAAGGTAATTGAGAAATAGCCAACAAAAATTTGTGTGAAACCTATGCATTAAAGCTTAGGAAACTACAGTGAAAGATATTAAAGAGCACCAAAATATTTAATTTAATATATAAAGTCCACGCATAGAAAAATTTACTACCATAAGGATGTCATCCTCTCAAAATTGTTCTAGAACTTTAATGGTATTCTAATAAAACTTCAAATAGAGTTTTTATGGCCTTTCCTAGTTAATTCTAAATTGAATATAGGAGCCCAAAGATCAAAGATTATCCAAGACTCTCTGAAGAAAAGGAGGAGGGAATTACTCTAAAATATTATCAAGATTTATTATAAATCTATAACAAACACAACAGTGTTGCTCTAGTGTAAGAAAAGGCAAATTGAAGGCAATAAAATACAAGTTCTGAAATAGACATGGATATACAGGAAATGTTGAGATTTGACAAAGATAGGAAAACACTGTCAAGAATAAAATAGACTGAACAATTAGGCTAGAGAAGAAATGTTTATGCTTATAAAAAAAGAAAGAAAGGAGGAAGGAAGAATGAGGAGGAGGAAGAGAGAGGAGAGAGAAGAAAGGAAATATGTCCAAACCTCTTAGAATAAAGAATAGGTAAATACATTTACAATCTTGAAGTAGGGAAGGATTTAACAGCCTCTCCACCAACATGTCAACATAATATAATCAACATATACATATACGTATATAAGTATATGAATTCAAATCCATCTAAATTGAGAAATTCTGTTTATCAAAAGACATCTCAAGTAAGTTGAAGAGAAGCTATAAACTAGGCAGAGGTTAACTGTAATGTATGCTCTACGATTAGTATTCAAACATTTTAGGAACCAACAAAGCATACACATGTATCTATAAGGATGGAAAGTACTTGTAAACAATCAGTATGTACATACTTGATCATATCAGCTCACATAGTTAACAAAATAGTAGCATCAAGAATATATAAATAACTCCTACCAAGTAAATAAAAAAATGAAACCATCTATACAAAAATGGCAAATGACGATTTGACAATTCATAGAAAATAAGTACATATGGCTTTAAATATCACGTGCGCATACACACACACACACACACACACGCACACACAAAGCGAAGCCCAAATAAGTCATGAATTAAAAAATAATAATTTTGATCAAAATGAGACTTTCTGCCCATGTACCTGTGAGACAGCAAAACTGAAAGTGACTCCATAAAAGACTGCTCTTTTGCTGCCTCTATTCTTGCTAGGGCCTACACCTCTGCCTTACACATGCCCTAATGTATATCCTCCTGTAAAGATCAAGGAATTAATGATTTCTTTGGAGTCTTCTAGCACAATAGATAACATTTAAATTGTGACCAGACGAGGTCAGTATGATGGTTTTCTGAGACCACTGACTACAGACACGTTGACATCAATGACCCCTGGCTCCAGGGCATAAGTGACACATGGAGGACGAAGACACCTGAGCACTAGTCCTTATTTTGACCCTTTCCTGGATGCCTGAGAGGACACATATACCAGACTACTGTCCTCAATAAAAAGTACAGACCCCAAGCAAAGACAAGACTCTTTCTCCTTTCCTTTCTGAATCTCCCAGACGTCTGCTATACTCTGCTTTCACTTTTTCTTGGCTCATGTTTGATTTCTCTCTTTTTTTTAATATGAAATTATTGTCAAATTGGTTTCCATACAACACCCAGTGCTCATCCCAACAAATGCCCTCCTCAATACCCATCACCCACTTTCTCCTCCCTCCCACTCCCCATCAACCCTCAGTTTATTCTCAGTTTTTGAGAGTCTCTTATGTTTTGGCTCCCTCCCTCTCTAACCTCTTTTTTTTTTCCTTCCCCTCCCCCATGGTCTTCTGTTAAGTTTCTCAGGATCCACATAAGAGTGAAAACATAGGGCATCTGTCTTTCTCTGTATGACTTATTTCACTTAGCATAACACTCTCCAGCTCCATCCACATTGCTACAAAAGGCCATATTTCATTCTTTCTCATTGCCAAGTAGTATTCCATTGTGTATATAAACCACAATTTCTTTATCCATTTATCATTTGATTTCTATCCTGTGCAAAGCCAGGAACACACTTGGCTGGTCCTGTGGGACCCACTCTGCGTCCCACAGATCCAGCCAGCTTGCATCCCCTGGAAGAATTAAGGTCTATGTTGTGATCAAAATACAGAAAGAATAGGAAGAACATTAGTCCATTTCTTTATGATGGACATCTAAATTATTAGAACTGCTTTGGACAAAAATTGGCATTACTGAAGAAATTCATAACTATTAGAAGTCATTCTACTTGTGGTTATACATGCAAGAGAAAATGTTGTATATTCAAAGCAAGAAATCTGTACAAAAATTTGTATAGCATTGTTAACAGTAATGAAAAACAGGAGACAATCTAAATATCATAGACTAGATAACTAAGAAATTAATTGTGATACATCCATATAACAGAACATTAGAGAACAGTGATGACTAAATAGAGTTGAATAAAATAACTTAGATGCAGTTAAATATCAGCATTCAAGTGATTTCACCAATTCTCAGATTATCATTTCTATACATTTCTATATATTTCAAAAATAGGCAAAAATAACTATACATGCACACATGCACACAATATGCATATGTAGCAATTAAGTCATTAAAGGAAGGATCAGTGGTGTGCAGGCAAAATTGAATGAAGCATCTCCAGGGGAAACGCAGAGAGTCCTAATTTATGGCAACTGTAAATTTCTGTGATGTAAATACCCCACAATGGTGATGGCAAGCTACCAAAGTGAAGACAGAATAATACTGGGAGATGCACTCTCTGGCAGTCTAGTGTTTGCACTGGTCCCCCAGCAATGAGAAAGGAAAGCTACTTCCTTACAGCCAATTTATGTACTGAATCAGTAACTCCAAAATTATCTGGGACTGAATATTTATGTAATCCAAGGAATCTCTTCTCTCCCCTCCTTTTGCTTCACCTCCATGCATTTACAAGTATCAACCGCTCTGACTGCACTCTTTTCTTGACTTTTTGGCCACTTCATTTTATGGTGTCTGCACATAAATGTCACATCAAGATATCTTGCTCTATGTTTAGTATAGGCTCTGGCCTTGTTAGCTACATTTGATATAATATTATAATGAGAGCCTCTGAAAGAATAAAAATTAGAACAAGTGTGGTGCATATTCAAATATATCTTTATGTATCGAATTGCTAATCATAAAGCAGACGCATGGGCCCTACCACATACCTGTAGAAATCAGCACAGCGTCTTTCCCAAAGTAGACACCCACTTAAATTTTACTGAACAAATATAAGAACATTTGTATCGCTAAAGGACTTCATTTTTCTGCTAAAATTAGTTTTATTGAAGTATAATTAATACACAAAGAACTTCACATATGCAAACACCAGAGAAACTATCACCACAATCAAGGGACTAGACATATCCAACACTTCCCAGAGTTTCCTCATGTCCTTTGTTGTGCTGTTGGGTATGTGTGTTTGTGTGTGTGTGTGTGTGTGTGTGTGTGTGTGTGTGTGTGTGTGTTAAGAGGATGAGATCTTCTATGGAGATTTGCTCAGTCCTAACATTTTGAGATTTTATTGAATTCTCACTCATTCTTCAAAAATCTGATTGAGAACTTTACATTACAAATTAGAAGATCTACAGTAGTTTAAAGTATTCAAACACTATGGCATCTCTTACATTTGTTGTGTTTATTTAAATATCAGAAGATTTTATTATTTGCATTTGTACTTTCTGGGAGGTGTGCATTGAGGAATACGATTTCTTAGGGTTCAACAGAGAAAATTCTAACTTTGGTACAGTTTTGTTTTTCCATTTACATTTAATTTATTTCTATTTAACATGCCATCTCCATGCTATATTTTATCACCTACCATTTGTTTTTGTAAATTAAATGCCAAGCTGTGTGATTTTTGTCAGCTAGACAGCATCCTTAAATTTTGTGAACATAGACAGAAGAATTGGGAGGAATTATATTACCCAGATGCCTTAACCAGGTAACCTAGTTTTTAATATGCTGCTTGAATGCCAGGTAGTGATTCTATTCTGCACAGATTTCCTGTTCTGTTTATTTAACCTGTTTTATTTTTTTTCTCCCTATCATAGGTTTAATTACTTTATGCAAATGTATACTTGAAACACTTTAAAATTAACATTTACATACAAAAAAATTAAAAGTGAAATTCAAAACTGTATTTAAGCAGATGTGATCACATAAATATAAACATGAATGCATATTTTATATTGAAGTGGAAATATATGTTTTAAAAAACCCACACATTTATATATAATCTGGTTCCCCATTTGCTTTGACAAAATGACACTGTAATTTTCAACAACTCCTGCATATAATTCCCAATTAATTATAACAAAATAAATTGGCTTCCCATGAAAATAAATTTGCAACCATATAAAATGTTGTCATGGAAGTAGTTGGCTCACAGAAAAAAAAAATTTATTCTAACAGTAGCTTCTACTTCAGATAGTAAGAAGATGCAATTCTGAAATGCTGTTTAGAATTATCTCCTTTAAAGCTGATATAATGATTAGGATATATGAGCAGAATATAGTTTAAATGCTGTGAATTTTCTCATTCATTCATCCAACTATGTATTTACCATATGAAAAATATTCAAAATTCTATAAGTATCTAAACTCTTCTGCAGTACAAAGTTAATGGGATATTGTAAAGACTAAAGATAGGACCAGAGAAATTTCTTAGTATGTAAAATTATATAACCTGAAGGACTTTCTGATTTTGTTACTTAGTAGCTCTCTAATTTCAGCATATTATGCACACTCCCTAAACTTATACTCATCTGTACAAAGAGCAAAGTAAGTAATTTTAACATCACACAGTTGTAGTAGACAAAAGACAAATGATACCAAATCATGGGTAAACCTTAATGTATGGACTGATGGCTTTAAAATGCTAGATGCAATACACATAATAGGTCTAAATAAATGGGAGCCAGTATTAGTGGATGAAACTACCCTAAATTGTTCAGTAAACAGGTATTAGGAAACTGTAATATGCTAGTTAATGGAACAATACAACACTTATTCCTTGAAAGAGTTAACAATTTAAGAAAAAAAAAACAGGTCAAAACACAACTACAATATAAGTCATATATGGATTACTATATTTAAATTTTCCAAGGGGATCTGATTCATTTCTGGAGAGACAAAACTGCTCCCTGGGAAAGCTACTGATGTCCAAACACTGAGTACTGATAAAATGAAAATATGAATCTTCCAGAAAAAGAGAACAACAGATATAAAGGCCCAGAGTAAAGAAAGTTAACTTATTTGGACAACAGCAAATAATTTAAATGCCTGGGAGGTATAGTGTTAGGCAGCATTGCTAACTGGTGACAACAGAGATTTGGGAGAAAACAGGTGAACGTTTGCTTATGTGTTACCCTACGGACTTCTGATTTTATCCTGATTTGAATGTGGAGCCATTAAAGATTTTTAATTAGTATAGGAAGTCTTATATTTGTGCTTTGTAAAGTTGGCTCTGGTTAGAGATTAACAGCAAATGAAAACATTTAGGTGACCATAACAGCCAACTAAAGGAGAAATGATGAGCCAGCCAATGGTCTGCACAAAAGTAGATATAGTGTCTATAAAGAAGTGGACAATAGATAAATTAAAAAGAAAATGATGTGATGAAGTAGTAGGTTTTTCTCACTTGGGCAAGTGAGAAATGATTTCTGAGACAAAAAGAAGTGACAAAGTAGAAAGATTTAATTGCAATGGGAAAAGAGTAACAGAAAAAATTTTGATATACTGAATTTAAAAAGATTTATCCAATTACAGAAAATGTGATCACTTTTTAGCTGTGTAGAGTGCCCTTCCTCCTGTGAAATAACATTGTGAAGCAATTACATTACTTAGTCATGATTAGACTTTTGAAATTGCAACAAAGACTTCGTATCTCTCCATAATTTGCTGTTACCAGGTATAACAAAACAGTCTGTCTTCAGGAAAGTGACAACTAAATAGAAAAAGTTTTCAGAAACCAGATTTTAGAATTTCATTTCACTAAAAACAAAGATTAAATTATTTTGGAATAATTGAATTATGCTACTAAATGAGTAAGAATATTTTTAATGAAATTCAAATAATTTAAGAACTTTTGTTAGGACTATGGAATGCCTTCCTCATTAAAATCAGTGTGATAATTTTTATTAAAATTTTATGGTCTAATTTTCCACTTACTCTCTAATTAATCTAACATTATGCAGGACACTTATCCTATTTTGCACTTTAATAACTGAACCAAACGGAAATATATGCTATTGATTTTTTTACTTAGCATAGACATATTTTCAAGTTCAGAAGTTTTGGAAAAGAAAACATCAAAACTGCCAACCATGTAGCAGAATGAATGTTAATTTTTGTAAAACAGTACTTGAGAAGTAAATGAAAGACTTAGATTGCCCCAGCATGCATGGTGCTCCCTCAGTGATCCTTCTATGTTTTGAGTATATTTACTGAATTGAGAATCATGTGGTTATTCATCATTTGGAATGCAGGAAGTGCATTTCTGGCAATACTGCATTAATGTATTTATGTGAAAGTACAAAATCTCACATTATTTTGGGTTATAATATTCTTACTTGAGCCTTTATTTTATGATTAGACATTTTCAAAGCTCTTTCGATTTCTCCTTGAGTATTAAAAATTAAATTTAACATTTAATTTAACATCAAAATGTCAGGTGAAGAGTTCAGATTTATTCTGATAAAAAGTACTAGAACTATTACCTCTAAATGAATGAGTAATGGAAAATATATACAGTGATCTTTTTTGTTATGTTACTCTACCATTATTCTCTACTCCTGTTTGCCTACTCTTTGTTTCACTTTAGGATTTGTGTGACAATCCTTCAAAGCATTATTGGCTATGCAATTCAGAACTGAAACCTGAAACCGAAACATCAAAAGAAAGCACCCAGGTTGAAATTTTCTTGTCTGTATTTCTAACTAATGGTTCTGAAATGTATCATGATTATTCAAACAGAAGTGATGGTTATGGATTTATTACCTTTTCTTGTTTGCCTCCATTTGGGGATGTCTAAGAACCTTGTTTTGAAATATCAGCTGGAACAAGCTAGATTCAACATTAGGGTGCATACTTACTGCTTCAGTTATTATGAGAATGTCTGACTGAAGATACATAGAAAAGCTTTCTTTTGGTAGTGAGTTATTGAAATGCCACATGATGAAACAGGCAGGAAAGATAAACCTATTGCAGCATATAATAATGTTCCATCTGCCAACACTGACAGCCTTTGTTATCTGGCCTTTTCCTCGTACAAGGGTTTCTCAATAACTTTGATAACATTATTGCTATTCTCACCTAGATACATTTTTCATAGGCAATTATTAACAGCTTTATTTGTAACAAGAGTACCATGAGTATCACAGCCTTCTTGCATACATTTGCTGGTGCATTTACATATGTGTGGCTTAATGACTTTGCAAGCTATACTGCATTTTATTCTTGAAAGATGTGATTAGAATTTATGCCTTTAATTTCCTAGAGCTCTTACTTCCACCTAAATAGGTAAGCATCTTATCACTTTAAGTTGTTCATTATAAATTCATACGTGTTAAATTAGTTTTCAAATTGAATTCAGGAATCATCCAATTGATAAGCAGAGTAAATTAATGCACAATGAAGCAGGTTGCCAACTACAGTAATAGTTGTTTACTGAGACTTTTCTGCACAGATCTTTGCACATATAAACAGAGTTAGTTTACCCATTTATCACTTTAACTGCCAAGACTATATACAGTAAGTGCTATATGTCATTGCTACACTGTGCACACTGGAAGAATTTGCTTGGCTACACAATTGTGATAGTTTCTCTGTTTTCTCCCTAAAGCAAATGTAACACTCTCTCAAATGCCAGATGGAAAACTAATTATCTCTAAAACAAATACAGCTGTAGCTAAAGTAGTACTACCTTTACAACCAGTATTTCTTAGTCTGGCCTGGAGGAGCATACCTAGAGACAAAAGCCAAACACAATATTTCCACGTCTAGTTTGTCATCTGCGACTGCAAATAAGAAATTTATTGTAAGAAGGACAAGAGGCATTTATTCCTAGTTCGTTTGGAGGGAGGGCTGAGGTTCAAATGTAACATCTGTGGCCAAGAATTGCAGTTTGCAATTTTAGTCTGTATTTGACTTAGAGTGTAGAGATTAAAGTTTCTATCCTATCTCAGGAGAATGTAAAAGGTGGGATTTACTAAAGACTAAGTGACTTTTGGCTGAATATTGTATCTTAAATTGACTAGAGATAATTTAAATAAATTCATAAAAAGTATGTTTTTTAACATACTTTTATTAGCACTTTCTATGCACCAACCATTATTCTAAGTACTAGGGACTCTAGTAAACAAAAGAAAAAAACAAATCTCTACTTTCCTAGAATTTGCACTCTAGTCAAAGAAAGTGGACAATATAAAAACAAGTACAGTTGTACAAGTACAATAAAAAAAAACTACAGTAGATGGCAATGACTGCTAGAGGAAAAATTATGTAGGTAAGGGGATACTGAATATTAAGGAGTAGAGGCTGCAATTTTAAAGAGGAATGGACAGAATATCTCATTGAGAAAGTAGAATATATATAAAGACCCGAAGGAGGTAAGAAAGTGAGCTAAGGGATTTATAGAAAGAGGGAATAGCAAATCAAATGTCCTTAGGGTGAAAGAATTCTTGGCATGTTTCAGAAACAGCAGAGAGGCTAATGGTTATGAAAAAAGTATGGAGACAATATGAATAACAGGATATGAATCTCGAGAGTTAACAAGGAAACAAATAATGTTGGGCATTATCAGTCACTGTGAGATTCTTTGAATGAGTTAGAAAACCATTAGAGGATTTTGCCAACAGGTTTGACATCATTTGACTTACATTTTAAAAGAATCTGGCTCTGTTTTGAGATTAAACCAATGAGGGCTGAAGCAGGGATATAATTAAGTAGTGTGTTTTTATCATCCAGATGATAGATGATGATGAAGGCTTATACGAGGGTGGTGGTCATTGTAGTGGTGAGCAGTGGCTGAATTCTGGATTAATTTGAATGCATTTTTCCATAGCATTTGCAAATAAATGTATCATTGAGAAAAATAAACAGAGAAGGATGCAGAGAGATAGAGAAGAATTGCTGGAGCAGCATTCTTGAGTAGATGAGACCAGACAGAATCTAGTGCACAAAAACTTGGCCTTACATAGGAGCCAAAGCCACTTATATAGCAATGAGTTAAGGGGAGAATATATGTCACAAATGCTGCTTAGTGATGTTAGCTTGTTTCTTCTTTTCTCAGAGAAATAGAAAACATAATCAACAAAGAGGTTGACTACTGAAGGGAGGAAGGAGGTGTTAGGAATTTGAGAAGTGATGAGATAAGGGAAGGTGGCAGAAAGGTTGTAGTGGATATATATTAAATGGTTTCTGGGCAGCATTAAAAGTTCACCCTCAAAGTTAGTGGGAATGAATTTAAAAATCATGTAGCTAATTATCCTTCTCCAGCCACATTTAGCCACGCACTTGTGGCATACAATAGGTTAATAGCTGGATTTAACCTGGGTTGTGTTTTAGTCAAAAAAATTAGCACCAGAGCTTACAAACCTAAGGATTGGATCTAGATCGCGTGGTTGTAGTTTCCAATGCCTCTTGGAAATCAGAACCTGCCCTCTGTTAAAACTACATTTTCCAGTCATTTCTCAGTTTTCAACATAGCTTAATTAAGACATAATTAAGTCAAACTTGGCATTCAACTTCAGGGGCACCTAGGTGGCTCAGTTGGCTAAGCATCCAACTTCGGCTCAGGTTATGATCTCGCAGTACATGAGTTTGAGTCCTCCATCGGGCTCTGTACAGACAGCTCAGAGACTAGAGCCTATTTCAGATTCTGTGTCTCCCTCTCTGCCCCTTCCCCACTTGTGCTCTGTTTCTCTCTCTCTCTCAAAAATAAATAAACATTAAAAAAAAAACCTTGGCATTCAACTTCAAACTTCCTAAACAAACAAACAAACAAACAAAGGCCAACTGAGTTTTGTTAAGAAAGAAGGAAGTGATTTCAATTACTTATCCCTCTCTTTCCTAGCTCCAATCTTGGGCAAGGTACTCTCAGAACATGGGTATTCTATGTTTAGGAAACATACCAGTTAGGACAAATACAATGTTAGCAGTTCCTCTAGAACATGATTCAGAATGGGTTATACAGTCTGTTTAAAAGCCTGATAGTACAAAATAACCCCAAGTAAGAAGGTAATGACCAGATTCTGCAGAACTTGTAGATAATTTTAAATGTCTGTATCACCTTATGGCTACTGGAAACCACTAAATACTTAAAGGAGCTAACATGATCAGATTTACAATATCAAAAATTAGCCTTCATGCTATGTGACAAAAAGATTAAAGGAAAGCATGTCTTATTACAGGAAGGTGGGTAAGAAGCTACTGGATCTATATGGAAAAATAGTGATGTCATTTAATAGAAAGTTATGTTGGAGAAAACATAAAGAAGTCAATGAGAGGTAAACCTGTCAGAGATTAAAAATGGAGAGTGGTCGTACGAGGGGTATCAAGGGTGATTCTTTACTCTTTGCTTTGAATGATTGGATGGATGCTGGTGGCATTCACAGGATTGGAGAACACAAATAAAAATTTATGTTTGGGAAGAAATATGAACTTTTCCTGGGAACTTATTCATTATAAGGTGATTTTCAGTCAACCTATTCAAAATGTTACCTGAGAAGCTAGTTTAAAGGTCTGTATATCAGAGAAGAAATCAGGATGAAAATAAAAACATGAAAATCATCTTAATAAGGCAATATATGACATCATATACATTGGGCAACATACTTAAGGAGAAGCTACAGACTGACAAGAAAAAAAAAGCTCTAACATTTATTCAACAATTTACACAAAAATTAGAGGAAAATAATACTGAAACGAGATTGAGAGTGAACAAAGGGTTGGGCTGAAAACAAGAGGGCCATGTCAGGGACACAAAGGCAAAATAATGGTAAATACAGTAAGCGAATGACAATGTGGAATAGTTTATACAGACCAAGTAAACTTGAGAATAAAAAAAATGTCAAAAATAGAGAACTTTTTGTTACCAGTGATGATTAATTAGAGAAATGGAAGGGAAAATATGATTAGAGTGGCTTGAAGACTCAGAGGAAGACGAGTAAATAAAATCTATCTATTTTGAAATTGGTTTACTTGGCCATTCACAACCCTACTCGAAGACCTTGATGGGCTGCAAAGGGGTTTTCTTCCCTCCCACAATTATACTGTAGTTTTTAAACAAGTCAGATGGCCCCCTAGAGGGAGAAAGAAAGAAAGAAAGAAAGAAAGAGAGAGAGAGAGAGAGAGAGAGAGAGAGAGAGAGAGAGAGAGAGAGAGAAAGAAAGAAAGAAAGAAAGAAAGAAAGAAAGAAAGAAAGAAAGAAAGAAAGAAAGAAAGAAAGAAAGAAAGAAAGAAAGAAAGAAATCCTCACAGAGGAAACAGATGGCCAAAATTTTCCCAGGCTCTCCGGCGTGTGAATAACCAGGAAATGGTTAGCCAGCGCTCATATTTCAAGGCTTGATAAGAGCAGTATTAGTGGTTTTCCCCCCTTAAGTCAATTGGTCTAAGGTTGAATTGTGCACTCAGAAAGAATGAGAACATCTGAAAGCTTTTTTGTTGAATGCTTTATACAAACTTTTCAAAGTCATATTTCACTAAACTTGGAAGCTCCTGGGCACCTCCAAGTACTCAAAAATTTTTCCATATAAGTTAACAATTAATTGTTTCTTTGCTTTATGCCACGCAGGTTTACAAAAGGTTTCATAGGAACTCTCTACTTTCAAAGCTCAGGGGAAATCTATATATTGATTGAATACCTAATATTCAATTTGCCAGGCAAATACTGGAAATGGTGATTCCTGAGATTTTCTAGAGGTAACTAGGAATATCAAGTCAAATGTAAGGATTATTTTCATTTATTTTTTTCTATAAAACTATATAGTGACTTAAAAATAAGAGTCTGAATAGGAGTGCCTGGGTGGCTCAGTCAGTTAAGCATCCAACTTTGACTCAGGTTCTGATCTCAGGGTTCATGAGTTCAAGCCCCACATTGGGGTCTCTGCTGTCAGCACGAAGTCTGCTTCAGATCCTCTGTCTCCCTCTTTCTCTGTCCCTCCCCTGCTTGTGTGTCCTCACACACACTCTCCCTCTCTCTCTCAAAAATAGACATTTAAAAAAATAAAAATAAGAGTCTGAATAGAAATGGTTTCATATTGATGCTTGCAGTCTGTTGATTCTATGAATACAAGAGAACTACTGAAGATACTAAGCATATAACTATGCATATTATAAACTATGTTTAAAATTATGACATTGTATTCATATATACATATATTCATGTCATTTGTATCATTAGTAAGAGTTCTATTGGACAGTATCGATATATACTAACTTAAATTTCCATATCTTTTTATTTTTAACAATAGGCTATATTAATTTATATACCACAGTTTCCCAGATTGTAGTTTAGCCATAGATGTTACAAATGTTAAATTTTAAAGGTCTTTGCCATATGGTCTCTTTGTGCCTAGAAATACTGCATGGTTGGGGATGGTGAGAAGAGGAGCTAAACTAAAGGCTTTAATAGCTTTACTTTTGGCTGTAATTTTCCCATTTCAAAATTATATATCATCCATTAAATCATTTTTACTGATAAATTTGGCAGTAACAAGTCATCCTCCTGTGGTAAAGCCCCTCCCTAAGGAATGTGGTGGAGGCCTCTGCAAGACAAAGGAAGGCAATGTGGCCCAATCAACACCTAACACATACACATAGCTCTGACAAGATTCTGTAACTTGGACTGTGTCCAATCAGACTATATGTCACCAGGTATGGGAGACAAAGAAGTAGAAATTGCATAAAAGACTATACCCTGCTGTCCTCAGGGCTCAGTTTTTTGGGTATGAACCCATTAAGTCTGTGCTGGCACGACGAATAAAGTTGCTTCCTGGACAGAAAAGCCTTGGTGTTCTGTCTTTGTGCGAGATTCCTGTTAATTTTGTGGGGGGCTTGTCCAGGATTCAGGGAAAGTGCATTTCCACCTTTGTCATCGGGGTGTGAACCTTGGAGGACCAGGAGAAGTGACTTTGCCTGGTGCCAGCAGACAGCTTGATCCGTAGGAGACTAGCCCCTCCTGGCAGGCTGGGAGCAAAGACCTCGGATGCACAAAGGAACCTGGTGAGGCCCGGGAACCAGCTCTGGGAGTACCACCCATCAGACTGGTAAGAACCCGGGTTTGTTTTGGTAGACCTGCCCCTAAGAGGCAGAAGGGGAGCCTGATCACCTCCCAGAGTTGCCTGAGTAGTTCCATCAGGAATGAAACCACAATTCCAGGGTTCTGGGCATTGGGCAGTGGGTTAGAGTCGCTGTGTGACTGTGTGTGGATGAGACAGACAGCAGAAAGCTTCCAACCTGACCAATGGGCTGAAGTGAATGTTCAGTCCTGATCCGCTGTTCTGTGGTGACCTCATACAGCTTAGGGCAGCGTCAGGCTTCCTCGGGGGTCTGATCCCAGTCAGGGCTTGATACTGAACCCACCAATGCTAAGAGGTGCCTGAAATATCTCTGAGAGGAGAAGGGCTGGAAGCAGAAGCCGGGCACCGCTATAGGCTGGTTCAAGACCTGTGCACAGTAAACCAGGCCACTGTCACCCTGCACCCAGTGGTCTCAAACTCATACATTCTCTTTGGTCTTATCTCTGCTAAAGCTGCCTTTTTTCCATGCTTAGTCCTCAAGGATGCCTTCTTCTGCATCCACCTAGCCTCCCAGAGTCAACTGATCTTCGCCTTCCAGTGGGAGAATCCTGAAAATGGTGACAAGGGCCATTTTGACTTGGACCTGTTTGTCGCAGGGGTTTACAAACTCCCCAACTATTTTCAGCACTGCAGTAGCCTCAGACCTAAGAGACTTCCCAGCAGATCAACATGGCTGTGCCCTTCAGTATGTAGATGATTTACTGCTGGCTGGAATGTCTTGGGAAGATTGCATGGAAAGAACCCAGCACCTCCCTACCCTCCTATGGGAAAGTGGCTATAAGGTCTCAAGGAAAAAGGCCCAAATTGGAAAAAGAAAGTCAAGTACCTTAGCTTTCTCCTCTCCCAGGGGCTGTGCCAACTTGGCTAGGAGAGAAAACAGGATGTTTGTTGGATTCCGGTCCCACTGACCCAACATCAGGTTCAGGAGTTTCTCGGAGCTGCAGGTTTCTGTAGAATCTGGATACCTAACTTCTCAGTCTCAGCAAAACCCCTTTATGAGGCCACAAAGTAGGGAGAGTGGGAACCTCTATCACGGGAGCAAGTACAACAAAGGGCCTTTGAAGGGCCCTCACCAACGTGCCTGGTCTGGGGCTCCCAGACATATCCAAGCCCTTCTTGTACATTCATAAATGTACTGGCATCAAGATGGGAGTCCTCACCCAGATGTGGGGGTCATGGCATACCCTGGTAGCATATCTCTTCAAGTAGCTTGACTCTGCGGCCCAAGGCTGACCACCCTGCCTTTGGGCACTTGTAGCCATGGCCCTCTTAGTATCTGAGAGTTAACTACAACAAGTTAACTATGGGACAAGAACTGACAGTCCAAGTGCCACATTCAGTATTGACATTAATGGAGTACAGGGGACAATGCACAGGTCTTGAACCAGCCTATAGTGGTGCCCGGCTTCTGCTTCCAGCCATTCTCCTCTCAGAGATATTTCAGGCACCTCTTAGCATTGGTGGGTTCAGTATCAAGCCCTGACCGGGATCACATATCAGGGGATGCTATGTGAAAACCTGCACATTCATCTAGAAGTAGTGTGGCCCCTAAACCCTGCAACCCTACTGCCTGTCGGTCCAGGTCAACCAGATCATGACTGCAATGAAGTCATGGATGAGGTGTTCTCCAGTGGAACAGATTTGAGGGACCAGCCCCTCAAAGACCCTGATGCTGAGTATTTCACCAATGGTAGCAGTTTTGTGAAAGAGGGAGAATGCTTGCAGGGCACTCTGTGGTGACCCTTACTTCTGTCATTGAGGCCAAACCCCTGCCAAAGGGGACTTTGGCACAGAAGGCAGAGCTCATTGTGCTAACCCTGCCCTCCAATTGGTGGCAAGATTACATGTTAATATATACACAGACTCTGGGGCACCTGGGTGGCTCAGTCGGTTAAGCGTCCAACTTCAGTTCAGGTCATGATCTCACAGTTTGTGGGTTCAAGCCCAGCATCGGTTCTGCGCTGACAGCTCAGAGCCTGGAGCCTGCTTCAGGTTCTGTGTCTCCCTCTCTCATTTTGTCCACCCCTATTGAAGTAAAGGTAGCTGAAGTGGGTCCCTGAATTCATCACAGCAGAGTGAGGCTGGCATCTTGAAACTGGGAGTGCATTCCTGATCCATCAATGTTATGTAAGCTGACCATATGTAAGAAGAAATCTATAACTCCAGAGGCTCTAGGAGACTGTAGCCCTGCTTTAGTCACTCAGGAAACTGACTAATCTATGCACAGCAGAAGCTTGAGGAATAAACAATCTGGTGGAACAAAGAGACTGTCCTTATTTTCTATATCTGTTTCCTTACTGTGATGCACTCTGTCACCACGTATTCCTTGCTATTATTGTGATTCTTGCTCTACTTTTCACCATAGGATTGGCAGAGGCTGTCCCAGCCGGCTGGAAGTGTGGTGAGAGGTTTCTGTTAGCACTCACTTTCCTTTTGTGGATAGGGTGCTTTGTTCGTATTGGCTGCTTATAATCTGGACCCCTTCTGTAGACCTTGATTCTCCATCATGTGACCCATGCGTTTGCATAACCAGGTCAGGCCAGGGAATCGCTTGGAACTTATTGTACCATACCCACTTCTCATGCCAGGAAAAGATCCTGGGGACCAATAATACCACTTATTCTATCTCCCAATGAGAGAATCAATATACTGTTTAACCCACAATACTTCCCAAGCGAGGAATGGCTAGAAGTTCAGAGCCACCCTCCACGTGAGGGCAAAATGAACCAAAGGATAATATCTCAAAGGAAACAATGTGCTCCACAAATTGGCAATTGGAAAGATGATGAATGGCCTCCTGAGTGTATAATCCAATATTATGACCCTGCCACCTGGGCAGAGGATGGGTCCTGGGGCTATAGCACTCCCATTTACATATAAAATGGATAAGCAGGCTGCAAACAGTTATAACCAATGAAACTGACAGAGCTCTTAACTTACTAGCCAAGCAGCAAAACAAAATGCACAATGCTATCTATCAAAATTGCTTAGCTTTAGATTATTTGTTTGCTCCAGAGGAAGGAGTCTGTGGAAAGTTGAACCTGAGCAAATGCTGCCTACAGATGGATGATGAAGGAAAAGTCATAGAGGAGATCACAGATTGAATGAGAAAGGTTGCTGGTGTCCCAGTCCGGACCTGGAAATGTTGGGACCCTGGAGAGTTATTTGGAGGATGGTTTTCAACTCTCAGGGGATTCAAAACCTCACAGGTATTATTCTCTTGATTTGGGGGGCTTGCTTAATCCTACCTTGCCTAGCTCCCCTGGTTATACGGTCTGTCTCCAGCCTCCTTGAGGCAATGGTCAAAAGGAAAATGGCCACACATATGATGTTATGGAAATATAAACCTCTAAACCAAGATGAAGCTCTTTGACCCAAAGGAAGTGGGGGGGGGGGGGGGTTGAGGTCAGAGCATCAAGGGGGTAATGTGGTAGAGCCCTTCCCTAAGGAATGTAGTGGAGGCTTCCGCAGACAAAAGAAGGCCACATGGACCAATCAACTCCTATATATGTATATATAGCTCTGACATGACTCTAACTTGGACTGTGTCCAATCAGACTATATGTCATCATATATGGAAGACAAAGGAGTAGAAATTGCATAACAGACTACATCCTGCTGTGCTCAATGCTCAATTTTTCAGGTATGAACCCACTGAGCCCAGGCCCGGCACAATGAATCAAGTTGCTTCCTGGACAGAAAAGCCTTAGTGTCCTGTCTCTCTGTGTGAGAATCCTGCTACACTCCAAAAATATGACAACAGTAAACTTATTTTCCATTTAATGTCCAATAATATCAGTGTACTGTCTTATACTTTGGGAAATGCTTATTTAACAAAACCCTGAAGACACTTGTCTAAATGAGATTTAAAAAGATACAGAATAGTACTAGAGCTGGTGTTTATATTGGCATCTCATACACACTTATACTGAGTATGGTAAGGGAAAGGATCAATCTGGTAGGCATCTTCTGAGGATTTTTGGCTCCTCACTGCCTTAGCATTTCCCATTGCACCAGAAATAATGTCAGCCATGATGCCATGTACATTGTGTAGTTTGCTTATCATTTGGTTCTGAGATTAGACATTTTACTTTAATGATAAAGTTATTTCAAATGAGTAGAAATACAGTTAATCCAGCCAGCCTCCAGAGACATAGGTTCAAGAAATAAAGCAACTTAGAGTCACTATCAATAAGATGTAAATGACTTATAGGATCTTTTATTTATTCTTCAAGAGTAATTTTTTCCCAGAAAAAAAAAATTCCCCTTGAGTAGAAAAATACTCAGATCTTTCTCCCAAAATTCTAAGGGAAAGTTGTCTAAAAATGTCTAAACAAATTTTCATCAAATCCAGTGAAATAAAGGATTATATCTAGAGAAAACAAAGTCATAGAAGTGAATATTTATGAGTCACTCTCTGCCTCAGCCGATTTGCCAAAGTTTGGTTCATATGGACCGTCTGTAGTTAACAGAATTAAAAACATAAGCAAACATTTCTTGGAATGAGTAATGCATTCCTTTCAATCATCAGAAGTGTTTAAATCTATTGCCAATAGTCAGCTTACATGTGTTCACTCTCTTTTCCTCTCGCCTAGTTGGAAGAGTATTTTGGAATTAAAACATACAATATACTTATAATATGTTGGTGATATTCCAGCTTTGGAACTACCTCCAATTTCTGCTTTGTATATAAGATTTCTGACTTGTAGAACTGGCTTAGAACAAGGCCATTTTTGAAGTTGGTGTAAAAACAACAATAACAACAGCAAGACTTTGCCTAGGTGTCCTGGGACTATGAGTGCAAGAGGAAAAGTATGCAACTTATTTGCTTAGATGCACAGTTAGGTTAACATTTCTAATAAAACAAGTGCACAGTTCAAAGGAATTTGTTCTGTCTTGTGAGGGTAGGTATCTTTTCCCCCCTTTTTTATGTTCCTCTACTGAATGGGAAATCTGTCTGGGAAACTGCCTTTATAATGTTCTTGCAAGTTATTTTCTTGATGGTTCTAAGGAGTTTGCCAAAGTATTACAATTTTGCTTGTAACTTCCCTAAAAAATGTTAATTATTTTTGAGGGATATATCAACAATAATTGATTCTCCATCCTCCATTTATTCCTATTTTATGTTTATTATTTTATCTAATTATAGATCAAAATGATTTAACTTTTGACAAAGAAGTAAGCAAATGGAGGAACTTCTCTATGGCTAATCTGCTCTCTCAGTACTCCTGAAGTAATATTCATGTAAGATTGACCTTTATGATAAAGGAGTTTTGGTTTTATGCATAGCATTAGAGGAAGAGAACAGGTCAAATTTAATTGCTCACCAAGTTTAACCAGAGGTCTCTATGATATTTTGATAGATGGCAAAAGTGGCCATAAAACTTCCTCCTCTATGTAGCCATACTAGCAAATGACTTTCTTCTCATCAAAAAAGTAGTATCTCCTCTCATCCTTTGAATTCAGGCGGGTTTCATGCTTTGCTTTGACTAATGATGTAGTAGCAAACATGACAAAAGCAGAACCTTCAAAAGTAGTTGTACATCTGGGCTTGTCTTCTCATGCTGCTCTTGAAATGTTGCCACTATATACATATACATATACATATACATATACATATACATATACATATACACATACACATACACATACACATACATATACCTACACACAAGCCTGAGTTACCCTCCTGGAAGATTAGAGACAAAGTGGAGAGGCCCTGTTCTATAATTATCCAAGCCAAATCCTTCATAAACCATCACCAACTGACTGCAAGTTGTTGAGTCAACTTGCCCAGGCTCAAAGAGCAGCCCATGTCACCCCAAATTACTGGTCTGCAAATTGTAGGCTAAATACATGATTTGGATGGTTTGTTAAACTTTAAAATTTAACTGAAACTTATGTGAATTCTGGGTATAGCAGATAGATTTCAATTCCCTTAAAGCCACTAATCACACTTGGGCAGATGTTATTTCAGAATGATGGAAATTGAAAACAAACAAACAGAAACTTAGTGTACTTTCCTATCTTGTTAAGCCAAAACTCTGTCCTGCTCTTTACTTATGAATATGTGTACCTCTCCATCAATTTTTCACCACAATCCAGATGCAACATATTTAGAATCAAATACTAACCTGCTTTTCCTCATTTGATCAGCCATTAACGATCTGAGTCTTCCCACTCTCATTCATTTTTACTATGCAGACATGCTGTGTTTCTTACAATGACAAGGTCTCCATCCCACCTCTAACCCTCAATATTGCCAAAACACACAGGCAAATTATCCATAATTCTATGGCTAGAATATTTATCCTACTTCAAAGGACACATTGGAAACATGGGAAACTGAACAGTAACTCTCTTAAAAATTTTTATATTTACATATCCTCAAATAGGGAGCAATAGAGAACAAGGGAGTGTCAGGAACAGTAGGTTTAAAAAAGGATTCCATAGGTAATGAACTATTTATTAGGTAATGTTCAAGAATTCTTAGGCTATAAGGCAAGAAAGACTAGAGCTAGGTGACCATTCCTATTAGAAATCTAAATTTACCTTTTGACTTTTTCTCAGAATTTTCCTCTAGTGAGAGAAAATAGCATTCACCTGATTACAGATACAGGGAGCTAACAAGTTAAGTTAAAGCCAGAGGAACTGAAATTATGTTTGGTGACACTAATAATTGCTGTCATCTCCATGAGCTGCTTACATATTGAGAGCTAATTGCCAAGCAGTATAATAGCAATTACATTTATCACTATTTAAGATTCAATATGAGTTTCTGCTTTATTTGTTGATAACAAATGTTATATAGAGAGAGAGGTGTGACTTTAAGGCAATGAATTTGAATCTATAAATCATATATTTAAGTTCTCCACATCATTGCATAGTTACTTCATCCTTTCTCTTGTCTCCATAGTTTTGCTCAAATAGCATAATAACACTTATATTAATGAGATGATTTCAGGCAGTATCACTTTATGAGAGTTGAAGAAACTATCAAATCCTGGGTTAATTTTAAAAATTGGATGATATTGAATTACTCTAAGTTGACCTTAGGTTTTATCAATTTGCTATGTTAAAAAATTGGTTATACTACATTTTATTTAAAATTAACTTGAGAAAAATAAGGAAATACTATATTAGGCAAACACGTGGGAGCTCAGAGACAGGTTTTAGAAAATCTCCCTAGGACCTAAAATATCACAAGTACATGCAGCAGCTACATGCAGATCAATGTACCTTCCACTCCCTCCTCATCCTTTTGCTTTCTTTACTCATCTCTCCACTTTTTTCGTTTTTTTGCCCTAATTTAATCATTTCATATTGGCAGCCACAATTGTTTTAAATATTTTTAGACTCTGGCATATTAAAATTTTTTTAAATGTTCACTTATTTTTGAGAGACAGAGAGAGATAGAGTGTGAGCGGGGAGGGGCAGAGAGACAGAAAGACACAGAATCTGAAGAGGCTCCAGGCTCTGAGCTGTCAGCACAGAGACTGATGCAGTGCTCAAACTCACAAGCCGTGAGATCATGACCTGGGCCGAAGTCGGACGCTTAACCAACTGAGCCACACAGGCGCCCCTAGACTCTGGCATACTTTAATAGAAGTTAATCATACATTGTATACGTCTTGTTTTGTAAAACATTCGTTAAAACGGTATACATAAAAATAGTTTTTAGTATTTCAATTTTAACATATAAAAATATGATTCCAAGGGGTATTCCCTGGTTAGTGTCTGTGTTAGTAATTAAATAGACATGTTGTTTAGGAAAACATTCCAAACAATATCCACTTCATAGCTAAACAATGGCAGCCATAGTCTTAACCTGAGTTATTCTAGCTTCTTTAGGTCCAAGGATATGGGAAAAGTATATTGGTTGAAATACCTTAGGGTATTTCTATAGTTACAGACATCTGGAGAAACAAAGATACATCTTACTTTGAGAAAGGGAAAGAAAGGGAAATCTTACAACTATTTGCAATACTTTTAAATCTCTTGTCTGATATACTTTCTCTGTTTTGCTTTCTAATTCTCTTCAACTGTAATTCCCATCAAAATTCCATAATAATGGCTGCATTAAGGGTTTCTAATTTTTCATTTCTGCAGTCCAGTATGTCTAAGGGCCAGTAGAAGCCAAAGCATGAAAGGCCTGGAATTGAGAATATTATATTAAAATAATAGAAAGATAAAGATAAGATGTTTTATGCAGGAAAAAATCTATGATCAGATTTCTGCTTCAAAATGGATTTTATTGGGGCACCTGGGTGGCTCAGTTGGTTAAGCATCTGACTTCGATTCAGGTCATGCTCTCATGGTTCATGAGTTTGGGTCCCACATTGGGCTGTATGCTGACAGCTCAAAACCTGGAGCCTGCTTCAGATTCTGTGTCCCTCTCTCTCTGCCCCTCCCCCCACTCGTGCTTTGTCTTTGGCTCTCAAAATTGAATAAACATTAAAACAAAATTAAAAATGGATTTTATCTTTGCTTTATCATTGATGACATTAGTGACAATAGAAGATTATATAATACTCTTTAAAGAATAAATTTAGTGTCCTCTTAATAGTAACTTAGGCAGAAACTGATAGCATGGAATAGTCTCATAACATTCTCAATGAAACTTTATTATTATAAATATATTATATATTATATTCTTATATTATATATATAAAATACATTTTATATATATTATATTCTTAAATCATAAGTGAGGCAACATGTTAAAGCTCTCAAGGAAGTATTTCTGAGGCAAAAATAAATCTTAGATGGGGAATGAATTGTCCTAAAACTTTTTCATATTTTTCATTATTTCTTGTATATTATATAAAATATTCATAATCATGTATTTCATATATAGATATGACACAAGGAAAAAATTCTTATGTGTATCATTCCAAAATGATATTGATGTTACTGATGTAGTACAATAACAGATTCAAAAAACATTCTGCAAATTGAATTGACTTGGGCTATAACAGTGTCTCATTCCTTCAAAATCATAAGTGTGGAGAGAGAAAGATGCAAGTATGTATAATAGGGAACTAGCCACTGTCCATACCATACCTCTAAAATAAGGATAAAACATTTTATGTTCCATTAAGTGAATTAGAGATTATAACTGGAAATATTCCAAATATTCAATTTTATGTGAGAATCCATTAGAGTATTCTCCAAGTCAAAATTTGGAAGGATTTCTTTTCTCCTGGGAGAACTTAAAAATACCTTTCTTCTGAAACTCATTTCACTTGCTATAGTATTTTAATTCTACTAAACAGTGACTGTTGTAAGAGTTCCATTTGACTATCATACCAAAGCCCAAACAAAAAATATAGAATTCTAATGAGCATTGCTAACCAAAAACAAACTGCATTTTTTCAACGTTAATATTACTTTGTAAAGTACTATCTAAAATTGTAAGCATGTTTTCATTACATAGTTGATCCTTGAAAAACAGTTTTGAACTGTGAAGGTCCAATTATATGTGGATTTTTTACAGTGCAGTGCTGTAAAAGTACTCTGAAAACTATAAACATTGATGAAACTGTCACTGATGATGACTTGTAAACTGAAGATGACACAAACAAATGGAAAGATATTCCATGCTCATGGATTGGAAAAGTTAATAGTGTTAAAATGTCCATACTACCTAAAACAATCTACAGATTCAATGCAATCCCTATCAAAATACCAACAACATTTTTTCACAAAACTAGAACAAATAACCCTAAAATTTGCATGGAACCACAAAAGACACTGCAGAGCTAAAGCAATCTTGAGAAAAAAAGCTGAGCTATCACAATTCCAGATTTCAAGATATACTACAAAGCTGTAGTAGTAATCAAAACAGTATGGTACTGGCACCAAAACAAACATAAGTCAATGGACCAGAGCAAAAAGCCCAGAAATAAACTGATGCTCATATAGTCAATTAATCTATGACTAAGGAGGCAAGAATATACAATAGGAAAAAAGTCTCTCTAATAAACGGTACTGGGAAAATTGGATGACACCATGCAAAAGAATGAAACTGGACCACTTTTCAACACCACACACAAATACAAACTCAAAATACATTAAAGACCTAAATGTAAGAGAAAATGAAAACATTTATTTGAAAAAAAAAATACATGTACCTCAAGTTTATTGTACCACTATTTACATTTGCCAAGATATAGAAGCAGCCTAAGGTAAAGAAGATATAATGTGCAGACACACACACACACAGAAGAATACTATGCAGTCACAAAACAGGATGAGATCTTGCCATTTGTGACAACATGGATGGATCTAGAGGGTACTATGCTAAGTGAAATAGAGAAAGACAAATACCATATGATTTAATTTATATTTACATCTAAAAAACAAATGAATAAATAAACAAAAAGCAGAATCAGATCTATAACAACAGAGAACAAACTAATGGCTGCGACAGGGGAGGGGATAAAGGGATGAGAAAAATGGGTAAAGGTGAGAGGGAGATACCGGTTTCCAAGTTATAGAATGGATAAGTGACGGGAACAAAAGGCACAGCATAGAGAATATAGTCAATAGTATTGTAATAGTGTTCTATGGTTACAGATGGTTATATACTTGTGATGAGCACAGTATAATGTATGGAAGTACTCAATCACTATGTTGTATACTTAAAACTGATGTAATATGTGTCAATTATACTCAAAAATGTTTTATAAGAAATTAATATTGGTTTAGTGTGTGTGTGTGTGTGTGTGTGTGTGTGTGTAGTCCTATGTGAATTTATCTCATACGTAGTTTTTGTAATCCTTACCCAAACTCTTCCATCCCAGCCAAGATCTCCCTCATTCTACACCTCTTTAGTCACATCTATCACGTGTCTCCATCACAACTCCAGCAACCACTAATGTGTTTCTAATCTCTACAATTTTGCCATCTCAAGAATGTTGTATAAATGAATGTTCCTCTCCATAGGTATATGAATTCCTGAGATTGTCATTTTCAGTCAGCATAATGCTTTTGACACCCACTCAAATTATAGTTGTTCCATTTTTGTGTGGGTGCTGAAAATATTGAATGGTACATATATACCACGGTGTATTTTTTTCTCTCTTTTTCAAATTTTTATTGAAATTCTAGTTAGTTAACATATAGTGCAATTTTGGTTTCAGGAGTAGAATTTAGTGATTCATCACTTGCATCTAACACCCAGTGCTCAACACAAGTACCTTCCTTAACACCTACCACCCATTTAACCTATCACCCAACCACCTCCTTCCATCAACCTTGAGTTTGTTGTCTATAGTTAAGAAACTCTTATGACTTGTTTCCCTCTCTTTTTTTCCCTTCCTCTATGTTCATCTGTTTTGTTTCTTAAATTCCACATATAAGAGAAATATGGTATTTGTCTTTCCCTGATTTGTTTCACTTAGCATAATGCACTCTAGTTCCATCCACAGCACTGCAAATGGCAAGATTTCATTCTTTTGATGGCTGAGTAACATTCCATTGTACACATATACACCACATCTTCTTTATATATTCATCAGGTGATGGACATTTGGGCTCTTTCCATAATTTGGCTATTATTGATAATGCTGCTATAAACATTGGGGTGTGCATGTGCCCCTTCAAATCTGCATTTTTGTATCCTTTGGGTAAATACCTAGTAGTGCAATTCTTGGATCATAGGGTAGTTCTATTTTTAATTTTTTGAGGAACCTCCATACTGTTTTCCCAAGTGGCTGCACCAGTTTGCATTCCCACCAACAATGATAGTTCCCCTTTCTCTGCATCCTTGCCGACATCTGTTGTTTCTTGTGTTGTTGATTTTACCATTCTATTAGGTATGAGGTGGTATCTCATCATATTTTTGATTTGTATTTTCCTGATGATAAGTGATGTTCAGCATATTTTCATGTGTCTGTTAGCTATCTGGCTGTTTTCTTTGGGGAAAAAAATGTCTATTCATGTCTTCTGCCCATTTCTTAACTGGATTATTTGTTTTTTGGGTGTTGAATTTGATAAGTTCTTTTGGGTGCCCCCAAAGGCCCAATTTCCAAATACCATCACATTAGGTGTTAGGGCTTCAATGTAAGAGGGAGACAAATTTTCAGTCAGTAACAACATGAATTTCATGTCATATCTCAAACTCCATAATACCTAGCCTTTGTGCCTTCTTTCCACCTTACACAGTCTTCTTACATTCGTTTCATATGTTTTTAGTTGTACTTGGTGGAAAGAATAGAGAAAATACATTTATACATTTACTCCAACATTTCAGAAGCAAAAGTGCTTCAGTACTTTTGATGTTCATTGTATCACTGTAATAATTGTACTCTTTCACAATACAGAACCAATTAAACCATTTAAAGCAACTTATATGAACCAAACCTCCCCCACTTTTCCCCTGTATTCTTATCCCAATAAATGCACTAAAAACACAAAAACTTTTCTACAGTATGAAGAATTTTTATTCCTGTGAGTTTTACTTTTATAACAAATTTTTCCCCTGGCTATTTTCCTTAAGGAATATAAGAGTGTCCTGAAGTATAAAACAAATAATTATGAACCAAGAGGGTAGTGTATTTATCAAGTTCATCTGGCACACCACACATTATTCTGTGATTGAAGACCATTTCAAAAGAAATAGTAAGCAAAATTTCATCCCTTGCAGAGCTTAAAATAAATAATATATTACACATACTGAAGAAACAAAAGTCTTAATAAGCTACACACATCCATCCATCTATCAACACGTACATGTTTACATACATCCAAGACATTTGTTTTGTATCTACCATGTGGCAACACTGCAGTAGTATATGGCTATAAAGTCATGAAGACTGGCATATGCTTTTATATCAAGAAATTTACAAATTTCACTGCAATGTGATACATGTATAATTTAATATGATATGATATGGTATATAATTGCAATAGGGCAAGTACAAAAATTTTGAATGATATCTTACTGAAATTTGAAAGGGTCAGGAAATATTTTTTATAGCTAACATTTATTAGTACTCAGTTTTCAAAATATTTTGCCTATCTTAAATAATTCAATACTCATTTTAATTTTTGGATGGAAAATTAAGGCTCAGAAATATTATTTTTTAAATACTTTCAGTATGACTGTCTCTTTATGGACAAATGAATGAAGGGTGATTAAAGTATAATGAAGACTTTGAAATCTATCCTAAGAACAAAGGGAAATAATTGAAAGGTTTTTACCATAAGAGAAATAAAATGAAACTTATCATTTAAAATACAAGGGCTACTAGGTAGAGATGAGATTGGATAGGACCATGACTATCATTAGGAGCCCAATCAGGAAATTTGTAATCAAGGACAGAGATGATGTTTGCATGAACGTGGAAAATAGCAGTTACGATGGGTAAAGAAAGCAGATTCAAGAAATATTTATGGCTGCCTATTTAGCAGTGATTGATTAGAAATTATGATTGATAAAAGGAGAGTAAGAAAATAATTTGCCCAGAAATCTAGCTTGCAAAACTGGCTGATTTCATTCATTCCAATATAAGAAATGGCAAGCATTAGGTGGGAAGGGCCATAGATGTATGGAGAGAAATAATTCAAGGTTGTATGTCTGGACTTTTAATTGCAGAGAAGTTAAAGTAGATAGTTAAGCAAACTGTTAGAAATGAGTCATCAGAATTGCATTCCTAGAAGAGAAAATTTTGAGATTTAAACCAGTTTTATTTCTTTTTTAATTTTCCAATTTCTTTAAAAATTTTTTTTAATGTTTATTTATTTTTGAGACAGAGACAGAGCATGAATGGGGGAGGGTCAGAGAGAGAAGGAGACACAGAATCTGAAGCAGGCTCCAGGCTCTGAGCTGTCAGCACAGAGCCCAACAGGGGGCTCAAAATCACAAACCGTGAGATCGTGACCTGAGATGAAGTCGGTTGCTCAATCGACTGAGCCACACAGGCGCCCCTAAGAAAACTTTTTTTAAGTAATCTCTACACCTAACATAGGGCTGGAACTCATGACCCTGAGATCAAGAGTCACATGCTCTTCCAACTGAGCCCATTTTACCAATTTATTTAAAAAAACAAACAACAACAAAACAAACAAAAACTTCTCACCCCTTTAAATTGACCTAAAGGAGCAAATAGTTTCTCAGAGGTTTCCTCTACAGACACATTATCTCAGAAGACAACAGTCAATACCTTATTAGCTGTTGCACTAGTGATTAACATAGGATTCTACTTTCCTTTTTCTGAACTTTAATAGAAAACCCACTGCTTTCTAACACAATCAACTCTTTAGTATCAATTTCCACATTATAATTACGTGAGAGAGAACAGATATTTTACACTTTCTAACTTGAACTAGAAAATTAATGTGCTAGCAGCCTCCTGAGCAGTTCACAGAAGCAAGAGAAATGGTAAATGGCGCATGCCTCATGAAGAATGGGAATTAGAGCAACAGAGGGATCTTAGCACAGGAATTTGAGAACCATATCTCTAAACTGCAGTTTTATTCTTTACCTTTGCTCACATGATTTCCTCTACCAGGAAAGCTCTTGCTCCTTTATTTACCATAACACATTTGTTTTAAGTCACAGCTGAGGTGCTTCCTACTCTAGAAAATCATCCCTGAAGTCCTACATATTTTGAGCTAAATTTCATTGTTTATGTTCACTTAGTTCCCTATTTATGTGTCTTGCACTAAACTTATGTTCTCCTTCCTTACTATAAACCATATTTACACCTAATATTTTTGTATAGATGCTCAAACACACAAGTATTAATTTAATCTTGCTTGTTTTATGCATAATCCAAATTCTGTCCATAAAATGAAAAAAAAAAAAAAGACCAATGGCAATTAAAAATAAAGTAAAAATACTTTCGTGTTGTTTTCCATCCAACTTATCCTTCTATGTGTATATGACGAGTTTTTCATTTAAAAACTTGGGTTTCCTGGATTTTGTTTATTGAATTGGAGGTAGAACCTGATTTTTTCTCTTTGCTTCTTGTTTAAGAAACAGTTACATAATCCAAATTCATAATAATCTCCTATTATTGCTTTATTGGCTTTATAATTTTACCTTTCTAGTTTAAGTAATTAAACCATTTGGAGTTTATGTTGTTGTTGGTATTGTTGTTGTAAAGTAGGGGTCAAAACTTAAATATTTTCAGTGTAGTCTTCAATTGTGGCTCTATCTACAAACTAATCAATATTATTTACAATGATTTGTTAATGTAATATATGTCATATATCCAAAATTTCTTTATTACTATGACTCATGTTATATATCTTACTATTTCAAGGAGTTTGTTCCATCTATATCCTTTAGTTTTTTGAAGTCTCTTCACCTACCACTAGATTTTCCTTCAAGTATATTTTCAAATTAATTGTCTAAGTTTCCTTGAAAATTCTGGAGAAATCTCACAGGAAAATGCACAGCATTTTTTTTCAAATAATTTGAGTAAAACTGTCATCTTTACAATGTCCAGTTTTCACATTCATAAAAATGGAATGTTTTACCATTTATTCATGTTTTATTTTGTAATGTATATTTATTTATTTATTTATTTTGAGGGAAGGCAGGGAGGAGCAAAGACAGAGGGAGAGAGAGAATCCTAAGTAGGCTCCACGCCCAGGGCAGAGCCAGATGTGGGCTGCTCCATCTCACAACCGTAAGATCATGATCTGAGTTGAAATCGAGAGTTGGACGCTTAACTGAACCACCCAGGTGCCCCACCATTTATTTATGTTTTAAGTAATTAAAAATGTTTCCATAGATTTCGTGTACACTTTTAGTAGGTGACTCCTTTGATACATATAGTTTCTGCTGTTAATTGTGAATGGTCTAATCAATGCCATGATTCTCCAAGTATGTTTCCCAGCCCAGAATCTATTCACTTCTCTAATGGTTTAATGCCAGAGTACCTTAATACAACTGATTTTTCTAAAATAATCTTATACCAGACACCTTTTCTGAAGTCTACTGTCAAGTCTAATGTTTGTCTGTTAATGGTGTTAGGTTTTCCATTTAAGAGACTTTTTTTTTAATTTTTTTTTATGTTTATTTATTTCTGAGACAGAGAGAGAGCATGAACAGCAGAGGGGCAGAGAGAGAGGGAGACACAGAATCTGAAGCAGGCTCCAGGCTCTGAGCTGTCAGCACAGAGCCTGACGTGGGGCTCAAACTCACAAACCATGAGATCGTGACCTGAGCCGAAGTCGGCGCTCAACCGACTGAGCCACCGAGGCTTCCCAGGACTATTTTATTTTCAAATACAACTATTTTATCTTTGAAATTTTTCACTTCATATATCACTTTTTTTTAATTATTTTAATGTTTAAATATTTTTAGAGAGAGAGAGAGAGAGAGAGAGAGTATGAGTGGGGTGAGTAGAGAGAGAGGGAGACACAGAATCTGAAGCAGAATCTGAACTGTCTGTACAGAGCCCTACGCGGGGCTCAAACTCATGAGCTGGGATATCATGACCAGAGCCAAAGTCGAATACTTAACCAACTGAGCAATCCAGGCGCCCATGTATCACTTTTTTAAACCTTACTTTTGTTATTGGCCAAGAAACAACAGTGAGCTGACATTATTCTGATCTTATCCTGAATGAATATATATTTTCATCATAAAGTTAAAAGTGCATTGAAGTACCAGGTATTGTATGTAAGTGTTGAATTACTAAATTCAACCTGAAACTAATATTACATTGTATGTTAATTAACTGGAATTTAAACAAAAACTTAGAAAAAATGCACTGAAGAAATTCAGTAGATAATCCTTACCAATTTTTCATACTTCTAGTTTTGTGAGATTTTATTTCAGTTATAATGAACTACTGAACCTTAGACAACGCTTCTTTGTTTACTGAGTTTAAAGATATGTTTCTCTTAAAGATTATTAATGTTGATTTACATTTAGATTTGATATTGAGCTTTCTTGCATTTTAGAGATAAATTTATTTGATCGTTATGTAATATATATAGTATATAATATATACAACATATATATATTATTTGGAGAGACACCACTGACATCAGTAAACAAACGTTTTATATTAAATTTTCACATTTAAGTTAATAACTGAATTTGGCTTATAATTTCATTTTTGTGCATTTAAAGCAATTTTTTGGATTGGTTTCATTAGCTTCAAATAATGAGTTTGCCAATGTTCCCTTCTTTTTCACTTGTTTCTTTGTTTACTATTTTATAGAAATACTGTACCCTGAATTTCTGATAATGTCCAAATGAATATTTTTTACTTGGAGCACTTCTGAGTGTACAGGACTTTGAACACTGAATAATAATATAATTAATAATAAATAATTAACAATTAATAATTATCAAATAATTATTTAAATGATCAAGTATTCAATAATGCCTTAAGGATATATACTAAATACACTAGAAAGTACATTTTGGTTGTCTGAGTGTGGGGTGAATAAATAGGTGTGAAGATGGGACATGAAGGGAAAAAAAACTCCAAAATAAAGCATAAATAGGGTTATACATAAGCAGAGAATATGCCATGTACTAGACAGAATAATTTATCTCTGCACCTGACATTAAAAGCAAAAAACAAACAAAAATAACCTAATAGCAAACTGAAAAAGACACAGAGGGCTTTTATCGCCCCCAAAAAACAAATTATTTGAAACTCATTTAAATGACAAAGGAAATCATTTTTTAAAATGTTTTCTCTTGCCAGGAAGTTAATGCCTTCTGTTAATTGATCTAGGATTTTA
Organism: Felis catus; assembly: GCF_018350175.1. Classification (NCBI taxonomy): domain Eukaryota; kingdom Metazoa; phylum Chordata; class Mammalia; order Carnivora; family Felidae; genus Felis; species Felis catus. The sequence continues at coordinate 31,213,282 of NC_058385.1, read as the reverse complement.
ATGCGTGGAAAAAGGACAATTTTCAAAAGCCAAAGGTGCTAGATTCACTAAATACCACATTTGTAAAATGAAGTAACAAGTGGATGTTATGTAGTCAAAACAGCATGAAACGCAGAACTTCATTAAAACATCTAACTAAACTACCAAAATTTTACCTTAATTGCTGGTTTCCCCAAAACATACAAATAAGTAAGTTAGTATATGAGTTAGGCATTACTCTGAACACTGATAGACATTTTTACCAGATGTTAATATCTACCTGTAAAACTCATTTCTTTCGGCAATGATGGAACAAAGATAAAACTTTGATTATTAGTAGTGTCACCAACTAAATATTTTTATAATTGTTTTATCTTCCTCTCTGGTATACCTGATGTCATGTTCTACCCAAAGAAAATATTACCACAAATAGGATTCCAAGGAAAATAATACCACACATAGGATTTCAGAAAATACTGATACAAAATTTCATTTACTATTTTATAATAGCAACAAAAGAGCCATTTTTTTTCTAACATTTTCCCTAGCCTATCTTCCTAGGAAAGGATGATTTGGATGATACTAGTATAAATAATGATAATACTATAATAAATACAACATAAGGGAAATATAATAAACATAGTATAAGCAACAGTTATTCTATACTTCCATACTGTCATAAGAAAACCCTAAATTAGTGAATCCTTTGCTCTCTTTGGTATAGTCCCACTGAAGTGCTAATATACTTTATTCAAATTATAAAGTTCCTCGTTAAAAGGATCCTGCCCTCCTGAGACTTCTTCAGGAATCCACAGGAGTAAGCCTTTGTAGCATGGTTTGTACTCTGTGACCTCACCCATCTCTGGCTATAAGTAATTGTTCTATGGATAAAGACTGCAAATAGTGTAAGCCAATCTACAGGCTCAACAACAACAACAAGAAAATAAGATCATTTCATCCAGAAACTTTAGGGTTGTATAAAATAGGTCAATTACTAGAGAGGCACATGTTCACTTATATGGTCACATAAGCAGCCATAATTGGCTATGTTCAAATGAAACACAGACATTGAATTTGCTGAGAAGAGAGAAATCAAAACAAAACAAACATAAGGGATGAGTAATAGACACAGATAAAGTCACAGCTTAAATATATGTTTGATTCTTATACTCTTTCCAGTTCCTAGATCATGTCTTGAGCTATTTCACTACATATTTAGCAAGGTTTACTTGACTATAGCACACATATGCTTTGATATTAAAGCCACACTGAGACGGTTTTGTTGTTAAAACATTTTTTTATTTTGAAATAATTTTAGATTACTTCACAAAAGTATTACGAAGATAATACAGAAGGTTTATGTACCCTTCACCCTACTTTTCCTGAAGTTATCACCTTATACAGCCATGATATATTTTATATATTTACCCAAAATAAGAATTTAACATCAATCCAATTCTGCTGATTTATGCATATTTTAAGTTTAAATTATGAGGAGATGAAAAACAATAAAAAAGCATATTTTATTTAGGTAGCAGTGTATTTTGAGAGTTTAGTAATGCAATGAACATTTGACGAGTGTTGCTTTAAGGCCTGGAGTTTGTTGTTTCGTTTTCAGTGTTCTCTTAGGAACAACCATCGTTTTCGTCCTCTCATAATTAATATCTCTACAACGCTTAAACAGAATCTAATTAAGCATCAGTACACTACCTGGACCATAGTAAGTGATAATTAAATATTTCTTGAATTAATTTTTCCTGTTCTCCACTTCTGTTAGAAAAGGATGATCATGTCTTATGCTACAGACACAAAAAAGGAACTTTCAAAAATGTGTTCCATTTTCCTTGACTGAGGAAGTATATGACTCGGATCCACTCCCACAATAAAATGCACCAATCCCTTCCCACAATAAAACAGTGATGATATATTGAGGAAAAGCAGAAAGCTGTTTTATCTCACTCTCTAACACAGTCATCATAAGCTACAGTGATGTAAGTTCTTTTTAGACCAAACTACAGGTTTGTTTATCTACACTCAAAGGTGCCAATCTACATTACGGATTAACATCCAAAACCTTCAATTCTTCACAACAGATTTGACAAAATATGCCTTAAAGCATGATTTTCTATTTCACTTCTGCTTCCTTAGCTGGAAAATCATAAAGTACTGTGGGTTGTTTTTTTTTGTTACACATAGTGAAAACAGATTACGTTACCTTTCAAACCAGGATGCACTGTTAAAGACAAGTGAGAAGTTACTAGGCAGAAAAAATGGAGTGGGGGAGGGTAGGGAGAAAGAGACAATGAAAATGCTGATTTTGAGAGGAAATGTGCTGAAAACATTTTCCTAAATCAGACTGAATTTGAAGACAGGCTATTCTCAAGCTTCCAGCTTGTATTTGTCTCTTTTAAATAAGTAGCAAGTTTCAAAAAATGAGCAAACTCAGTGTTGTTATTTAATATTTCTATTGTTTTATTTTATATATATTTGATATTTTATAGAAAATGTTCTAAAACATCATGAAATTTTTCTTGATTATTTATTTGAAGTTATATGAAGACTGAATACAAAACAAGTTCCATGGTTTCACTGGAAGAATGTTTACTCTGAGAACTCCATCCCTCTTTTAACTGTTTCTAAAGACACATAGATATCAAAGAAATAGGCTTCTGGTCCAGGACTTGTTACCACATGGTGAATAAACCAAATGAATCCGCAGAGCCTCAACTTTCTTTATAAAATCATGATGATGATGAGTGTGATGATGCCAATTCATGAGTATACAGGTTTCCAAAAATCAGATGAAAATTGTGTAAAGCCTACAATTTATAAAGTATTATCAAGAGAAATTAAAGAATGTTATTGAAAGATAGGTTATATCAAGGCCAGGATTTGAAATCAAAAATTAATATTTAAAAATGTGTAATTATATTTGCTAAACATATAGAAAGGAATTAAATAAACATACATTCTACTGATCATTGAAAATGTATACCATTATGAAAACAGTATGAAGTTACCTCAAAAATTAACAATAGAACTACTATATATCCAGCAATCCAAATTCCACTTCTAGGTATATGTAAAAAAGAAGTGAAATTAAAATTGTGAAGAGATACCTACACTTCCATGTTCATTGCTACATTATTCACAATAGTCAAGATATGTAACAACCTAAATGTCCTTAGACAGATGAAGAAAATGTGATATACACATTTTGTAGAATATATGCAGAAAATGTTTTACATAAATATGTGTACATATGTATGTATGTGTATGTATGTATGTATATATGTATACACACACACACACGTACATAATTATGCAATTAAAAAAAAGGAAATCCTACCATTTGTGAAAACATGGATGGACAGAGCTGGAGACAATTATACTAAGTTAAATAAGACACAGAAAGAGAAATACTGCATGATCTCATACATGGAATCTAAAATAGTCAAAATCATAGAAGTGGAGTAGAATGGTGGTTGCCAGGGGTGAGGAGTAGAAGAAAATGGTTAGATGTTAGTTAAATTGTACTAGAGAGCTCAAGTACAGTATGGTTATGATAGTAAACAATACTGTATTGTATACTTGAAATTTGCTAAGAGGATAGATTTTGAATTAAACTTCAACATACACGAAGTGTTAACTATGTAGAAGTGATGGGTTACATCACCAATCTTGACTGTGGTGATCTTTTTATAATATATAAACATATCAAAACATCAAGTTGTATACCTTAAATGTATACATTTTTATATGTCAAAAATATCTCAAAAAATGTTAGAGGAAATAGGCAACTAAAGAAAACAGAAGATCTTTACAACATAAGATATTTATTTCACCGCAAATATACTTATCCAGTATAAATTAAGAACTCTTGGGGCGCCTGGGTGGCGCAGTCGGTTAAGCGTCCGACTTCGGCCAGGTCACGATCTCACGGTCCGTGAGTTCGAGCCCCGCGTCGGGCTCTGGGCTGATGGCTCAGAGCCTGGAGCCTGTTTCCGATTCTGTGTCTCCCTCTCTCTCTGCCCCTCCCCCGTTCATGCTCTGTCTCTCTCTGTCCCAAAAATAAATAAACGTTGGAAAAAAAAATTAAAAAAAAAAAGAACTCTTATAGATTACCAAAAAGGATATGACCAGATTTTTTAAATGTCCAAATACTAGAAAAGCATTTAAAAATGATAATATCCAACTTGCCAATGAATACATTTTATCAAGTTCATTAGGGCTGCCATAACAAAGTACCACAGACTGGTGGCTTAAACAACAGAAGATTATATCCTCACAGTTGTAGAGGCTAGAAATTCAAGATCAAGGTTTTGGTAGGGCTGGTTTCATTCTGATGGTTCTCTCCTTGGCTTATAGGTAGCCATTTCTCTGGTCTTCACATTGTCTTTCCTCTGTCTGAGTCCCATTCTTGTCTTCTTATAAGGACACCAGTCATCAGTCATATTGGTTTAGAGCCCATCTTACCAACCTCACTTTACCTCTTTGATGATCCTATCTCCAAATATAGTCACTTTCTCAGATACGGTGGATTAGGACTTCAATTTAAGAATTAGTGGGGGGCATAATTCAGCCCATAACACATATGAACATCAGAGCTGAGGAAAATACCAGTTAATACCACAAAGCAACATTATTTCATAGCTACCTGAAGGGATATGCATAAATGGAGTAATAATACTGTGTGTTGGCTGAGATATGGAGTAACAGATTTACCAGTTTCTCTCCTGGGGTATGTACCTTACAAAATAAATGAGTATTTTCACAACAGCACTACTAACTTAAACCCAAAACTGGAAAAGCCCAAATGTTTACCTACCATAGAATTAACCTCCTCCTCCAAAAATAAAAACATGTGGTATATTCATATGGTACAATACTATATGTAATGAGAATAAACACAATGTAAAATTATATGCAATAATATAAATGGATCTCTTAAAAATAATGGTCAGAAAAAAAGCCAGACACCAAATAAGTACATCTACTATGACTCAATTTATAAAAAGCTCAAACTTTGATCTATGCTATTAAAGACAAGTAGGGGTGCCTGGGTGGCTCAGTCGGTTAAGCGGCCAACTTCGGCTCAGGTCATGATCTCACGGTCCGTGAGTTCAAGCCCCGCATCAGGCTCTGTGCTGACAGCTCAGAGCCTGGAGCCTGTTTCAGATTCTGTGTCTCCCTCTCTCTGACACTCCCCTGTTCATGCTCTGTCTCAGTCTCAAAAATAAATAAACGTTAAAAAAAAATTTAAAAAAAAAAAAGACAAGTGAGTTGTCACTCTTTAGGAAGTGCACAGAGACTGGAAGGGGACACAGTTGTTGCTGATAGTTTCTTAATCCAACTGCTAGAAAAATGGGTGTGATCATTATGTAAGAACACATGGAGATGAGACATAGTTTTCTGTATTAGATTATGCTTGAACAATAATTTTCCATTAAATATTTTAAAATTTTCTACTGCTATCTTTTAATTTTTTTTCAACGTTTTTTTATTTATTTTTGGGACAGAGAGAGACAGAGCATGAAGGGGGGAGGGGCAGAGAGAGAGGGAGACACAGAATCGGAAACAGGCTCCAGGCTCCGAGCCATCAGCCCAGAGCCTGACGCGGGGCTCGAACTCATAGACCGCGAGATCGTGACCTGGCTGAAGTCGGACGCTTAACCGACTGCGCCACCCAGGCGCCCCATTTTCTACTGCTATCTTTTAAACCAAGGATTGGTTTTATTTTGTATCAAATATCAATTTGGTATGTATTTCAATGAATTTTTAAGATTCCTGAAAACTTAACTGTTACGTTCCATTAATAATTAACTTTAAGATTAGCAATTCAGATCTCATTAATATAAATTCCATTTTATACCACTTATATTAATTTATAATTTATAATTCTATTTATATTAATGATGCCTGGATTGTTACTCTTAAATTTGTTTGATATTTCTTGATTTTGTATTTGTATAATTATATTAATCTTCTCACATTACTATACATATTTAATTAATACACAGTTTTCTTCTTTGTAATGTTTTTAACACATTTAGAATCAAGAAATATATATAGCATGATATGTTAAAATTAGTGGCGGAAGATAAAAGCTGGTAGTTATTAATGTAGAGAAAATAAATGAATAAACTCCCAATTTGGATGCAAAGCAAAGGAACCTCTTGCTTTCTTGCTTATGTAGCCTGAACAACCCTGCCTACGTTCAGTAATCAAGCAGAAAAATACAATGTGTGCTCCTGCTATTAGGGTTTTAGATTCCAATATTATTCTTCTCCCACAAAAGGAACAAACTTCTTTTGAGAATAGGTGATTCCATGGCTTGGGGCAAAGAAAACATTAATGACTCTAAAATGGTTTAATGTTGTAAGAATCTAAGGATGTTTTCTATTAATCATGATCATATTTCTGTCTCAAGGTCTTATGATCCCTGAGTCACAAAATGTATTCTAACAATTCAGAATCTTTTCCTCTTTAGGGTGGCACTGGAATATGAAATATCTCTAGTTTATTGTGGCACATGGCTTCAAACACCAGTACTGGTATATAGTGAATAACTGACCAAAATTCACACTCAAATACTGATTGTGTGCTCAGAAAATCTGTGTTGGAAAATTTAACATAGTAAAAGTGTTATTCAGTTCAGCTAGGTCCTCCCCTAGCTTGTTTTTTCAGGAAGTGAATTAATGTTACCCATGCCTAGCTTCCATTCTGAAACATTCCTAAGAAATTCATTCCCCCTAAACATCTTACTATTTTAGCATAATTTATCTTTTGTTTGGGAAGATAATTCTAAGGACCAAAGACAAATACTGCCCTCTATACACGTACCCAGCACTTTCAACAATAGCCAAATTATTGGAAAGAGCCCAAATGTCCATCAACTGATGAATGGATAAAGAAGATGTGGTTTACATATACAATGGAATACTATTTGGCAATGAGAAAGAATGAAATCCTGCCATTTGCAACAACGTGGATGGAACTGGAAGGTATTATGCTAAGTGAAATAAGTCAGAGAAAGACAGATATCATATATTTTCACTCATATGAGGAACTTGAGAAACTTAACACAAGACCATGGGTGAAGGGAAGGGAAAAAAATTGTTTCAAACAGAGAGGGAGGAAAACCTTAAGAGACTCTTAAATGCAGAGAACAAACTGGGGGTTGACGGGGGGAGCGGGGGAGAGGGGAAATGGGTGATGGGCATTGAGGAGGGCACTTGTTGGAATGAGCACTGGGTATTATATGTAAGCAATGAATCACAGGAATCTACCACCAAAACCAAAAGCACATTGTATACACTATATGTTAGCCAACATGACAATTATATTAAAAAAAAAAAATACTGCCTTCAAAGTATTGCCTCTATTCTATTGGGCCAGGCCTTGCTGATAATCATGCAAATGTCATTTTTTTGACAAGTAGTTTATAGTAAAATGATGTAATAGAAGTTGAAAATTTTTTGCTCATAAATTCAAACTCTTGGAAGCAGACTCCAACAAATATATATTAGTTCTCTTTAGCAGCCACTAATTTTACCTGACGTCAGCCTTGAAACAGAAATCATCATTTCTTCCTATTTACCTTAAAAGAACCAACTCAATCAAACCTCTCTTTCCTTGACTCTCCCCTTTTCAAACCTTTTCATTTGCTTAGCAAAGAAGGTTCTCCAGGTACTTATGCCATGTTTCTTTGAGGACAGTGAGAAATTACAAGTACAGTAAAAAGAAAAGAAAAAGTGTTTCTAAAAAAGAATTCAGGGCTGCCTGGGTGGCTCAGTCAGTTGAGCCTCCAATTCTTGATTTTGGCTCAGGTCATGATCTCAAGGTTCATGGGACAGAGCCCCATTTCAGGCTTCATGCTGATAGGGCAGAGCCTGCTAGGGATTCACTCTCACCCTCTCTCTCTGCCTACTTCCTCCCCCCATTCTTTTGCTTTCTCTGATTATAAGTAAATTAAAAAAAAAGAATACAGGGGCGCCTGGGTGGCTCAGTCGGTTAAGCGTCCGACTTCGGCTCAGGTCATGATCTCACGGTCCGTGGGTTCAAGCCCCGCGTCGGGCTCTGTGCTGACAGCTCAGAGCCTGGAGCCTGTTTCAGATTCTGTGTCTCCCTCTTCCTCTGACCCTCCCCTGTTCATGCTCTCTCTGTCTCAAAAATAAATAAATAAATGTTAAAAAAACTTAAAAATTTTTTTTTAATTTAAAAAAAAGAATACAGGGGTGCCTGGGTGGTTCAGTCAGGTAAGTGTCCAACTCTTGGTTTCGGCTCAGGCCATGATCTCACGGTTTGTGGGTTTAAGCCCCGCATGGGGCTCTGCACGAACAGCATGGAACCTGCTTGGGATCCTCTGTTCCCGGTCTCCTTCTGCCCCTCCCCTGCTTCTACCTGCTCTCTCTCAAAAATAAACATTTAAAAAATAAAAGAATTCATATGAAAATTCTAAGAATTTGTTGAAATGAATGACATATATATTTATTAATTATTTAATAAGAAAATAATGAGCTATTCCTTTAAGGTATAAAAGGTAGTGGGGCACGTGGGTGGCTCAGTTGGTTGAGTGTCTGACTTCGGCTCAGGTCGTGATCTCACGGTTCGTGGGTTGGAGCCCCACATCAGGCTCTGTGCTGACCACTTGCGCAGAGCCTGGAGCCTGCTTCAGATTCTGTGCCTCTTTCTCTCTCTGCCCCTCCCCCACTCACGCTTTGTCTTACTCTGTTTCTCAAAAGTAAATACATGTAAAAAAATTTTTTTAAGATATAAAAGGTAGTGCTCACTTTGTATCCTTTATGATATATCAAAATTATTTCAAATTTAATCACTTCCACATGGCCTTAAAGGAAATGTTCTTTCTGTCTTTGAATCAAACTTAGTAGATTCTGAGAATACATTTTCAAAATATCAGATATTCCACCCAAGGTTCTAATGAGAGCTGTTCATAATTACCATCAGTGCATCTTTTAGGAACTACTCAAAGCTAACATAGAAATGATTATCTTCTTGCTATTCTTCAACATTAAAATGGTTTGTCTTTCACATGCAATATCCGCTAATTTAGTAGTAAATATGTTCATGTTTAATCAAATTGTTGAGCTCTGTTGTGGTGGGAGACTATTAGAAGTCAGAGATAGAGTGAACTTCCGAAAAAGGCTGAGGCTCAAAGATGTCTACTGTTTTCACTTCCTGGTGAGAAAAGACATTATTTATTATATAGGAAAAGAAGGATAAAAGAATGAGATTAGGGGTGTGGTGAGAAAGTATATTTGTGTTTATAACTCAGCAATTATAAACCAAACAATTCAAAATTTATTTTCTCAATATATCAAATGTCCCATTTCAATACAGCAATGACAAGCTGGTTTTGTCAAGGTCATGTGGCCACCAGAGATGGTTCAATAAAATTCCTCACTGTACCACTCTGATACTATGAATTGTAGAAAACAGCTCCTTAAACATTCCCTTTTCCCTTGTACCCGCCTGCTTTTTCTCTATAATATTTTGTAAGCAGCAACATATCTGATGAAGTTTTGGAGTGATGGGGGTTCGTGGGGTCCGGAGCCGGTGGCCAAGAAAGAATTCTTGAAGATGTCTTTGATGCAAAAACGGTGACTGTATTAAAGCATGGGGATAGGACCCATGGGCAGGAAGAGCTGCACTGGGGTCCTGATGGATAACTCATTATATACCTTCAGGTTGGGAGGGGGGTCAGGGATAGATTAAGTCTCTAAGGAATTTTGGAAGCAAGGTTTCCAGGACCTTGAGGGACTAGCTAGAAACGCCATTTATTACCATTTAATGAAACCTCAGTCATGAGACCCCTCAGATGCATCTCAGGGGGCCCTAAGACTGGAGCATGATTGACAGCATATATCCTGGGGCAGTTGGGATAAAGGAAGTAGATTTACAGGATCCTAAAGGTTGGGACGTTAAAACTAAGTTTCTCTTTCGCCCCTAGCAAAGTGTCATCCTTGAGGCAGCTAAGCTCCTACCGGGAGGTCACTCTGCCAGTTTCAAGGACTTGCCAATGGGCTGCAGGCTGTAAAGGAATTTAATTTTTCATTTGTCTTAGTTTCCCACATTACCATGGCAAGCACTTAAACCCCTTTCCTTTGTTCTTGGGTAGCTGGGAGTGTGCAAGGAGTATCACACAGATGCCACCTGGGGTGGGGGTGGTGTGGTGTGTGTGCTACCTTGTGCTTTTGCCCCTCAGCCTGCCTCATGTTCCCTCATCAGTATCTATTTCTACTAGCTATGTCTAATCATGCATCTATATCCATCAATATAAATACACTACTTAACCATATTGGTTTGTGTCTATATCCATGTTTATCTTTTTTTTTAATTTTTTTCAACGTTTATTTATTTTTGAGACAGAGAGAGACACAGCATGAACGGGGGAGGGGCAGAGAGAGAGGGAGACACAGAATCGGAAACAGGCTCCAGGCTCTGAGCCATCAGCCCAGAGCCCGACGCGGGGCTCGAACTCGTGGACCACGAGATCGTGACCTGAGCCGAAGTCGGACGCTTAACCGACTGAGCCACCCAGGCGCCCCTCCATGTCTATCTTTAGCTGTATCTATCCCCAAAGAAGTAGTGCAGTGTATTGGATAAGAGCATGCCCTTGGAATCTAATCTAAAGTGGCTTTACTTTACTCACTTTACTCACACTTCTCCAGTGACACCAGCATTGTGATTTTGAGACATTTATATAAACTTTGTGTGTCTTGTTTTCTTCATTGCAAAGTGGGAAAAATAAGCAGGTACATTATAAATTTATTGTGAGATGTAAATGGTGTAACTCACCTAAAGAATTGAGAGTAATGCAGGCATATGAATGTTAATAGTTCTACAACTGTAACTGTTCATTTTACAAATGCAGGTTTAACCCTACAATGAAAGGAAGCAGAGAAAAAGAGGACACACAGAGCAGAAATTTTAACAGTGATACTGTATGAAACGTTAGCTGATCAGTATCCTGGTACCTAAAAAAATTTAAATCTTCCTATCCCTGAAGGCAGATAATCTGAAATGAGGAGAGTTATGGGGACAGAAATTTCTCTTCCATCCACATAAGCTTTAAAGTTTTTCCTCAAATATCTATATTAAAAAGTCAAAATAATTAACAAAAATTTAATAGAGTGAATAACTAATAGGTGAGTGAAAAGAACATGAGCCAGTAGTAGGTGTGGATGATCCAATCGGGAAATAGAAATTTCATTTGCCAAAGAATAGAAAGTGCCATAAGTTTGACTCCAATTTTAAACTATCAGTTTCCAAACATGAAAAACTATGGGTTCAAGCTATTTGATCAAAGTTCATCAAAGCATAATCTGAATTATATACCTTATCAAGAATTTTCCTCAAGGGTGATTAAATTTATCCATCTAAACTTCACCTAAAATTTTCACACTTCACATAAAGTTCATCCGCCTTGAATTCTCTTGTTTTCTGTAGAAATTTTCTGAAGAGAAATATTTTACTTCATATTTTTATGCTGGGTTGGCTTTCCATCAGCTATAACTTTATATCTCAGTTTCCAATCGATGAACAAACTCAGAAACATTCTACAAACTAAATGCTGTTGAGTTTTATTTTATTTTCAGAGGCATGCAGAATTAGGGAGCTTTGTAATCTGTTGTCATTTAGACATAAAACCCCTTAAAATGTTCCATGTTTCTCAGTGACACTTCAATTGGGTTTAAGTCTGTGATACTGAAAATTATATGTCATTTTAATTGTATGATGAACATTTTAATTGACAGCTTACCAAGAACCTTTTCAAGGAATCAAACAATATCCAGGAACTAAAGTTTATTAGTTATTTGTAGTTAATACTGGCAAATGTTTAGTCAGGTACTGAATCTCTGTTTACATTTAATAAGGGACTATATTACTCAATTCCCTAAAACCGGTTATTATAATAATTAATGAGCAATTTCTTCTAGTCAATGATTTGTTTCTATAAAATTGACAGTTAATCTTAAATAAGTTGTTTTTGTCCTTTACGAGTTTTTTTAGCCACTTTTGAAAGTTTATTACAGTTTAATAGAAAGGAAACAAAAAGCACATCAACTTTAAACTTTATCAAGTCCTGTTGTTTTCTATAATTAGGCCTGTGTAATGTATATGAAGTAATTCAAAATCTATGCTAAGCTTCAGGATATATTCTGCTTTGCTTTATAATGTAAAATCTAACTAATAATGAATATGCACATTTCTAAAGGTAATTAACTTCATAAATAGTGAACAAAAGTATTGTTATTTTAAGAATCACAGAAAGATAAATACATATACCAGGGGCAGAAAATATCTTTAAAAGAAATTATTTCTGAGATTCCACACTGGGGATGGACAAAGGGGCATCTTCACCTCAGAAACAGATGGCTGTATAATTTAGCATGTTAAGTGGCATTTTGTTTAAGATGGCTAAGCCACGTTTTTATGGATAAATTCAGAAAAGAAATGTCTAAATTAAAATTTCTCTGGGCATCCAAGAGTTTTAGATTTGGAACCACTGGCAAAGGAATATTGTTATGGTAGAAGAACGCTGAAAAACAAAAGTGGCAGAGAGGACTCCCTACTTTCATTGGTTGCAAGAAGAAAAAAAGGCAAAGATAAATTCACTATTGTAATGATAAGAATAAGTAATTCTAAATGTCTAAAATGGACTTATGAAGACCTTCCTGTCTTCTTCTTACATGGTTTGTTCCAATCCTCCTCTATTTTCCCCAAATTTTCAAAAAAGCCCTGTTATATACAATGACATTCGGTTAGTTTTGTGTGTGTGTGTGTGTGTGCACGTGTGTGTGTGCATGTGTTTAAATAGGGGGGAAAGATAGAAGTCATCAGAGATAAAGCAGAGATGGAAAGATGATAGATAGATAGATAGATAGATAGATAGATAGATAGATAGATAGATAAGGCAATAATAAAGTAGAATTCATGGGAAAACTGCCATTAAACAGTAAGTTAGATTTCAGTAAATTCAGTAAGTTTTGGGAAGGGGTAACCGTGCCCATAGAGTCCTCTAGATATCCCCTTTTTTTCCCCTAAAATCCAGAGTACACTAAAATAAATATAGAGTGTAGTTTTCTTTAAAGTACTAGGTAACTCTAGAAGGTGAAACACCCTGGAATACCTATAAATCACAAAGGCAGGTTTAATTCCATAGTTATTTTCTGAATCCTAGTTGATAGCTCTTATATATGCAATGTTTCAAGGCAAAAATTGTTCTTGGTAGTAAGGCAAAAGAAACCGTTTTGTAGAAAATGAATAAAAACACACTTCTAACCCCCTTTACATAGGCAAAAATGAAAGCTCAGAAAGATCCTACCTACCTGAAGAATAGGGCTAGTTTTTCCAATATAAACTGTAGTGTAAGTAGAACATAAATTTGCTTTGCCAGCTGATTTGCATACATTTCATATAGTTAACAACTTTTGAATCCAAGACTTCTCAACTCCCACTCATTTTGTAACTAAAGCCACAAAAAAAGATAATTACATGACATTATGCGAACAAGTTTATCCCATAGAAGGCGAAAAATATCTTTTCAGAAATATTTTCTGTACCCAAGTCATATCCCTTTTTATACAATATAACATCCGCTATTCTTCATCTTGCTTTTTTATTCTATTTTTTATTTTGGTAATGTTTTATTTTTGAGAGAGAGAGAGTGTGACTGGGGAATGGGGAGAGTGAGAGAGAGGTAGACAGAGGATCTGAAGCAGGCTCTGCACTGACAGCAGTGAGCTCGAACTCCAATGGTGAGATCATGACCTGAGCCAAAGTTGGACACTCAACTGACTGAGCCACCAGGCACGCCTTTCACCTTGCTTTTTTAAATAATATTTTAGCTTAGAGATCATTCCATATTAGTGCTTACATTGCAAGAAAAAATTCTTCATACCTGCAAAATATAATGGCTGCACAGTATTTCCTTCCAGTAATCAACAAATCTGTTTGAGTATTTCCTTTAACTGAAACTAAAAGATCAAAAAAAATATAAAATAATTTATTTTCAAATTCTCATCAGACAAGCTTTAAGAATGCTTAGAAGTGTTTTATTTCACTCTATGAAAAAATAGATCTGTTTGCAATATGAATTACGATATTTTTCAATATTATGTATGTTATCTTTAGAATTTGCTTACGATAATTTTTCATTCACATTTTTGTGAAATCACATTTATAATTGTTTTAAGATTTTTGAGTTAGTTAAATAAACTCAAGAAACTTAAAGAAGTTCTTGTAGATGTCTCTTAACTGTATGTTTTTATTTTTTCTATTTAAATTTGTTGGGGCACCAGGGTGGCTCAGTTGGTTAAGCATCCAACTTTGGCTCAGGTCATGATCTCACCATTCCTGAGTTTAAGCCCCGCATCAGGCTCACTGCTGTCAGTGCAGAGCCAGCTTCGGATCCTCAGTCTCTCTCTCTCTCTCTCCCCTGCTTGTGCGTGTGCTCTGTCTCTCTCTCTGTCTCTGTCTCTCTCCCTCTCTCTCAAAATTAAACAAATGAACAAAAAAAATCACTTCTATTTAAATTTCTCATGTTTAATTTATCTGGGTGAAACTTATAAAGTGTGGATTAACTTTATGTTTTGACTCGACACTCGGCTGTCCAAATTACTTAATGAAAAATTTATCTTTGTCCTACTGCATTTATATATTAAATTATTCAATGTATCTGTTCACTTCTAGATTTTATAGCTTGTTCTGTTGATCTGGACTTGTAATCATGAGCCAGCCACACACTGTAGTACTTACTAAGGAATTATAATATATATATTCTAATACTTGACAGTATAATCACTCACTTAATAACTCTTTTTATACCCAGAAATTATCTTTAGATTCATGAGTACTTATTTTTTTCATGTAAAATTTAACTCCTGTAATTCCAAAAATTAAACCAAAACAAAATAATGAAACATGCTAGGCATACAGAACATGTCAACTACATGAATTAACACAGAATTGTTACCTTTATGATGTTAAATTCTATTCAGAAATACAGTATGGCCTTCGATTATTTTCAAATGATAGTATTTTATGACCCCAAAAGTAATTCAATTACATTTTAAAGTTATGAGTTGACTGCAGTGTACAAGGTGTCATAGAGGGAGGCAGTGTGAGGAAATCAATGAACTCTGTCAATAAAAGACTTTACCTCAGCATATAGAATAGAGAACACAGTTTATTATTGAGTAAACATTAACAGATTTACATGAATAGAAATTAGCACCAAAGCGACCACAAAGTTAGAACAAAATCTTACACATTTTAGACAGCAAAAGCAGAAGGAAGAACAATAAGTTATCTCAAGAGAGAAAAGGCTATGCCTCAAGAAAAGGCTATGCCTCATGACAGTTTCCTGCACATCTCTTGAGATATCTCTGTATTTTTTCCTCTAATTTTAGAAAATGTTTTACGTATTTAGAGGTCATATGACCAGCAACCCATGTATATATCTCTACATTATATAAACTAGAGAGTGAACTTAATCATCGATCTCTATTCTAAAAGTTAGACTAAGGACTCATATGTGCAGTCTCCAAGGAAATGATATAAGGTCTCTTTTCTACTTTATTAACTGAAGAAATAATTTTTATTTACTCTTACACTAAGGAGACCAATTAAGAAACTAAACAATGTTGTCTTGGAGTTCTAAGAAGTATGGCTCATATATTCCCTCGTATCCCTGGAAAATCCATTCACTTTTACAAACCATGAAACCTCTACAATAATTTTCATTAAATGAAAGAGTCTTCCTAGACAACCCAGACAAACCAAATCAGTGCAGATATTCAAATACAGACACCTTAGCCATATTTCCCTCACAATCATTATTCAATAACTGCTATTATTATGTATAGTAACAAAATTAACTCAATAAATAATTACTGAGATGGATGATTGTGGCATACACATTTTTAAAACATTGTTCTTTTATTCAGTGAGTTCACATTAAAACAAAAAACTCTAAAAATTTGACACTGAGATGGCATTTGCAATTATGCATCCACCTTTGTAGTCAGGGAAGATGTTAAAGAGATAATTACAATGGTTTATATTTGATTCTGAATTCTTAACAGACTTACTATTTTCAAAAGAAAAGATTTACAGAAAGATTTGGAGATTAAGAAAGCATCCATTGTCTGGGGTAGAAAGGCATAGCAAATTGTCAAGTGGGCCGAAACTTATTTACTTAGGCTGCAAAGGTAGGCAAGTTCAGATATTATACATGTGAGAGAATACGTTAAGGTGCGAATACCAAGTATTTTAAAAAATCACTTTATATGAGGTTGTAAGTGAATTTTATGAATCAAATAAAAGATAAATAAAAATTAGGACAAAAACAGCCTATAAAAAGCAGAGTCTATTGTTTACTGAGAGAAAACTAGGATACGATGCAAAAAATGAAATGAAAATCAAGAATGACTGCGCTGGCAGTAATATATTTGCATGTGCAAAAGGGCATATGACAAATTGGTTAATAAAGATTTGAATAGATTAAAAATAAAATCTAACAAACTTCCCAGTAGAGTTGCTGAAAATCATGTGTGTGTTATTTCTTTCAAGGGGATCAAGGAGATTCAAGCAAAGAAGAAAAGAAAGCCTCACCCTTTCTTACAAGAAAGGGGCAGAGACACAGAATCTGAAGCAGGCTCACAGGCTCTGAGTTGCCAGCACAGAGTCCAATGCGGGGCTCGAACCCATGAACTGTGAGATCATGACCTGAGCCAAAGTCAGACTTTTAACCAACTGAGCCACCGAGGTGCCCCTGCTTTCATTCATTTATAAAGCCTATAGAGCAGTACTCTTTAATATCATATAGAGTAAAAAACCATGAATACCAAAATTTTTTCTAACCTCATACATACCCGAGGTAGACACATAATAAAATAAAATTAAAAACTGTTGAGTTACAATAGTTGGAAAATCGTGTATATTAATTCATCAAAAACCTACCTGTAATTGCTGTGTAATAATGAAACAAGATTGATACATATGAATTGATGAAAATATTTAAACACTTAGAAAATGAACAAACAGACTAAAAATTGGAACCGTAAGATTTTTGAAAGAGGATTTAGGCTGAAAAGGAAATGTTTTATTTGAGGAGTTACAGACAGTTCACAGAGAAAGATATTTCAGACATTGTGCTTCACGTAAACAACAGCAACCCTATAAAACAGATCTTAGTATGATGCCCATTTGGAGTGAGGCAATGGAATTCAGAGAATAAGGAAATCTGACTAAAATCACACAGCTAATTGCCTATCAGATGATGGCAACAATACTGAGCTCCAGAAGTTCAAACCTGAAAACACCATCCTCACTCTAGACCAGCTCCTTCTCTGCTGTTTCCTCTCATTATCTTAGTTTCCTCATCTATAAAATGGGTATAGTAACTGCATATCTCATTAAGTTCTAGTGCAGATCAAATGTCTTAAGGTCTGTGAAGGGGTTAGCATATTCCCTGGCATGATGTAAATGCTCTACATAGGTTAGCAGTTCTCTATTTCCTACCATACTACCTTTCTGGCATATAATGTCTACTGTGCATGCATTAGTTTTTGTTCAAACAAATGAACTGTGGGCAATTTCACCCACATATCTGGAAAATGAACTGTGGGCAATTTAACCCACATATCTGGAAACAAAGATAACTGTTTGCAATATTGTCTTGGTGTTTGTACACGTTATTCTTCCTTCTCAACGCTTGTCTATCATAATCGGATCACTTTTAATGTTAATTTGGGCAGATCCAAAGAAGGGAAAGAACAACTATACAAACTGCATGGCATCTTGTGAGGTAAAAATATTCAAAATTCCATCAAGAGATGTAAGCACTAGAGGCCTGGCTTTTTGAAGTCCTGGCTAGTAAAGGGTAGAGCCAGGTACAAAATTCCAGAGCACAAAACAAATGAAAAGACAACCAGGGAACAGGGAGAGAGAGTAAGAGCAGCCAGCAAGAAGAGGGACAGCAGCAAAAACAACTGCTACTACTGTGAACTCCCCAGCTCAGTCCTCAGTTCAGGCCCTTCTAGGCAAAGTTCTTGGGGATCCGGAACTCTGTAGTACTGAGTCTTGTCCTGTCTCTGTCTGGTTGGGCTGCTATAACAAAATGCTACAGACTGAGAAATGTATTCCTTACAGTTCTAGAGGCTCAAGTCTAAGATCCGGGTCCCAGCACAGCCAAGTGAGGGCCCTCCTTCGGGCTGCAGACTTCACTGTATCCTCACATAGTGGAAGTGGTGAGGGAACTCTCTGGACTCTCTTTTATGAAGTCATTAATTCCACTCCTGAGGGCTATGCCCTCATGACTAATCACCTCCTGAAGTCCCCAACTCCTAATACCATCACTTTATGATTATGGGGGGGGGGGGGGATAAAAACATTTAGACCATAGTATGACCTTACAATATAGCTGAGAAGTACAGAGACATCAAAGCTGTCATTGAAGAATTAATGTAGTAAGCCCCATACCATACGTCAGACACATAAAATAATAGATGCTATTGTATTAGTTTGCTAGGGCTAACAAATACCAATTGAATGACTTAAATAAGTTTATTTTCCCACAGTTCTGGAGGATGGAACTCTCAGATTAAGGGGCCAGCAGGTTTGGTTTTTCCTGAGGCCTTTCTCCTTGGTTTGCAGATGACCTCCCTCTTCTTGTTCCTTACATGGTCTTTTCTTTGTGCATACATCTCTGTTATTTCTTCCTCTTCTTGTAAGTTCACCACTCCTATTGGGTTAGAGTCCAAACCTTAAACTTCACTTCATTATCCCTTTAAAGGCCCTGTCTCTGCATACAATTACATTAGGGTTTAAGGATTCAGCACATGGATTCGGGGGGGGGGGGGGAACAATTCAGTCTATAACACCATTCAGGTCAGGATATGGGAATTTTGGTAATGGGGGAAATGTACTAGAGAGTGCCACAGTTGTGTGATTGTGCTAAAAAAGAGGACTGATAATGACAGTGTGGTGATACATATATTCTCGCAAACAGGGGAGAGGCCTACCCAGGAAAGTGAAAAGAGAAAGTTAGATAGTGAAATCCAGAGAATACCAGACTTTATCCAGGGAGAAAAAATGTCACAACGCACGTGCGCGTGCGCGCGCGCGCACACACACACACACACACACACACACACACACACACACACACACACACACACGAAAAGAGCCTGAGAAGAAAAAGTCCTGAGGTGAAGGGGGCAGATCTAGGAAGGTTGGAAATTTAGAAGTCAAGGGTTAGGAAACAATTTCAAACAGAGGGTCCTGGAGATTGTCAGATGTCGCAGAGAGATAAGGATAAGAAAGGAAATTGCTTATGTGGCTATTAGAGTAACCTAAAAAGAATGAACTAAACAGGTCTATGAATGACTTGAGAAGTGAATCAGAACAAAGAAATTTTCAGTAAAGAGAAGTAGAATCTTCTTTTAATTAGTGGAATTGGTAATATACAAATGCACAAATAAGGGACAAAGTAAACACAAAAAGAAATGTGAATATTACATGTTTAAAAATCATTAAAAAAGACTACTGATAGGAATTTCAGCACAATTGTAAATTGTTCATGTTAGGTAATTGAGAGTAAAATTGTTTCATTACTTCAAATACCTGAATATAATTAAGAATGAAACAAACTATACTATCTTCAGATTATATTGTTTAGATAATACCAAGAATGTCCTCATATTTGCTCATAGACTATTGACACTGCTGTGAAATTTTTTTAAAAATCTTGAGTGAGCAGAGCAGTAATAAGAAGTAATTGACAATAAGACAGCAGCAAAATATCAAAATAGAAAACCTTCATTTTATAAGGCTATGATAATCTTATGAAATCATTTCTCCATAATTAGAGGGATCCAACTGCTTATTTTCAGTCTTAAATTTGGTTCTTTTTCTGGGTTTGCTCAGAAATATGTATTATATTGGCATCCTTCTATTCTGTAAACACTTTGCCTAAAGGAAATGTTAAATACATTCCAAATCTTCAATATAAAGTATATACATAATTCTAGAATATGGAAATTTTTACTCATTCCTTTCTGTATTTGTCCTATGACTGCATATTTATGATGCAAAATCCATTCCTTCAAGGAGTACCCATTTTATTTCTATCATATTATTGCAACAGATCAGTGACTAAATGCTTCAACTGCAGAATTACTGAACATACCAGCAGGATTATCCTCTCAGAGAATAAATCCAAACCTGGAGGTCTTGATAAAGGAATGAAGTGTGCTTCCCGTGAATAGCTCCAATCAAATGTCAAAAAGGTAGTGGATAAATTGTGTTGCTATAGGATTAAACATATTGTTGCTTGCTAGATTCTGTTCAGTGGATTTTTGTTTTCTTGTTAAGCATGTTCATCAAAGTCAAATTTCATTATGTTGGTGACAGGTGAAGTAGGTTAAAACCATAGCACATTATAATAAAGATGTGCACCCAACTCTGCATCTGCTAAATTCATTGTTTGTAAATGTGGTTCCAAAATACCATGAAAGAAAATGCAGAAATCCTCCTGTATGAAACAACTTGTTTTCCTTTGGTTGGAAATAAAGTCTCCTGTTAGTTATGCCTTTGTTTAAACTTTGGGCATTTCACAGCCGTGACTGTGACCACCCTGTACTGAACATTGTTAGACTAAAAGAAAATACCAGATTTTCTAAGGGACTACTACAAATAAATCAGAAAGAGCTGTCAAAATTATCTACTGTATGTCAGCAAGTGAAGAGTTACTCAAAATCTGGTATTATTATCTGTTGGGAACACTTGGTTGAAGGACAGGGAAACTACATTGGCAAAAAAAAAATGTAATTCAGTGTTTGGAAAATCTTAAGAATTATCAAAGAGTCAATTTAAAATAATTTCTATGAAGACAAGAGTGAATTTCTATCTTTTATGTCGCTCTGCTTTATATTAGAGTATCTAGACTTTCAAAAACCTAGGACCCCATTTATTAAAAGTATTCATTCCTAGCTCCACTGTTCAGAATTACATGAAAATAGGTGTGAAGCTAATAAAATTTAATGCAGGTATTAAGAAATATATTTCTATAAATGAACAGAACTGGAAGAAAGGAATGGCTTAATATAATAAAAATAAATTAATATGTGTGTATATTTCACTATCTACTGAAATAAAGGTAGAAGGAGGTAGAGGAAAGCAAGCATGGATGTGTATGGGAGATCATGGGCTGGTATGGCTGTGAGGGTGGAAATCAAATGGGGAAATACATGTTTGTTTCTCCCTGAGAATTACTACCTTCCAACTTTGATCCCATCAATTGTTTCATTTAAAGAAATGATATGGATCTAACAATCCTTTGTCTCTTGTATAGTCCTGTTATTGGGAAGGCCACTGTCAGTAGATATTCTCAAATTCTTTGCACATACAAGGCCTACAGCACATATAAAATGTTGTTACTATTCAATTAAATTTCTGGACTCCAATGGACTGAGATGGTCTTTCAGGGCAAGAAACCAACCTTCATCATTTTCCAAATCTGAGTACATAATCCAGTATTCAGCTATAAAAAAGGCAACTTTTAGTCTAACTTATCTAACTTTCTTTAATGCATCAAAATATGTTTAATAAATATAATACTCTAAGGTACTTTAAAATTAAATGCAAACATCAAAACAGAACTAACAATATATGTCTATTGCCCCATTCTCCCATGTTTGTCACCACAATTATCCATTTATAAATTGAGTATTGTTTCAGGGCACTTGGAGCTGACACTGGATACTCTGGAAATGGTACTTCTGGGCTTTTCACCATCTTATCTCCTTGCTAGGTTCGAAAGTATAGCCAGTCAAATGTTCTTTTGCCCTGTTTTTAAGGTAGAATTTAAAAGTAACAATACACTCATTTTAGCAAAGAGTTCTATGAAGTTATAGTCATGTAGCCACCACCACCACACATAGCACATGAAACAATTCCATCTCCCTCACAAGTTCCCTCATATACTTTTATAGTCCAATCTTTCAACATTCCCAGTGCCTGGCAACAATGCACATGGTTTCTATCTCTATAGGTTTCATTTTCTGTAATGTTATATAGGTGTATATATATATTCTTTGATGAAGTATCTAGGCAAATACTTTACCCATTTTTTTTTCTTGTGTTGTTTTTCTTATCATGGAGTTTTGAAAGTTCATTTTATATTCTGGATAAGAACCTCTATCAGATAAATATTTTCTCCTTATGTACAACACATCTTTACAAAAAGCAGAAAATGTTAATTTCTATGAATTTAAATTTGTCATTATTGTATAATATTTTGCATATCGTACAAGGTATTAATTTTATTTTTTACTCATATAGATTACCAATTATACCACTATCATTTGCGGAAAACACCACACTTTACCCACTGAATTGTTTTGTAACTTTGTCCAAAATGAATAATGCAAACATTTTCAACAAAATATTAGCAAATTAAATTAGTCAATATGGGAGTTCGAACCTGTACTCTGATAGATATGGCTCTGTTGTTTACTCTTTTCTCCTAATGTGTTTGATCTTCAATATAAAGCATATAAATAATTCCAGGATATGGAAATTTTTACTCATTCCTTTCTGTATTTGTCTTATGACAAAGACAAAGTATCAGTAAAAATGTGTACATAAAATAAGTGAAAATGTGCTCCTTCATCTTCCATATCCTGAAAGAGTTTTTATAAAATGTGTATTATTTCTTTTTTAAGTATTTGGTAGAAATAGCAGTTAAGACATTCATCAAGATATATAGGACTATTCAGATTATCTATTTCCTCTTGGTTAAACTTTAGAAATTATTGTATTACTAGAAAATTATCCATTTCATCTAAGTTGTTGCTTTTATAAACTTATGTATAATGTCAATTATCATTTTAAAATATATTTAGTGTCAAAATTCTCTAGCTTCATCATGCACTTAATGTGGAGGAGGGTTTTCCCAGAGTTCCTGATCTACTCTCAACTTTAAGCTTTCTCTGCATGTGATCTCTCTCCATATCTTGCTTCCTATCCAGTGATCAATTATTGTTGGTTATTACTCAGGTTTTGTATGATGGTTAGTTTATACATCAATGTGACTGGGTCACAGGATGCCCAGATATTTAGTTAAACATTATTCTGAGTGTCCATGAAGGTGTTCCTGAGAGAGATTAACATTTGAATTAATAGACTGAGGAAAGCAGATTTCTTTCTCTGAGGTGAGTGAGCTTCATCCAGTTCTTAGAAGGCCTGAATAGTACCAAGAGCTGAAAAAAAGACAATTTGCTCTCTCTGCCTACATTCTTAAATTAGGACATCAGTCTCCTCCTGCCTTCATAACCTAAGTGGGACTTTACAACATCAACTCTCCTGATTCTCAGGCCTTTTGGTCTGCAGATCTTGGGGACTTAACCTCCATAACTGTGTGGGCCAATTCTAACCAATCAATATCTTATTTGTTTTACTTCTTTGGAGAAACTCAATTAATTTAGTTTGCTACACTGGTGATAGAGGGTAAAGTATATTCACTATTGTTCTGCTCCATTCTCTTTTTTTAATGTTTATTCATTCATTTTGTGTGTGTGTGTGTGTGTGTGTGTGTGTGTGTGTGTGTGTGTGAGAGAGAGAGAGAGAGAGAGAGAGAGAGAGAGAGAGAGAGAGAGAGAGAGAGAGAACGCATGCATGAGCAGGGCAGAGGCAGAGAGAGAAAGGGGGGGAGAGAGAGAATCCCAAGCAGGGTCCATGCTGACAGATGTGGGGCTTGAACCCTTGAACCATGAGATCATGACCTGAGCTGAAACCAAACATCTGACACTTAACCAACTGAGCCACCCAGGCTCCTCAGGTCCATTCTCAATCTTAGGTGTGTCCTATGTCTGTACATCTCAGGACTGAGACTTTTTCACTAATCCTGCCCTTTCCCCAGTGGTAAGAGACCTCTTAAATAATCTGGGCTCAGAACAATTTCCCTGCCCTTTTTCAGAAGAAAAGGTTTTTCATTTTGTATTTAAACCAAGATCTAGCCATAATGAGTTTTCAACTATATTTGGGGGCAACAGTGTTTGCTGCACTTTCTCAGCAGTTTAAGGCCCAATTTTTGCAGACAAGCAGTCTGAGGCAGATATTCCCCTCATTATGATAACAGCAGCACTACCCTCATTCTCTCCTGTACCAACAAGGAAGCTTTCTCCAGTCTCCTAATCTGCCTCCAATCTTTCTTATAAATGCCCAATAGAGATATCTGGAAAAAGAATGCCATAGGTGTAATCTTTCCATGTATCTATGGTTTCTATGGACTTTATAGTTTCATGCAGTCTCACACTTGGCCATTAGTCAACTGTTAAAAATTTTAACTGAAATCAGCCATTAATCCTCTCCTCCCATGGTCTGCTGCCATTGAGTCTGTACTCACTTCTCATCACTCCTGGTACACAGTTGTCTTTCCTTAGATTTCATGTGGGTTGTTGGCTCCAAAATTTCAGCTCACCAATCGGTTCAAAGAACACATATAATTTATAGATTATCCATTTTTTATTTGGGTGTGATTACTGCTCTTTTCAGTTTTATGCATTCTAAGCAAAGCTAAAAGTATATCAGATGTTGTTTGATATCATAGTATTATCAAACAGGTTGATGTAACTACAGCAATTTTGGTCTATGGACCATTAACACGATTTATAATACTCATGGTCTCGATTCTGCAAGGTCTTCAGCTGTCTCTCTGCCCTAAAGTTGTTAAGTAGGGAATAAGGGTAAGAGGGATCTTTATTTCCCTATAAGACCAATCAGAGAAGTAAGGTGATAATTGTTATTGACACACATTTTTAGTCTTCTTATGGGTATACTTTCTAGGAATGTGATATGTTTCCTGACATAATCTTGATGCCCAGATCTTAAGATCTTTAACTCATTATATAATTAAACTTTAATCAAATACCTGTCTATCCTAACTAGTCATAGTGTATGCTGCTTTTCATTCTTCCAAAAAAACACTGTTAAGATATCTAGGCTAAGCATTTAGTAATAGGATTATAGTTTATTTATTTACTTACACCCAAGCTGGGATAATCTGACACAGAAGTGTCTTATACATCGTATAGAGTGGTTCATTTTAGACACCAGTTAATACTAGTTGAAAAAAGTACAGTGTGTACCATATTTTGGATATTTGAGAATTAGAAGCATACTAATTTCATAGATTTAAAATGACATTCCTCATATGACTATTTGAAACTGTGTCAAGTTAAACTTGCCAAGTGATTAAGAATTATTCTGGATGATCTTATAAAAATATGTATATGATAGGCATGCTTGTGTGTGAGACAACTAATCCTTCTTAAGACACTCCCAACTATCTTACCCCAAGTTCTATGTGTGGGACCATATCACTATACACCCTATCACTTTCAATAATGATTAAAGAAATCAAAGCATACTAAAATAAATGAAGAAATACATTATGCTTATGGATTCAAATACTCTGTATTATTAAAATGGCATTTTATCCAGTGCTGATCCATAAATTCATTAGAAATCCAATCATAGTTCTGGCAGTCTTTATTCTTTTGTGGAAATTACAAACTCATTCTAAAAAGTGTGTGGAAAGGCAGGAGTCAAAACACTATTGAAAAATAAGACAGTTGGAAGACTCTACCTTATTTCAAGAATTACTATAAAGTCACAATAATCAAAATAGTATTGTGTTGGTAAAAGTTTATACATAGAGATGAAGAAATAGAGAGTACAGATAAACTCACATATATATTTTTCAACAAAGGTGCTAAGGAAATTTGGTAAGATAGGCTTAGCACTTGATGGTGCTAGAAAAACTGAGTATCCATACGTAAAACACACACACACACACACACACACACACACACACACACACACACAGAAACTCAATATTTACCTCCACCACTAAAAATCAACTTGGACCTAAATGCAAAATCTGAAATTAGAAAATTTCTGGAAGAAAACATAGAAGAATCTTTGTTATACTGAGTTAGGTAAAGATTTGTTAGATATAACAACGAAAAGATTACATGCAAAGAAGAAAATGGATACACTGAACATCAATTAATTAATCTGTTACTGGATAAGTACACTATAAGGTGAAAAAGCAAGTTACCTGTGTGTGTAGATGAGGAGTATTTGCAAATCATGTATTTATTAAAAAACCTGTATCTGTAATATATAAATGAATTCTTAAAATTCAGTAATAATACAACAACAAATTAAAGAATGGGCAAAAGATTTGAACACTGAAGAGACATTTCAGCAAGGAATATATATAAGTGGCAATTTAACAATGAAATGATGTTCTACATCATTAATCATTAGGCCAATGCAAATTTAAACTGTAACTACATGCCAGTTAGATTAGCCACAATAAAAGCCTGATATTGTCAACATTGGCATATATGCAAATTAACTTGGAATTTCATACATCACTTGCAGGTCTTTTGACATATAACTTTGGACAGTTTGGAAGTTTCTTATGAAGTTAGACATGTAGATATGATATGACACAACCATCTCATGTTTTTACCCAATTAAGTATAAAAAATTAGGTTCACCCAATAACCTGCATACAAATATTTATAGCCAGCAAGATATTTATAATCAGCAAAAAGTGCAAATAATCAAATATGTTTAATCTGTTGAATAATCAAACTGATTTTGGAACATACATACGTGTAATTCTACTCATAAATATAAAGAACAGGTACCAATATAATAACATAGATAAATTTCAAATGCATTACACGAACTTAAAGAAGCCAAACTCAAAAGACTACATATCGTACAATTCCATTTATTTATGTATTTATGTATGTATGTATGTATGTATGTATGTATGTATTTATTCATTTATTTATTTTTGTACGATTCCATTTAAATGACACTTCTGAAAAGGTAAAACTACAGATACAGAAAGCACATTAGTGGTTGCCTGCATTTGGGGAAACGACTGATCTCAAAGAGGCACAGCAAATTTTATTTGTGATGGAATTCTTCTACACCTTCAAAAAATAACTGAAAAAAAATCTTCAATATGACTTAAAAACCAGATTTTTTTGCACTTTTGCTACTTCCATTCTCATCACTCACCAAGCCTTTGCTTCACCTAACCAGATCTTAAAGGATTTATTATTTTTAAAATCCTATTTTCTACATGTTTTTTTTTTTCCTTTGCCTGGAATATTCTTTTTATAGGCCTCTCTTGATTAACTTTCAATTAACCTTTAGACCAAACTGTGGTCACTTTATATTTGTCAACTTGACTCAACTAACCTGTATTTTCCCAGAATTCCTTTTCTTATATGTTTCCAAATAGTATTGGCTATATTAGAAATTCCCGTGTGAAATTCAGAGGAAGAATATCAAGGAGCAGCCATCTGTAACTCAAAAAACTTTGCTTCTTTGTTTGTGGAAGTAAGACAGTGGCCAGACTTAAAATTTCCACCCTACCTCCATAAGCTTTTCTAACTTTCTGGACCAGTCCTAAGGAAGGACTTTTCTGCAGAATCCCTACACTATCAAGCCAGAGGCAACAAGAACTGACATGAGTATCAGTACATCATTTGGTGGTAGAATTATAGTTTTTTATTCTATTTATTTATATTATACAGTCTGCACTCCCAAAATACATTTAAGGTACTGCATTAAATAATAGTGTGTTTATAATCAGAAAAATATTTTTTAACACAGAAAAACTTAGTTTTTGTTTGTACAAATTTCATTAAGTTTTAGCTTCATCCCAAAAGGGAGATGGAATATCCATGAGAATTGTGAAGATCAATGAATATATAAAGGCCTAGCAGTTCCTAGAAATAGCTGATGTTCAATAAATGGTAGGTAAATGCATACGTTTACCTGGAACCTGAAGAAGCAAGGACAGATTTAAAAGTGTAGGGTTCAGTGAAGACTCAGAGACAGACAAAAAGATATTGGGTACTTGGGAGATGATGCCACGTGTTGGAATCAAGAGATGGCAAAAGTAGCTGTGAACTGGAAAAGAAGCAAAGAGAAAGTCTGGGTACTTAAAAAGCTTTCTTAAGAATTAACCCAGATATTCCAAATCAAATCATGAAATTAATTTTGCATATAATTTATTATTCATAAGGTGATCAAATTGGGACTCAAGAACTTTGGCAAACATGTTCATCTACATTTTAGAGTAAGTTTGCACTGAGCCAATGACTCATTTATAAGGTCCTGAAGGCACTTGGGATAGTTTCATTAGGATTTCTGAGAAATGATCAAGTAACAGAAATAATCAATCCAATCTACATTCTAATAGGAATTAGAAGGGAAAGTAATAGAAGTCTAATTTTGTTTGTACCACTTTTTCTTTCCTGAAAGGAAGTAGTCTTTTAGAGGGATTACTGACATAATATATGCTAATGGATCAGGAAAAATGCCTGCTTGTGGAGGGGATGGCCATCTAAAACGGCAGGCAGCAATGTGATTTTGACTACTCTCTGGAGTAATGCAGTCCTTCTCTATTTTATAAGGTGAGAATGTTGGAAAATTAAACAGATTAAATTTATGAGTTCATAAACTCGCTTTTTTCCTGAGTTTTATCTAGTTCCCATTCTTTATGATGCTCTAGGGTTCTTTTTTAAAATAGGTTTATGCAGGGCATGTAAGACCCAGAGTCATAAATTGTGTGTAATATACTATTCCTCCAAAATTAGTTTAGTAGATGTCCTAATATTTTATGTTTCAGAATGTTTGTGCAAAAACAGTTTAGGAAATCGCAAGTCTTGAACAGTTTCTCCAGTCAAGCATGTTGATTACCTCTTTGCCTGAAATAAATGGTAACTGATTTTAGTTCTCGAAGAGAATCCAATTTCATTCCTTGAATACACACATAAACTCTGAAGAAGATGAATTTGATTTAAATAGAAATACACATTTAGGCACACTTCACAGTGTAAATGTTGACATATCTCATCAGCAAACAAAGTAAATGATACAGTTCTGGTTGAAGAGGTTTTTTTACTACAACCTTCCATCTCTTTATTACCTAACAGGTTAACCTGGAAGAGTAATGCCTATTTATTAGTCTAAAATCTCATATTTCAAAATGTAAGGTAAGCTCAGAAGAGATACATCTTATTCAACATTAAGTATTAATAAAATACAATTTGCAATGGCTTATAAAAAATCTGCAATACATAATAAAAATATTTTGAATATGATAGGAATATATCTACTAATTAAAAATAACATATGATTGAGTTCATTCTGCATTCATCTTAAAAGATTTTAAACAAGGGCGCCTGAGTGGCTCAGTCAGTAGGTGAAGTATCCAACTCTTGGCTTTGGCTCAGGTCATGATCTTATGGTTCGTGAGTTTGAGCCCTGCATGGGGGCTCTGCACTGAGAGCAGCAGAGCCTACTTGGGACTCTGTCTCCCTCTCTCTCTGTCCCTCCCCTCTCACTCTCTCTCTTTCTCTCAAACAAATGAATAAAAATTAAAAAAAAATTTAAACAGTTCTTGAAATAGAAAAAAGTCAGTGCAATCCATTTATTTTCCAAAAATAAATAAAATTTGGCTAGCTTATTACTTTTTCACTAATTCGTGTCTCAATGATATTTAAGGTTCTTAAGTAGAGGTTATTTTTAGTATGCATTTACTTGTTTACTTATAAATGCTTATTCATAAGAGTTTGAATGTTTCTATGATTTTTTTACTCTTAAATTTTTTAATAGACATCAGAACTTTGCATGGACAGTGTTTTTTCTGCTGCTTCATTCCACCATGAAAATATGACCACAATCTCGTTGAAATAATGGTTAAATTTATTCATTCACTTACTATCTAATTATCTTCATTACTATGTTCCATACACTGTTCTAGCCACTGCTGATAAAATACCAAACAAAACAGAAAAGGTTCCTGATTTCACAGAACTTATTTCACATGATAGTAGACTAGAAATAAACAAATATGCATATGATATAATAAATGATAAGGCTATGAAAAAATAACACTAGGCAGAGGAATTCTGGAGGAATAGTGATGGAGTGCTCACAGAAAATTATTCTAAGAATGTAACATTTGAACAGAGATATGAAATAATATGAAGCTGCAAGTCATGTGAGGTATGGGCAATGTACTTCTGGGTAGAGTGAATGCCACATGCAAAGTCTGAGTCTAGAAAACTCAAGAGTATTTGAGAAGCACCAGGGAGGTCAGGGTGGGCAGTGCCAAAAGTATGAGAATATAGAAAAAAAAGTAGGTGGTAGAAGGGGTAGAAAAAGACTTAGAGGAACACTAGACTATAAAAGGTCTTACAGCTAATAACTTGAATGTATTCTACATATGATGGTGGAGAGAGGTAAGAGAGGGATCAGTAAGACCATGCAGGTATCATGCTACCTGGGCTAAATATTATGGTGGCTAGGGTTAGGTAGTAGCAGTTAAGGAAGTGAGGAATTGTTATTGCAAGCAACAGCAACTTGTTGAGATTAGATTGTCATAGATTCTGGGTCTGGAGTTCTTTCCTGTCCACCAAGAAAGTGGGATGCAGGATTAAAAATGTGAGAGATGGCTAATATCCAGGAGAAGACAAGAGCCCAAGGGTCCTTGCTCCGGTTTTATTAGGATCAGAAGGCTTACAAACATTGTGATGGACTCACACAAAGAGACAATGAAAGTATGAACATTAACTCATGGGCATGAGGGAAAGGGCCTTTTGAAAATACGAGGGGTTAGGGGTTCGGGTCAATACAAAACAAAATCCTGGCAGGGGTGGAAGGTTGTTACAGCAGATGTGAGAGGCACCACCTGTGTTTACCTAAACTGGTCTAGGGGACAAGAAAGACAGAGCATACTACTTAAGAGTCATCAAGGCACTTTCTTTTGCTAATTAGCTCTGCTGTGGGCAAGTTGGCCCTGCACTGGTCTATAGCCCTATTTACCTGTTTACCTAATTTGGTCCTTCCTTCCTGTGTAAGCAGCTTTCAGCTATCATACTAAGTTGGGGGCATTTCTGCCCTGAACACCTAATCTTGTTTGCCTCATATACCTTTGTTCTATACTGGGGCCTTTGCCCCAACTCTCTACACTTACTTACCTAATCTTGTTTATCCAAACTTGAGTATGAGCATCCTATGGCTTTCTAATTCTTTATGCCTTGTTAACCCATAGGTTCAGGCTGATGGAATTCCTAAGCTTATTCCCCATACTGGATCACCATTGTATTGGAAGAAAGGAATCAAATGTTTGATTTTGAACTTTTGGATGTTCATAGTGACACACAGAAATTACACTAGTAATTGAAACCATTAAACCTGCCATGAACATCTGACTGATTAAAGCCAGTATAGAATCACTGATTAGCAGCAAGTAGAATCCAACCAACAAAAGATTCATTAGAGAATAGCTGAAATATGAAAGCACTTAAAGAAGCAAACTTTTTAAGCTCTTTCTTTGTAAAGATTTTATGAAATGTTTCACTAAAATTCGGCAGTAAAAGAATAAAATGTGTACTTTTTCAAAGAAACACCAAAAATTTGTGTGCATACATCACAGTCTCTAAGTGGTTTCCTTAATCAAAAGTTTATATATTAAAACAAATGTTAATATTACTGTTGTAAGTAAATACACATGTTATTTGACTGATAATAAATTTATAATTAGGTAGAAATGAACTTTAAAATTGATTTTTTTTCTATGCTGAATATAGACTAACAATAACTGGTTAGCAGCTTAATTAGTATATCTGAAAACTATTAAGAAATTTGTTTCGCTCTTTCTTTTCCTTACTAGTTTTGAATTATTTGATGTCAGATAACTCAACATGAAATCATTTCAGATAATTATTTTTAGCATTAACAGTATTAACCAGCATTTATAATTGCATCCCATGTGCCAGGATATTTACCTGCACTATTTCGTGTAACCTTCACTACTTTAAAATGAAGTGCATACTGGGGTGCCTGGGTGGCTCAGCCAGTTAGGCATCTGACTCTTGGTTTGGGCTCAGGTCATGATCTCCTGGTTTGTGAGATTGAGACCTGTGTAAGGCTCCACACTGACAGCACGGGGCCTATTTAGGATTCTGTCTCTCCCTCTCTCTCGGACCCTTCCCCTCTCTCTGACCCTTCCCTAATGCTTGTGCTTGCTCTCTCTCTCTCAAAATAAATAAATACACATTTAAAATAAAATAAAATGAGGTACATATTATTTGTCACTCAGATTTCATACAAGATTGGAGACTAATGAAATTTTAAATTGCCAAGCTCACATAATTTTACCATAGTGAAATCTGAATTAAAAATATGTCTTTCTGATTTTGGAGCCAAAACATATCACAATCTTATATGTCTTATATTTAATAACTGTTACAAAGACTTGATTTAAAATTCATTTCAGTTAGAATTTGACTCTAATACACATACTGAAATATTTATGTTTTGTTTTTCTGTTGTTGTTCTGCTGATAATCTTGTGTTGTTTTTGTTTTATTTTACTGCTCTAACTCTGAAGGTTTTCTTGAAATGAATATTTGAACACGATTATCCTTGAGGATTTAGAAACTGTTTTGGGGAAACAAGTGAGTTTGCTGTATATTGTACAGAATCAATTTACTGACTAAACTGATTTTTATAAAGTTAGATCTCAGCTCAAAGCCATTGTTTAAAATTACTGAATGAGTTTTAAACATGTTAAGGAATTAATCAGAGCAATTTTTGTGTTGAAAGAAATTCAGTCTGATATTACAAAGATAGTATGAAACATATTTCATGTTCTGTATTCCTATTTTTCTATTAGAAATTTCCTTAAATCTCTGATTTGTTTGAAGTATTCACTAGCACAATAACTTTGATTGCTTTTCTGAATGATCAAACAGAGAAACAAACAAAAAAGCATGACATTTCAGCTATATATAAAGGTTTCTTTTAAGAAACCCAATTTCATTGGGTTCAACATTTAAACATTTTTGTCATAAGTAGACCTGCTTTTTAAAATAAAATTTAATACCATTTGTCTTATACCTCTCTTATAATTTCCCTAAATTACAATCTGGCCTTAGATAATACAAACAGTGCAAGGTATTATTCAAGATTTTCATTTTCAGTTGAAATTGATGTTTTCATAAATAAATTTTAATAGATTCTCTATTAGTTAATTTCTGAGAACATTTAGCTGAATGCTTACATGCTTTTTGATGGTATTTAAAAAAAGTGATATCATTTGGTCATTTCAACACTGTGGTAATTATTTTAAGTGCCTGTGATATGCCAAACACTGTTCTAGTGGCTGGTATACAAAAGTAAACATATCATATGGAGTCCTGGCTTTTATTAAGTTTATATTCTGTAGGAGAGGAGAGACCTAAAATTAAAAGAAAGATGATGTTATACATTGATAAATGTTATACAAAAAATTAGTTACACTAAGTATATGGTGAATAATTGGGAAGGTGGCTGACATTTAGGAAAAGAGTGAAGAAATGCTTCTATTCCAGTTATCTAGTTCTGTTTAACAAATTATTACAAAACATGAAAGCCAAAAAAATTTTATCACATATCATATCTCATAATTTGTATCATATCTCATAATTTGTATCTCAGCAATTTAGGTAGAGAGTATTCTTTTGCTCCATGTAGGCAATTCTTTTTCTCCAAGTTGTGTCAAGTGATGTTCCTTGGTGGTATTCAACTAGCAGATGGGCTAAATCTGGACAGTCCAAGAAGGCTTCACCTACATTATCTCGAATTCTGTGTGGAGGTGATAGGAAAATGGGGTTTCAGAGGGTTTCTTAGGCATGCAGTCTCAAATAGGTGGTCTTGGTTTATTGTGCTTTAGGGCTCCCAGGTGGAGAATTCCAATAGGAAGTGAAACCTATAAACTTTGTAACACCTATACCTAGTAACTGGCATAACATCATTCCCATCATATTTTATTGGCCATGCAGTCATGAGCCTTCTCAGACAGAAGGGAAGAAAAAAGAAGATCCATCTAACAACAGAAGGAGTGTCAATAAATATGCAGCCATTTATAATATTCTACAACTCTGTGTATAGAGGAAGTTATATGCTGGCATATAGTAATCCATTTCAGCAGAAAGTGTTAGTATGACTATGTGTGTGTGTGTGTTACTTGTAAAACACATATGTTCCTTTAGGCTGTCATTATAGATTTATAAGTGGAACAAAGCCTACAGTTTTAGTTCATCATTTGAAAAGAGCCAGCACTACTTGGAAGTTCAAAGAATGGTACAAATATTTCTTTGCTATTGACAATGCCCAGTTGTTTTAAGCCTCTTTTCTATATATATTTTTTTTCCTTTCTGTTTTTCCTAAACTCTCATTGTCCTTGAATCTTTGCAACCTGTATAGATTATTTATAAAGCAAAATTTTTGCTTGCTAACATTAGCTATCTCTCAGAGCGTAACTTCTATCTTGGATACACTATATCAAAAGACCTATCTTAACCAACAGTATGTATGCAACTAGGCAAAGAGTATAAAAAATACTGAAAGACATATTCTAGTATATTTTTCAGGGTCTTCTTTTTTGTACTCTTGTTTTCACCTTTCTAATTCCTTCCAATGGTTCTCCAGACAAAGCCTGGCTCCATGAGGGTTCACTCATTATTTTGCCTGTCACTCTATTAGTGAGTAGTGTGCTGTCTTCTGAGCCTCTGGAAATAATAGTTGAAGTCAAGGCTTTAGCAAATAATCTGAACCCTACTAGAAAAATATACATTGATTAAAACTATCACTTTATAAGTAGATATATTTGCATTTCTCATTTATTTCCCTGCTAATAGACTGTTCCATCATAAGTGTTCGCCAGAAATCTATCCTCCTTATTACTGATTGCACTCTGTGTAAGTATAAAGAATATAAAGTAACATACATACTCTGTTGTACTTATCTATCATTCATTCTTTTTCTCATACATTCAAATTTAATTTTGGGATAACACTTTATGTCAAATAAAAGTCTAAGCTTTGAAACACTTGAGGTGACACTATTTGAATATGTACTGATCTAACATCATAGCATTTTAACATTTGATTTGTACTTTTAAGGCCCAGATCACACTTATTCATTTAGCATTGAATTTTTGTGTCTCAGATGTTCAGGTACAAACTTACACACTGGGGCTTAATATACAACTAGAGTTGCTGGTTCCAAAGGAATTTCATTCCATTTTCTCAAATAGTGCTCCAAGTGAACCAACTATCTCAAAATAACATGGTGTTCTTATTAAAATACAGATTCCTTGCATCTAGTGACACTGAACAGATCAAAGACTCTGTAGTGTAGGGTTTGGACACCTACATTTTTCCAAAGCATATCATGTGATCCTCAATCACAGACATTTTGAGAATATATTGTATGTATCTCAGAGATTTCTATCTAGGAACCAACTGGCTTAATTTATACAAATTCCACAATAATCATGAAACAAAAATGTAAATTGGAAATGTAGTTTTTACTTTCCTAATGCAAACATGCATGGGAAGGGAGCGCTACCAAGGGCAGATGCATTTACCTATATATATGTTCTGAAGTACAGAAATGCGGAGTCCAATAAAACTATAGCATGCCTATTTTGGAACCCTGAGTCAAAAGTAGGAATTCACTAATATAATTCAACATAAACCCTAGAGACAAATCCTTCATTGATTCAAGCAGGTAATCCTTGGTTGTGAGAGGCTGTCTAAGGCACTGTAGGATACAACACAGCATCCCCTCACATTTTTGATAACCAAAAATATCTCAATGTCAAATGTACCTGGGGGTGGAGACTGAGAAATAGGTTCCAGGAGAGAACCACTGATGTATTCCCATATTTCATAGTTAGAGCCGAAGCACTCCACTGATGGATATTTCCAAACCTCTTTAAATTTTGTCAAGTAGCATTGTTAAATGACTGTCAAAACTAGAAACTCTACAAAGGCTCTTTTAACCTTAATGCAAGCAAAACTATCTAGGATATTACTGTTTAGGAATTAAATTTCTTTTCTATTCTCATTACTTGGAAATATGTATGTTTTTAAAAATAATTTTATTATTTTTTAAATTAGGAAAGTAGGATATTCATATTTTGCTGATATATTGTATGTGTGTATATGCATGTGTGTGTGTGCATGATTTTAGCATTTATTCTAGACAGAAGTCTGTATTTAACCTACAAGGAATTAACATATGGCAAAAAGAAGTTCTACTGAAAGATTATACAATGTATCATGGTTTATAGTAATATTGGGTCAAAGGGCAAAATAGACTATTTGGCCTAATTTGCTTATAAAATTGCCATTTGTATCATTATGCCACTTTAAAAGATCTTTTATAGAGCTCATTCTTCCTCTAAATCTCTTCAAGCTATTGTTCCATACCAGAAGATAAAGTTCAATTTTAAGCCAGTTTGGAGGTTAGCTTACTTTTTCATCTTAAAGTCAGAAATCCAATTTAGGGCTTAATCCTTCTATATGATAATAAATGATTCCATTTTCATTTACTTTTTTAAACAATTATAGCAGGATTTGAATAAATCAAACTCCTCCAAAGGAATAGCCCAGAAGTATGACCCTTCCTGTGAACTCTTCCTACTGCGGGATGCTAGCTTCACACAATAAGTTATTCTTTTCATTTTTATCAACCAAAGTCATTTGTACTTTATGGCAACAGAAGTAAGACTTTAAAACTGATAAGGAACTTAGTAGCTTCCTTATTTTTTAAAATCCAATTTATGTAATAATATGATTATAAAGCAAAATAATACAGGTATGAGCAGCATGTTTATAAATCAAGAAGGTGTTATTCTGAAACATGGCTTATATCCACACTTGACTACTACTGTAAATTCAGAAGATACTGATCTTTACTAAGTCTCAGTTTTTTGTTCTGTAATGTGGAGTCAATATACTACCTACATCTAATGGTTTATGGAGGACTGAATGAGGTTATGGCATTTACAGTGTGTGGCACAGTGATAACACAAAGTACTCAAATACATAAATTTACATCTGTTCCTAAGTTCCAGAGCAGAATCGTTTTCTTAGATACTCAAAAGTAAATATCTCCCTGCTTTAGAATATTTTTGCACAATTCAGTTTAAGGCTCTCTGAAGAGAAAATTAGGAAACATATCTGAGCTTTTCCTAATCTCTCCCCACCTGCCTCCTCTACTCACAGCTAACCCCAGTGAAAAACAGTGATGATCACTTTTTGTAAATACATTTGAGTGGGCAAGAATGTTTGAGTGAGAAATATTCACTGAAAAGAAAGCATGGGTTCTTAGGTTTCTATCTTTTTAATTCTGTAATATTTCCTTTGGCTAAAGCAATTTCCACTAAGACTACATTGCCTACAAAAAATATACATCACTGTTTTGTTTTGTTTTGTTTTTTTCCTTCTTGGCAAATTTTATTGTTCTCTCCTGAAATGTAGCCAAAAGAGCAACATACATCTAACTAAGGACAACATGGTATTTAGTTTAACTGTTCTCATCAATGGGTGCTACTCTATCAAATAAAGGGAAAGGATTATCATTGTGCATTAATGATGCAAATGTATAAGAAACAGTTATAATTCAAATAGGAAAAAATTCATATATGATTATAACAAATTTTTAAGGTCTAATATTTTCAATACAGGTTAGAGGTTAAATTAGAAGCCTGCATTACTACACAACTTTTCATTTATCATTATATTTAACATTTTTATTTCTTTTCTTTTTGGTCACTAACTTGATATGTTTTCTAAATAATATATTCTCAGGATATATTGTTGTTGTTCTATTTCAACTTTATTTAAAACACGAATATATTGGTAATAGTAGACCTGATTCTGGTGATGGCAGACTAGCTAGCCCAAAGCATACTTCCTTTCTTTGGGACTCGGTTGGGGTCTAGAAAATTGGATAAAACATGTTAAAATAAATGTGTTTTGTCATCAGGGAAGTACTGTGGCAGCAAGAAATTGGGGATTCAGGATCAAGGAAAGAATGCAAGTGCACAGACCTACGCCTGATATATTTTATCTCTTTTACCCATACCCCAGTGCACCCAAGAGATAGAAAAGAGCAAAAAGTCACAGCCAAGAGACCACATTAGGCAGAGTTTCAGATAGTCTCACAGGTTTTGGGACTCGGCATTGGAATGCAGGGGTCACCAAATGGAACCCTACTGAACAGCACAAGATTTCTAAGCTTTCCTACCACAACTTGAAATGTAGAGAACCCAGAAAAAGATCAGTGCTCACAAAGACAAGGCCAGTTTTGAACGAGCTCAATCTTAACTGAATAAACACAGTATATTCAACCAGGCAAAGCTTGAATAACAGGAAGGTAATTCATTCAATAAAACAATAATACAATTTAAAAATATGTAATTACTTCCTAAACCAAAATATACACACAAAATTTAAACTTTATTTTTGTGTCAACTTTGCCAGGTTGACAAGATCCCCAAATTTTGAATTGAGTGTGTTAATCTAAAATAGACCCAGGGGTGCCTGGGTGGCTCGGTCAGTTGAGTGTCTGACTTCAGCTCAGGTCATGATACTACAGTTAGTGAGTCCGAGCCCTGCATCAGGTTCACTGCTGTCAGTGTAGAACCCGCTTTGGATCCTCTGTCCCCTTCTTTCTCTGCCCCTCCCCCACTCGTGTCTTTTCTTTCTCTCAAAAATAAAAACAAAACAAATAAAATATAAAATAAAATAAAATTAAAATAAAATAAAATAAAATAAAATAAAATGACCCAAAGTGCTATAGTTTAGAAGTGTGAGAGAGGATTTCATTTCTGAAAGCCACTCAGAATATTTTCATTGTTTCATCACAAAAGTCTGTTGGGCATCATATCAAAATAATTCAAACAGACTAGACTATTTGAAGATCCTAGATAAGACCCTTCTTAGGCATATGCCATTAGGCATGTCACTTAACTTCCATTGGCCTCAGTTTCCTCATTTGTACAGGGGGCTAATGACACATACTTCTCAGATTTATATTAATGAGTAAGTGAGAAAATTCTGGATAAAGGGACAACAGATTATCTGGCATATACTGATAGCATCCCTCCTTCAATTCTTTCTGAAAAACCAAGGTTTAATTTTCCCTTCCTTTCCCCCTTTCTTCATCTTTTCTCCTCCTTTTTCCTTCTCCCTCCTTTCCTACCTTACCTTTTCTTTCTTTCCCTAGCTGTGGTCCCACTTCCATCCAGAAAGAAAAGAAAGCCAATCCATATTAAAGAATCAGAACCTTTGAAACAAGATGGAAATAATTACAAAGTATTCACAAAACCACTTCTATGTAGATTAATTCTTTTACAGTGTTCTATACTGGCGCTACATAATAAGTGTCCTCATTTGTTTATTTGAGCCATAGTGACACCATTTTCATCTCAGCATTTTTGTTTGTTTGTTTTTGCCATTTGTTTCAATTGACACCTTACCCCCAATTAGAAATGTGTTTCTGAGAAACACTTTTCAGATCCTTTCAGGGAACAATTTGAGGTTCACCACAGGTGAAATGTTTCTAGGTGATAAAGGACCCATTCCTGAAAAGGAGACTATGAGATTAAGAATTTCTAAACTCGCTGTGCTTTACATATCTAATAATTAGACAACTTTGAATATAAATTCTACAATGTTTGTGTTTCCAATGTAAAAAACAGAAAATTATTTTTAAAGGCCAGGTTATTTGCAAAATAAATAAATGTGTACTTTATAAAATAATAAGCACTCCTGGCTTATCTCTTTCCTTCCAAACTAATCATTTTTATGAAAAATTTAATAGTTTGAGTTTATTTACTCAATGTTTAAGGATGAATTTATTGACTAAATTTTGTCTTAATAAACTTTGCATTTAGAGAAAACGTTTACCATGATTTTGTTATATATTTGAATAGATGTGAATTTAAAAGAACATGTCAAATGGCTTATAGAAGTGTGTGTTTTTGTTGAAATCTGTCTGAATATCTGAGATTGTCAGAGCCTTTGGAGTGGCTTGTTTTTTGTGCTGACAGTAGGATAATTATCTAATGCCTTTAAGAATTGAAATACTTAGTTAAGTTTATGCACATACTATTAAAAACAAGATCTGCCTACTGACAAAAATATTTTTAATTTATATTCTTGTTTGTTCTTATTGTAAAAGGAGTCTTAATACAAAATTCACTAAATAAAAAGTTCACCATTACAAATAGTTCAAATATTAAATACAGTAAAACCTTGGTTTACGAGCATAATTCATTCCAGAAACATGCTTATAATCCAAAGCATTTGTATATCAAAGTGAATTTTCCCATAAGAAATAACGGAAACTTAGGTGATTCATTCCATAACCCAAAAATACTCCTATAA
The DNA here is from genome assembly GCF_018350175.1 of Felis catus. NCBI lineage: Eukaryota > Metazoa > Chordata > Mammalia > Carnivora > Felidae > Felis > Felis catus. Next base: position 31,172,946 of record NC_058385.1, on the reverse strand, counting down.
AATGATTACAATACTGTAAAATAATACAGAATAATAAACAAGATATAAAATAGGAAGAAAAATAAACAAATTGACCTGCACTTACTTTTGAAAACCTTCGTGGCTGGTGTGAGGGAGACAAGAGAGAGGACGGTTATTGTGTAGGACTGCTTTCACTATTACTGACAGAATTGCTACTATTTATTGGCTCAATGGAATCTTTTTCTTTTCGTGCAGCTTTAATAAGGAACCTAGCCAATGACACTTGCTTTTGCCTCCTTTTGATGATTTCATGGAAATACGACACTGCATTGTGGTTACACATCACTCACACTGCTACAGCCTTATTCAGGTGGTGCTTTTCTACAAAATTTTGCACTGTTTCCCACATTTTACACATCTCCCTAATCTCATTTGAAGGGAGGGATTCCTCTGCCTTTTTCTCCTCCTCCTCTGCAGATGAGATGCAGACATAGACTTATAAAATCTTGCAATTTCGGCAACTCGCATAAGTCGTTTGTACTTCTTGATGATTTCCTTCTAAATCATCTTCTTCTACTGCCTTTCTTTTCAACCTTTTCCTGTATGGGGGCCACTGTATACGTTCTCATGGATGTTAACTACAGTATTAATAAACACTTGTCATCTACAGTATTTAATGTAACTGGCAATAAGGCAGCAGAGGAAAGGGTCTCTATCTGCAGGCAGCCTGACCTAGAATGAAGCAAAGCATTCCTGAGCTTACTCTTGTATGGAGAAGCAGAGGACTGTCCATGGGTGTTATGAAGTGACAAAAAATACACTGGTGTCAGTTGTGGGCACCTTCCAGTGCTCTGAAAAATCACTGATTTCTACCAAACACCACAGCCTGAGACCAAGCATCTGAGCAGGGGAGACAATTACCCACAACCCCACAGCAAGAAAAAGAGAAAGAGAGAAGAATCATTGGCTCAGTTGTGATCATGTGACATTCAGCATCACGTACTAGTTGTATTGCAAGACACTGCTTGTTTATCAAATTAAAACATATTAGAAATGTTTGCTGATCTTGTGGAACACTCACAGAACAAGTTACTTGCATTTCAAGGATTTACTGTATTAACAGAGTGCACTTAGAATGTTCCTATGTAAAATTTATATATTTCATATACATATATTTAATGATGCTACAATATGTTGTCTTTTAGATCAAAGCATTAACTTGGACAACAAAAGATGAGTGGCTGTTGAAGGTTCTCAACTTAGTGAATCTTATCCAGTAACTGCCTTTCACCAAAAAGAAGTGCCTTGACTTCTCCCTCAGTATAACTTGAAGTCAATGGTCAATGTAGGGGGACAAAGGCCCAACTTATTTCAATTAGGAACATCTCTGTAGGGCAATCCCAGCTCCAGATTTCTCTGTAGGATTGGCAGAGGCCTCTGCTGAAACTGCATGACAGTTCGACTTCTCTTCCCAATTTTCCCAACCCTCTTCCATATGCTACAGATGTTGTTACAGTGAGCAAACTCCAGAAACTTTCCTACATGCAGATTTCTGCATTAGAGTTTGTTTCCCTGGAATCCCAACCTAAGATAAATAATTATCTCTTAATTATTTATCTCATGGACCCTGATAATCCTTGTCTACAGAATGACACTGTTATATCCATGGCAATTTTATTAGAAGATGTTCTTAATATTCTCCCTAAAAACTACATCTAACTTTTATGAAGTGCATATTTTGCTCTAGACACTGTAATAAGTATTATATATGACTGGAATACACAACCTACAAAGAGCCCTATGAGATGGCTGACATTATTACCCACATTTTACAGAAGAGGAAACCTAGAAAATTAAATAATTTACCCGTAGTTACATAGCTGCGTATTAACCCAGATAGACTTTTAACCATTTTTTCTCATAAATCTGTTTATCAAAAGGGTCAAAAATTACTAACATACCATATTTGCTCACATCAGAAGTTATATGGTAGTTTCTAAGACTAGTGGAAGAGACTAAAATAACCAAGGTAAACAGTAACAACAACTAAAGAGAAAATGAAGCTTCATAAGAAATGCATAAAAAAGGATAAAATATTAAGCTTTGGATTTTCTACATTATTTTTCAACAATTATAAATTAGTCCACTCATATTTTCTTATGTAATCTTTTTTTATTATTACTTGACATCACCTTTTCCTAAAACATGAGAAAAAATAAAATGGAAATGCACAGTTTAAATGAGAGAGGGAGAGGAGAAAGGAGACAGGGAGGAAGAAATGGATAGGAGGGGAGAAGAAAATAGGAGGAGGAGGAAGAAGAGGAGGAAAAGAAGAGAGAGGAGACAAGAAAGGAAGAATAGACTTTGCATATAAAAGTGATAGACCATGGGAACTGTAGAATTGGCAAATATTTCTATTATTTTGTTTCAACAAAACAGTACTAATAACATTAATAATCTGTGCATTGGATTAGATTATGCACACTAAACATGTTTTGTTCAATACACAATTGTTAAGCCCCTAATAGGTGTTCACATATGTTCACACAGCTTGCTCCTATGATCACATCTAATATTCATAAGAATTATCTGAGATCAGTGTTAGTAGATCTATTTTTTTAAGTTTATTTATTTGAGAGAGAGACAGACAGACAGAGGACACACACGTGTGTGGGGACAAGGGCAGAGAGGGGTAGAGAAAGAATCTTAAGCAGGTTCCACACTCAGCTCAGAGCTTAACGCGGGGCTCAATCTCACAACTGTGAGATCAAGATCTGAGTTGAAATCAAAAGTCAGGTGCTTAACCGACTGAGCCACTCAGGCAACCCTAGATCTATTTTAAATATCAGTTGAGATTTGAAGAGGTTAAATAGCTTGTCCAATGACAAGGTTCATCAGCTGAGATGCCAAATATAGAACTTTTTTCTACAATGTTATAATTTATTCTTGATTTCCATAAATTCCCTTCTTTCATCTTCTTAAAAACTTTTAAAACTAAAGTTTCTTAATTTGGGGAAAGTGCTACACTTATTTCCTCTCTCTAAAATACAGTTAAATTTAAAAAGCTGATAACATCTTTTTTTCTAAACCCACAATGACATTTTTACCAGAAATTATATCTCACTTTTAATTAAAGCTCTTTACCAGCTCTATCAGACATTTTGAAATATGAATATACAAACAAAAAAAAAACTATTGTGGTCTCTTCTTTGTGATTTTGATGTTACAATAATGACTAAGTCCCTGAAAAGTTTTCAATATTTCAGATTAATTCTGAGGAATCTTTAATATATTTAATACACTATAGTTATATAAATGTAGATACTCTGAAGTTAAATGGTATTTAATAAGTAAAACTGCATTACCCATACTCTATAAATGACATAAAAATCAATCTCTTAGTATTGATCTGTTCCTTCTTTTGGATCTGGAGGAACTGTCATTCCTAGACACACAGTGAAACAGAAATAAAATAAAATAAAATACAATCTGTATTGGGAATTCCCTCAAAATTCTCTGCAGCCCAACTGTCAGCCTACTTTACACAGATTCTGAATAGCTAGACACTAGGACAAGGTCATTCTGGTGCATTGAAGACTTGTGGGGCAAGTTGCCAAAGGGAAGGGGTGTCCAGAGATGTAAGCTTACCACTAGACTCCACTTGAGATATTTGCTGTTTCCTAATGGGCACTGAGAAGTTGAGAAGACAGCAACACTTTTGACTTTCCCACACAGCTAGGGAATTCGAGTCTCACCAATGAACAGGGCTCTGCTGATCATCACATGCTGTCCTATGGGACTATCATTTCTGCTACCAGAAACTAAGGGTGAACAGCAAATAAGTAAGGTCTTACAAAAACTGAAAACCAGCAATGATGCTCAATATTTGACTGGATGAGATTATCTTGTCCAACTCTGACTGCTTTCTGGGCATAAAATAATTACTCTATTAATGAAGATAGCCTCAACCAGAGTTCAAAAAACCTCTAAAGTATCTCATATTCAAAGACTAGATTCAATAAAAAATAACCATGCATAAAAAATCCCAGGAGAGTACATTTTATCTCAACAAATTGAACAATCTAGAGTAAATGGAAACCACTATTGGAAAGCACAACACTCCAAAACTGAAAAGAGGAAAAAGAGAATATCTGATTTGTTCAAATTTATTAAAGAAATCAAATATCTAATTAAAACCTTCCCAGAAAGAATATTCCAGAGGCAGAGTGAAGGGCAGGGATAACTCATGCAAAATATTAATAGTAACATTATCCACACTGTTCCCCAAGAGCAAAAAAAAATAAGTATTTTCCAAAACATTTTTATGAAGGTAACATAATCTTGTCACTAACACTTAAACACTATTATGAAAGTAAAATTGTAGAATATTTCAATCATGACCATGGATACAATAATCTTAATCAAAATACTAGGAAAATAAGTCCATCAATACATAAATCAGAGAAATATAATAACCAGGTTGATTTATATCAATAGTGCAAAACTGGTTCAGCAATTGGCAAATCAATTCATAATTGTCACCACATTTACAGAAGTGAGAAAAATTAAATCATCTAAATAAATATATTAAAAATTTGAAAAATTTGATATTAAAACATTATTAGAAAACTAGAAATAAAAGATATCCTTAATCTTATAAAATACAGCTTCTTGAAAAGCCTCAGGAAACATCATTCTAAAAATGAAATACTGAGTCCTTTCTGCCTGAGAATACAGATGGGAAAAGAATTCTATTAATACTACTTGCAATAAAATTTGTACTAGATTCTTTTAATAGGATAGGAAAAATAATAAAATATATAAGGATTAGAAAGAGACAAATAAAACTGTCTATTAATAAATGAAATGTTTGTATCAGTGAAAATTTTTAAATAACTTATTCTAAAAGTACCACTGAGAACACTATAAAAATCACCAAATACACAAAAATCAATCTATTTAAAGTTGTGTAAGAACTATATACAGAAAATTCGAAAACATCACTGAGAAAAAATAGATATGTTTTTCTAATGAGAGCTATACCATTCCTAATGATTGGAAGTCTCTCAAAATCAATAATATCCCATCAAGTTTATTACGGAAGTTGACAAGCCAAATTTAAAATGTATAGGGGTACACCAAATGGCAAGAATAGCCAAGGCCATGTTGAAAAAGAAGAAGTTGAAGAGACTACTATTGGATTCCAAACTCTATTGTTACAGAGTTCCAGTAATTAAGGCAGTGTGGGATGGGTAGAAATATAACCAAAAGAATAATTTTGAAACAGACTTGACTTAAGACAAAAAGTAATATTGGACTACATTACATTTTGGGGCTTCTGTCCCTTAAAAAACACCTTAATGAGAAAAAAAATGGCAAGCCACCAAGAAGGAAATATTTGCTACACATATTACAAAATCACCATATATTATGATTTATTTTCATTAGGTCTGATTTTGGTTTACTGTCCCAGTGTTAATTATTAATAGAACCATCTTTTATACCCAAATGTGTTATCACTTAGACGATGAATTACACAGTCATTTTACAAATATCCACCTAAAGATGTATGTCCAGAATATGTAAAGGACTCCTATAAATTAATCAGAAAAAGAAAAAAAAACAATCCCAAGACTTGAACAACTTCACAAAATGAGTATGCCAATTTCATAAAAATTATGAAAAGATATTAAAAAATATTTGTCATTAGAATGCAGCTTAAAATCACAATCCAATACCACTACACTAAAATTACATTAACTGAAATTTTTAAAAAGTGATCATTTCAAATTTGATTTAGGATTTCACGCAATTAGAATTCTCTTGAGGTAGTATATGATATTTAAATGATCATAACCATTTTGGAAACCTTTTTGACACAGTTTACTAAAACCTAAACATCTATTTACTATATTATCTGTTATTCTGCTCCTATTTACATACCCAAAGAGAAGTGTATGCAGATGAATATTAAAACATATACAAAATTATTCACATCAATATTATATAAGACAAGCAAAAACTAGAAACAACAATAATATATAAAACCAATTGAATGGATATATAAATAACCATATCTCTCTATAAACTAATGAAAGATTATGCAGTAATGAAACAATATACTACTGCATCATATGACATAAATATACCTCAAAACATGTGAATGAAATAAACCAGACTCAAAATAATTCATACTGATTCCAAATGGGTGAAGTACCAACAAAATCAAACTGTCTAGATATCAGCAATTTTTCCCTTTAAGGGAGGACAACAAATACAACAATGGAGATTGGGCACAAGACATCTTCTGGAATATTGGTAATGTTCTGTGCCTTAACTTGGTTATGGTTACATACATGTGATCACTTTGTGAATAATTACACTGCACAATTATTATTTGTTCACTTTACCTATGTTATACATCAATCAAACAGGTATTGAATATATTTCAATAATTTCCAACAACTTTCACTTTTAAAAGGGCATAATAATGGTTTCTAACAAAGAAAATGAGTTCCATACATTGGTAACATGCCTCTCTCTACTGCTCTCTTCTGAGGCATTTTAGTGGTTGCTGAAAATGAAAGTGAACAACCTCAAACTGCATGTCTTTAAAGGAATAACATACATACAACAAATTATGATTCACCTAAAAGGGATATAACCAAAAAAAGAATGCATCATTTAAGATGTGGCAAGAGCATTTTGAATTTTTCACATAACTCTTCTGACCTCCAAAGTGTGCGTGTGCGTGTGTGTGTGTGTGTGTGTGTACATGTACATGCACATTTTTTTAATGGTTGGCAGATACCTACACAGCCAAAATCTTATGTCTCCCACTTGGAGACTTGTAAATTTCTCTTTTTCAACCTATTTCATTATTAATTTGAAGCTTTTGTCCAAGTGATTGTTACCCATTGGACTGTATTTGTCCAAGCAGGCTTCAGGCACTCATTTAAACATATCAGTTGATGAAATTCATTATCAGCTGAATTGAAGATTAAATCAAGTTAGAATAACTATGCAATTGGTTACTGTCACAAATTTCATAGGGGAGGACACATAAAAGAAAATAAAACTGTTTGAAAGGCTAACTGCATTTTGATACTGGCTAGTGTAGGTCAAAAGCAGATAACGTGAACCTTAGCTAACAAACCATTTTCCCTCTGATATCAAATGGCAGAGAAGAGAGTTAGAGTAGCAAATAAAACATTTGTTTATTTAGAGTAGATAACCTAACTCTTATTTCAAGGGTGTAATACCATAAACAATTTCCTTGGGGGAAAGGGGGCTGCTCACTCACTATATGACATTAGAAGTTGAATTTCAGTGAGCATACAGAAGGAAAAAAGATGTTTTGTTCAATTAACATCTCTCACCCCAAACTGAAATCTAACAAAACAAAAACAAAATACACCAAACATGCAAATTAGTTTACTTATATGAAAGTTAAAAGGATCTGAAGTCAATCCTTATCCCATCCCACTTTATTTTCCACAACAGTGTGTTTAGTTCACATGTGTAACATTTGCAAATTGAAGCAAACGACCCTAAAAAAATGAAATTCAGCACCTATTAAAAAAAAAACAAAAAACGTTGTATCGGGGCACCTGAGTGTCTCAGTCAGTTGAATGTGACCTTTCATTTTGGCTCAGGTCTTGATCCCAGGTTCTTGAAATCAAGCCCTGCACCAAGCATGAAGCCTGCATAAGATCCTCTCTCCTTTTCCCTCTACCCCTCTTCCCCACTCATGCTTGCTTTCTCTCTCTAAAAACAAACAAAAACAAACATAAACCCCCCAAAATGATACCAGTCCTGCCATGTTTCATTTTGAAGATACAGAAATAAATTAGTAATTGCCCACAGATATGAACTGTTTGGATGGCAGCCTTGCATTTTAATGTGGTTGGGTTTTGTTTGTTTGTTTGTTTTTTTACTTTATGTATTTGCTTCTTTATCCATCCCTCATTCTGCTTTCTGGTAAGAACAATCCCTCCTCCTCTTAATATGAAACTACTCTACTCTCTTTCCAAATGTGGAATGTTTACTGAGGGCTTACAATCAAAATTGCTTTTTCTAATTGGAAAAAATCATGGGTATTTTACCTAAACTGGACTATTATAACACCAATCACCTTAATTTTTAGGCTTTATTCCAGACTAGACGTGTGTCCCAGCTAGACCTGAGCCAGGCTGGAGGCCATTTTCATGTTAAGCAGTATAAACGTAGATGTAATCCAGAAGCTTTTGATGGCCATCCTCCCCAATGTGTACTGAAAGCTAGTCAGTCCTCTATAGAAAAGAACAAAACCAGCATGCATTAAAAAAAGCAAAGATTTAAATCTAAGACAAATCATACTGTTAATACCACATGCCTGGATCCATTTGCTCCCAACAACATTGATTTCATGAGCCCTGATCTGTATTTCACTTAAACAAATTGAGGTTGGATTGCTGCTTGCAACAGAAAAAAATTCTAATTAATATAGAAGCTAGGAGCTGGACATAGGAAATTAGCTTGGTTACAGGACAATTAGGATTCGTTGCCCCCAAGAAGGAAAATGGCCATCCCTGTTACATGTTAGTTAAGCAGCCCCTTAAATTATTATCTGGGATATCTTGAAAATATTTTTTTACAGGGCAGAAGCTTTTGAAAACTGAGTATACACACCACTGTATTAAATGACATGGTGTAATTCCTATGGTCTTCAGCAAGGTCTATGAGAGATACAAGCTACAACCTAAGCCAGTACATAAGACATAGCTAAACAGCTATCTATCTTTCCAAGAGAGGCTCATTCTTCCAGTTGCCAGCAATCCCAGACCTGAGGCAGTTAGACTATCATGAGCTTGCTGAACTAAAAATTCAATTACTTGGCCCTATTCTGAGGCTAACGCATGCCATAGGGATGAGGCTACCTTGGAAGGGTCAGGAATTGTGGAAGCTGGATTCTCCAGGCTGTCCCTTGGACCTGTTGCTCAACTGTAGGATTGCTGCTGATAGAGCCATCAATGTATCTGAAAGCACCGAGTAATCACGATGTGTTGTATGTTTACAAATTCATGGTATTCAGAGGAATTCCAATATTAACAAAATAAAAGCAGCAGCAGTAGTATAGGTAATATTGGTGGTAGCAGCGACGGCAGCAATAAAATAAATAGAAAGGGGTGACTTTCTTTGCAATAATCTAACACACGTTATTATTTATTTGCCACTGTAAATCTAAGCCAAAGCTAGTTTATTCAAAAACACCTTAAACATTGAGGGAGATAAACCCAGAGAACCACAAAAGTGGATAATCTGAATTAAGCTCATGTTGTTTTTGTTTTTGTTTTTGTTTTTGTTTTTTTCTCAAAGCCATATAGACCCTTTATGTTAGCATTCTTCTTTGTTTCTGGCTTCAGGCCTTTTTTCTCTCTAAAGTCAAATCCTAGACCCTTTAAATTAAGGTCAAAAGATAGCAACAGATTTCTCTTTCTCTCCAATCTATCTACCTATGGTCAATTTTTTTTTTTTGATGACCTAAGAACTCATTTCTTCTCTGAGTGATTGACACAAGCAGTGACCTCAAACTTTAGACCATCAAAGCAACATCACATCTTCAGTACTCATTTAACAACTGAATTACAATAAAACATACACAGTACTAAGAGGATGCCATCTTTTGAATTAAATATTATTGGTTTCTTATATTTTCCTATAATTTTATTTCATAATGTAAATATTAAATATATTTTTTTATATGAATGAGTTTACTGACACTTTTTTCCCCCATGTTTTCATTAAATGGACTTCAAGCAACAAATCACTGGAACGAGAGAATGTACTACAATAAGGAATGACACAAGGGTAGGAATTTTGGAGTATCACAGAAAACCTTACTATTTCATAACATTTACTGAGCTCACACAAGTACAAAGACTCTCATACCTTTATTTTTATATCTTTTCTGATTTTTAAAAAAATTTTTAATGTTTATTTATTTTTGAGGGAGAGGTAGAGAGTGAGCAGGGGAGGGGCAGAAAGAGGAGACACAAAATCCAAAGCAGGCTCCAGGCTCTGAACTGTCAGCACAGAGCACAATGCGGGGTTCAAACCCACAAACCGCGAGATCACAACCTGAGCCGAAGTTGGACGCCCAACCGATTGAGCCACCCAGGTGCCCCTCTCGTACCTTTCTAAAATCACCTAATCTACCACCTCTAAAATCCATGTAGACAAATAATTAGGCTTATTATTGTATTGGATACCTCTCAACATAAAATGAAGTACCTCTCTGTATAAAATAATAGGTGTCAGTGTTTAGGGTAGAAATAAATGTTAGAGGGAATTTATGGCATGTTTTTATCATCAAGATACAGAACTGAATTTGTACTATGTAATGAGGTATTCTAGAACATAGAACTCTTCTAATATTTATCACAAAGAGGTAGACATTAACTTGAACTTGTACTTCTTAATAGAAAAATGTAGAACACCCAGCACAGTTTTCTGTCAGAAAAATCTGTAAGAGGTATGGTTGCTTCCTTAGTGATCATTTTTAAATTCTATTATTTGACTAAAAAAAAGTTATCCCCTAACACAACTCTTAAATTTAAGTAGCAACAATCTCAAGGTTTATCCTATTCAAAAAATCACAGTCTATTTTATAGCAAAGCTGTTGCTGAGACAATTATTATTGGAAATACTGACATTTAAAATCACATTCAAATGTTGTGAATATCAACTCTCCTCCAATATAACAAACCTGATTCTTTATAGATTTGAAAATTTTTAGAAAAGTGAAAACCATGAAGACTGTAAAGATGAGTACATTATGAAAAAAGTAGTGGGAACAGAGGTATTTTATCTCCTTTTCCATCATGGATCAATAGGAAATAAGTTACTGTCATTTTTTATAGGGATATTTTCCTTCCCTATAAGTGTGTAAATGTGTGTGTGTATACAGGAGAACACAGACAAAATAGAATGTTGGAGAAATATTAACTGTGAACAAACATTTAAAGAATAGATATGAACTAGTGAGATTCTGGTTAAATTTCAGTAACAGAACTCAAATTTATAAACTGCTTCATTAGATGGAGACCACTATGTGATTTTTATTTCAAGAACATGAAGAAACAAATTTGAATTCTAGCTTTGAAAAAAATGGGCTATATTGCATGATAGTCATATCTACAAGAGGTTTTATATACTTGTAAAGGTAACAAGGAGTACTATAGTATCTGATTTCTCTGGGGTTCTTTAAGGAGCTGAAGGAAAAGGATTCTCAATAGTCTGTGCTTAGTTATTAGTTGGCATACTTGAGTAGGACGTTTTCCATTATCTAAGCATATTTTACTTTCAACAAATTCATGATAATAGTATCTGGAAATGTATTTATTAAAGTCAAATGTCTCCACATGCCCTATGCAAAATCATTGAGAATTACTGTAGAACAAAAACTGTGTGCATTTTTAACACACACTTGTTACACAGAGGTGCCAATGAAAGTCTGATTACCATCATACTAGCTTTATTTGGTATGATAATCCAGATTTATTTGGATAATAAATAAATAAATTTATTACCTTAAATAAATTTCTTAAATTTCTTAAATAAATTTAAATAAATAAATTTAATTAAATTAAATAAATTTCTGCTTATAGACAGAAAGATTAACTACTGGACAACAATCTATGTCATGTTCACGTGTTACTGTGTTTCAAATTAAGATGAGATTATTATAAGAACAGTCTATAAAATGCAGAATCTCGTGTGAGCTATATTATTATTATTACTGAGGAGTCAACAATTCAACCAAAAACAAAAATAATAAATTATTTCAGTCTGTCTGTTTAAGTGCCAGGTCTATGCTGAGGCTCTATTCAGGGAACAGATTTTAGCAATATATTCCCACGCATCTCCAAACACAATTGGTTGAAGGGACATATTTGGTAATACTTTGGAGATTTTCTTTGATTTACAGACCTTATCTTGGAACACAAACCCCTTTCACATATGTACAAGTGCTATCAGTTCCTTGCCTTTAAACTTTATCATTTTAGTTCATTCTCGCATCTTTAAATAAACAGCACCTTCATCAGTTTCCCTGAACTTTATCTGGCTGATGAGTTTTGCTCTGCCTGAGACCACAGAACAAAAATATCTGAGAATTAATGCCCTCCCCCACTCCATCTCAATTAAGAATTCTTAATCACGGCCTGATAGAGTTGGTGAATAAATACTCCAGCTCTCTTGCTCCTCAAACAGAATAACTCTGAGGCACATTTTGATACACTGTATCCCAGAAATACTAATAAGGTTAAGCTTTAGTTGACAACTGTAGCACCTTGTCTACGCATGTACTTTTTCCAATTTCCTTTATTTATGGGGATTACTGCTCCATTTTTGCCTGTATCTTAATTTTAATTATTAACATTTGATAACATTTATTCATATGTGTGTATTTATTAAACTAAATCCATTACTTTTTACATATAATTTAAATTAACTTAATATATTCAATATAGAGGCACCTGGGTGGCTCAGTCAATTAAGTATCCAACTCTTGATCTCAGCTAGGTCTTGATCTCAAGGTTAACAGTTCAAGCCCCATGTCTGGCTCTGCCCTGCTCATGAAACCTACTTAAAATCAATCAATCAATCAATCAATCAATAAAAGGGACGCCTAGGTGGCTCAGCTAGTTAAGTGTCCGACTTGGGCGCAGGTCATGATCTCGCAGCTCATGAGTTCAACCCCACATCGGGCTCTGTGCTGACAGCTTGGAGCCTGGAGTCTGCTTCGGATTCTGTGTCTCCCTCTCTCTAGGCCACTCCCCCACTTGCACTCTGACTGTCTCTGTCTCTCTCATATAAATAAACATTAAATGTTGTAAGTTAAAACATATATATATATATATATATATATACACATATGTATACATATGTGTATATATATATATAATATATCCAATATATTAATGAGAATTGAATCCTTGAAGCTTCACAATGCTGTGTTAAAGTTGTACTTGCCTCCCCCCCGAGGTTGCAAAATGGTATTAATTTTGAGATATTCTTCCTAATCAGTACTTTTGGCTCTAAACTTAACAATATAAATAATATTTTCACTAAGAAATGAGAAATTGATTACTAAAATGTCTATATGAATGTGAAACAAAATAAACACACCACAGATTTACTACAAATTTTATCCATGACTAAAGTCAAATCAGAATTATTGTCCTAGTATCTAATAGGATTTAGTTTGGCTAAATCTCTACGATATTAACAAAATTGATACTTTGCTTTGTGGACCCAATCATGAAATAGTTAGTAAGACAGTGACCTCTGGTCCTTACTATCATTGACAACCTGAAATACTATCCCAAGTAGGGGGTGAGTACAGATCAAATGTGACAAGCAAGTAACAGATCATAACAGTCTAATTTTCAAGAGTTTTTCTTGACAGTTTGAAACTAGACAGCAGAACATCTCAGGGTAAAGAATAAAGCTACCAACAATGCCATTAAACTGGTCGATGGCTCTTGCATTTTGTTTGCAGAATTCAATTTCAATAAAATTGATTCTTTTTTTTAACAAAAGACTTCCAGATTTTAGTGTAATGTGTTTCCAGTAAACCTCACAAATTTCAATTATTGAGAAGGTAAAAGGACAGACATCTCTAAATTTTAATAAAAACCTAAGCTATCAGCAAACACCAAATAGGGTAGACAGGAAAAGAAAATATATCTGAGGAGTTTGTTGCTCTTTAAAAAAAAGTCAGCTAGGTAAATCAATAATTTTGCACTTAAGATACTGAATAAAGACACTACTTTCCTTGGCAGCCTTTATAGAAAAGGTTCGAGGTCAACTGAAAGGTTTCAAATCACTATTTACCATTCATACCCAGTGATTTTCTATATACATTGAAGACATTTCTCATAATGTTGATTTATAGGTGCACTTAAAAAGGGCAATTGAAAAGAGTGCTCTTTGGGGTAAGTATCTGCTGTGGGAGGAACAATCAAAGAGAGAAGCTTCAACTAAGCTGCCTAGTGTCAGAAAATGCAGTTATATCAATTTGAGTATTTGGAGACATAGTTTTCAATCTAAGAACTACTGTGTTTAATGCTTTTTTCCTCTCCCAGATTATTCCTTTCATACTTTAAACAGCATTTCTAAAATGAATAGCTCTTAATATGTAAACATTTTAGTATGCATAGTGAACAATGCAAATGACTTATTTCGTTGAATTGTTGTTGCTATACTCTTAAATAGAAAGGTAAAGAACTTAAACTCCAGTAAGGAAAATATATAAATAATCTTTTCTGGTTAAATGCTAACATTAACAGATTAACACTTTTTTTGCAGTAAATTATAGTGGTTTTTTTTCTAAATTCACTTCAAAAAAACTATCTTTCCAAAGAGTTCTTACCAAATTTTGAGGAAAAAACACTCAGAAGATCACAATACTTTCATGTGCGAACTGTTTACATATGTGTAAGTCAAAGATTATTTGAATAAAAAAGGAAAGTAAAAATCTCAATATAAATACTTTTGTTTTCTTTGCAAATTTATGGGTCATACCATCTCCTTTCATTCTGTAACAGGTAAGGGATTTTCTGACACTAAAGGGTAGGGGCTGTGATACATCCTTCCTTTGCTGGTTAGAGCTCTCTAATAATTCTTCATTTTGTACAATTGATGACTATTTGCCAAGGGAACTGACTACTGATCAAAGGCTGAGGATATATGTACTTTCCTTCCTACACTGAGGGGAAGTAGAGAGTCTGTTACAGTATTTAAAAACCTAATCCACTCTGACTGGCGTGAGGTGATACCTGAGTGTGGTTTTGATTTGTATTTCCCTGATAAGGAGCGACGCTGAACATCTTTTCATGTGCCTGTTGGCCATCCGGATGTCTTCTTTAGAGAAGTGTCTATTCATGTTTTCTGCCCATTTCTTCACTGGGTTATTTGTTTTTCGGGTGTGGAGTTTGGTGAGCTCTTTATATATTTTGGATACTAGCCCTTTGTCCAATATGTCATTTGCGAATATCTTTTCCCATTCCGTTGGTTGCCTTTTAGTTTTGTTGGTTGTTTCCTTTGCTGTGCAGAAGCTTTTTATCTTCATAAGGTCCCAGTAATTCACTTTTGCTTTTAATTCCCTTGCCTTTGGGGATGTGTCGCCACTTGTACCCCAATGTTCATAGCAGCACTCTCAACAATAGCCAAATTATGGAAAGAGCCTAAATGTTCATCAACTGATGAATGGATAAAGAAATTGTGGTTTATATACACAATGGAATACTACGTGGCAATGAGAAAAAATGAAATATGGCCTTTTGTAGCAACGTGGATGGAACTGGAGAGTGTGATGCTAAGTGAAATAAGCCATACAGAGAAAGACAGATACCATATGGTTTCACTCTTATGTGGATCCTGAGAAACTTAACAGGAACCCATGGGGGAGGGGAAGGAAAAAAAAAAAAGAGAGGTTAGAGTGGGAGAGAGCCAAAGCATAAGAGACTGTTAAAAACTGAGAACAAACTGAGGGTTGATGGGGGGTGGGAGGGAGGGGAGGGTGGGTGATGGGTATTGAGGAGGGCACCTTTTGGGATGAGCACTGGGTGTTGTATGGAAACCAATTTGTCAATAAATTTCATAAATAAATAAATAAATAAATAAATAAATAAATAAATAAAAAATAAAAATAAAAATAAAAAATAAAAACCTAATCCAAAGGCAGAGTTTACCATTCAGAGGTCTTTGATCAAAAAACTGGGGCTCTAAGCCAGTTTTCTGTTTTGAGGTTCTAATAGATGGAAATCTCACAATTATTTTTATTGGATTAATTCCTTTATGTATTTGGCCC
This sequence comes from Felis catus, assembly GCF_018350175.1. Taxonomy (NCBI): domain Eukaryota; kingdom Metazoa; phylum Chordata; class Mammalia; order Carnivora; family Felidae; genus Felis; species Felis catus. The sequence goes on along the minus strand of NC_058385.1, from coordinate 31,157,129 downwards.
ATCACAAATCAATATTTACATGATGTTGATAACTTCTTCATGATTCTCCTCCAGGTGTTTTTTTCAATCTAGTTATTTTTAGTGGCCCTATGTGGTCTTCAAGTTTCTTTCACATGAATATAATCATTAGTATACAGAGAGACTTATTTCTGAAATATTAACATTACTGAATAAATATTTAAATAATTTAAGTAGATATTCTAAGAACTTCCGATAAAGCAATCATCTAAAATCAGTAATTGCCATTTTGGAGAACAGTGCTTTCAGCTCATTGAGTAATTTTATATTACCTTTATAGTCAGTTTTATTCACCCAATTGAAACATTATAATACGGTTAACATTTTAGTAGGTTAGGAAGATAAAATTAGTGCAGCTGAAATACTGTTTATTTCTAGAAATCATCAAACAAAATAAAATGACTAGAAACAACAGAGTTTGAGGCACAAGAAAGGGGATGATTTACAAGTCTTTGTGTAAGGTGAGTGGATACTAGAAAACCCAGATTGAGATGGATAATTAGAGTATTTTGAGTTTTACCTACAAAAGTAGGTATTATATTTTATAATGAAGGGTATGATGTTATAGTTCTTATTTAATATTATCCATGACAGCAGAGATTATAGTATCTATGTTCTACATGGGTTACTGTAATAAAATTGACTCAAATAACAATCAACACTAATTTTTAAAAGGTATTTTTAGAGTCCCAATCTATATAGGATCATACAAATTTGCAGAGACAAAAGACTGTATGGAAATCAATGGCATGAAACCAAACCCAAAGAGCTTAGACTAAAACACAACAGAAATTAAGACTGATATAATAAAACATATTTCTGGGGCCCCTGGGTGGCTCGGTCAGGTAAGTGTTTGACTCTTGATTTCAGCTTAGGTCATAATCACACAGTTTGTGGGGCTGAGCCCCGCATCGGGTTCTGCTCTGGCAGCATTGAGCCTGCTTGGGATTCTCTCTGTCTCTGTCTCTCTCTATATATATCAAAATAAATAAATAAACACTAAAAAAAACCATATTTCCAAGAGGAAAATAATTCATCAGCTAAGGCTGTCATTACAAAGTACCACAGACTGGGTAGCTCAAACAATATAAATCTACTTCCTCATGGTTCTGGAGGCTATCAGCCCAAGGTATTGACAGGTTGGTTTCTTGTTTTTAAGTTTATTTATTTTGAAAGAGAGACAGAGAGAGAGAGAGACAGAGAGACAGAGAGAGAGAGAGACAGAGAGAGAGAGAGAGAGAGAGAGAATCCCAAGCAGGCTCCACACCCAGTGCAGAGCCCAACTTGGGGCTCAAACTCACCAACCATGAGATCATGACCTGAGCCACAATCAAGAGTCTGATGCTTAACTGACTGGACAAGTGAGGTGCCCTGACAAGGTTGGTTTCTGCTGAGGACCTGGCCTTTCTTCTTGACTTATGTATAGCTGTCTTCTGATGATGCAGTTACATGTTATCCCCTCTGTTTCTGTTTGTTTTGGTTTTTTTGTTTGTTTTTTATAGTGATACCAGTTTTATCAGATTAAGGCTCAACCTAATGACCTCATTTAAACTTAATTACCTCTCTAAAGACCCTGTCTCCAATACTGTCATATTCTGAGGTATTAAGAGTCAGGACTTCAACATATGAATTTAGTGGGGACACATTTTAGTGGGGACACATCAGAGAATGAGCATGCCAAGTTCAGGAAATAAGAGACTATGTTTATTTGCACAATATCACACACAAAGATGCAAACATATTAATTTATTCCAATGTATTGTGTACTCTGTGAGATTAACTCAGGCCCTTTGGGTAATTGAGTCATTTGCTGATTTTAATTAATCTCTTCTAGTTTAATTCCTCTTGTAGTTCAAAAGTATTCTTTTAATATGCCCAGATGATCACAGTGTGTGAGACAGTCTCCTTTGGCTTCATTTTTCTAACATTCCTACATAGCTAGTGCTTTGCATATTTACCTGAAAGAACAACATGGCAAATCTGATAATTTGCCTCTAGATTCGAGGATAACCAGGGACTTTCCTACATGCCTTGTTATTATCCATTATTTACTATTACTTTTCAGTTCAAGGAAGGTTTACCATGTTAATAAAGAGGGATGTTAAGAAGACATTTGCCCTTTATTTAGTGTCTGCTGAGTGTGAGATACCTTCAATAGATAGTCCTCAATCTATCTCAGACTTTCCTCTCAATCATCACCAAAAAATATTCTCAGGCTGGTGCTTAGCAACCAATGTAGTTAGGTCATATGATCAAGGAAAGTAAGCTCTTGATGGCAAATGTTCCTTTGAGACCTAAATGCAAACTGAATCCAATGATGGTTCATGTAAAATATAAATTAACTGCTATTTCAGCAAAATGAGAAATACCAGTATGACTTTAAAAGTGACTAAATTACTCTGAAATAATTTAGGCATTAGAAAAATAAACTAGTAAGACTGATGTTTAGTTTTAAAAAGGAAGATGGCATATTAATGCCTGGAAGCAACAGGATTAATTTGGAATGTTTTCCAATTTTTGATTACCTGGTCTTTTAAAATTCATTCCAAACAATACAGGATCTTCTTTTGTGTTTACATTTTATTCACTTCGCAAGAATTTTTTAAAAATCTGTTTTAGGTATTGTGTCAGTATAAATATATGTAACACCCTGTTTTCTAACTGGTGATTATGAATGACTGGATAAATAATATAAGTATATTACATATATATTATAACTACTATAGACAATTTATACAGGTATTTAGGGAAAAAATGGCATGCTAATCAGACTTCGCACTTTATTGGCATCTGTGCCATAATTTTGTTATGTGGAAAATCTCACTCTATATTGAAAATGTAATAATCTATGCCAAGAGGATTCAAGACTTGCTTTGACTATATGATATCCACAGATAATCCTCAAATTTTATAGCAATGAAGAGTCAATCCTCCCTTTGACCAATCCCATATTATTTAGAAGAAAATTCCTTACATTGACTGATTTTAATTTCATTTTCGATGTTTCATCTAATCTACTAGGAACAAACTGAATAGGTTTATGAAAAAAGAGAAGGGAAAAAGATTTAATTAAAATGTCTCTCCTTTTGTGCATCTAAAATTCTAAGCTGATCTTGTATGCATTGTCTTTGAAGCATGCTGGTGCCACAGCCTGTAGCAAGAGAGAAAAACTTACAATACAAAGAAAATAAAAATGGGATGACAGCATTCCTAACTTAAAAGCTGCTATGTACAGATTTGAATGAAAGGGGGTTAAATTTTTAAAGTGTATGAACATGAATTTGTTCCTTTTAATCCATAGGATAAAGGGATTTATTGAAAATGTTTGACGAACATTAATCCAAATGAACGAGGAATGATTTTTTTTTCCAAACTGGTAGTGCATTCTTAATGTGTTGTGATATAAAAACTTTTATAATTGCATATATATGTTATATGCATGTAATTATGATTACCTATTAATATTTATATTATAGAAAAACTAAATATTTTCATCGTGCTTTGAAGGTTAATAATTAATGGAACTGATGTCCATAGTGATGTTAAGAAATGTTAAGATGACAGAAAGTGAACATTTAGTTACACATAAATAAATTAGCATATATAGTAAGAGGATGATAAAAGGAAATAGTGCTCACTTTCCCTATTATTCCAAAAATATTTCTGAGGAGAGGTAAAATAATATGGACAGTTTAAATGATAAAATAAATGATTCAAAGAGTTTATATGGCTAGCTTTTAAGAAGGGTTACATAGTTTTATGGTCAATAAAACCTATAGTTAGATATAATATAAGAAAGGCAAAGGCTATGAAATATTATGCTTTGATATTTTAATAGTATTAGGTCAGGAATGAATTTTATTTCACTCCCATATTGTCATATTGAGTTAAATTGCTCCTCTAGAAGCAAGTAGATTCAGAAAATTCTGTTTATTTTTATGAACAACTAACATGATGGATTCTGAAATTATGGTGCTACAGTGTTTCCATCAAACCTATAAAATGAATTTAACTTTCTTCATAACACTTTTGATATGATGGAACTCAAAGAATGTGAGATGTATAAAGATACACATATGATGGAGGGCAATAGGAGCAGTAGTCAGTGCATATATAAAAACGCCTGAAGTTGAACTTTATTTAATTCATCATTGTGTTTCATAATCATTCACACAAACACACATATATCATATTTTCCATATCTGACTTACTCATACGTGAAGCAGGTATTTCAACAAGCTCTAGAGCTGAGGTTATTCCCATCATGTTTAAAACAGTAACTCTATTCAGGTTTGTATTTTATGATCCCAGTTTATTTTATGAAATATAAACAGGGAAACAGTATGACATGCCTCACAATTTAAAATTACACTTGTACTCAGTGACACAACGAGTGTGAAGTAAGCAACTGTAGAATATCTTCGTGGCAATGAGTGCCTTGTAAGAGATGAAGATAAATAAATACAAGATTCAACAGTAACATTAGCCTACAATCTTCTATTTGCCAAGAATTTCTTTTTTTTTCTACTTTTAAGTTTTAAGATACAAATAAATTCCTATGTACAGTCCTCTATGATCTAAGCATGCATGAGTATATCCAGAGAGTCAACAAATGTTTCTTTAATGTTTTTTATAAACCAGTTTCCAATACAGATTCTAATAAGTTACAGAATACAATCTCCTAAAATATAGCATAAAATATAGGGAAAAAATATTCCCCAAATTAAGTAACATATATAGTATAAGAGATATGGATGGGTACACCTCTATTTTTTCCACAAAGAAGGTCTACAGATTTGTTTTATCTAATCCTTTTCTTTTTTGTAAAGGTGCAATTCAAAAAATAATGTTATCCTTTTTTTCTACGTCAAAATCAAAAGATGACAAAATTATAAAGATAAAAGTGTTACTAGAGAAGACAGACAGTTGTGAAAAGCAATAGCCTGATATTGAGGAGTGTGCCAAAATACTAAAAAAAGAACAGTCAGAGCACTAACAAAACAAAGCAAGTTTAGATTATTTCAGGTAATTGTCAGTAACATATTCATAATAATAAACCTAAAGAATCACAGAGAAGTAAAATATCAATAAATATAATCAAGATTTCCTTAAATTACAGCATTAATGATTGATCAGAAGAATTTGAGGGGCACCTGGGGGCTCAGTTGGTTAAGTGTCCAACTTCAGCTCAGGTCATGATCTCACTGTTTGTGAATTTGAGCCCCGCATCAGGCTCTGTGCTGACAACGTGGAGCCTGGAGCCTGCTTTGGATTCTGTGTCTCCATCTCTCTCTGGCCCCCCTCCCCCCAGACCCCCCCAATTCTTGCTCTATCTCTCTCTCAAAAATAAACATTACAAATTTAAAAAAATAATTTGAGCTATCCAAAAGTCCTCTAATGTAGAATACCTCATTCTCAGATGCCCCTCTTATATAAGAGGTATGATTATCTCTTACTAAATACAATTTTTTTCCACTATTTAATACAGTTACATATATGGTCCTACCAAGTTGGAAAAAAAAAAAACTGAGAAACCCTTTAATCCCAATATCTACATTATACATACAGGCAAAATTTAGTGATTTGCTACAAGTCATGAAGGCAATAAAATGACTTGAAACCAAAGGATACTATTTTGATGTTCCCTTGTTTGTCATGGCCTTTGCTGTCCCTGAGAACTTTCATCTTTCTGAAGCTTTCAAGATTATTACTCCATAAATTTACATGAAATACCTATAAACCTTGAATTTAAATTCATAAATAGCCCTCAAAGAAAGTACTGAAGAAGGGAAAAATCAATTTAACTATCAAAAACATATTGGATGTGGTAGGGGGAGGTGGCAGTACCTGGGTGGCTCAGTAGGTTAAGCATCTGACTTCACCTCAGGTCGTGATCTCACTGTTCGTGAGTTCGAGCCCCACATCAGGCTCTGTGCTGACAGTGTGGAGCCTGGAGCCTGCTTCAGATGCTATGTCTTCCTCTCTCTCTCTGCCCCTCCCCAGCTTACACTCTGTCTCTCTCTCTCTCAAAGATAAAGAAACATTAAAAAGAAATTTTAAAAATGCTTTGGACGGGGCCGGGAGGGGGTGTCTCTAATGCCTGAACTCCAAGGGCTCAGGACCATCTTTGTATCCTTAGGTGAGGTCTGAAACTTGTCTTTGATTCAGTTTCTTAACCCATGACATGTGTATAATGTCATCCTCACCTGTCTGTTGCATTGTACAAAAAGAAATTATACTGGTTCATTCAAAACAAACCACAGACTTGTACCTCCTAGAGTATCATGGGGAAAGACCATGTGTATCTTGTCCATTGCTTTAAACTACATACAGACACTCAAACATTTGCTGAATGAATAGATGAATAAAACTTGGCATCCAAGGGTTAGAGATACAAAATGCATGAAAAAGACACAGTCCCTGCTTCCACAGAAATTATAGCTCAGAATGTGTTAATAAAATGAGAAAATAAATTTAAGAAAACTGAGAGACAAACTGGGAATAACATAATGTACCTGCCCTTTCTGAGTTCATAGCACAGCATGTTATTTCTGATAAATTATTTTCTTTTAAAATAAAACATACCTCCATCAACTATCTCAGCAGCAGCTGAAGTAAGGACTTTCAACTCCATGTTAAAAAAAAATGTTACTAGTGTTGTGTGAAATTCAAAAGAGGAAATATTAACAATAAAGGGCTGGGAGTAGATGATGCAGAGGCAGAATAATGATTTATGTGTTTTAATCTGAAAAATTAGCAAAATTAGGAGTTTCAAATATATGGTGTATATATCTATATGTATAGATAAATAGAGAGATTCTTTTGCTTTTAAAGGTAGAAAGAGATTATGTACATATAATGAGTTACCTTTTAAGCTATGTTCTTTCCCTATGGATATGAGCAATAAAATCAAAGTTAATTTTCCTTCTCTAAATTGTAAGCACATGTGAGTTCATAAAAGCACTGATGATTTTGCCAGAGTTTTCTTTTTCTTTTCTAATGTTATGATGGAAAATAAGTCTTTTAATTTCCTTGATTAAATTATATTACCAAGGTCTAAATATTGATTCATGATATTAAAGACAAAAAATAACATTCAGTGATCATAATAAATGAAATATGGCCTTTATATAAGAATATGTTTTCAAAGCAATGATAATTAAAACATAAAATTCCCATTAACATTAATGGAAATGTCACATTTATTGCACAGAAGTCTAGACTGTAATTAATGTTGATCTTTTTTTATTGTCAAAGCTGATTATCTAAACAATGATAGCTTTTCTGATTTAAATATTTTTTCATCAGAAAATATTTTACACACTGTCATGTACAGAATATTATTATTTGACCTTCTAAAACATATATGTTCCCATTGGGAAGATTTATTAAAGTAGAAATCAAAGCTCTGTAACAGATCACATTAAATTGCACGGAAACAACTGATTTCTCTGCAAAGGTAAGATCACTGGACACGAATCAGTAATTCTGTTCATTCCTTCCCTGCTAAGAAAAGCCTGACCACATTTACCTTTCATGTTGTTTCCCTAGTGTTTGTACATGAGTGTTCTTCCAAAGACTGTGCACTGAATAATGTAATTGTTTCTACGTGACCTCAGTGAGTCTACCAGAGGGCTAAAAAAAGATCACCATTCAGACTTTGTTTTGTCTACATATTCAAGTGTCCAATAATGTATGCCACTCTGAAATGCTCCCACTCTTCATCAGTTTGGCTAAACTAAGAAATGGCACACTGTAAATATGTTTAGAATCTGAAGAATTCTACTTTTTATTTACATTTTACCTCACAGAATTACCCAGAGCACTCATTACCCAGGTGCACACGTGTGTGTGTGTGTGTGTGTGTGTGTGTGTGTGTCTTAATAGTCTTCCCCACCTTCCCTTCCTCGGACAGAACTTCCAATTAATGTTTGTATAGTGAATGTAAAAATGGAACTAAGGATAAAGTGGAATTTCATTTTCTCAGGTAAAAACAAAGTGGCTTGGGATCAAGTATTAGCTTGCAAGCTTACAATGAGGTGCATAGATAAACAACTTGCAGAAACGGCAAACTTAACTTACAATGAGGATACAGCTTTGCATTGGCATTTTGAGTTTGCTTTGCTACATAGTAACTTGATAGCTTTTCTTTGGGGAAATTGGTTTTGTAACAATTTATTTCTGGTTGTTTTCTCTCAATAAGGTTATTGAGCTTTTCACACTGACTTCAGTATAAAATGTCCAAATCCTAACTGCAAGCAGTATTGACCTATTGTTTCAAGATTCACAGAGAAAGAAAAATAACAGATATTACACTAGTGGAGATAAAAGGAGAAGTTGACTGCAACGCAGGGACTCTTGCAGTTTATCTTATGATATTAAATAACTTCCCAAGTATTTTTCCCAAGTATTTATTAAGGACCTGTTTATAAGGCAGAACATTTTGGGTTCCCCCCCCCTCATACTTTTGTGTAATTAAAGACAATTTAGTAAAACCCACTAATATCTGTCCTAAACTAGACATTAAACTGGAAACTTCTTGAATTATGTCTTTCTTAATAACTAATTTCTAGCCAACTATGTTACATATTTTCTCTTCCTGAAAGGGTGGGCCTACGCTGGCCGACTCCATCTTGTTCTGTGTCCTTCACCTTGACCACACCTCCTCCCCTTGAATAACCTCCTGCTCACCTGCCCAACAGGACTGGGACCCTTCCCCAGCCAATCGGCTGAGGCCACAGCCATTACCTCACCAACTGCCTCTAGGCCCCAATAAAACCTTTGTCCTTTTGAAACTCGCTCTCTCTCCCCAGTATCTCACCGCTGCATTGGTGCAGGTAGGGGACTGAGCTCGAGCTAGCTCGAATAAAGGCTCTTTTGCTTTTACATCAGACCCTGGCGGTCTTTGGGGATCACGAATTCTGGGCATAACATTCCAACCAAAGGCAATATTTTTTTCATTCAGAACATTTACCCAGAGAATATAAAATTCTTTTAATTGTGATTATTTTGAGGTCACGTGGTTCAATTTTCTTAATTATAACTGTATCTCTCTATATATTTCTTCTTACAGTAACACAACTGATTACCTTACAAAACTATCAGTTCAGTGACAATAATATTAATAGTTCCAAATGCTGTAATTTTTTATAAATATTCTCATTTGTCCAAATGCCAACTCTTTGGTTTGGTACTAATTTTCCTTTCTATGTCTTCTATCATACCAAGTGAAACAACTAGCGTATCTTTTTTTTTTTTTTCAACGTTTATTTATTTTTGGGACAGAGAGAGACAGAGCATGAACGGGGGAGGGGCAGAGAGAGAGGGAGACACAGAATCGGAAACAGGCTCCAGGCTCTGAGCCATCAGCCCAGAGCCTGAGGCGGGGCTCAAACTCACGGACCGTGAGATCGTGACCTGGCTGAAGTCGGGCGCTTAACCGACTGCGCCACCCAGGCGCCCCATAACTAGCATATCTTAATAGACACGGTTTTCAGATCTTGTCTATATTTGTCACAGACCTCTCCCCACATACATTTGTGCCATTTTATATTGCCTCATTTTAAAAATGATTAACTAATATATGAATCGATTATCTGGTGGGCCAAAATATGGGCATTGTTACCAGTACAGTTATGGTTTCTCACAAGCTTGCTAAACTTACGACCCCAGGGTCATCATGGGTTCAAGCCACACATCAGGCTCCACGCAGAGTGTGGAGTCTGCTTGAGATTATCTTTCTCTCCCTCTGGCCCTCTCCCCTGCTCACATGTGCTCTCTCTCTCTCTCTCTCAAAAATAAAATGTAAAAATAAATTAAAAAACTGAGTTGAATTATATGTTCTAAGAATTTAATATCCTTAACTTGTTCTTTTCTGTCTTTTCTACAATTTATATTAATGACATTTCAAGAAAACAAATATTAATATTTTTATTAAAGTATTTATTTATTTGGGGTGGGGAAAGGAGAGAGAAAGAGAAAGAGACTACCAAGCAGGCTCTGTGCTGTCAGCACAGAGCCCAACTCGGGGTTCGATCCCACAAACTGTGAGATGATGACCTGAGCCAAATCAAGAGTCTGAGGCTTAGTCAATTGAGCCACTGAGGCGCCCCCAAATACTAATATTAAAACAACTTGAATAATCTAAATTTCATTCTATAAAATGTATTTTTTATTCTATAAAATGTATAAATGTAATTTAACCTTATTAAATTACACGCTTAAAAATATATTGTCTTTGATCTGTCCTTAGGAGAGTTTTCCCAGCATACTCTACATACTTTTTGCTAGAAGAAAGAGAAAATGAAGCTAAAGTTTTGTCTATACATAATATTTTAGCTTGTGTTTAATATCAACTCTTATAAGATACTCACTGTTGCTATACATGATCCCTTAGCACTCTGTATTTACTAACGTCAGCTTTGCAATAATATACCATATCTCTGACTCCTAACACTCCAAGAAATAGCTTTTTCATTTGTTTGGTTGGTTAGTTGTTTGATCTTGTTTTGCTTTACTTTGTTTTTGGAAACACATAGGAGAATGTACTAATGTATTTGGTAGTTTTATAACATCTAAAATGTTGAAAAAATATTATTACATTGAATACCAACCATATGAAATGGCTAATGGGACAAATGGTAAATCTGCATAATCCACTGACAAAAGTGTTACAAAGTTCCTATTGTGAGAGAGCTTATTTTGTCCATAAATTCATGAAAGCTGGGAATAAAAACATGGGGAGGGAGGGGTCAAGGGTACTGGATGAAGCTGGGTATTTCCCTCTGTGGAGCCAGAAATTCTGTGCAATCCATTCCTGTAACATTTCAGATGGGAACTTTATCATTAATCCCTCAGTAAATGTTGCCTTAGTCCAACATTGAAAAGTATCTCCCAGCAGAAAGACCATATTGTTACAGTCCTCTTTATATGAATACATCTTGAATCTTTTTTCAAGGATAAGCACTCAAGAAGAAATTCTCTCCTATTTTCAATTATGATGCTGTGCTTCCTCATTCCACTTGACCCACTCATGTTAATTTACTGTGTTACCCCTTCACGACTTTACTACTACCTGCCTACCTAGTCTTACCTCCAGTTCATAAATACTCAAGTGCTTATAATAAGCCAGAACCATACAAAATGATGGGGGAAAATCCTAGTCTTATGGAGAAGACATACAACAAACAGGTAGTTTTAATCTAATGCTGCAATACACATAAAATTAATTTCCATGGAAGGATATTAAAGGACAAAACCAACCTCCGGGGAAGCTCAGAGGACAGGTCTTACGTGCAAAAAATCTATGCACACGCCATTAAGTAAAGTTGGATACTCCTAGTAAATTGCAAATAGCACTTTACTGATAGAAGTGTGTTGTTCAAGGTAAAGTTCAATGTAAGTTGAGACCAAAAAAAGCAAAAGATTAAACAACATGTATATTTTATCAATTTTAAGGATTCAAGGTTTTGCATTGAAAATAATGAAGAATCAGTGTAAGTTTAAGTTATTAATGACCATATTCTTATACAGGCTGCCAGCATTAGCTAGTCTGGTTCAACATTTAATCAGTTAGGCTATCCACAGAAATAGGTAGCATGGCGAGCAGCTAGAACAATGCAGGTTTATCCATAATCCCTTTCTGCTGTTCACCACCACTCATGATCCATGTGTGTAGTTTCTGAAGTCAGCAATTAACAAGATTTAAATAGTTTGCAAAATTTTCAGTTTCTACACACTTTATCACCTGCTCCTGATTTTTTAATTAAAGTGCTTTCATTTTTTTTTTTTTTTTTTTTTTTTTTTTGCTATGTCATCACTGCAACAGCATCTGCCCTCTGACCTCACAGTCTGATAAGGGTGACAAGAGGGGTCACAATCCTATTGGGAAATTCACCAGGGCAGGTCCCTGTCTGCCTAGTCCACAGCTGTCAACACTGCCTGAGAAGAGGGCACAGGGCATACAGAAGGTGTGGAAGAAACACATCCTGGATGAGCACATGTTTGCAAGAATAAATGAATAGTGAATGGATAATCCATCAAACAGAACTGGATTCAAACCCAGGCTTGTCCGTATACTCGCTGTGTGATCCTGAACCGATAAAACAGCCTTTCAGAAAAGAGCCATAACTTCTGAACCCAGCTTCTGCTTCTACAAAATAGGGGCAATAATCCTAGTATCACCCTATCTCCCAGGGTCTAAAGGTCAAAATAAAAAGTATATATATAGTATATATATATATATATATATATATATATATATATATATATATGTACACACTATATACACTATATATAATATATATACTTTTAACTATATATACTTATAAACTTTATATATACTTATAAACTATATATATATATATATATATTTTTTTTTTAATTGGCCCCATGTATCCCAATACCCCCATCCCCAGAGCTGGCTAGGTAAACAGGAATTTGGTTTCATGCCTGGGGCAGACACTTCAGAAGATGGCATAACTTGTCTCACCTGGACTGCTGGCTCTGGCTCCAGTGCACAGGCTCTTCTTCCTGACTGTATCCAGTTTCTCTTCCAGAAGAGGCCCCAGTGCTCTTGGGTAGTCCTAGGTTTTTCTCCCTTCCAGCGGAATAAACTTTTTTCTTCTGTACCAGTTAAGTTTTCCAAGCACTAAGAGGATGAAGTTTTCTTAAAAACAAAAAACCCAGTAAATGTCGACCTCGGCTGCTTTGGCGGGAAGATGCAGGATGGGCGCCCAGGTGAGTCTTGAAAGAACAGCAACAGCTGTGAGTCCTGAAGGAACTTGAGCCTCAGAGCAGCAGGGCACGGAAGTACGAAAGGAGGAGAAACCTGGTGCCAGAGAAGGCAGATACCCGGAAAGAGGCCGGGCTTCGCCTGGCAGACACGCGGAAACGCTAACTGGGCGCTGCCCCGAGGCAGGGGGTGCCCCAGACCCTCTGCTCTCCCCTGGGCCCCGGGCTCCAGCCCTGCAGGCTCTGCTCCAGCCCAGGCAGGTTCCACCCCAGGGCCTTCCTCTCGGAATTCCGCTCTGCTTCCTAGTCCGCCGGTGATGCGCCGCCCTTTTCTGATCCCGCAGGTCAGATTACAGCGAAAGTGTTCTTCCGCCCTGATGTAGTCCCTACCTTTCCAGCCTCTTCTCTAGTCCTTCTCGGTCCACATTAAAAAAAAATAAAATAAAATCTGAGGGCGGATATACTTTGACAGTATTTAACTACATATAGCAAGAGTTTGAAATATGTTAAACAGTAGACATCCTGGTTATCAAAACCAATCACTTTTTTCATGATAGCAAGTTTCATACAATTATTTTCTAAATTCGTCAGAAGGTGGTAGTTTCTAACTTCTGTCCTTGTAGTGTAACAATTTCATGTAAGCTGTTAACAGATTCTTCACAAAAATGATATGCATACTGACATTACAATCATGGGAGATATAATCATGATTAGTAGGCAAACTACCTACTACCTACTACTTCTTTTTCCCTATCCCATGGCTACTTGAATAGAATGTTTTATACTATATTTGGTCATTTTCATTGAAATGGTTTCCAATTTTCTTTCCAAAGGCTCTTGGTCTCTCTCTCCTTTATTTTTAAGAAAAACATAATTACTTTCATATTATTAGCTTGAATTTATAAAGGGCTGGTAAATTTTTTAAAAATATATCCCATGCAAATAGTAATAGTTGGGGATGGGTGTGATGGGGGATTCTTTTTGTTTTTGTTTTCTGCCAATAAGTGCTTTGATGAAAATCAAAATCTGTATCTTACGTAGTAACCAGCTTGGCCTGTGCCTTCTGCTCCAGTCCAAGTCTGGGGCTAATCAACTGCATTTTATCCACATTTGGATACTGCATTTATCCATCAGTATTCGTCTTTACAGCACATACTCTGGGGCCAGAGTCTCAGTGTTAATACTTCCCCTCAGGGAAATGTTACCATGATAACACAAAGGATGTTGAACCATTCTTTCTTCCACCACCAGATCAATGGTTCAGTAAACACAACTTTGTCAAAAATACATTAGGACACAGAAAGGGAAAAGAAAAGAGTAGAAAGGTTAGCAGGACCAGGATCGTATTTAAAAAAAAAAATTTTTTTTCCACACATTTCTACAAGTTTTCTGTTTGGTTTGGTTTTTAAGGAATGGATTTTGAGGAGGAAAAAAACACAGGACAAAGAGGTATGAAATAGAAAATAAGCACAAATGTAAGCTGTTTTCCTAATTGTTTTACATACACAACAAAGTAGTATAGGCAATGTCCTGTACCAAACAATGCAATAAAGTTTTAGAGATCAGGGTGTTCCCTAATGGGTGAAGATTTCAGCATCTGGTATTTGAAATTTAGGCTGAAGTACTCGTATTTGGATGAATCACTGGGTATGTAATACAATCTATGCATTAAACAAATTCGAACAGAAAATGGCCACTAGGCCCATGCAGAAGTGAATGAAGTATTTGAGTTCGTGAGCCATGTAACTACTGAAATTCCTCCCTACAACGCAGTGTGCCAAGTGGCATTGAATAAGTTAAAAGAGAGGATTAAAACTATTAAGTCTTCATGCTTAAATCAAAACTAATGTTGAAAAGTTATTTTGGTAGGGACCAGAAGAAACAATAATGTGTACAGAGAGAATAGGTACATGGCTATTGCAATAGTCTAGTCAAATGATCAGAGGCATTGATCTGAAGTAATATTTGGCTGTTATTAGTGACCACGTTCTACAATTTGTAATTTTTTCTGTATAGATAATAGGGACTCAGTCTTACTTATTGATTTAATAGTTGAAGAAATATTTATCGTTTTTTCTTGGCAAGATCTGCAATCATATCTAATTATTCTGTGAATGTACGGTGTTTCAAAATGGCAAAATCCATTGATTTATTTAAAAAATAAACAGGCACACACAACAGCTCTTAGTGAAGGAAAGTGTAAATATCTGCCATGGCTGAGTTCTATAAGCTCACCACCAGGAAAGGACACACATGCCAAACGGTGGCACTTTAGTTTCTTTAGTTTTTTTTTTTTTTAATTTTTTTTTATGTTTATTTATGTTTGATAGAGAGAGAGAGACAGAGCATGGGTGGGGAAGGGGCAGAGAGAGAGGGAGACATATAATCTGAAACAGGCTCCAGGCTCTGAGCTGTCAGCACAGAGCCCGACGCAGGGCTCGAACTCACAGAGTGAGAGATCATAACCTGAGCTGGTCGGATGCTCAACCAACTGAGCCACCCCAGCACCCCGAGTTTCTTTAGTTTTTTGAGAGTAGAATTGCATAAGACATTTTAGGCAGTCTATTTCCAGCCTCTAATATTGATTAATAAGAGGGATATTATGCTTGTGTCCCATGTATATTCATAACATGTTTGATATATGGGATGAGGTACCTCTCCCAGCATGAGAGAGATTATTTTTCTTTCACAGAAATTGTTAGTATCTAATTTCATCATTTTCTGATAGCTCCATATATTTCTCCTCTATCGCTGGTAGCAAACAATGATGGATATGCTTCCACATTCCTGATGTTAATCAAATCATATGAGGATCTAGCATGAACTTAAATTGGAGAAACTTTTACTACCTGTGCATAATCCATTTTATAAAATATGAACTTTAACATATTACTTCTTTTTTTTCTGTCTCCTTTAAGATTTCTTCTTATTTTTATATGCCTGGTTGTGCTTTTCTTTTTAATCATCATGCTTGGGCTTCCACATACATCATGGATCTGTCATTTATTGTCTTTCATTAGTTTTAGTAAATTCTTAGTTATTGTCTCTTCACATATTTTCTAGGCCCTGTTATTTCTCTTTATTGCTTCCGGGACTCCAATCAAACATATGCTACACTTTCAATAATGTCCTATGTATGGCTCTTGGATCAACTTTTGGATCGGATCTTTCCACTATTTACTTCTCCTTTTTAAAATTAGTATTGCCATATTTATATTGCACTTTGGGGCTAGTTTTCATGAAGAAAGGTAAGTTATTTTTTTTCTTCTCTCTTAAATAATGTCATAACTATGTCCTTCTAACAGAAGTTACACAACATATTAATTTTCATTATTTTATTTTTCAATTGTTTTCACTTCAGATTGATTACTTTTTCACTTTTCAGATCTAGCTTTTCTATAAAGCAGAGTTGGGATCTACTTTTGAATCCATTTGCAACATGTTTTATGTGGATTTATCCTACTTAGTTTCATGACTATAATATATATATTCTTAATATAATGTATTTAGGGAATAATAAGTAAGAATCATTAAATAAATACTCAATGGTAAAAGGCTAAATAAAGTTCATATACCTGGTTAACAAGTTGAGACAACAAATGGTCCAAAACAACCAAGTTGTGCATTATGGTAATAATAGTGTCTTCAAGATATAATGCTTGAAAATAACATTGCTTTTTATGAGCTAAGGTTTGTCTTATTGGTTGGGACAACACTGAATTCAGTATAGTGGGTCTTCTGTTGAAGACTGGAAGCAGGTAAGGAATCTACATGAAGAACTGAGAAATAAAGATAAGGCAAAACCTCACTGATACCATCATATTCTTTTTTTCTCATTTATGCTACTTAAGAGTTAGATCATATAATTTTATTATCCTCTAATACACTCCACTCCTGAAAGGCAATCACAAATCATAGGAACAAACAAAAAAGCACAGGAAATATATGCATAATGGAAACAGAGAGGATAACAAGAAGCAAAAGACAGAATAGATTATTTTAGCTTCTAAAATATATATTATATATATATATATTATATATTATAACAAAGATACATGTGTACTTAAAGACCTTAATAACATTTTCTAAAGCCTGATGCAGAAAGTGCCATTGAATTTAATAATTCTAAACATTATATTTATATGGTGTATTTTTTAGTGAGGCTCACTTTCCCAACAAGAGAAGGCAACAACAGATATAAATATTTAAAACCAAAAAAAAAAGTATTAATCTGGGCCATCAGCTTTTGTAATCTTCAGAATCAGTTTAGATAGGAGCAGAGAGGAGAATACTATGATCACAGAATCCTGGGAAAACCTATGGAACCTGCCTCTTATTCAAAGAATAGCTTTGGATTCTGCTTTTCATTTGGTCCTTATTGAAAACAATTTTTCTATAACTGGAAAATCCATCTTTTTTTTTCCTATTTCTTCCTCTCCCCCACCTGTCCATTGTCTGAAAAACTCTTGAGATGAAACAATGCATGGGATGTAATGGGGCATAACCCAAGTGTGCTGTGAAAGGGAACAAATAAGAAGGAATATTGCTTGAGGTCGGCATCTGATGTGTTCATTATTCCTAGATCTGTGAGGTAAGCTGACAGGTTGAATCGTTTGCCTCATGGAGTACCAAGTGAACCTTCCTAAGATGGACAAGTAAAAGAGTACACAATAAAAACATTAACAGTATAACACCTGCCATGTTTCATCTATATTAGCATGGAAAAGGTGTAGTAGTAACATTATATAGCTTTAGGATAAATTTATACTATCTCATTGCACTTGTTAAAAATAAGGATAGTGAAGAAATAAGAAAACTCTTGTGATGAGTAATATGATACACGGGATTTTCACCTCAGGGTCACCAGTTTGAATAAGACAATATTTTAGACAATAAATATTTGTCAGTTGCAATGTAATTACTTTGCTTGTCATATGTTAGCTAGCTGGTTCAGTTCTTTATAGAAATAAAATGCCCCATTAAAAAAAAAGACATTACAGTTAACAGATATTCTTTATTGATAATAACGGTGATTTTGTTAAATGCTGTATTTGTGTGGACTCAGACATTGACTTCTTGTATTTTTGTATATGATATGAAAGTATGCCTATAAAACCACAAAATAATTTGAACATCATTCTATTTAGATTTGAATATTTACCATGCCTATTTTCTTCTGGAAATAACTTTGAAAAGTTAGTCTCAGTTCAAAAATAGTAAGTCTTTGGAAAACTCTAAAGCAGACCTGTGCATTTGTCAGATGCTTTAACAAAATTGAGAATCTTGTAGGTGGGACAATTTGAATGAGGGGGATTAGGAACTATTCTCAGGAAAATTAAGGTATCTAAAGCCCTAGAGGCTGTCTCTTTGCCTAAAAAGGCTGCAGTGACTTCCTAGAATTTAGTCCACACAATGTAGGTTAAAATATAAATTCCTGTGCTACCTAGTGTCAATCCTATTCCTAGGTGCACACACTCAAGCTTGCACCATTGCTCTAAATCTATTTTGAGCATTTCTACATTTCGAACTGCCCTCCACATTCCACTGTTTATCATCCTCTTCCCTATAATTCCTTCCCCTCAACTTCCCACTTATTTCACTCTTCTTTGGATCAAGGACTTGTACTATGACAATGTGCCTGAATAACCCAACTGGAAATGTTTTCACTCTTCTTGATTTCATTTGCTCCCAGTGAGGAAATAATTAGAATTCGTTGGAAAATAACCAAAACAAAAAAGAAAAGAAAACCCCCATGTTGTCCACTGCTGATGATCCTTAATTTTGCCCAATTTTAGTTTGACTGAGTTTGTCTGATTGTATTTCACTTGTCTATCTTTTGACTAATTGCTGTTTTTGCTAGCAGTGGCTTAGCAATTTAAATTTGCCTTCTTGCTCTCTTGGTTTTCTACTTATGTCATGCATCTCAATGTCCTGATGAGGCCAATCTCCCCACATCTAACCAAAACTGAAATCTGTGTGACGTTTGATTCATACTATATCCACACGGATTTTTTAACCATAATCCCATACTCATCAGTGAGCATTTAAAATATTAAATATAGAAAAAGGCCAGTTAGTATACTTAGAAAAATGACATATCTAGAATTCATGTTAAATTACTTAGTGCAGAATTATTTCTCTGATGAATTGAAAGAATATAGACACACTGTATTTTTTTCAAACCAACAAATGGGCAAAGTCTCTCATTTCATATGAAAGCTGCAAAAAATGATGTTTTCACTACCCTTTACTCAATCACTACATGTCACTAATTTAACATCACATTACTGTTTATTCTAGTTATGTTGTTGCTATTTAATTACAGAGTTTTATTTTTATTAACATTTCATTATGAAGAGCCACCAGCAGAGAAATACTGGTCACTTCCTGCTATTGCACTGCACACAATATCATGATGTTCACTTAGAATACATATAGTCTTGGGGCCCCGGGGTGGCTCGTCGGTTAAGCATCTGACTTCAGCTCAGGTCATGATCTCACAGTCCATGAGTTCGAGCCCCATGTCAGGCTCTGTGCTGACAGCCCAGAACCTGGAGCCTGCTTTGGATTCTGTGTTTCCCTCTCTCTCTGGCCCTTCCCCAGCCCCCCCTCAAAAATAAATAAACCCTTAAAAATTAAAAAAAAAAAAGAATACATGTAGCCTTTCTCTATATAAATTTAAAATGAATGCACAATATGGATATTTTCATTAAATGAGATAAATAACAATGTATAGTTTATCCTGTGATCAGCAGAGGTATAAATTTAAGATTTTTAGTAAGCAGTCTGTAATAGAGTTTTACTTTTAATTGAGGTCAAGAAATTTATTTTAGAAAGAATTATTTGGTTAATTATTTTATAAACAGACATTCTTGGGTTTATATATAAGGCTTGGGTCTAGATATATGTAGTTTCTTTGAAGAAAAAAACCTATTCAGTCACATATATTTCCAGTTCTAATCACGCCAGGCTACTGGAAACAACAGGCTTTTCAATTGTCTATACAATAGCACATGCTAAGATTCTTGGGATTAGTTTTCTTCCACCTCCAGTTTATATATCATTCTAGTGACTTCCTTTTCCATTTCATAGACTTCAAATTAAGCATCCCAGGCTTCTTTGCCACATTCCCATGAGACATTATACACAGTAAACACCAATTTTGTTTAATCATCCTTTATAAAACACATCTCAAATGTTTTTTAAGCTGCGTATCTGTTCACCATTTTATGTCGACAATTAAAAACATTATGTACTTAAAAGGAAAATATTTATTGATTAATAAAGCAACATTAATATCAAGATTAAGAAAAATATAGATTTTCAAAAACTTTTAAAATACACAATAGAATATAAATATCAAATATTTAATACCCACAATCTAATTAAAAGTTTTGTAAACAACTTCTTTAATAATAAAAATACTTACATAATTCCTTTTAATTCCTATATTTTTGTATATTCAAATTTCTGTGTAATTTTTTCTTGTGTAATTTAAGAAAATTAATAACACAATTTAGTGTAAAATTTAATATATTATGATAAAAACCAGTAATCAACCTATCATATTTCTTTGCAACACAAAGTTGCATAATTTTAAATTTTTCATTCAGTATATACTCTACTGAACAATTACATGTTTTAATTATCATACAATCATTAGTACGAACTTTATCAAAACAAAATAAATATATTTAAAATCATTGTTAACTAACAAGTAATCATGAAAAGCTAAAATGAGGGAAATAGCAACTTATTTTTTCTATTGATTCACATGTCCATGATGAAACTTATTTATTTCTAGAATGACCTACACTCATTTTCTGTGGTTGCTTTTGTACATGTAGTGTTCCTCTGTAAGTAGATGAGAATGAATTTTTGTTATTAAAATTCACCCAATTTTTAAATATCTTTTCAGTTACATGCCACTAAATTACAGTGCTCTATCTTCAAAATTAATGTTCTGCCAGATAACACGTTTTATTCAATTTTGTTGAGAGCATTAATATGGAATCTGTTAATTCTTGGTTATTTCATTCCCTTAGATGCACATTAGATGAAGATACTTCTAATTATTCTTTTGTATAGTGCCCATGAGATTGGGCCTATGGGCCCATGGGCTTTGGGCCTATGCACCACAGTTAGGTTATGAAGAAAAGGACTTCACTTCTGAAAGTTTGAGGAATTTTGAAAGGGAAAGTGAGCAGAAAGCTATATCTCTCTCTTCATTTCAAGTGTATTATCAGGAAGATCACTTTTAGAAAAGATTAAGCATTATGGAACTTAAGGATTTAAAAATTGATTTCCTTAAAGTTTACATTTATACATGCTCCTTATAAAATCTTTGGCAAGTTTCATGTCTTACATATAACTTTAAAAACTTTAAAAACCATTGGTACATCTACCCTCAAAACCAAGAGCACACTGTATACACTATATGTTAGCCAACTTGACAATAAATTGTATTAAAAAAATAAAAATAAATAAAAAAAATAAAAACCACTGGTACATTTTGCATTGGAACTTTTGTTTCATAATTGTTTTAACCCAGGACTGTGAATAACCTGAGAAGAGTAATTTTGCTCTGTTTGCTTCCTTGTATATAAGAGGGCTAACACTAAGCTTGAAATATAGGAGGTAATTTGTGTTTAATGTGATGAATGAAATGTTGAATAGTGTAATATATATTTCAAAGTGTTACTGTTATTAAATACATTCTTGCATCTGACTCCAGAGTACACATTTGAGGTCCTATTTACATCTGTGTCAGCCTCACTGTATTTAGAGGTCATTGTGCAAAATGTTGGGTTCACCTGACCACAACTTGTGCTGAGATTTTGGAGTCCTTGGTGCTGCCCTAGGAACCCATACAGTGATCTGGTCCTTGTAGCCTCACTTCCCAAATAATGGCATGTCTAATATCTTTATTTTTATTATTCCAACAAGTCTTACTTTTTATTTAACTGAGAATTTAACTATGTATAGATATATACACATTTGCTGTATGTGGAAGAACAGATTTTAAATGTTTATAATATACCTATCTAATTTTTCTTAACAGTTTTGCTGAGGTATTATATTTTATACATCACAAAATTCACCTACTATCACTGCACAGTTCAATATATTTTAGCAAATGTATGGATCCAGACAACCTTCACCCCACAATCCAGTTCAATATTTTCATCAGCCCAAAAAGTTCTCTCATGCTCTCACATCTTTGCATTTAATATCTTCAACCATTCTCAGCCCTGGGAAACTGATGATCTACTTTTTAATTCTATAAACTTGATTTTCTAGATAATTCATATAAATGGGATCATAAAATAAATGGGGTTTCACATCTGACTTTTTTAGATAGCATAATGGTTTTGAAGTATCTTTATAATAAATTAAAATCTGACATGTAATTCATACAATGTTACTCTTTTTTCCCAAATTGGTAATTTTAAATCCTTTGCATTTCAATATAAATTATAGCATCACAGCTTGTATTTTGACAAAAAATGAAGCGTACTGAAAATTTGATATGGATTGATTTAAATTATAGATTGGAGGCACCTGCATGGCTCAGTCAATGCAGAGTCTGACTTTGGCTCAGGTCATGATCTCCCGCTCTATGATTTCCAGCCCCCCGTTGGGCTCTGTGCTGACAGCTCAGAGCCTGGAGCCTGCTTTGGATTCTGTGTCTCCCTCTCTCTGTGCCCCTCTCCTGCTTGGTGTCTCTCAGTCTCTCTCTCTCAAAAATAAACATTAAAATAATTTAAAAAATAAATTATACCTCAATTTGAAGAGAATCATCTTGTTGATAATACTGAGTTGTTCTAATTCATAATTGTGGTATGTTTCTAAATTTACTTTTAAATTTCTCTTACCAACAATTTGTAATTTTTCTTAAATCATTCCTAAGTATCTTTTGCATTTTCTTGCTATTGTTAATATAATTGTTTTCTAAATTTCATTTTCAGATGATTTCTGATTCTAGTATATAAAAATATGTCTACTCTTTTATACTTATCTTGTACCTTGTGTCATGGTTAATCGCATTCATTATTTATAATAGGTGTGTGTGTGTGTGTGTGTGTGTGTGTGTGTGTGTGCTGTTCCATAGATTTTCTTATATAAGATCAAGTCATCTGCAAATAAAATCAGTTTTACTCCTTCCTTTCCAATATGGATTCTTTTCATTTCTAGAACCCCCAGTGCAATTATGAGTAGAAGTGATTAAAGCAAGTGTCCTTGCATTTCTTCCAAATCTTACAGAGAAATAATTTGGTCTTTCACTATTAAGTATTATGTTAGCCATGGACTTTCTGTATGTACCTTTATCAGGTTGAGGAGGTTTCCTTCTACTAACAGTACATCAAGAAGTTTTACCATAAGAGGTTTGGGACTTGGTCAAATGCTTTTTCTTTAGCTCTTAGAATGAACATGTGTTTTGGATCCTCTATTCTTTTAATATGGTGCTTTACTTTAATTGATTTTCACATATTAAATCATTCTTGAATTACTAGGATAATTCCCATTTGGTTATACTGTATAATAATTTGTATGTTAGTGCAATCTATTTTCTGTTTTTAAAAGTATTTTTGCATATATGTTCATAGAGGCTTTTCATTATAATTTTTTTTGCAATGTCTTAGTTTAGCCTTAATATCAGAGTAATATTAGCTTCATAGAATGAGAAGAGGTGCTCTCACTTCTATTTTGGAAAAGAGTTTGTGAAATACTGATATTATTTATTTGATGGCATTCCCCATTTAATCCATCTAATTTCAGGCTTCTTTGTGTGTGTGTTGGAAGGGAGGGGGAATTTCTAATTAATAATTCTATTTACTTGTTTATATAAATCCAAATTTTCTATTTCCTCTTGAGTCACTTTTGGTAATGTATTTTCCCTTAGGAATCTGAAGCAGGCTCCACACTCAGTGCAGAGCTCAACACAGGGCTTGATCTCATAACTGTGAGATAATGACAAGAGTCAAAATCAAGAGTCAGATGCTTAACTGACTGAATCACCCAGGTGCCCCAAGAATCCTTTTCTTTGTTTTCAAAACAAAGCTTTTCACTCATTTTACTTTCCATCAGGAGGGTTTCATGTAGAGCCATGTTTCTTAAGCTTTTATTTAAATTCCATTAGTTAACATACATTGTAATATTCATTTCAGGTGTACAGTATCCTGATTCAACACTTCTACACAACACCTGGTGACCAACACAAGTGCATTCCTTAATCCCCATCACCTACTCAACCCATCCCCTCCACTGACCCCACAACCATCAATTTGTTCTCTGTAATAGAGTCTGTTTCTTGGTTTGCCTCTCTCTCTCTTTTTCTATCTTTCCTCATTTGTTTTGTTTCTTAAATTCCACATATGAGTGAAATCATATCGTATTTGTCTTTCTCTGACTTATTTCACTTATAAGTTCATCCACATTGTTGGAAATAGCAAGATTTCATTTTTTATGGCTGAGTAATGGCCCATTGTATATACATACATATATATATCAGCCTTATGTATATAAATATATATACATATATTTGTACACATATAAAATATGTATATACATATTTGTATACGTGTAGGTATATACAATGGAATATACAAACACATACCAACCGTATCTTCTTTACCATTCATGAGTTGATGGTCACGGGCTCTTTCCATAATTTGGCTATTGTAGATAATCCTGCTATAAACATTGGGGTGCATGTATCTCTTTGACTCAGTATTTTTGTATTCTTTGGGTAAATACCTAGTAGTGCAATTGCTGGATCAAAGGATAGTTCTAATTTTAACTCTTTGAGAAATCTCTATGCTGTCTTACAGAGTGGCTGCATCCAGTTTGCATTCCCACCAGCAGTGCAAGAGGGTTCCCCTTTCGCTACATCCCACCAACACCTGTTGTTTCTTGTGCTGTTGATTTTCGCCATTCTGACATGTGGGAGGCGATATCTCATTGTAGTTTTGATTTGTATTTCTCTGATATCAGTGACCTTGAACATCTTTTCATGTGTCTGTTAGCCATCTGGATGTCTTCTTTTAAGAAATGTCTGTCCATGTCTTCTGCCCATTTTTAAATTGGAGTATTCATTTTTGGGGTGTTAAGCTTTATAAATTCTTTATATATTTTGGATACTAACCCTTTATCAGATATGTCATTTGGAAATATCACTTGCTATTTCATAGGTTTCCATTTAGTTTTGTTGACTGTTTCACTCCCTGTGTAGGAGTGAATTTTTTTATTAACAATTTTTTGATGTTATTTATTTTTGAGAGAGAGAGAGAACAAGTGGGGCAGGGTCAGAGAGAGAGAGAGACACAGAATCCGAAGCAATCTCCAGGCTCTGAGCTGTCAGCACAGAGCCCAACACGGAGCTCAAGCCCACAAAGTGCAAGATCATGTCCTGAGCCAAATTGGAGGCTTAACTGACTAAGCCACCCAGATGCCCCAGGAGAGTTTTGTTTTGATGAAGTCCCAAATACTTACTTTGCTTTTGTGTCCCTTGCCTCAGGAGAAAGATATAAAAAGTTGCTATGGCTGATTTCAAAGAGGTACTGCCTGTATTCTCCTCTAGGTTTTTGATGGTTTCAGGTCTCACATTTACATATTTCATCCATTTTGAATTTATTTTTTTATGGTCTAGTTTCTTTTTTTTTTGTTTTTTGCATATTACTTTCTAGTTTTCCCAACACCACTTGTTGAAGAGATTGTCTCTTTTTGATTGAATATTCTTTCTTGCTTTGTTAAAGATTGGCCATATACTTGTGGGTTCATTTCTGGGGTTTCTGTTCTGTTCCATTGATCTATGTGTCTGTTTTTGTGCCAGTACCATACCGTTTTGAAACACTACAACTTTGTAATATAACTTGAAGTCCGGGATTGTTATGCCTCCAACTTTGCTCTTCTTGCAAGCTATTAAAGTTTGACTTCTTCCTTGCTGATTTGGATACCTTTTATTTCTTCTTATTGTCTGGTTGCTATGGCTAGAATGTCCACTCTTACCACTATGTTAAAAACAGTGGTAAGAGTGGACATCCCTGTCTTGTTTCTGTCCATAGAGGAAAAGTTCTCAGTTTTTCCATTCAGGATACTAGCATGGGCTTCTCATATATGGCCTTTATTATTATGTTGAGATATGTTCTCTCCAACATACCCTGTTGAGGGTTTTTGTCATGAAGGCAGCACTACCCTGGTGCCAAAATCAGATAAAGACTTCACTAAAAAAGAAAACTCTGGACCAATATCCCTGATGAACACAGATGCAAAAATTCTCCATGCAATACTGGCAAACGGAATACAACAATACATTAAAAACATCATTCCCTACAATCAAGTGGGATTTATTCCTGGGTTGAAAGTGTGGTTCAATATTCACAAATCAATCAATGTGATACACGTAGAGCTATGTTTAATATCTCAGTATTGACTCAGACCTTTCTCCAATTTTATGTCCCTCCATCCAGTATACTGATACACACTGACAGTATATCTGGCTTTCCAAGAGCCCATAGTTCTGCCTTTCTAGAAATTAAGAATTATTTCATTTTCATCTTTGTGTTAACAGTGGGTATCACAAAAAATGATAGATTTATGGAGTGCTTATTTGGTTCTGGACGCTATCTCAAGTGGTTTTTATGTACTTCCATTCATTCTTAATAAAAGCCTGCTTAGGCAATGTTATTACTCCCATTTTTCAGAGAGAAAAGCTAAAGCCCAGAGAAATGCTTAAGTGACTTCTTCAAGTTGCACAGTGTAATGTGGAGCAAGAATTGAGCCCAAACGATTTGATTGCAGAGCTCTACTGTATAGTCTTATGCAAATCCTATTAAAAACTTAACATGAAGCCTAAAAGCAAAAACAAAGAAATAACTGCAAACAGTATGATGCTATTAATAAGATTAAGAAAACATTCCTTATAACAATAAGAAAAATGTTGGTTTATTTCCAAACTCCTAAAATATAAATAGACCTTTATCCAGAGGTTGTAGCAGATTTTTAAAAAGTTATGCCCATGAGCCTTTCATAAAAACAAGGTACAGTTTTACCCTATCTGAACCTATATTCTGGAATTTCTAGTATTAGGAGTTTTACTGTATTTCATTTTTTGAACACACATATTCAGTATGGTATAATAGCCAAAAGCTAATTCACTTGTGCCCACTTTATTTCATGTTATATGTGGATGCTTTATTTACCTGCTGTGATACTGTGATTTATAACAAATATATATTGGTCCCTATTTCTGGTCACCAGAGGAAACACCCATATAATTAGGGGGCTGAAACTTTTAATTTTCTATCCCCTTGGCTTCTAGGGAGGAGAGGGACTGGAGGCTGGATCATTTGCCAACGGTCAATAATTCAACCACTCATGGAGATCTGGGGGGAATAGCATGCCTAGAGACTTTCCACATAACCTTGCCTTATGCATGTCTTCTGTCTAGCTTTTCCTGAGTTATATCCTTTTATAATAAATCAGTAATCTAGTGAGGAAATGGTTTTTCTGAGCTCTGTGACCCATTCTAGCAAATTAATTAAACGTAAGGTGAGGTTTGTGGGAACCTCTGATTTATAGCTAATTGGTTGGAAGTACACGTAACTATCTGGGCTTGCAACTGGTGTCTGAAGTAGGAGGGCACAGTCTTGTAGTGCTGAACTCTTAACCTATGGATTATGACACTATCTCCGGGTAGATAGGTGTCAGAGTTGAGCTGAATTGTAGGACACCCAGCTGCTATTTAGAGAATTGCTTATTGGAGGTGTAGGGACAACCCCCTCCCCCCGCCGACATCACACAAGTTGAAATTGGTTCTAGAAGACCTGCTACTATTATGTTATTTAGTTATGATCTAAGTATTTGAACACGTAATCTTAGATGTCACAGCTATTACTTATTTCCCCCATTCACATTCTATCTTTGGAATATATGTGTGTATATATACACACATATGTACACATATATACATACACATACATACATACATTTACATACTTGTTTATATAGTAGATTATGGTATGAGCAAAGATAATTTTTAAAGTAATTAATTGGGAGGAGGAAGATCTGAGATATTGCCAAGATGAAAGAGGCAAACTTAAGTAGTCAAACCATGATTGATTTTGGAAAGCTTCAAGATGGGGAGATCACAAGTAAGTCAGCAGAAATTAAGGTGTGTACTGGGAAGAAGCAAACACAATATGCATCAAGGCCAGACACATGTAATAATTTTGAAGATCTCATTGTTTAGTTTGCATTTTTTAGGGTGCAGAAGGGCAGAAAGAGGACCTAGATGGGCAATGGAGACCTTTAGGCATAGTCCAACACTTCTTGTCCTTTGTCCAGTGAAAATGTGCATTCCCAAGGAGGAAACATATGAAGTCCTATCAGCACTTACATCATCACGTGGTGAAAATAATTCATTTATACTCCCAACTGAAACCTAAAACGTTGTGCTTATATATACAGTCAACCTTTGAAAATGCATGGGTTAGGGGTGCTGACCCTGGTATAATCAATCAAAAATTTGCATGTAACTTTTGACTACCCCAAAACCTAACTGATAGTATTATTAGTTACTATTGACCAGAAGCCTTACTTGATAACATAAATACTTGATTGACACATATTTTGTATACGTATTATGTACTGCATTGTTATAGTAACGTAGCTAGAGAAAAGAAAATGTTATTAAGAAAATCATAAGGAAGAGAAAATACATTTACAGTGCTGTACTGTAAAAAAAATTCATGTACAAGTGGATCTGTGCAGTTCAAACTCTTGTTAGAGGGTCAACTGTAAATGATTGGGGGCAAAGGAAGAAATACAATAAATTAATATTAAATGTAATTGCTACTGGTCACTTCTGTGACCAGAATGGTTTCTTTTGATAAAAAATGACAAGGTTCCCCCGACCTGTATTATGAAGAAATCACTTAACCAAAATGATGCTATAATAGTAAAGATGCATTGCAATCCCCGACACAAGAATGCAAACTGTTTCTGTCTATCTTTGTTGATAGGAATTGTAGTTTCTAGGCCAAGTGTAGCATAGGAAGGATTCTTTTATTTACTCTAGAAAATAAACAAAATATGGAATGGCAACTGATATTAGCATCACTTCCTAATTAAGGTATACAATAATTCACAGTCATTACAAAGTTTCATCTTGTGGTTGAACCTACAAATCATCAAGTTAAATGAAAATGCATATCTTGTCAAAGGTTGAGTATACAACTCTTCCAGGGCTTTAATTGTCCCTTCCCACCACAGTGGTCTTCTCTTCATTTATTACATATAAATATGCTATATATATATATATATATATATATATATATATATATATACTTAACTACGTATATAAGATACATATCTTAAATAAAGTTTATCCCTTTATCATTCCCCCAGTTCCAGAAATTAGTCATATATACATACATACATATGTGTGTGTGTGTGTGTGTGTGTGTGTGTGTGTGTGTATGCATCTGTAATTTCTGGAACTGGGGAAATAATAAAGAAATGGGCTCTTTTTGACCTACTATATACACTGAGGTACATGCTGGCCCAAATTCTAACACCTAAAATCTAACACTAGGTCTCTAGAACCTGGCATAGCAGAACCATTAATCTATTATCGCTCAGGAAGTCTGAGTAGTTCCTAGCCCTAGTTTAAAGTCAATTCCACAAATGGCCACTGGACCTTTTAGAGAGAGTTTGGTGAAAGAGTCACATAATTTCATATAATATACATCTAGCCATGTTTCAGAATTATCATCCGAGGGAAACAGGCCTCTAATCAAACAACAGCTCCAGATCCTAATTTATATCTGGAAACTGAATGAGAAGCTGATTCCAGCTAGATGTCCACCCCCACAACCTACTTTCCTATGAATATATCCCAGCAATACCTTTCTGAGCTGCCCATTTAGTTGACTTCTAGAGCTTCTGATCAACTAGCCATCACCAGGGATCCACATTGAGTTAAAAGATTCTGTCCTTATGACTTGTTTCTGCAGTCAAATGCAGCCATCTGGCCTCTACTTTTCTGTGTCCTCACTGCAATATTAGGGAGTTCAAATTCAGTGCAGCATCTTCAACTTTGAATCCAGCCTACAGAGGCCACCTTTAAAGAGCTTTCCAATGATGCCATTGTTTCATTCACAATGGCTTTTTTTTTCTTTTCCAATACCATGGCGAGAAACCGGTTTCTTGAAAGCCTCCTGGAAGGTGTGATTAGGGAAGGAGAAGCTGAGCAGATTAAACATGATAGTTCCAATTTAACATGCCTAGTTTCTGAATTTTTGGGTTCTTTCCTCTATACTTTTGCAATTTGCGGTTCAGGAACATTGATAATCCCTGGGATCTTGTTTGAAGTGAAGAATCCTGGCATTCAGACTGTAATCAAAGATACCAGTGATTCAAATGCACATTAACATATTAACACTGGTGAATACCCAATAATTTGTCCACTTTGAGTTTAGGCCTCTGTTGAGTTAGGGCTCTAGTTGACAATCCTAGACTAATAATCCTTAGCCATGTCTATTCCAAAGCTACAAGAGATAACAACAGACTATCAAAGCAGCCATAAAGTCATCATGACTTTCACTTGTTTTTACTCTAAGTACTCTTTCTAGGACTAACATATGTTGCAGTAACTCATGTAATCTTTGAAACATGGTACCAAGTGCCTTAGCCACTATTCTCTCATCATGTTGCCATCCACCTGCACTCCATCTCATTCCACAATGTGTGAATTTATAGCTTTCCATTTGCCCCAAGTAGGGAGGTAAGGTATGCAACTCTTCATACATGTAAAATTTCAATCTCAATACTCTATTTTCAAGTCCTGTTTCCTGCTTCTGATGATACTAAGTATTATATTGGTCAGAATCCAAGAAGCAAATAAGTACACCTACAAAAAAAGGTGATTAAAAAGGGTATACTAAAGGGATCATTTTCTGAGGTGTGGGCAGGGTTAAGAGAAACCAATAAGGTATGTAAAGTAGCTGAGAGGTAGTAACATCCAACTGCACTACTCTATACCTGAAGAGATAAGGTGAGGGAGTAGTTACCAGAACATCAATGGCTGAAAAACTATTGTAAGCAGTTTTTGAATGAGCCGTTGGAATAAATGAATGATTTCTTCATTCTCTGACATCCAGATTTGCAATTTATTGATTGATTCTGACAAAAAGTAAGAGGACAGGGTTTTTTCTTGACGTATAGCTCGTGGAATAAGAACAAAGTGGATAATTGGAGAGTGGATCTGGAAGAGGTAAAGAAGAGAATATCCAAGATACTTTGGCATGTATCCCTTTATTTAGTTTTTAAAACAATTTTATTTTAACTATAATATTTTTCATACCAAATGTTTCTGCCTAGTACTTTTTAAAAGATTATTGTTCTCGGGGCGCCTGGGTGGCTCAGTCAGTTGAGCATCTGACTTCGGCTCAGGTCATGATCTCATGGTTCCAGTTCTTGAGTTTCAGCCCTGCGTCAGGCTCTGTGTTGTCAGCTTAGAGACTGGAGCCTGCTTCAGATTCTGTGTGTGTGTCTCTCTCTATCCCTCCCCCACTCACACGCGCGCACTCTCTCTCTCTCCCTCAAAAATAAATAAAAATTAAAAAAAATAAAAATGAAAGATTATTGTTCTTGTTACATGCTAATATCCTGCCTTGTACCCTTATATATATCAGATACACTTATTTTTTGAGGGGGGAGGGTCAAAGGGAAATGGAGAGAATCTTGTTGTTTTTTTAACATTTATTTATTCTGAGAGAGAAAGAAAACACATGTGAGCAGGGGAGGGGCAGAGAAAGAGACTCCCAAGCAGGTTTTGTTCACCCTGTCAGTGCAGAGTCCGATGCAAGGCTCAATCCCACAAACTGCAAGATCATGACCTGGACAGAAATCAAGAGTCAGTAGTTTGGCCACCCAGGCGCCCCCTCAAATACACTTATTTTAAATTCTTGTTTTATCTCTTACTTAATTCCATCAATTATGTTATTGGCATGTGTGTCTTTCATACACTGGTTGCACTCCAGAAATATCTAGGATTTTTGGTATGAGCTCACATTTCCTTAGGGCATCAGTTACTTTGTAAATGATAAATGTCATGCAAGGGCTAAAAGACACACTTGTCTAACTTTTGGCCCTTCCAGTGATTTAAGAAGTATTGATGCAATGTCTCAGGCAGTGTGTCCCAGGCATCAGAGACACATTGTTAACTACTCTACCAGTCAAAACCTTAGGATAGAGCTTTGCCTTTAGAATAGGAGGAAGAAGTAGGAAGGAGAATAGGGTACCTATACTTTAATATATGAACCCTGGGTTTTAGGGGGACACAATATGGAAATGAATGCTTAAGGGCAGTACTTTTTTCATGAACTCCCCACCCCAACAGAGATTTGTGCTGTCCTATTATCCCTTAAACAGGAGCACTAGTGGCTGAATATATTTATAAAGAGAGAGGTAATGAACACCGCAAGGTAACATGGGGAGAGAAAAGAAGAATTTTTAAGACTTTCTACTGACCTGTCTGCTCAGCTCCGGGCTAGAAACAACACCCACCCATACTCACAACATGTGCAGCTTTATTCTCCCCAGGAATTCATTCCAACACAGGACACACACTACTTAAGAGGTAATCTTAATAAAGTTTAAATAATGCATTCAGAGCAATAAATACAGGATTTTATAAGTCCATATATGAGGGACACCTGACTAGGAAGATCAGGGAATATTTTTGTGAGACGGAAATCTATAAACTAAGACCTAAGCAATCCGTGATCGCCTGCCCTGCTATGTTCAAATGGTCCTCTCCCAATCCAGTACATGATCTTGGATTGAATTTTTCCACACAATAAAAAACTTTAAATTGCTAACCTCTGCTTCTATTAAATCTGCCAGAAAAAGTTCATGGCTTGAAAACCAAACTGCTCTCTGTTGGCAGAAACCTCTTCACCTCATTCCTAGTATCTACATACTTATAAACACACAATGTATCTTGAACGGATAACAATACAATTTTCTCCACATGGCATGTTGACTTCTTTCTGGTTAGAATTTTTTTTCTGAGCATATTTTTAAGGAAAATAAAGTCCCAAAATAAAACCATTAGGTTTCTTTTCCCATAGGATATACTTTTCTCTTTCTTGTCAGTTTTTCTTCAACTCTGCTTCTAACCCAGCCTACTTCTTACACGAAATCTTGTTACTGCTATTTTGTATCTGCCTGAACATGAATTCAAATGCCCAGCTACTTCTAGCAATGTGACTATATACAATAGTTGTACTACTGGCAATGTTATCAAATGGTTCTACCCAGAACCTGCTTCCAATGGCTCTTAGAAGAGGGTAGAGTCTAAAATCTTGGCAAAAAGAAACAAACAAAAACAAAAACTCTGCTAAGCCTTATTTTTTGGTTGGGAATTCTACTTGATAATAAGTACAGCTATGGTTTAGTATTTATCAACCTTGCACTCTTCAAGGATTAAGAGCATTTTCACATTATTTTTAATCATCGAAAAATATTTCTTTCTAATGATCTCCACCCCACTTGCACCCCCTCCATTATACGGAACTGTTGTTGAGAGTGGCAGAAAAGACTCTCTTCTTTCACATAATAATCAATAAACAAAGGGTATATAACTTTTTTTAAAGTAGGCTTCACGCTCAGCATGGAGCCCCATGTATGGCTTGAACCCAACCCCAGACATCAAGACCTGAGCTAAGATCAAAACCTGAGATAAAGAATCAGACACTTACGTGGCCAAGCCACTGAGAGACACACCAAGAGTAGCTAAATTTCATAATGTATCCCCTTTCCAAACATATACATATTTCATTTATGAATAAAAAACTACCATCTGTCAAACATCTAGCTTGACAAGTAGATGTACTTGCAGGTCTAAGTAGCTGCACCATAGGGCAGTGTTGTGCTAAACCTGGCTTATACTGGATCCTAAAAATCAGTTGTTACATTTCCAGAGATTTTGTGAGCTGGTAGATATCACATTGATAACTTTAAATCAGTCATGTTGCATTCTTATACCATGGAAATCAGTGCTACTACATATCAGGGCTTTTTTTTTTCCTGGAACGTTGGCTGCTAAACATTTACCAGAGCATCACTATATACTGTATGAATGTGCATGAAAACACACACACAGGATAGATAGATAGATAGATAGATAGATAGATAGATAGATAGATAGATAAAATACACAGATATGCCATTTATCCCAAATAAAAGTCCAGAAGACAGATATTGTAGTCTCTATTTTTCCATTAAGAAAATTCACATTGTTATGATTATATAACTAACAACTATAAACTAGAGTATTTGTGCTGCAAACACTTTGAAAATCAATGACAACTCTAAATCAGGCCACTTTATGAAACCTCATAATGTCAATCACACAAGGTTAAAGAGACTACTGAGGAAAAGTCATTTTCTACATTTCAATGGTGTGACACAATCAAGAGTTACACAATATTTGAAAATACAGTCAATTTGTTGTTGCCTTCTGTTGTTTTGTTCTTTAAGGGCAGAGACTGGGATGGTTTTCCTCAATTCCTAGTTGACCTCATGAAAAAAATGGCATTCAGTAAATATCTGTTAAAACAATTCATGGATTAAACTTTAAGTGTAGATTTTCAACCCATTTGGGAAGATGAAAAAATACTCTTTGGAATATACTCCTTGAAAGGTATCTATTGAACTGGAATGTCTGCAGATGTTTTCTTAAGTGATAAATATTGTTAGAGAAGTCTGTAATCATTACTATTTTCAATCTGTTTAGCAGTAACTAAAAAAAAATTAGAAAATGTGAAACTGATGAGACATTAAGAAATGCTACAGCCTCTTTGGCTACAATTGGGAAATCAAAAATGATTATTCTGAACACAAACATTAATGAATTCAGAGAGAGTAACCTTGAAATAATGTGAATAGACTGTAGGCAAATGGAATGATACAAATAATTCAAGACACCTTCATAAATAAGTTAAAAGACAGATTTAAAACAACACAAAATGGCAAATCTAAAGAAAAATTGCAAACCAATAAAGTCTTCCTTATTCCCTTTTGTCTGAAATATCTACCAGAAAATAGTGAAGAAAGTATTTTTGAGACTTTAAAGAAGGCTAGCAATTTTTTTTCTAGTCAATTTCTAGGGTAATATTTTGCCTTGCCCTTGTACAAAGAAAGCTATTCCCTTGGCCAGATAAATAAACTTCCTTTCCATTTCTCAGTGTGTTTCTGGTTACTGTATTCAAGGGAAATTCTGCCATTGTATAGGAATCTATCACAGTGAAGGAAGGGATCAACCATATTCCTCTGATTCTTAGAGGGGTTTTTTGGATAGATACAAGTACTCTACTATGTTTGGGGAGTCAAATTTAATGTTGTTCACAATTTGTAATGTCCATCAAAAGCAAGCACATGCTAGGCTGCTTCATAAAATATCTGAAGAGATAGATCAAATCCAGTAATGAAATGGTCCTCTATTAATATTCATAATATTCATAACAGGTTATTCACCTGAAAAAGGAAAAGCTATTAGCTTATTTTGCTAAGACTACCATAACAAAGAACCACAGTTTGGGTAGCTTAACCAACAGAAATTTATTTCTTCATAGTTCTAGAGGTTAGAAGTCCCAGATCAAAATGTTGATAGAGTTGGTTTCATTCTGAAGCCTCTCTCCTTGGTTTCCAGACAGTTGTCTTCTCCCTGGGTCTTCAAATGGTCTTTCCCCCATTGCCTGTGTCCTCATTTCCTCACCTTACAAGGACACCAGTCATATTGGATTAGGAACCATCCATTTTATTTCATTTTACCTTTCTTATCTTTTAAAAAGCATTATCTCTGAATATAGTCACACTCTTGAGGTACTAGAGGTTAGGGCAACAACTTATAAATTCAGCCCATAAGAGCTGTCTATGCTCAAATTATTTAATAAATTTCACATTCATTGTATTTAAGTGGTTTCTTTCC
Organism: Felis catus; assembly: GCF_018350175.1. Taxonomy (NCBI): domain Eukaryota; kingdom Metazoa; phylum Chordata; class Mammalia; order Carnivora; family Felidae; genus Felis; species Felis catus. The sequence continues at coordinate 31,121,383 of NC_058385.1, read as the reverse complement.
CAGGATAATCTATGAAATCTGTATTACTTAATAAATAAAACCTATAAATGCTGTTTCTACATGAATTACCATTTATTTTTTTTCTTTTTACTTTTAATTTTATTTTTTTATTTTTGCAAATTTGCATCCAAATTAGTTAGCATACAGTACAACAATGATTTCAGGAGTAGATTCTTTAGTGCCCCTTACCCATTTGGCCCAACCCCCCTCCCACAACCCCTCCCATCCCCCCCTCCCCAAACCCCTCCAGTAACCCTGTTTGTTCTCTATATTTATGAGTCTCTTCTGTTTTGTCCCCCTCCCTGTTTTTATATTATTTTTGTTTTCCTTCCCTTATGTTCATCTGTTTTGTCTCTTAAAGTCCTCATATGAGTGAAGTCATATGATATTTGTCTTTCTCTGACTGACTAATTTCATTTAGCATAATACCATCCAATTCCATCCACATAGTTGCAAATGGCAAGATTTCATTCTTTTTGATTGCCGAGTAATACTCCATTGTATATATATACCACATCTTCTTTATCCATTCATCCATTGATGGACATTTGGGCTTTTTCCATACTTTGGCTATTGTTGATAGTGCTGCTATAAGCACGGGGGTGCATGTGTCCCTTCGAAACAGCACACCTGTATCCTGTGGATAAATGCCTAGTAGTGCAATTGCTGGGTTGTAGGGTAGTTCTATTTTTATTTTTTTGAGAAACCTCCATAATGTTTTCCAGAGTGGCTGCACCAGCTTGCAATGCCAGCAACCATGCAAAAGAGATGCTCTTTCTCCACATCCTTGCCAACATCTGTTGTTGCCTCAGTTGTTAATGTTAGCCATTCTGACAGGTGTAAGGTGGTATCTCATTGTGATTTTGATTTGTATTTCCCTGATGATAAGTGATGTTGAGCATTTTTTCATGTGTTGGTTGGCCATCTGGATGTTTTCTTTGGAGAAGTGTCTATTCATGTCCCCTGACCATTTCTTCGCTGGATTATTTGTTTTTTGGGTGTTGAGTTTGATAAGTTCTTTATAGATTTTGGATACTAACCCTTTGTCTGATAGGTCATTTGCAAATATCTTCTCTCATTCTGTCAGTTGCCTTTTAGTTTTGCTGATTGTTTCCTTACCATTTGAGTTATTATTGACTATTGGCAAGAGGAGAGTTTGGTAATAGAAAATGTTCATTCTTGATTATTCATATTGGCTTGTTTAGTTTCTCAGTATGCAAGATAACTTTATTTTTTCAAAAAATTTTTTGGTTTATTAATTTTTGAGAGAGAGAGAGAGACAGAGAGAGAGCAGGGAAAGGGCAGAGAGAGGGAGACGCAGAATCCAAAGCAGGCTCCAGGCTCTGAGCTGTCAGCACAGAGCCTGATACAGGGCTCAAACCCACAAACCATGAGATCATGACCTTAGCCAAAGTCGGATGCTTAACCAACTGAATCACCCAGGCCCCCCTGCAAGATAACTTTCATACCTCACACCTACATTGCATTTTACAGTCCTGTGGCATCATTGCTTTTGAAGGGGGAATTTAAGCAGAGACACAGCAGGCAATAGTCAGGGAGATACAGTCCCTGCCATAGCACATCACTATGATGATATGTTTACAGCTCCAAGTAACATGAAGCAAGAACGATTTTACCTGGCCAGCGATTCCAAACCTAGATAAGCTCGACCAAAACTCATGTTGTATGCTAACAATTCCCCTTTTGTTTCTTGTTGTCTAAATATGTCAGTGAATAAGTTATAGTCAAGTTCTCCTTTTCCTATTTCATTCTTAAAAATCAGATTTATATTTCTTAATATACTTAATCATAGCTTGTTTTACTCAAAGACTTCTGACTATAGTTTTGCCTGGAGTAAAAATATATACGTGAATGAGGATAAAGAGACTATCATTCTTTATTTCTGGTCTCTCTGTATTAATATGCTAGTAAGTACCAAACAATATTTGTATGATACATTTTATTGTGGGTATATACTTCAATGTTTCAAATAATTATGTCATAACCCTATTATTCCATATTGCAAACATGTTGAGGACTAGGGGATTTGTCTTTTTAACCATCACACCCACAGCACTTGGTATAATACTGATGATAATATGCTAGATACAGTAACGAATGGATGAATAACTAACTGCATCACTGATTGTCATAGAAAGTTTCTTCTTTATGTTGCTGCAATTTTTCAGGGAAAAAAACATGGACTATTCAAATATTCTATTAGAAAAGAGATTTTTCAAAAAAAAGTAATGTAATGCAATTTTCTAACTTTGAGAATCTTTCTAAGTGTCACTGGCAGATAATCACAAATGTCTGTTGAAAGTACAATGTGTTTGATATTATTATTTTCTTTAAGAAGGAATAATTCAAAATACTAAGATATATAAGAAAATCAGGGGTGCCTGGGTGGCTCAGTCGGTTAAGAGGCCGACTTCGGCTCAGGTCATGATCTCGCGGTCCGTGAGTTCGAGCCCCGCGTCGGGCTCTGTGTTGACAGCTCAGAGCCTGGAGACTGTTTCAGATTCTGTGTCTCCCTCTCCCTGACCCTCCCCTGTTCATGCTTTGTCTCTCTCTGTCTCAAAAATAAATAAACGTTAAAAAAAATTAAAAAAAAAGAAAATTAAAAGGTATGTAAGACACATAAATGAGTAATCTACCTTATCTAGTCTAGATATGATAGTTTCCAATATGCAAATTATAATTGAGTTAATTAAATACATATAAAGTAGTTAGGTTTTTCTTTATGATTTCTTTATACTATCATGTTTCATTTCTTTCTAAAGCAGTATTTCCAGATAGTTCACTCAACAATTCTTGCCCTCTTTGTCCTGACATTTATAAGGCAGTGATTCCTCTTAATATTACTTTTATGACTGACTACCTTCCTCATTATTTCAAAGCACTACTTAATTGTAATTCTCAATATATAATGGATTAATCACAATAACAACTTTTTGATAAATATGTTAGGAAAAACAACCTTTCTGAATAAATAGAAAACGTTTGTGATCATTGTAACAGTCATTCAAGAACATATCCTAATATAGTGAAAGTCATGTATCTGTTAAAATCTGTGTGATCTTCAAGAAATAAAGGAGTTTAATGCTGATAAAGCAGACAAATGAAATAAAATGGCCTAAAAAGAAACTAGATTTATTTATTACTGGTAGCTATGTTGAAATAATACTATGAGTTTTATGGAAGGCAAAATATATTTTTATTCAAAGCAGTAATCTTTCAATTCAGTGTGCAGAACAATTGTCAGTACAAAATCTAAGCTTCAACTTGTAGCTGCATTTTGAACAAACTGCCAGAATAAGAGTAATATTGCAGATAAATAAAGACTGGGTTTCATTTAGTGCTTTTATTAGAATTATAAATGAAATAGTTACTTTGATCAAATAATGAATTTTTTCTCTAATTTCAACCGTTATTAGATCACTCCTACAGTAGCAACTTTCATTTTTTGCAATATTGTCCTTCAAATAGACACACAAAACAATCTTTAAACCCAGTAAGCATGAAGTTATTACAACCAGTAAGTGATTTTCCACATCATATATGATTATTTTATTTTTACTTTGATAAGATGATATAATTCAAGTCCATATTTAAACATTAAGACTGCTTCTTAAGTCCTTTCTAATTTGCAACAGAAAAGACTATAGTATGTGTAAAGGAATAAATGTCATCATCAACTTCATTATAAAATAGCGAGAATTATTATTCAGTTTTGACTTAAGAAATATTGACATTTATATAGCAGGAGTCAGGGACTATCAGAACTCAAGTGATTTAGGGTTTGAGATGAGACAAAAAAAATCTGGAATTTTAAACCACATTTCAGTGTACCGTTAAAAAACTAAAATTTAAGAACCTTACTTACCTTGTTTTTATGCAGGCAAAACATAATATAAAAATTAAAATCCTACTTAACTCAACCCTTTTTTTTCTTGGATTTATTTAAGGAACTATTATCTTAAAAAATAGAAATTATAATTTCTTTTGCATTTGAAACCAACTTTCTTAAAATTAACCTGAGTAGTATATTATGCCATAAGAGATAGAGACATAATGCTCCAAATCACTAAGAAAGTCACTGTCATAGGTCAGGACCATACATTGCTAATTTTATACAACACAACAGGAATAGATAGAATGGTTCACTTTCCCAGATTTGTTTGCAGTTAATCCACATTCACTGAATGTCATTACACATAAAAATAGACATCCCTAATAGACATCACTTCCACAGCACATTTGAAAAGCTCTACTCAAGTTATCCTGTTACCATTATGAATATTTTCTCAAGCCAAGGAAGCAAGAGCCGCACACACCCCCAATACCTGAACACCATGGTTCTGCATCCTACCATATGTTGCCATTTTAAACATTTTTTTTTATATTTTAAACTTTGTTATGACTTGGGAATCTCTGTAGGAAGTTAGAAGCTAATAGTTAAAAGTTTGTGGGGAAAAAAACCTTAAGACCTCACTAGCAATCGAACATGTATTCAGAGATTGTGTCAGGCAATATATAAATTGTTTACACTGATCATTTTATTGAATCCTTACATCATCTGTCTGAATTACATACTATTACATCCTATAGCAATTTGCTTTGCAAATGAAGAAAAGGAGTGTCAATGTACTTAACCTACTTGTCCAAAAGTATACATTATGGAGGTCATTACTGGAAGTGGAACACATATCTTATGTGAAACTTATTCCCAAATGCTCACTCTACTTCCTCAAAATGATTCAAATCTAAATGAAACATATGGGATCCTGCAGCAGACACAGGATATTAATGGATATTTAAATAACGTTGGTAGTTTACTTAATAAAATACCACAGTCACGTAAAGTACCACAGTTATGTAAAATGTCAACTCACATGACAGGAAACTTAGTCAAAGGCATATGACAATCTCTTCTATTATCTTTGCAACTTTCCAGTAAACCTAAAATTATTACAAAAAATTAGTCAAAAAATTATCAAAAAAACTGACCCTGGTACACCTAATACAATAGAGTGATAATTTGAGAGATAATTAATTAAATAATTAAAGTCATTTAACTGAGAAAACAATACTGGTAAATTGAATAGTTTAGTCCTTTACCTTCTCCATAAGTATCTTTATCCTGAGTAGTAATTATTCCAAAGTGGCAATTATATTTCATGCAAATAGATCTTTCAATCACAATAATATAATGGTTGCATTGCTACAAACAGTATTGTATCAAAATTGTGTTAAACATGTTTCAATAAGAAAACCAAGAAAAGACCAAGAGGTAGAGGCTTTCATACTCATGATAATAAGTTATTTTACTTTTAATAATCCCTCTAACAAAGGTGTTTTCTTAATATGGGCATGATTTTATATCTACAAACATAAACACCTTTTGACAAACTTCTGTTGATTAACATAAACTTTTGCACAAAGTAACTTTTTTTTTCCTTTTCCAGTGTTTTAATGTTACTAGAACCATTAACATAGTGACACATATCTATTTTTATCAAGTTGGCACCCATTGTTATGAAATTAAAAAAAGCCACTCATAGTTGTCCCTACAAAGTTCATTTTTTCTTCTAATACTAGCTCTGAATTGTTATCACCTTATTACTAATTTTTGTGTCTTTCTTCCACATTACCAGTTCTCCAACATCTAAAAAAGTGCCTGAAAGATACTAAAGTTTCAGTCTCAGTTATAAAAACCCACGCTATAGGAAAAAAAATGCACTAAAATTCCAAAGCATTTTCAATTTAGTAATTTTGCATTTTTTAAATATAAAAGCCCTGCCTTCTTCTGGAAAGAATTAAGGTCATGCACACGCACACACACTCACACACACACACACACACACACACACACACACACACACTAAAATAACTGAAAGCATGAAAAATGAAAGGCAAAGACCAAATAAGCATAGGATACAGAAAAGCCAAGAATCAAATTTCAAAACAGAAACAATTCTGTAAAGCTCTCCTAACCTGTTTGCTAGCATCACAACAACAAGAAGTCTTTAAATTTTCTAACAATAAAACTTTAAAAAAGGAGGAATTGCCAGCATTCACAGGATTTCTAGGCGATTGGTTCCTGGCCACAAGATGAGAAAGACATTTCTCCTTGGGCTTTTCATGAAGCTAAACATTGTATAAATGACTGAACCATGTGTTCACAAACTTTCTTTCAATAAATATACCAATGACTCATCTAGGACTATTCTTGGAAATGTCTATTCTTTAGTGCAGAAGGCATCAGGTTATAGGTAAATTCAGTAAAATTAACTCTTTTGTTTTTCCAAATAAGGGAATTCAGGTATGTAGTTCTTTTTTCTTTTTTCTGACTTTATTATTCAAGGTTGAATTTTGTACTATTTGGGCATTGTAATGACATATACAGGACATGCTTTTTATGTATTTCTCTATTTCTTTTTAAAATTCAGCTTGAACTCAGAATCTTTCTCAACACTGCTCTAGGCAGCCAATACTAAATGATTCCATATTCCATATGAGATAAAGTGTATGTGCCATGCGTTACTTAGAAGGATAAACAGACTAGATATTATTGGGTAAATCGTTCATATATATCTTTACTATCAACCTACATCATTAGTAAGTTAAGTGGCAATGCATCTAGAACCATACTCCCTGAGACATATTAAGAATACAGCTATTCTATGTTTACACGGAAGCATGGCTATTTACTTTAATATATAAATCACAACTATGCTAAAATAATAACACTCATTGAAATTTTACTCCGCGTAAATCACGTTGAAAAACACTTTCCTTGGATTTTGTTAAAATTTTCATCCTTACAACAACTTTACAAGTTTGTTTTTAAAGTTTTTATTTATTTATTTTGAGAGAGAGAGAACACAGAGAGAGAAAAGAGAGAGAGAAAGAGAGAGAGAGAATCCCAAGTAGGCTCTATGCTGTCAGTGCAGAACCCTACATGGGGCTCGAACTCACAAACTGTGAGATCATGACCTGAGCAGAAATCGAGTCAGACGCTTAACTGGCAGAAATCAAGAGTCAGACGCTTAACTGACTGAGTCACCCAGGCTCTCCACTTTACAAGGTTTTTTATTCGTATCATCACCTAAACACGAGGAGAGGAAGCTGAAACCAAGGTTAACTAGAAATCTTCTAATATAATAGGTGGGAAGCCTGACAATGTATTTGTTTAAATGAAAGGCGAATCTACTTTATTTGGAGGAAGGTCATGGAAAGACCATTTGATAGAGCCATGACTCTCTGCAAAACCCTAATTTGGAATACATTATACATCTCCCAATCAAAAATAAACAAAATAGATTTTTGGGATTTAAATACATTATATATGTGAGGGTGACTAAGACCTCAAGGTTCAAAGCCTTAATATATAAAAATCATAATTTTAACATTGAAAACATGTTGAAGCAGAGCTCAATAGACATCTCTGCTATTTAAAAAACATAAGATACTTCCTACAATTTTAATTTCAGTGAATTACTAGTGTGAAATACACTTCTATTTTGTGCTATATGATTTTATATACTCTCTAAATTAAGTCATCATAAAGTTATAACAAAGTTATGACATAAGTCCTGTTATATACAATAATTTCAGTAGGTATACAGTTAATTAAATTATGAATTTAAAAGATGGTACAAATTTTAATGCTACTGACTGCTTGAACATAACATTAATGGTTAAGTAAAATTTCAGTGTACCCTGAAAAGAAATTCTTACTGTTATATGTCTACTCATTCTTCAGAGAACTGCCTACATGACAGTTTACATTTATAAGTGTTAAAATATTGTAATGAAACTCTCAGAAAATAATTTTTAAAATAGTGAGAGATGTAAATATAGATACAGAGAGAAGCTATAGATATATTCACCCACTAATCAAGTGTTATTTCTTCAGTTTGTATCCAATTAAAATTTTGGACATATTAGACACAAATTTAAAATAACATTCTACTTTTATGCACGTGAACAAGGCTGTCTGAAGACAGATAACCACATTAGGATTAAATTAGGTAGGTTTTCCTTATGTAAACAATTATGGTCTCCAACTAGCAAGCCAATACAACAAACAATCTTTATACCACCATGAATGTCATTAAACTATCCAATAAATTATTAAGATTTGGTAAAGCAAAATAGAAACACCTGCCACTCTGTCAACAGAACAGATGGTCAATAGCAAATTTTCAAATAGTCATTTCCTAAATTGACAAGAAGAGTCAATTTGACATTTGGCACACAAAATAGTAGGTCCCTTGTGTAAAGGAATCTAAACGGTCATGGGAATGAAAACCCATATTCATTTCTTTGTTAAGAAACTCAAAATAATCAAACTCATTTTTAAATATTAATGTGTATTTTTAATTATTGCCAGGTGCGGAACATTTCAATTAATATGAAATCTAACTAATAAGAATGCATCATATCTTAAACTGGCTGGTGAGCCCATTGATATTTATATTATCCTTATACCATTTTGCATGTATAAAAATTTAAGAAACCATATCAATATTTTGATTGATAATTGATCCTTATATTTTCCAAATATAAAATTTTAGTTATTTTCAGAGTTACAGTGACTTTACATTGAATTTAAGACAATGTTTTTCACATATTGCATGAAAAATAAAATAATTGAAACTGAAACGCAATTCAATTTCTCTTTGAAAAAATAAGAGGTTTCAGGGTAAAGTTAAGAGCAGGTAAAATGAAGAGAAAGAGGTTTGCTTGCTTATCAATGAAAAAGACTAATACTAGCTATAGTCTACCAATTATTACTTTGTCAAAACCCTAGAATCAGCTATATTTTCCATTTTCATTTTTTAAAGACTTTGGGGGCAGTGGTTTTAGAGTCACAGAAAATTGAAAGAAAGGTACAGTTTCCCCCATATACCCCTGCTCCTTCACATGCACAGCCTCCCCCATTAACGACATCTCCCACCAGAGAAGTACATTTGCTACAACTGATGAACCAACATTAACACATCATACAGTCCATTGATAATCACTCCAGGTCCAAACTTTACATTACTGTTTACTCTTTGTGTTGTACATTCTATAAGCTTGAACAAATATATAATGACATATATCCATCATATAGTATCATACAGGGTATTTTCCTTGCCGTAAAAATTCCCTGTGCTCCATGTAATATTATCCAATCCCCTGGAAATCACTGATATTTTTACTATTGCCATAGTTTTGCCCTTCCCAGAATATCATATAGTTAGAATCATACACTGTGTAGCCTTTTCATATTGACCCATTTAGAAATAGTAATATCCACTTAAGTGTCCTCCTTGTGTCTCCATAGCCTGACAGCTCATCTCTTTTTAACACTGTATACTATTCCACTGTCTGAATGCATAGTTTATTTATCTGTTCACTTTCTGAAGGACATCGTAATTGCTTTCAAGTTTTGACAAATACGAATAAATTTTCTATAAACATTCTTGTGCAGGTTTTGGGGTGCACATAAGTTTTCAATTACTTTGGGTAAATACCAAAGAGTACAATTGCTGGATCAGATAGTAAGAGCATGTTTAGTTTTGTGGGAAATCACTACCATTTTGCATTCTCACCAGTAATGAAAGAGAGTTTCTGCTGCTCCTCTGCATCCATAGCAGCATTTGGTATTAATCAGTGTTCTAGATTTTGGCTATTCTAATCCGTGTGTAGTGGTATTTCATCACTTTTTAAATTTGCATTTCCCTGATGACATGTGATATGTGGCACTATTTTTCTTTATCTGGAAGAGTTAAAGTCATTTACTTTACTGGCATGACTGGAAGATGAGGATATGGATTTCGATCATGCCCATTATTAAATATGATTACATTTCATCACTTATTACACGGGGAGACATTAACACATGTTCAAAATCCAAGTCTCAAATTTTTCCCATCTGTAAATAGTTATAATAGTATTACTTCCCTCACAAGGTTGTTATGAGATGAAAATAAAACTATGTATATAAAAAATTAACAGAATACATACCAAATAAAAAACGTGCTATATTTGTTCCTATTATTCTTTGAAGATATAATTGGTGACAAATAGTAAAAGCATTATCAGAATCCATATCTTCACATGCTCAAAACTTGATGAAGGGTCTGTATGTATTTGGTCTAGTTTGGTATAGATGTATACAAACAGGAATAGTGAATAATCAGATTGAAAATATGCCTCCTAACACTGTATAACCTATATATTTGCCAAATTTTGGCTCATTTTAAAGTAGAATAATTTGGCCTTTACCCCCTCTTATAGTTATATTTTATTCATTTCCTTAAATTCTATATTTAAAAATATTTGGATAGACATGCTACCAATAGTTTTTACTACTTAGTAAGAAAAAGTCACTGCTTTCCACTAAAATATATTACTGCTTTCAATGTTGACATTTGAAGGCAATAATACCTAGACTGAGGTTAACTAAATAAACACTATTTAGTAGGGGAGGTGAATGTGGGGAAGGAAAGAATTCCAAGTTTTGTAAACATGATTTTTATATTACTTGTCATTGAAAAACCATGTCTGAAAAGTGTAGCAGGTAGTTAATTTTTTACTCCTTAACCTTCTTATAAAATCCTATCATGAGTAGTAAGATGGTTCATTCTGACATCAAAAGGGAGATCAAAGGAAAGATCGAAGGAATAACTTTTGATGGAGTTGAGAAAATGCCTTCACCTTCCATAAGAAAATTGGTACTTTATTTGAAATACAAAAGGTGTTTAATTATTGCTCTATCTTCAACCACTATCTGGGGATAACATGGTATCACTTCTAAATAACCCCATGTCCATTAGTTGGAGATCTGTCATTCATAAAGACAAGTTTTGGCTCTTCAGTTATACTCATGAATCATCTATTATTTATGAAGAAAAATGAGAGTTCTCTCCTTCTAAAAATAAATGTAAGATATTTTCAATTTCAGCATCAATGTATAGAGGGTTTAAAAGTTATCCCCTTCTCCTTACCAAAAAAACCCAAAACAAACAAAAAAAAATCAAACAACTGGACAGACTGAAAATCAGTGATGTTTTGCACCCATTGAAAGACAGAATTCACAGGGCGGATGCCACTTGAATTCTGGAGAGACAGGTGCATTCAGAGAGATACAGCATCTGAAATCTGCATGTCCGGAGGAGTAGTTGTTGGAGACAAGGACTGGTAAGAACAACTGAATGGAAATTTTGAAGAACTGTTTGAGGCTGAGTATGGTGTATTATGAGATCAACAAACTCCTTAGAACTATAGTCTTAAGTGAGTTCTCTCACTTTCATATGTTTTTCCTACAGTAATTCAACCAAATTCCCACTGTGAGGATCTGAGAAAGATCCCCACATAGCCATATAGCTATGGCAGTGGGGAGGGAAAATGTAGCCTTTGTGAAATAAGACTAGAGCCTTCTCAATTTAAAAAAAAAAAGTCTTTTATCCAGGGGAAAGGGCTTTGACACAGTGCACTTCTAAAACTTTATCCCTACTGGACAAATGGAATATCTTCCACTCCAGTCCCCACTAGTCTTCTTGTGACACTGAAGGGGAAAGATAAAACAACACAAAACAAAAACCATAATCAACAGAAGTCAGGGCGGAAGAGAAAAGTATTGCAGATGCTGCAGCCAAGTAAGAGAATAGTATGTCTGTTGGGGACGCGGGGGTAGGGATGGAGGGGGGAGCCATAACCAAGGGAAAACATTTGTGAAAGCCACAGCCCTGAGAAAGGTCCACTAAAATGCTAAGATTAAATTGGAACATTACGGAATAGCTCTTTATCTCTCCCATCTTAGTAGAACACCAACAAGTTTCCAAAATAACAGCAGATTATTACCGAAAAAACCACAAGGCACACATTCAAGAAGGCAGGCAAAAAACATAGACAAGAGAGGAATTTAAAGAGATGCCTGGGTGTCGCAGTCAGTTGAGCGTCCCATTCTTGATTTCAGCTCAGCTCAGGATCCCAGGGTCTTGGGATCAAGCCCTCCATAGGGCTTCATTCTGAGCATGGAGCCTACTTAAGATTCTCTCTCTCTCTCTCTCTCTCTCTCTCTCTCTCTCTCTCCCCCTCTCTGCTCCTATCCCCTGTTCGCACATGCTCTCCCTAAAAAAAATAGAAATAAAAAATTATATATTTGTTAGAAGCAAAGATGGCGAAAAAATAAAAGAGGGAAAATCAACTAAAAATGCAATGAATATAGAAGAGTTACAAAGAGTATAGATATTAATCCAGCTCTAATGATTATCACTTTAAATTTGAGTGATCAAAACATACCAATAACAACAGAGATTCTCAGAGTGCATTACCAGAAGGAAGGAAGGAAGGAAGGAAGGAAGGAAGGAAGGAAGGAAGGAAGGAAGGAAGGTGGGAAGGAAGGAGGGAAGGAAGGAGGGAAAGAAGGAAGAGAGAAAGGAAAGTAGAACAAAAGGAAGGGAGGGACAGAGGAGAGAACAAATGAGCTAATTTTATGTAGTGTATAAAAAAAAAACCTTTAAATATAAGGGTTTGCATAGGTTAAAAGTAAATAGACAGAAAATGATATGCCTTGCTAATACTATTCAAAAGAAAGCTGGAGTAGCTATATTAACTCAGAAATGCAGATTTTAGAGCAAGCAAGATATCCGGGGTAAATAAGGGCAATACTGGTCTTCAAGAGGACATAATAATCCTAAATGCATACACATCAAACAATGGAATGTGAAAATGCATGAGGCCAGCATCACCTTAAAACCTAAATAAGATACAGATATTACAAGAAAGGAAGTTACAGACCATAATCTTTCATGAACCTAGATACTAAAATCCATACCAAATAGTACATTACAGCCAAGTGGGTTTCATTATAAGAAACAATACTTGTTCAGCACTCATAAATCAATGTGTCTCATCATCTTAGCAGAATAAATACGAAAAACCATATGATCATATCGCAGATACAGAAAAAGCAGTTGACAAAATTCATACTCCTAATGTGATCAAACCTTGCAAAATTTTAGAATTAGAACCCTTAATCTAACAGAGAGAATTTATGAAAACCTATGACTAACATTGTTCTTAATGGTGAAAGATTGAACTCCTATTCTCTAAGATCAGAAACACTGAAAGGATGTCCCCTATCATCATTCTTATTCAATATCATACTGGAAATCCTACCTAGTGTAAAAAATAAGAAAAATAAATACAATTCTAAAAATTGTAAACAAAAAATAAAACTGGCTTTATTCATGGTAACATGACTATCTATATTGAAGTCACCAAAATATCTTAAACAAGAACAAACTCTTTAAGTTTGGGCTGTGCATAGTGAATCCCTTCCAAATAGTATGGTATGGAAATGGGAGGTGTAACCTTATAGTGGTGAATCATGAAAAGCCCTAACTCAGCCAGATGATCAAGGTCAACATCATCTGTGATAAGTTACACTGAGAATATTCACCTTTAATACAACGTGATGAAATGGCACTTTTATCTCTATGATCTTCCTCTCAAAAACATATAACTTCAGTTTAATTACAATAAAAAAAAATCAGACAAACCACAAACCAGGGGCATTCTATAAAATACCTGACCAAGTTCCCTTTAAAACTGTCAAAGTCATCAAATAACAAGGAAAATAGGAGAAACTGTCACAGTCTAAAGGAGCCTAAGAAAACCAGATGACTAAATGTAATGTGCTATACTGAATGAAATCTTGGAATAGACAAATGACATTAAGGTAAAATCTAAGGGACTCTGAATACTGTATGTAGTTTACTTAATAAAAATATATCAATATTGGGTTTATTTCTGTGACAAACACACCATACTAATGCAAGATGCTAATAATTGGCACAATTTAGATTGAGGTATAAGGGAACTCTTCACACTGTCTTCCCAATTTTTCTGTAAATCTAAAACTATTACAAAATTAAAATTTTATTAAGCAATTTGAAATGAAAAAAAAAGAATCTAGAGAAGTTTATGGCTCAACTAAAGTCATAGGAAAATAAATGATATGTGTGAATACTTAGGATTTTCTGAGACTATTTAATCATTTACTCTCAAGGTATTTATGAATAAACAGTATGATCTAGAAAATGTACAAAATTTCTTGGCATGTAACATTATAACATTAACAATCATATAATCTCTTTCTTAATGGAAATAAAACCTAAAGGGGTCACAAAAAAGTAGAAATACAGTAAGATCATCTATCCTATCTTTCTAAAGGATTAGAAAATTTTCCCAGAGGAGGAAACATCTGTCCTGTATTTACAGAATGTGCAAAACTAACAGGGTAAATGGTTAAAGTAGTTGTGATCCAAGGAAACAATGGGAGGATTGTTTCAGACTAGGGATATGATACACTTGTAAACATTCTACCTACTTCTCTCTCCTATTTCACTTTAGTTTCCTATTTCTGGATCTACAGTTCACTCATTTTCTCAGGGCCCTGGTAACAAATCAACCCCTCCCCCCAAAACACACACACCATCTCTTCCTATTTCCTGTCTCCTCCTCTTTCTGAACTTCCTCTTCCTTTTCTTCCTTACCTTCTCCTTCTCTTTGTCTCCTTCTCCTTCCTCTTCTGCTTCTTCTTCACCTTCTCTTTCTTCTCCCTCTCTTCCTTCTCCTCCTTCTTCTGTTCCTTAATATTCATTGCTCTTAGGACTCACATGTGGGAAATACAGAAGAATGCCACTGTTTTTGTTTGTTTGCTTTGCTTTGTTTTGTTTTAATCAACACTTCCAAAAGGGTTAGAGTTAAGCAGTTTGTCTTCCACTGGTCTCCTACTAAGTAAACCAGCCTCAGTATTTCCTTCTTCTGAGTATGAGGACTAGTACAAAGCACAACAGACTACAAGAAAAGAAGCATGAGTGGAAGGGTAAAGTGATGTTTAAAATAAGACTCATTCTTGATGCTGCTGCTGTAAACATTGGGGTGCATGTGCCCCTTTGAATCTGTATCCTTTGGGTAAATACCTAGTAGAGCAATTGCTGGAGAGTAGGGTTTTTCTATGTTTAGTTTTTTGAGAAACAACCATACTGTTCTCCAGAGTGTCTGCACCAGTTTGCATTCCCATCAGCAGTGCAAGAGGGTTCCCCTTTTTTCCTCATCTTCACTAATACCTGTTGTTTCTTGTGTTGCTGATTTTAGCCATTCTGACAGGTGTAAGGTGGTATCTCATTGTGATTTTGATTTGTATTTCCCTATTGATGAGTGATGTTGAGCATCTCTTCATGTATCTGTTAGGCATCTGGATATCTTCCTTGGAAAAGTATTCATGTCTTTTGCCCATTTCTTAACAGGGTTGTTTGGTTTTTTGGGGGGTTCTGAGTTTGATAAGTTCTTTATAGATTTTGGATACTCTTTGTAGGATATGTCATCTGCAACTATCTTCTCCCATTCCATACACTTTTTGTTTTGTTGTTTCCTTCGCTGTGTAGAAACTTCTGAAATCAATATTGCACTGTATATTAACTAAAATATAAATTAAAAATGATGTTTGAGCAATTAAAAAAATAAAATAAAATCAGACTTATCCTAAAGCAAGCAAACATGGTTATAAAAAGATTTTTTAAATGGAGCTATCTATTCTACTGCTGCCACTCGATTAAGCTGTTGTCTAATGAAATTTCAGTATCGCCTTTTTATAATTGCAGCTGTCCTTCCTGAGTCTAAAGTACTCCCTTGCTGTAAATTAGACACATTTGGAAGACATTTTCACTCATTCTGTTCTCCAGATTCCTTTTTAGCACACTAGCAGTCATCACACTTTCTTCAAAAACAATTCTTTAACCAGAGTCAATACAATCTATCACTTCCTTGTATTAAATAAGTCGCTACCCTGATAATCATTAAAATTCAATACAACTTTCAAATTTCTTAATTTACAGCAGGTCTAGTTAAAGCTTTGTGAGAATCTGGGGCTTTAGCTAGGATTTCCCCGCCCCGCTACATGTCTAATGAAAGATGAAACTCCATATGTGCTGTATACACTACTATGTGATCTGTCCTCTAACCATAGAAATGCGCAAAAAGCACCATTATTAATTCTGAGAACTGTTTCCATCTATGAGAGAATATGCTTTTCATGTTTATTACAGTTTCACTTTCTGGATAATTTAATATTCAAGCTGTGTAAGTCTAAATAGTTCAGCACAGCTGGTGTGGTGTCTTATTATTTCTCACTTTTCCTCTTATCTGTCTAATTTTAATAATTGGGCGTCTAAAAACGGTATGGTAAGTGGATAAAATTACTCAAGGTATTCACATATTTGGCACATAGCCAGTGAGAGGCTTAAATCAATTTTCTTAAACTGTCAGCCATGATGTATATCTAAATGGAGTGCTGGAATTTAGTCAGATTCACTGCTTATTTTTTGTCTCTGCAATTATGAAATATGAAAGTTGGTAGAGGTTTTATTAGGGTTTTCTTTCCAATTTGAATGGCTCTGGCAAGTTATGAATATTTTGATATTTAATCATGAAAATAATGCCCCTTTTTCCTTTAAAGGGGTATACATTCAAAAAAAGGTTTACTGTTTTGTGTGAGGAAAAGAGCAAAAAGTTAAGTCAAATTGCACCTTTCTATATTTCTCTGAGCCTGGGGAATATACTTTTTCATATTTGATTCAATTAAATTCAATGTCTATACAGCTTCAGACACCAAATATAAATGTCAGAACATAGACTTTCCTTGTATTTATGCTGTGCAGTGACTGTTTAGATTGATATTCTATTTTTAATCCATCTGCTTTTTTGTGTGATAAAGAATGAAAACTTTCATTTTAATATGTACAAATCTGTCTGCAAAAAAGTTGAACACATTACAGAAAATGGAAAGATTTTCTTTTTTCATTAATCTCTTTCAAATTTAACCCTGGGTATTTCTATTCACTGCTTTCTAATTCTAAAATAAAGATTCCTATTAGGAAATAGTTTCCAAAGACTATATGTATACATTAAATGGAACAAATCTGACATTTTTCTCCTTAAATGTATATGAAAACCAGGACACAGTTATTTTTTATTATCTACAGCAGTAGTATATTGCTTAGGTAACTGTAATTTGAGGGTGTTTTAATTTAAATTTTAGATAAGCAAATGAGTATAATTCTGAATATGTGACACATTTCCTCATCATAGTCTTATCCTCATGCTGAAAATGACTCTTTCTGGGTCAGTCCATTTGAGTATTAATTCAAGCAATTTAAATTTAAAAACTTAGATGACATTATTTCATGGGCATGCATCCAAATGGAGTCTTAGACAAAAGTGATTCTGATTTACTCTCAATTTTAGATCACACATACAAAGCCCACATCCTCACGGGACAATGCTTCAATTTACTCTACCCTTTAACAGATTTTTTTTATAACTTCTATATTATTTATTTATATGAGTAAGGTTTTGAAGTTTTAAAACTGACATACCTATTCTTTTTTTTTGGGGGGGATGTTTTTGAAAAGTGCAGAACTGACTTTTGTGAGCAAAGCTTGTATGAAGTTCTACCTACAAAGTCAAATAATCTTTCCTGACCCACATTACTGCTGTTTACATCTTACCAGATTAATTTTATCATTCTCTGGAAACATTTTCAAAGGTATGTGATACCCACAACCCCACTACCTCTTCCCTTGACTTACTGAAATTATTTTCTGTTTACTTTCCTAGGATCAAGTAAAATGTGACTTATTTCTCTCCCCTCCAGAACTTGCTGCAGTCACTTGAGACTTTCAACTTCTCCATTTCACATGGATCTTTTGGGTGAGTGTTATTCAGCATTCTCCCCGGTTTCTGTTATGTATTCTAGATTATTATGCTTCCATCTTAAATATCACACACACACACACGCCCTACCCTTTGAGATTCAACACCACTCAAATATGTTACCCTCTAACTTCTTGCCACCATTTTAATTCCCACATCGCAAAAGATGTTGGCTTCTGTTTCTTTGCTCCAGACTTTAGTTCTGCCACCATTTTGAGTGACTTCAGACATCAATTTGGGTAATCTATCTAGCACCACAGCTTTATAGGTATAAGTACATCTCTATTTTGATTATCTACTTTTTACACTTCACTAAGAATTTATGGTCATGAAAATATGCTTGATCTTGTCATCATCTGAAATAACTACTCCTGTAAAATGGTAAACTAAAATGTCAAACCTCTGGGCAAAACAAAAACAAAAACAAAACAAAGAAAAACATAATTGAGATACCCAGTCCTTTGTTTTCTCCTATTTTGCTATTCTACGATGCCCTCTCATTGGATACATTTTTTCCCTACCAGGTTCAACCCAAAATGAACTATATTTACCAAACTTTCAGTAGGATTTTCTATATACTATGCTTCTGTAACATACAGACAACAGTCCCATACTTATGCAAGACCATTATATTTGCCTTCTCTGTTTCTTGAGAAACAACACACTTGAGCAAACTGATGTGATATCAAAGCATGATCTGTAACCTCCACTGGATTCTAAGTCACTTTATCTTCTTCCAGCTTGAAATATTGTTCTAAATTTTTACCATAATATACAAGATTCAAGAGATAAAATAATTAAAAGACTTTGGAAAGATAAGAAACATCTTTTCTTATAAAGAAAACATCAAAAATGCTCTATTTTTTCTCTCATGTGATTTTCCTATCAAGTTTCAGGTTTCCAAAGAGATAATGGCAGAATTTTATTTCACTCTGAGCTCAACCATAAATACATTTTTGTCTTTAATAATCTATTTCAAACTTTTCTGTAGATACAAAACTCATTTTCCACTCTCCTCTCCAGTTTTATTTACCCCTTTCACTTTCTCTCTCTCTCTCTCTCTTCTCTCTCTCTCTCTCTCTCTTAGAATGAATATAGTCTAAAAACTGTTTGAGTATTTACTCTGCATACTAACATACATTGGAGAATCTTAATCAGCTCCTCACTGGAGACTAGGGATATACTTCATATCATGTTATTAAGAAATAAGAAGAGAAGTTTAAATTAATTCCAATTAATTCCACCCATTAAAATATATATATAGATATATATATATATATATCTATATATATTTCTTTATCTTTCTCATTTTAATGAACTCCCACTTGGTTCAATAATTAATCAAAAACAATCATTTTGCTTGTTAGGATGTTTCTTCTTTTGTTTTCTTTATAACATTTTGAATCATGCTGTTGGCACATATTTACATAAGTTAGACAAGTTTAACAGCCGTGAAATTGTGAAATTTATTTTAGTGGTTCTTCAACATCTAAGAACAACTTTCTTTTCCAAAACATCCTTCATTAAGGCCTATTTATCTATTTTTCAGGTATCAAGTGTCACCCCTTCAAATTTCTATACTGGACTTTCAGCTTCATCCTAAGACTCTAAATGAAGCTGATAATGTATCTACAGAATATGAACCCTACATTCAAGATCACATTCAACTACAAAAAGTGGATAATTTGGGGTTTTGATTTTTAAGGTACTAGAGTAATGAAGTTTCCAACTTCTTTTGGGGTCTAACCTGTGGTATAAATATGCTACCTTATTATAAGAACTGGTTAATTATATCCAATGAGGACACTTAAAATGTACATATATTTAGTTTTCCAGATTGAATAATTTCCACTTTTTAATTTTGCCTACAGGTTTTATCTCACAATAAATTTTATAAACATTTTTTTCTGAATTATCACCAAATTTTGGTCATTTTCCCACTGGGTATTCATAATTTAACAAAAAGTCAATGGGTCATATAAATAGCATCCCAACTAAGTGTTCACAAGTCCAGGTATCGGAAATCTTCCCAGGTTTTACATTCAGCAATTATAATCCAGATATAATTTTATGTGCATTTGATTGCTGACATACATTATCTCTTTTAGAATCTTTTCAAGAAGAAAATTAAGTTGATTCTCTGTGAAAACAGTAGGCTTGCTATAAAGTTCTAGACATTGCAACTGACAATCAGAACGCCTGATACAACGAACTCCTATAGAAAAAGGTTGGAGCTGCTACTACATACAATAAACTTGGTGTCCAATTTTCCAGCAATGCTTTTTAATAGATTGCAAATTCTGTGTTGCATCATTGCCTATCCTCTTTCCTCTACAACTTTTATCAATCCAATTCATGGGACTATATGTAACTGTTTAACACACCAGACTAGTTGAAAGAAGTAGGTCACCTGGCCCTAATGCAGATTTCTTTCCTGTGGCATTGTACTGAGTTGGAATTTTGAAATCCTAACTAGGATCCCTAAACTCTCCCCAATTAATTAGTGATAAGCTAAAATATAAGGGCTAAGATGTCTCTAAATTATTTATTATATCTTTTTTTTAATGTTTATTTATTTTTGAGACAGAGAGAGACAGAGCATGAGCAGGGGAGGGGCAGAGAGAGAGGGAGACACAGAATCCGAAGCAGGCTCCAGGCTCTGAGCTGTCAGCACAGAGCCCGATGTGGGGCTCAAACTCACAGACGGCGAGATCATGACCTGAGCCGAACGTTCAACCGACTGAGCCACCCAGGAGCCCCTATTATATCTTATATCTGTTTTGATGATAAGAACTAGGTGCTGTGAGACTGTAAGAGAGAGGAAACAGGACACCCACTAACATACTTTAGTTTGGTGGCTTTGGAGGTGTTGCCAGATGGAGAAGCATCCAGACCTGGCAAGTCACCTCTGAGTAGCTCTAATCTATGGTAAGATGAATGGACAGTAGGAAGCTCTATATCAGGTATAGTCTGGGAAACTGTTCACCTTAACTTATCTAGCCTCTTCAATCAAACCTGTGCCCCTGCCAGGGTTTTTTACCTAAAGTTAACACCGTTAACTCCCTCCAAAGTTAACAATGATCTCATAATTATCAACCTAAAGGATGTGATCCGATCTTTTATTTACTTGTATAAATTCCTGCAGCTGATACATTTCAAGTACTATCGTTTCAGTCGTCTCTCATTTTTAACATACATGCATCACTCTTCTCTATGTTTTTTCTGATTTCCCAATTATTTCTAAGTATCCATCACCAAATTTGCTTACTTGTATTGCTTCTTTAATGATCATGTTTCTTACACTTTTATTCATTTTCACTACTTTTTTTCTTATTCTCCAAATCCTCCATAGTTAGGATGAACTTCACGCCAGAACTTCACCTAAGAGGGATTATGAAGTAGGAATTTCCCACTGAGAAAAACGTCCAAGAATATCTACTTTTCAACAAATTTAAGGTGATATGTGGACTTAATGTTTGTTAATACTAGGATAAAAGGATGCTAGATCTAGCAGTGGAAAAAAAAATAATTTTCCCCTGCAAATAAATGACTGCCATCCATTCTTGGCTATACTTTAGCTCAAATATATATCATTATATGTAGATATTTTTTGTGCATGTTCTACAAATACCTAAAATGCAACATTTAGAAAACAAAACTGTCAAATTCTTCATAAGATGCTTCTTATTTCTGTATTAACTCCCTCAGTTGTTGACAACTTAGTTCTCCAGTAAGAAATAAAAACTTTACCCTTGACTTTCTCACTTTTTTGCTGCCCACTTCCCATTAAAGACAAAGTTGTGTTTCCTTAACTATATAAATTTCTCCCAAATCCATCTTGTTTTCCATATTCTGCTTGAAATGTCCACTTTAATGATTTCCTAATCCTTTTCACATCCTTCATAGCCAAACACACATATATAAATGTTCAAATGACCATTTTGCTCTGATCTTTTTTCTTTTGTTATTGATTTGTAGTTAATTTGTGGTTGGAGAAGATATTTTGTATGATTTTGATCTTTTAAAATTCAGTGTGAGTTTATTTTATGGTTTAACATATAGGCTATCCCAGAGAACTGTCCCTACTCATTTGAGGAAAATATTTATTCTGCTGTTGTTGGTTAGACTCTTCTAAATATGCCTGATAGGTCTAGTTGGTTTATAATGTTGTTGAAGAGTTTTCTTTTTTTGATCTTCTGTCTATATGTTCATTCGTTATCATGAGTGGGGTATTTAAGTCTCCAATTGCTATTGTAGACTATCTATTTCTCCTTTCAATTCTGTGAATGTTTGCTTTGTATATTTTGGGGCTCTGCGTATAAACTGTAATTGTTATATTTTGGGGTGGATTTAATCTTTTATCAATACATAATATCCATCTTTGTATTTTATATCAACTTTTGACCTAAAATCTATTTTGTATGATATTTGGCCACCATGGCTCTACTTTGGTTCTATTTACACTGAATATCTTTGGGTCTAAAGTAAGGGTCTTGTAAGCAGCATGTAGTTGGACAGGTTTTTGTTTGTTTGTTTCATTTTCCTTTCTTCCAATCTCTCTTAATTGGTAAGTTTAATCCACTTATATTAATGTGATTACTGATAATGAAAGACTTATTTCTGACACTTTGCTATTTTTTATGTCTTATAACTTATGATCCTTCAATTCCTCCAGTATTGTTGGTTTTGTGTTGTACACTTTTTCTAGAAAGTGTACCATTTTGATTCTCTCTTCATTATCTTTTCTATATATGTTTTAGTCATTTTCTTAGTAGTTACCATAAGTGTTATAGTTATCCCAAATTTGTATAAATCTAGTTTGAATTGATACTAACTTACCTTCAATAACATACTTTATATCCACCCCTATAGAACTCCAATCCCTCACCTACATTACGTAACTGGTACCAATTACATATTTATACACTGTGTTTCCATTAATATAGGTTTATAGTTACAGATTTATGCATTAGTATTTTAAATCATATAGCAAACAAAAAGAAGAGCTATAAAACAAAAATAATGATAATACAAATGTTATGTTTAACTATGTAGTTAATATTCACCTATAAAGCACACTGATGGGGCACCTGGGTGGCTCAGTTGGTTAAGAGTCAGACTTCAGTTCAGGTCATGATCTCATGGTTTGTAGGTTTGAGCCCTGCGTTGGGCTCTGTGCTGACAACTCAGAGCCTGGAACCGGCTTCAGATTCTGTGTTTCCTTCTCTCTCTGACCCTCTGTTGCTCACACTTTGTATCTCTCTCTCTTTCAAAAATAAATAAACATTTAAAAAATTAAAAAATAAAACACACTGATAGATAAAGGTAAATATACAGTCAGATTTAGAAAACTGTAATTCTATAATGGAATTATGTATTATCTACTTAAATATAATATAAAGGTTTAAGGAGAAGAGTATCAAAAATAACTATAGCTACTAACATTTGTTAATACATATAATAAAAAAAGAGGTAATCTATGATATCAAAAATATAAAAGGCAGAGAAGTAAAAGGGTGGATCTTTTGTATGTGACCACAGTTAGGTGGCTATCAGCTTAAAATGGACTGCTTTATCTGTAAGATGTTTTTCCTAAGCCTCATGGTAAGCACAAAGCAAAAACTTAGAGAAGAGTTACAGCAGATAAGAGAGGGGATTCAAAGCAAGCCATCACAGAAAATCCACCAGTTTACAAAGATAGGTGGAAACCAAAAGAAAAAAAAAAGAAAAGAAGAAAAAGAAAAAAGAAAAAAAGAAAAAGAAAACATGGAATTACAAAAAAGCCATGAAGCAATTAATAAGATGACATTAGGAAGTCCTTACATGTCAATAATTACTTCAAATGTAAATGAGTTGAATTCACTAATTGAAAAGCAAATAGTGGCCAGATAAATTAAAATAATAAGACCCAACTATATGCTGCTTACAGAAAACTCATTTCATTTTTTAAGCTTTTATTTAAATTCCAGTTAGTTAACGTACAGTGTAATATTAATTTCAGGTGTACATTGTAGTGATTCAACAAATCACAACACTCGCTGCTCATCACAGCACGTGCACTCCTTAATTCCCATCACCTATTAATCCATTCCCCCACCCAACTCCATCCTGGTAACCATCAACTTGTTCTCTATAGTTAAGAGTCTGTTTCTTGATTTGCCTCTCTCTTTTCTTCCCCATGATCATTCACTCTGCTTCTTAAATTCCACACGAGTGAAATCATACATTTGTCTTTCTCTGACTTATTTGGCTTAGCATACTACTCTCTAGCTCAGTCCATGTTGTTGCAAATGGCAATATTTCATTCTTTTTTATGGCTGAGTAATATTCCATTATATATATTATATATATTACACACACAGAGAGACACACACACACTCACCACTTCTTTACCCACTCATCAGTCGATGGACATTTAGGCTCTTTCCATAACTTAGCTCTTGGACATTATGTAGTAACCGCATAGTGCAATTGCTGGGTTGTAGGGTATCTATATTTTTAACATTTGGAGAGAACTCCAAAAGTTAATATTTTCCTTAAAAAATGTTTTCTTTGTGAATATATTTTGCAAATTTAATTATAATACGTTTTGGTGTTGGTCTGCTTTTGTTGATTTTGATGGGATTCTTTGTGCCTGTTTCCATACCACCTGCCCCAGTTATTTGCCTGCCTTCTCTCCAGGAGTACAGCAATGCATTTAGTGCTCTGAGCTAAGCCTGCTGATATTTAAAATTCTAGTCTTTAAGCCCCACTGAATCAGCCCCTCTCGTTTTCCCAGCCAATGGCTTTGGGGAAATGTTCTCTTTGTGCATCCCTTTGTGTGGTCATCTCTCTCTCGCCTTTCTCTGACCTACCACCACCACCTCCTCCCGCCCCTGCTGCAGTACCTGGGATCTGTTTCTCCCCTAAGTCTCTGCACTTCCTACCTTCTTCTTTCTCTCTCTTTAGTTGTGGAGTTTGTTCTGTCATTCTTCAGGTTAATTTCTGGGGTTAGAATGAGTTGATAGTTATATAGCTGTGCTCAGGAGTGAGATGAGCCTAAGGTCCTCTTACTCCACTGCCATCTCAGCTCCCCTGAGACTCATATCAAATTGAAGTAAACACATAGGCTTGATGTGAAGGGATGGAAAAATATATTCCATATAAGTGGAAACCAAAAGAAAGCAGGGGTAGCTATATTTATCAGACAAAATAGATTTTGAACCAAAAATGGTAGCAAAAGACAAAGAAGGTCATCATATAATGATAAATGATAATAAGAATATGTAATAATCATATTTATACACACCCAACATTAGAGCACATAAACACATTAAGCAAATACTAAAACATATCAAGGGAGAAATAGAGAATAACAAAATAATAGTAGGGGATTTTAATATACTACTTCAGCAATAGGTTGACCATTCTACCAAGACTGAATCAGAAGAACTCGTTTTATGAGGCCAGCATTACCCTTGCACCAAAGCCAGATAAGGACAGCATAAGAAAGAACAACTATAGACCAATATCCCTGGAAAATATAAATGCATAAATATTAGCAAATTACGTTCAACATTAAAAGGATCATAAAACATGAGCAAGTTGAATTTATCCCTGGAATGCAAGGATGTGTCAACATATACAAATCAAAAAATGTGATAGACCATGTTAATAAAATGAAAAATAAAAATCATATGATCATCTCAATAGATGCAGAAAAAGCTTTTTACAAAATACATCATCCTTTCATGACAAAAACCTTCAACAAATTGGGTATAGAAGGAATGTACCTCAAAATAATAAAGACCATATAAGACAAACTCATACCTAACATTATACTCAATGGTAAAAGATTGAATGCTTCCTCCAAGATCAAGAGCAAGACAAAGGTGCCCATTCTCACCATTCCTAGTCAATATAATACTGGAAGTTCTACTAGAGCAATTAGGCAAGGCAAAAAAATAAAAGGCATCCAAATCAGACAGGATGAAGTAAAACTGTACTATTTGCAGATGATATAAATTTATATAGAGAAAATCCTAAATACTCAACCTAAAATCTGTTAGAACTAATCAACAAATTCAGTATAGTTGCAGAATATAAAATCAACTTACAGACTTCATTGCATTTCTGTATACAATTAAATATCTGAGATAGAAATAAAGGAAACTATCCCATTTACAATAGCATCAAAAATAATAAAAATCCTTAGTTGTAAATTTAACCAAAGAAGTGAAAGAACTATATAAATGAAAACTACAAGACTTTGGTGAAAGAAACTAAAGAAGACACAAATGGAAAGATATCCCATGTTCACAGATAAGAATTAATATTGTCAAGGGACACCTGGCTGGCTTAGTCAGTAGAGCACATGACTCTTCAT
Source organism: Felis catus (assembly GCF_018350175.1). Lineage (NCBI taxonomy): Eukaryota > Metazoa > Chordata > Mammalia > Carnivora > Felidae > Felis > Felis catus. The sequence continues at coordinate 31,095,240 of NC_058385.1, read as the reverse complement.
TTCAGAGTCATGGGTTTGAGCCCCACATTGGGTATAGAAATTACTTAAAAATAAAAATCTTAAAAAAAAAGGAATAATATTATAAAATGCCCATACTACCTAGAGCTATCTACAAATTCAACACAATCCCTATCAAAATCCCAATGGCAAATTTTATAGAAAATGGATTAATGAATACAGAAAAAATGAGATACATACGTGTGTGTATAAACATGTGTATGTACACGCACACACACACACACACACACACACAAATATTATTTAGCCATGAGAAAGAAGAAAATCCTGCCATTTACAGCAACATCAATGTACCTTAAGGAAATTTTAGTGAGATAAGTCAGAGAAAGACAAATACTGTACGATATCACTTATACATGGAATCCAAAAAGGCTGAACTCAGAGAATGAAATAATGGTACCAGGGGCTGAGAGGTAGGGGAAGTGGTGAGATGTTGTTTAAGGGTATATACCTGAAACTGAGAGATAAACAAGTTCTGGATAATTAATTTCTAATGCACAGAAGAGTGAAAACAGCATGTTTTGGGGTGCATGGGTGGCTCAGTCGATTAAACATCTGACTCTGGGTTTGGGCTTAGGGCATGATCTCACAATTTGTAAGTTCAAGCCCCACATTGGGTTCTGCACTGGCAGCACAGAGCCTGCTTACAATTCTCTCTCTCTCTCTCTCTCTCTCTCTCTCTCTCTCTCTCTTTCTTCCCTTCCCCTGCTCATGTTCTCTCTCAAAATAAATAAATAAACTTAAAAAATAGCATACTGTGTAATAAATTTCAAAGTTGCTAAGAGATTAGATCTTAATTATCACAAAAAGGAAGTGATAATTATGTGACATGGGAGAAGTGTTAGCTAATGCTACAGTAGTAATCATATTGCAAAATATAATTATACATATAAATGTATCAACACATTGTATACTTCAAATTTATGAAATGTTATAGGTCGATTACATCTGTTAAAAACTCACTGAACTATTTTTTAAAAAATAGTTTGTTTAATACAGTAGAAAAAAATTTTCTAAATCTGGAATCATAACTCCTATATCTTTATTTTGGCCTTCCCAATTATAAAATTTTAACAATTTATATTTAAATCGAGTCTCATTTTTCTCAACTATATATTGCTGATGTTCAAATTAAAACCTTACAGAGTTTGTTCAGGAATTTAACACAATTGTGTTTTCTAATGTTTGGCATATAATTTAACTCACTATATAAGTTTTTTTTCTAGATTAAGTACAGAATCATGTCTTACTTGTGGAAGGATCCAAATAATGGTTTGTGAACAAAATGAGGGGGAAATCTAAGACACAGACTTAACTTTTGGCTCTTATGTCCAGTTTTAAGCACAAAATTGAACCATTTTTGAGGAAAGCAAATAAATGTATTAGTTCAAAATTGTAGTTTTAAGTATTTATATTCATTTATGTTATTCCATTTAGGGTTCTCATAAACTGCATTGGACTCAACTGTTTTATTTGCAAGAGACAGAAAATCCAAACCAAAATTTCGTAAAAATAATTATTGCCTAAATAACTTAAAAATTTAATGTTAAACAAGAGTAAATATTTCTTGTTGGGCTCCCCCAAAAGCAGACTTTAAGACAACAATATGAACACAAGTTGGTACGTGGTTGTTAATCTCAGCTAGAAGGATGAAGAAATAAATCTATAAAGGGTGAAGCTTCAAAAAGTGTTCCATGTAGGCAACTGATGTTCAGTCTCACTGGGAAATTTTGAAAGACTGTGCAACCCAAACAGTAGATGAGAAGACCTATTAATCACTGGTTGATAGCTACTTCAAAAGAATGGTAACTCACTAGCACTTCCTCCTTGGTTGATGGGAGGGCAGAGTGGGGTCAGGCATTAGACAAAGGCCTCAATCCAAGAGACAGGTGCTTGCAGTTAGAAGCAATTAGGACAAGGTACACAGGAATGTTGTGTCAATAGGTATGTTTCTATTATGTCAACTGTGCATATTCAGCTTTTCATATAGTAATATGGGTATAAATTAAAAAAAAGAAAAACTACGTAGATGCTTGGGAATCCAGAAATAATGTCTACATCCTGGTTCTAAGAATATAATTTCCAATTTGTAAATATAAATGACATTAATTTAGCTGCTTTTAAACAATTATTTTGTATTTTTGCACTTTCAGGTATCAGTTTTAACAAATTACTTCCTAAATTTTAATTGCTAAAAGTAATTTTCTGCCTATACTGCATACTTCCTTCTTCTTACATTTTATTGTTCACTTTTAACTTAAGGAATAAGTTATGAATTGTGTCAACCATCTATATGTCTATTTAAATGCATCATTTTTGTGGAGAGCTAAATAATACTTTGAGTTTAGCATTGTTTTGGAATATCAACTATTATTTCTTAAACAATGCTAGAATCTGTAATGTTTTACAAATCTAGCTAATTAAGAGAACTGAAAAAATTATAATCATTTCTTACCAAAATTATTAAAATGTGCTATCCTCAAGATGGCTTATTTTCTAATATTTTAATAAATTATCCTTGTACTTGCCACATCTTTTCAAAAAGGTGTAATGTAATTATTTTGGCTACATTCAGCTGAAAGAAGTAATCTCCATTCAAAGCTCTTGAATAAGATTTTTCTTTTTCTTTTAAATATTTTTGTTTCTAAAATACATACAATATTTGATCTAAATAAAAATATATCAAAAATGCATCTACTTATTTAAAATCTAAAATAAAAAGGCTTATATGTATGTAGTATTATTTTTAACAGTAAGAGAAAATTTACTGAACAATTTTCCTCACAATTGTCACTGAACAGTCTATTGGTAAATATGGTATTTTACATTTCAGCTTTCTACATCAGCAGATGTTTTAGTAATCTATCTGCCTAAAAATAACTGCAGTCAATATAGAAATAATCTTACATATCTGGAATGAACTACTTCACTTACATATAACATCCATTGCTAATCCGAACAAGTGCCCTCCTCAATGCCCATCACCCATTTTCCCCACTCCCATCAAGCCTCAGTTTGTTCTCTGCATTTAAGATCTCTTTTGGTTTGCCTCTCTCTCCGTATCTTATTTTTCCTTCCCTTCAATAAGGTCTCTGTTAAGTTTCTCAAATTCCACATATGATTGAAATCTTATGAAATCTGAATTTCTCTGACTGACCTATTTTGTTTAGCAAAATACCTGCCAGTCCCATCCATGTTGTTGCAAATGGCAAGATTTCATTCTCTTTCATGGCCGAGGAGTATTCCATTGTATAGATATACTACACCCTCTTTAGCCATCCATCAGTTGATGGACATTTGGGCTCTTTCCATAAGTTGGCTATTGTTGATAGTACTGCTACAAACATAGAGTGTATTAGATACAAGCAGCACTCTGTATCATTTGGATAAATTCCTAATAGTGCTATTGCTGGGTCGTAGGGTAATTCTATTTGTAATTTTTTGAGGAAACTCCACACTGTTTTCCAGAGAGGCTGCACCAGTTTGCATTCCCACCAACACTGTGAGAGGATTCCCCTTTCTCCACATCCTCACCAACACGTTTTCTGAGTTGTTAATTTTAGCCATTCTGACAGGTGTTATGTAGTTTCTCAGTGTGGTTTTGATTTGTATTTCCATAATGATTATTGATGTTGAGCATCTCTTCATGTGTCTGTTTGCCATCTGGATGTTTTCTTTGGAAAAGTTTCTATTCATGTGTTCTGCCCATTTCTTCAATGGATTATTTGGTTTTTGGGTGTTGAGTTTGGTAAGTTCTTCATAGATTTTTGGTACTAATCCTTTATCTGATATGTCATTTGCAAATACCTTCTCCCGTTCCCTTGGTTGCCTTTTAGTTTTGTTGATTATCTCCTTTGCTGTGCAGAGCTTTTTATCTAAATGAAGCCCCAATAGTTCATTTTTGCTTTTATTTCTCTTGCTTTCTGAGACTATCAAGTAAGAAGTTATTGAGGCCGAGCTCAAAGAGGTTGTTGCCTGTTTTCTCCTGTAGGATTTTGATGGTTTCCTGTCTCACATTTAGGCCTTCCATCCATTTTGAATTTATTTTGTGTATGGTGTAAGAAAGTGGTCCAGTTTCATTCTCCTGCATGTTGCTCTCCAGTTCTCCCCAGCACCATTTGATACTCCGTTTTTCCATTGGATACTCTTTCCTGCTTTGTCAAAGATTAGTTGACCACATATTTTTGGGTCCATTTCTGGGTTCTCTATTCTATTCCATTGGTCTGTGTCTGTTTTTGTGCCAATGCCATACTGTTTTTGATGATTACAGCTTTGTAATACAGGCTAAAGTTCAGGACTGTGATGCCTCCAGCTTTGGTTTTCTTTTTCTTTAAAAAAATTTTTTTTAATGTTTATTTAATTTTGACAGAGAGACAGAGAGACAGAGAGAGAGAGAGAGAGAGAGAGAGAGAGAGACAGCTGAGTGGGGGAGGGGCAGAGAGAGAGGGAGAAACAGAATCTGAAACAGGCTCCAGGCTCTGAGCTGTCAGCACAGAGACTGATTGATGCAGGGCTTGAACTCATGGACAGTGAGATCATGACCTGAGCTGAAGTTGGATGCTTAACCGACTGAGCCACCCAGGCACCCCATGGTTTTCTTTTTCAATATTACCTTGGCTATTTAGGGTCTTTTGTGGTTCCATACAGATTTTACAATTGTTTGTTCTAGCTCTATGAAGAATACTGGTGCTATTTTGATTGGGATTGTACTGAATGTGTAGATTGCTTTGGGTAGTATCAACATTTTAACAATATTTATTCTTCAAAGGCATAAGCATGGAATGTTTTCCCATTTCTTTGTGTCTTTTTCAATTCCTTTCATAAGCTTTCTATAGTTTTGACTATACAGATCTTTTACCTCTTTGGTTAGGTTTATTCCTAGGTATTTTATGGTTATTGGTGCAATTGTCAATAGGATTGATGCCTTGATATCTCTTTTGCTTCATTATTGTTGTATAGAAATGCAACCAATTTCTGTACATTGATTTTATACCCTGCGAATTTCATGAATCCATGTATCAGCTCTAGCAGTTTTTTGGTGGAGTCTTTTGGTTTGTCCGCGTAGAGTATCATGTCATCTGTGAAAACGAAAGTTTGACTTCTTATTTGCCTATTTGGATGCCTTTTATTTCATTTTGTTGTCTGATTGCTGAGACTAGGACTTCCAACACTATGTTACACAACAGTGGTGAGAGTGGACATCCCTGTCACGTTCCTGAGCTCAGAGGAAAGTTCTCAGTTTTTCCCCATTGAGGATGATATTAGCCACAGGCCTTTCATATATTTCAAATATGGTAACATATTTTATGATGGTAAGCTATCTTCCCTTTATCCCTACCTTCTTGATGGGTTTATTAAGGAAGGATGCTGGGGGCGCCTGGGTGGCTCAGTCGGTTAAGAATCTGACTTCAGCTTAGGTCATGATCTCATGGTTTGTAAGTTTGAACCCCATGTCAGGCTCCCTCTCTCGCTGCCCCTCCCCCACTTGCATTCTGTCTCTCTCTCAAAAATAAACAAATACAAAAAAACTGAAAAAAGGAAAGAATGCTGTATTTTGTCAAATGCTTTTTCTGCATCTACTGACAGGATCATATGGTTCTTATCCTTTCTTCTATTTATGTTATGTGTTATGTTGACTGATTTGCAAATATTGAACCAGCTCTGCAGCCCAGGAATGAATCCCACTTGATCATGGTGATTAATTCTTTTAATATACCATTGAATTCTATTTGCTAATATCTTATTGAGAATTTTTGCATCCATATTCATCAGGGATATTGGCCTGTAATTCTTTTTTAGTGGGGCCTTTGTCCGGTTTGGGAATCAAGGTAATGCTGGCTTCATAGAATGAGTTTGGAAGATATTCTTCCATTTATTTTTTGAAACAGTTTGAGAAGAATAGGTATTAACTCTGTTTTAAATGTCTGGTAGAACTCCCCCTGGGAAGCCATCTGGCCCAGGACTCATTTGTTAGGATATCTTTGATAACCAATTCAATTTTTTCACTGGTTATAGGTCTGTTCAAATTTTCCATTTCTTCCCATTTGAGTTTTGGTAGTGTGTATGTGTCTAGGAATTTGTCTCTTTCTTCCAGATTTTCCAGTTTGGTGGCATATAATTTTTCATAATATTCTCTAATAATTGTTTCTATTTCTCCTTCTATTCTGAATGACAACCTTGTTGGATAAAGGATTCTTGGCTGCATACTTTCCTATTCAGTACGTCTTATATTTCCTGCCACTCTCTTCTTGTCTGTCAAGTTTCAGTGGGCAGGTCTGCTACTACTCTTACGTGTCTACCCTTGTAGATTAAGGTCCATTTGTCCCTACCTGCTTGCAGAATTCTGTCTTTATCTTTGTATTTTGCCAGTTTTGCTATGATATTTTGTGGTGTTGACCTGCTTTTGTTGATTTTGAAGGCAGTTATCTGTGTCTCTTGGACTTGGATGCCAGTTTCCTTCCCCAGATTATGGAAGGTCTCAGCTTTAATTTGTTCAAATATACCTTCTGCCCCTTTCTCTCTCTTTCTTCTTCTTCTGGAACTCCTATGATACAGATATTTTGTTTCATTGAATCCTTTAGGTCTCTAATTCTCCCTTCATAGACTAGTAATTTCCTTTCCCTCTTTTTTTCAGCTTCATCATTTTCCATAATTTTATCTTCTATTTCACTTATTCTCTCCTCTGCTTCTTCCATCCTCACTGTCACTGTATCTAGTTTACTTTGCATCTCATTTACAGTCTTTCTTAATTCATCATGACTATTTCTTAGGTCTTTGATCTCTGCAGCAATAGATTCTCTGCTGTCTTCTATGCTTTTTTCAAGTCCTGCCATTTTTCTTATGACTGTTATTCTAAATTCTTGTTCAGATATGTTGTTTATGTCTGTTTGGAGCAATTTTCTTGCTGTCATTTGTTCCTGGAATTTCTTTTGAGAATTCTTCCATTTCATCATTTTGGCTAGATTTCTGTCCTTTACATGTTTTCATAGCTTGTTATGTGTCCTGTACCTGTGAGAAGTACTATATTAAAAAAGGAGTCATACTTTGTCCAGGGCCTCACACTTCAGGAAGTGTTTTTGGTGTGTGTTGCGTGCACTCTGTTGTTGCATATTTGGCTGTTCTGTCCCACTGGTCAGTCTTCTACAAAGCTTCTCCTTACTGGTAGTGGTGGATTGTTTAGAGCTTCTTCCAGGTGTGCTTTGATTTGTTCAAAGGGAAAGGGCAGGGGGCCTGATTCCATACAAACAGAAAAATGAAAGGGGCAAAAAAAAAAAAAAAAAAAGACCAAGCAGAGACTCAAAGAAACTAACAGGCTTAATCTAGAGAGGGAGAAAGGAAAATAAAGAGGCAGATATAGAAAAGGTATAAAAAGAATAGAGTAAAAATTCATGATTAAATAGACAAAAAAAGAGAAAGAAAGAAAAAATATGTAAATAATATGTGCATATATTATATATAATTATTGACCATAAATCAAATTAGAAACTACAAGCCTGATTCCAAAGGAAAGAAAAATAGGGGGTAGAAAGAAAAAGAAGAGCAAAGAGAAGAGAAGGAAATAAAAGAGAAAAGAAAAAAGGATCAACAGACTAACATACTAAACCGCAGGATAGTTGTCTGTTGGTGCCTGGGACTGGTGGCTCTGGTGGTCCAGAGGAGAGGCAATCTGGTTCACTCAGTGTCAGTACTGCTCCAGTAGATAAGCAGTTGCCACGAACGGAGGGTGGCTGAGTGGGTCCCACCTCCACTGGGGGCCGCTGTCCTGTTCCCTGAAGCCCCACCATGTTGGTGATGGGGAGAAAAATGGCACATTATATTTGTATATATTAACATGCTAAATATTTAATATTAAAATATTTATGTATGTGTATTTCTATTTATATAAGTTTCCATAAAGAAGTTAAATCTCACATGCTGTCCCCTAACTTAATTTGAGCTCACACCTACATCATTCTCAATGTTCTAGTAGTCAATCTCAAATGAAAGCAATGACATAATGAAAAACTGATTCACTCACTATACCATTCTCTGCTCACTATAACTCTGCCTCCGGAGTTAGAAGCTATAAAGAAACACTGGCACTTTAGCTTTACTATCAAGAGGGAGTTTTATCAGGCAGAACTTGCTTTAGAGATTTGCATTTTATTGGATGGACAAGTGACTTTGATAGTGACAGATGATATTGAGAGGTTTTCTACAAATGCTTTGTAACTGCCCCTCCACTACCAATAAATATTGTTTAACATTTTTATCTCTGTAGCAACATGCTTTACATAACATATTTAAAATATAAATATAACAATTTTAGTATGTAGGTTAACCAGTGTTTTCACAATTGCATTCCACAGATTAGCTATCTAGATAATACTAAGTACTTAAAACAGGAAACAGGAATAAAACCATGCCATAATTTGAAATTAAGGCAACCAAGGATAATTCAGGAATGAAAAGATAATCTCAGGTACAAAATACAAGACGGGAAAGAGAAAATGGAAAGCCCAATGACTGACATGAGACAGTGCCTAGAGAAAATACACAGCCAATGTGGTATCACCTTGTTTCTGGTACTGTTAACAGAAGCTGATAATCATTTAAGTCTTAAAGTGACAACATATTAGGCTGAGAAGAAAAACAGAATAGAGGAAAACTCTCAATAGCTTTGCTTTGTATTGTGTAATAATTTTTTCAACAGCAAAAAAAAGGTCAATATTGTCTATAGACCTAGCAGTATGTGGAGAAGAAGGTATAAAAATTCTGGTATCATGTTTACTTTTCTATATGGACTAAAAGGAAGTGGATCATATTTGGATAAATACAAAGATATTTCAATACTAAGATAATTCTTCGCATTTCTCAATAGCATTTGCTTTCCAGTGACACTTGACTTCAAGTTTTATTCAGCAAATTATCAACTATTAACTAAATACCCAGTATGTGGAGATACAGAAAAAAAAAAACCTCTGCTTGTGGAGTTTATACTCTAGTGGAGAACTTAGTGTCTGGTGGGAAGGCATTTTCATTTCCTAGAATGCATCACACTTTCCCAGATTGCTGGTTTCTGAAACAGAGTTTCTCCTGTTTTCATAAACTACTACTGCCCATTCCTACTCATTTTCCAGTATCCCAAATATTACTTCTCCTGTAAGTTTTTATAATAGTACAAAACTGAGTTTAGTGTGCACAGTCATATGTCATGAGACTATCTGATGTTTAATTTATCAGTACTAATACATTTTATTGAAGATTTATTGACTTTCTTAATTAGATTTATAATTATTGTTGGGTCTACCTCAGTGCCTAAGAAAGTGATTGGTACGTAAAAAATGCTAAATTAAATCTATTTAATTGTGAGGCTGAGCAAGTATTGTACCATTATTATTAGGGAAATATTCTCTTGTTTATTCTAAAGTAGAGTAAGAGTAAGGGCTAGCTGTTTCTGAATGAGAAAAAAAATAACCAGACTAATTAATTGAAAAATTTGATTAAACCTCTTTCTAACATTAAAGAATTGGCTGTTTCTTTCCATTCTTGTTTTCATTTTGATATTATTGGGTCATATCAAACAAATAAGTTATGTTAGATGATTTGTCAAACATGCATGGAGAATATGGAGGCTTACACTGAGGAAAATATCTTACTACTTTATTAGAATATAATTAGTAAAACTGTTTCTGTTATGCTACAGGTAATACTGCATATAGATTCACTTTAAAAATCAATTTAATATTTAAACATATAAAGTATATTTATTAACCACATTGTAAAATAAGAAAATGGATGAACTGAGGAGGTAAAAATATGATAAAATTTCTAATTTTAAAATTCATACCTGCATGAACATGGCGAATTTCTTCATTTCTCTGAACCTCTACTCTATTTTTTTAAAAATCAATTTTCTTGTTGTTATGCTATCAAATGATACTATTTAAAATTTTTTCCAACTTTATTGAGGTACAATTGACAATAAAATTGTATGTATTTAAGTTGTACAATATGATGATGAGATATATGTACACACTGTGAAATGATTATGCCAATCAAGTTAATTAACACATCCATCACTTCACATAGCTGTCATTTTGTGTGTGTGTGTGTGTGTGTGTGTGTGTGTTTGAGTGTGTGGTGAGAACACTTAATATCTATTCTCTGAGTGGATTTCAAGTATATAATATAGTATTATTAATTATGCTATATATGGGATCCTCAGAACTTACTCATCTATAACTAAAAATGTGTAACCTTTCACTAACACTTCCCAATTTTCCCCATCTCCCATCATTATACTGTGTTTCTTTGAGTTCAGCTTTTTTTAGATTGTACATATAAGTTAGATCAGACACCATTTGTCTTCTCTGTCTAGCTTAATGCCCTCCAAGGTCATCCATGTTGTCACATGTAGCAGGGTTTCCTTCCCCTGGATATATACATATTGCATTTATTTATCCATTCATCCATTGAGAGACACTTAGGTTGTGTTTGAATCTTAGCTGTTGTGAATACACTGCAATGTAAGTGTAAGTGTAGTTATCTCTTTAGATACTTATTTTGTTTCCTTTGCATATATACCTAGAAGTGGTACTGCTGTGTCATAAATTAGTTCCATTTAAAAAAATATATTTATTTATTCTGAGAGAGAAAGAAAGTATAAGCAGGGGAAGGGAAGAGAGAGAGGGAGAGAGAGAATCCCAAGCAGGCTCTGCGCTGATGCAGGGTTCAGTCTCACAAACCGCGAGATCATGACCTGAGCTGAAATCATGAGTTGGACACTTAACCGACTAAGCCACCCAGGTGCCCCAAGTTAGTTCCATTTTTAATTTTTGAGGAACCTCCATACTGTTTTCCATAGTTACTGCACCAATTTAAATTTCCAACTACAGTACACTGGGGTTCCCTTTTCTCCACATCCTCACTAACACTTGTCATCTCTGTCTTTAATAATAGCCGTCTTAATTGGTATGAGGTGATTTTGATTTGATTTGTAGTTTTTCCCTGATTATTAGTGATGTTGACACCTTTTCATGTACTATGTGTCCTTGGAAAAATGTTTATTCTGGTTCTTTGCTCATTTTTAAATTGAATTACTTGCTATTTTGCTATTGATTTTCTTATATATTTTGAATATTAACCCCTTATCAGATACATGGCTTGTAGTATTTCACATATATAAGGACTAGAGCATTTAAAAGAAAATAAAGTCCTAATGCTTTCAACTTTATACTTTGTGACAAACCTTGCTTCTTCTACAATTCTTTCTTTATTGCAATAATTCACAAACACCTTAACAAATTATTTATAAGATGGAAAAGAAGCAAATGGTATACCTTGATTTTTCCACTTCTATATACACTAGATTTGAATGAAAAACTATATTATGAATTGACCCTAAACAGTAATATTAAAATAATCTGATTGTTGTTCTTGTCATCACATTTATAAATGTAACATTACATATGGTATTTAATTAATTTTTCTTTGTTTAAAAAAATCATACTATGAAAAAAGTCATTAATGATCTATATGTAAAGTTTCTTTTCTTGGCACTGAATATGCAATGGATAATTTGTGTTGAAAAGTGGTTACTCATAAGATAATGCTGAAATGAACTCTATAAAGGTCATTAGCCTTATTTATTAAAATAAAATTAGGGGTGCCAGAGTGACTCAGTTGTTTAAGTGTCTGACTTCAGCTCAGGTCATGATCTCATGGTTTGTGAGTTTGAACCCTGCATTGAGCTCTCTGCTGACAGCTCAGAGCCTGGAGCCTGCCTTGGATGCTGTGTCTCACTCTCTCTCTGCCCCTCCCCTGCTTATGCTCTGTCTCTCTCTCAAAAATGAGCAAACATCACTCATCATCAGGGAAATACAAATCAAAACCACTAGGAGATACCACCTCACACCTGTCAAAATGGATAGTATTAACAACTCAGGCAACAACAGATGTTGGCAAGGATGCGGAGAAAGATGATCTCTTTTGCATTGTTGGTGGCAATGCAAGCTGGTGCAGCCACTCTGGAAAACGTATGGAGGTTTCTCAAAAAGCTAAAAATAGATCTACCCTATGACCCAGCAATTGCACTACTAGGCATTTATCCATGGGATACAGGTGTGCTGTTTTGAAGGGACACAGGCACTCCCATGTTTATAGCAGTACTATCAACAATAGTCCAAGTATGGAAAGAGTTCAAATGTCCATCGATGGATGAATGGATAAAGAAGATGTGATACACACACACACACACACACACACACACACACACACACACACACAATGGAGTATTACTCAGCAATCAAAAAGAATGAAATCTTGCCATTTGCAACTACATGGATGGAACTGGAGGGTATTATGCTAAGGGAAATTAGTCAGAGAAAGACAAAAATCATATGACTTCACTCATACGAGGACTTTTAGAGACAAAACAGATGAACATGAGGGAAGGGAAACAAAAATAATATAAAAACAGGGAGGAAGACAAAACAGAAGAGACTCATAAATATGGAGAACAAACTGAGGGTTGCTGGAGGGGTTGTGGAAGGGGGATGGGTTAAATGGGTAAGGGGCATTAAGGAATCTACTCCTGAAATTATTGTTTCACTATATGCTAACTAATTTTGATGTAAATTTTAAATAAATTAAAAATAAAATTAAAAATAAATGTTTTAAAAAATAAGTAAACATTAAAAAAACTTAAATTAAAATGCAGTATTCAATTTCTTTGGTTAATTCAAACAACTTCTGTTTCTGCAATAGTTTAGGGCAGATTACATATAAATAATATGAAAATACTCATTTATAAATTATAATGTGTTCAATATATTAGTGTAATAATTTGTGATAGAAGCATTTATGCCTATTCCTCAATCTTTAGAATAATTTTAGTCATTGGACATTATTGTAAAAGTCACACCTCACTAAACTAATAACCACACTGCAACAAAATGATAGATTTGCTTGCAATCACCTTTTGACCAAAGTCATGATTATGTACTAACAGAATGGAAGATAGACAGGATAAAAGGCTCTGATTGTTCAGACTACACACAATAACTGGTAATACACAACACCAAGTAAGAAACACATTATAGTCAGCATCTTATCTTTCGCCAATGTTTTTTATATAGCTGAGATTAATATGAAAAAACATAGTTTAAATTATGTTGGTTTTAAAATAGATAACCAGCTTTGGATCCAAAAAAGGATTTAAAATAACTACAATATTAATGATGAGCATCAGTATTTTCCACTGAACCTCTAAGTGAAGTACACCCAACCAGATTTCTTTCTTTCTTTCTCTTCCTTTCCCAGGAGTCTCCCTAATTTTTCACTGGCTCTGGATTAAAGAAGTATTTTGATGCTCTTTCATTTCCTAACAAACCTGGTGACTGATAAATGTTCACAGAGAGCTTTATGCTCTGGAGAACTTAGATCTGTATATATTAATCACAAGGTGGAAAGTTTATTCCTCTTTTTTTGTTCTGCTTCCCATTGTCAAAACTTGAGCTGATATATGGATATAAGAAAGAATGCAGCAACCTCAGTTCCATGCAATTTATATAATGTGAGCTTGAATTTTTGTTCTCAGGTTGTCCTTCTTGTCTTTGTATTTTGAAGAGACTTTAAATCTCTCTCTTCTACTTTTTTGTCATTGTCACCATCTTTTGCAGTTTCTTTGGCAGCTTCCTCACCATTCTGTTCAGGTTGTAAAAAATCTTCCTATTATAAATGGCTTTTAACACATCCCCTCTCTTTTCTGCTTTTCATAGCATTCTAACCTTGCTTTGATCCTTTTTCTTCCCTTTCTTTTCATTTCTCCCCCTACCCCAGCTTTTTTTTTTTTCTTGGTTTTCATTCCTAATGTCTCCTTACAGTGACATCAGATTGCTCAGTAGGCAGTTCATATTGATTTGGCTACTGTTTGGAAAGCAGATTTCATTTTAAGTAGAGAAATAGGAATGTCTGAAGAAGGACACACTTTGTAGAACAAAAGACTGGGCAGCTGCTTCCGGACTCTTCCTTTTTGGAACACTAAGGAGAGATCTATCTCTTCAAATCCTAACAGTTATTTATTTCACCTATGGGATTTTTTTAAGACCCATAAAAACTTATCAGTAAAAAAACTTTCTGCATTTATTTTCAAGTAATTTTCTTTGAGAAATCGATTCCTTAGTACGTTAGAATTTCTGTAAAACAGAAAATATAAGGGGGGTGGGGCCAAGGCAGGGATTGCTATCAGATCAAATGGGGTGAAAATGTATTCCTTTGGAAGCATGTCCTCATTCTCTTTAATTGAGCCCCTACTTGTTTCTCAATTGTTCTCTGTTGTAGTCTGATAGCTTTCATCCTGACTGTTTTGTTTCTCTCCTATTCTCATTTATAGTGTCAACTTACATTTAGGGCAGTGAGAGTTAACTTGCTCACTGTGACACTGCAATCAATTAATCACCTTTAGCTTTCTTTTCTGCCTTCCTATTGGCTAGTTTATAATTGAGCCATGGGGCAAAAGCCATTTCCAGCCACAGTCTGTCAGCTTGTTCAGCAACTCATTTATTAGTTTGATAAGATAACCTTTTCACAGCAACATCTAATCAAAAGCACCAAATTTAACATACAGTGGAATTATTCAGAAATTCGTGTCTAGATTCTACTTGGGTCAGATTATAATGGTCAGAGAATTGTTCTCTCAGAATTAATTGGGAGTAGAAATGTAGTATGTAGTCCTCTGACCATTATGCTCTGCTTCAAGATGTTGATAAAGACTACAGACTATGAGACAGTTGACAGCTAAGTACCTAGAATACAGAAATATTTTTTTCCCTAACTTTGAATTTCACTATGTAAACCTAAACTTACTAAGCCATACACATTTAATTTTTTTTTATTAAACAACTATATTCTATGGCGAATTTTATCTTCTTCTGTATTTCATACTATTTAATAGGTAAACATTACCCTGATTTCCCTCTCTTTATATAATTATAATGTCACATAAGAAATACTCCATTTTCTTTAGATTCAAAAGAGATAGTGTAAATCTTCACTACAATCTTTAATTTGAATTATGGGGGAGATTCCACTTAGGGTAGCGGGTACAGCACCTGTACCACCTCACCATACAGATAGTTTCTACCAGGTAAAATCTGTTCCAGAGCACAACAGAATGAAGCACAACATCATGTATTCTCCAAAATCTAGGTTCCCACCTCCTTTACAGAGAAGTCATAGTCCCTTTGCTTATCTTACACAAATTTTGCTTGTTTTGACACATATATGAATTAATTAAAACTATTGTTATTTTTCACTTTACATTCCTTTCTCCCCTCCCCATGGAAAATATAAATTTTACTTAATTTTTATGTGTAACCAGAGATCCATCCTTATTTGCACTCTTCCTTTCTGTTGAAGCATTAGTACTAAGAAAAGGAAGCTGTAATGATGCCTTTTCTAGATTCCCCTTCTAAAAAGTACTTGCTGCTCAAATACCCCCCTTTAATACAGTGTGTTCTCTCAGCTGCAAGAGATGTCATTGGCAGACAAACCTCAGCTGGCAGCACCCTCAGGGATGGCTTCAGCATCAGAGAACTTCCTCACTCAAGGTCATGCCCTTCAGGGGGTGATGAACATCAAATAACTGATGAAGAAGGGTATATAAATGCTTAGTCATTTCAGCCAATGAAGGACTATTCTAACAGGTTGTTCTGCAAGTGACTGGTTGAGGTTATCACTAGGCTAGGACCAGAACTCAAGTACTCCTGCTCTCAACCCTTGTTTCATGCCTCTCCTTCCACAAGTGTTGATAAATCTGAGTCCATCTCAGTCTCTTTCCCAAAGAACACAATTTGTGTTATATGGTAAGTTTCTTTTTAATTTTTTTTTCAATGTTTTTTATTTATTTTTGGGACAGAGAGAGACAGAGCATGAATGGGGGAGGGGCAGAGAGAGAGGGAGACACAGAATCGGAAGCAGGCTCCAGGCTCCGAGCCATCAGCCCAGAGCCTGATGCGGGGCTCGAACTCACGGACCGTGAGATCGTGACCTGGCTGAAGTCGGACGCTTAACCGACTGCGCCACCCAGGCGCCCCTATATGGTAAGTTTCTTTACATGACTGTCACATTCTCAATCCTTGCACTCTATTTTACTATTCAAAATCATATATGACTAAAATGCTATTAATTATTACTATAATCATAATCATATAAAATGAGTACTTATTTAGCCCATTAAATGCTCACAAGAGAAGATGTTTAGAATGAAAATAAAAGGTTATGCTACATTACTGAGTACTTATAATATGCTAAGCTTATTCTAAGTATTCTTGGGTACCAATTATTTTATGTCATTCTTCAACAGTTAAGCAAAGGGTCATTCGGCATTTAAAGTAACTTGAACAAAGTTGTGTGGTTATAAGAAAGTATCAGAACCTAGATTTTAAATATGCAAATCTTGTCTCAGTCTTCCTAGTCTTACATTAACTTTGAGATGTTTAATCCAGGGGTCATCACATATGAGCATAAACATACATCAGAATTGTGGGGAATAAGTTTAGGATTCCCTGGGTTAACAAGGCATAAAGAATTACAAAGCCATAGGATGCTCACACTCAAGTTTGGGTAAACAAGATTAGGCGAATAAGGATAGAGAATGGGGGCAAAGTCCCCCAGGATGGGCGTGGGGCAAAGGCCCACAGAATAGAGAGAAGCAGGGCAAAGGCCCCAGTACAAAGGTATATAAAGTGAGCACGATTAGATATTCAGGGCAAAAATGCCCCCCAATTTAGTACTATAGCAGAAAGCTGCTTTCACAGAAAGGAAGGACCAACTTAAACAGGTAAATAGGGCTATAGACTGCTGCAGGTAAAGCTGCCCAGAGCAGAGCTGATAAGCAAAAGAAAGGTGCCTTATTAACCCTGAGGTTATGTCCTCTGTCTTATCTCCTAGGCCAACTAAGATAAACACAGTGCCTCCTGTCTGCCATTAACAACCATCTGCCCATCTGCCTGGATTTTGTTTTATATTGACCCAAACCCCAAACACCATATATCTTCAAAACCCCCTTTTCCTCATGCCCATGAGTTAATATTCACAGATTCACTGTCTCTTTGTGCACACTCATCCCATTTGTAAGCCTTCTGATCTTAATAAATATGGAGTTAGGACCCTTATTCGGGGCTCTTGTCTTTTCCTGGACATTAGCCATCTCTCACATTTTAATCCTGCATCCACTCTCTTGATGGACAAGAGAGAACTTTAGACCCAGAGTCTATGACACAAAATCACATGGAATGATTGGAGGAAAATACAGATTGCTGGGCCCCACTTCCAGAGATTTTCAATCAGCCAATCTGAGGTATGGCCAGAGAACTAACATTTCTATCAAATTCTCAGGTGATGTTGATACTGCTGTTCCCGAACCATACTTTCAGAAACATTGGTTTAAATGACAATACAGGCATCCTCTCAATTTATCTGGAAGTGATATTAGTTGAATCAATGATCTAGGAATCTACACTGTTTATATGGTCACTAGCAAAATGAAGTAAATGGATATACTACTCTGTTTCTTTAGCTTCTTATGAAACTCCAACTTATATTGTTTGTATGTAAACAATGGAGTTAAACTTGGATTAAAAATACACTTTGATTTTTATAACTTAATCTAGCTTTGGGGTAACAATTCAAAGATCTGAAAAAGTCTAAGGGATGAAGGCTTTGTGGTGGTGGAGTGCTTTCTTTTTAATATTTATTCTTTCTCTTTTAACACTACAAAGTTTTTTATTATAATTTTTTTTAATTTTTTAATGTTTATTTTTGAGAGAAAGAGAGAGAGATACAGAGCATGAGTAGGGGAGGGACAGACAGAGAGAGAGAGGGAGACACAGATCCAAAGCAGGCTCCAGGCTCTGAGCTGTCTGCACAAAGACCAATGGGGGGCTCAAACTCAGAAACAGTGAGATCATGACCTGAGCCAAACTCGGGACACTTAACTGACTGAGCCACCAAGGCGGCCCTATAAAAAAAGATTTTTAAACAAGCATTATTAATTTTATAACTAAAGAAAAGATAAAGGTTGGAGGAGAAGTAGAAAGAAGAAAACACAGAACAGTTAGGCCATTTTACCCAATGACCAAACATTCAAAATATATGCATTTCTGCTGATATATATATAATGTGATAATAATGTGACATATGATATATATAATGTGTAATGTGATATATCCAGTTTTAAAAATTGCCTCACTATACAAAATTGCAAAATAAAATCAGAGTGATTATGGAAATATAGGGAAATAATACTCAAAATTTCCTCAGTGACACACTTTTTAAAAAGATAGAAATCTAATAAAAATGGGGGCGCCTGGGTGGCGCAGTCGGTTAAGCGTCCGACTTCAGCCAGGTCACGATCTCGCGGTCCGTGAGTTCGAGCCCCCGCGTCGGGCTCTGGGCTGATGGCTCAGAGCCTGGAGCCTGTTTCCGATTCTGTGTCTCCCTCTCTCTCTGCCCCTCCCCCGTTCATGCTCTGTCTCTCTCTGTCCCAAAAATAAATAAAATCGTTGAAAAAAATATTAAAAAAAATGGTAGCACAGTTTAACATATGTTAAATGGTTAAAGGGGTACCCAGGTGGCTCATCTGGTTAAACTTCTTGATTTCAGCTCAGGTCAAGATCCCAGGGTTATGGGATCAAGTCCTGTGTTGGGCTCTGTGCTGAGCATGGAGCCTGCTTAAGATTATCTTTCTCTCGGGGCGCCTAGGTGGCTTAGTCGGTTGAGCATCCGACTTCGACCCAGGTCATGATCTCACAGCTCGTGAGTTTGAGCCCCGTGTCGGGCTCTGTGCTGACAGCTCAGGGCCTGGAGCCTGCTTTGGATTCTGTGTCTCCCTCTCTCTCTGCCCTCCCCAACTCATGCTCTGTCTCTCTCTGTCTCTTAAAAATGAATAAATGCTAAAAAAATTAAAAAAAAAAGATTATCTTTCTCTCTTAAAAAAAAAGAAAAAGTACATAAATACTATAATAAATATGTCAGTTAATCTTGAAAAAGACCTGATACTTGCTTATAGAAGGAGTGTCAGAATCAGGCAGCTTGTGAAGTATTGGAAGGAACATTATCTAAAATCAAATGTGAAGTTGTAAGACCTGATGTGGATAGGTGTGGCTTATGGTCTTCCTCTCCACACAGGCACCAAACATCACAGGTATAAATTGATTGCAATCTTAATCCTAAAACATCTTTTTTCTTACTTTGAAATGTAGATATTTTGAGGGATACATTTCTAGTAGATGCCTCTCTCATCAAAATTGAAAAGTTGATCTAATGCATAAACTTCTACTTCAAATAATTTTTGTACCATGGCTGGATATTCCCCCCCACTCAGATTTCTCATATGCACTAATGGTTTGGCTCAATAGCTAAAGACTTCGGAGATATACCAATGTTTGAAATCACTAAATTAGCCACAAAAGCACGAAAATGAACCACTTTCACAAGGTTTGGCAATTTAAGATCTCTACATATAGTGCTTTCTCTTTGTGCAATACATTTCCAATTTTCTGTGGTTTGTTCTTCAATCCATATGCTCAACAATTCTTAACATTTTCTATCTATTTCTTAAAGTCCAGTTCTTATGGCTTTGCAACACTAAGTTTTTCTTTTGTTTTTGTAACATTGTTTGTGATGTTCTACCGTGTAGATTTCTTTACAGCTGAAGAGATAGCAAATGTTCTGTTGTTTCTTCCAAAATACTTTATTATTTCCATCTTCTCCTCAATACCTAAAGAGTTCCTGTTTCATTCACTATGGGTGTTTTGAGACAAGAAAAATTATTCATGTTTTGAATGTTGAATGGGATATACATATTTGTGTATATGTGTACATATATGCGTATATATATATACACATATACATATATATATATGTGTATATATATACACTGGAATAGCAAAATAAAACCTAGTTGAATAACACATACAGTGAACTAAGACCAAGGTAGTTGGTTTGAAGTCTATGCACATGTGTTGTTTTATATATTCCTAAACAACACAATTCAACTGGATGCAGTTATCTGTGTTTACTTCATGTTTTTCAGGAATGAAATTATACATAAGCAAACATGAAATTTCTATTATATTCAAAATGTTCACTAATGTATCAATTGTGTGGAATGGAATTTTTTTTCAAAGCAAGTATTATGGCAGAATTGACTATATATGCTGATGACTGGATATGATTACAAAATATAAAATCATGGAAATAATGCCTGCTGGAAAACAAATATTGAAGGCATGCCTTAGATTGGTCGTACAGGGTAGCGTCTTACAGTTCAGTGACACTTATTTTAATATGTGTTCCATTCTGATGTCTTCTGATTGGATGACAGAGAATTTATTTTCCAGATACATACTCAAAAGCTAAAGACTTGGATTTTTGCCTTCTTTTTGTGGTATTTCCTGAACATTTTACACCTTTGGTTGTCAGCAAGTATAAGCATCAATTGAAGGAATTTTGTTGACATCATTTAACAAATATATCCATTAACATGATTCTTATCTCTAATTTTATATTCAATATTTTCTTCTAAAAATAGTATGCTTTGTTCCACTTGCTTCCATGATTTTAGAGATTGTTAGAATCCTGCAGTTCATTACCCCATGTTATGTATGAGAGAACTCAGCTTCTGAGAGGTAAATTGCTCCCTTCATTCACAGGATTGTTCAAAGATACAGCAGGGCTTATAATATAGACCTTTCTATTTACATTGCTGTGGTTGTTTATATTAAATATAGTTTTGTTCCTTTTTGCAAGTTGCACTCTCTAATCACCATATACACTCTCTGGGATAAAATAACAAGCTTTCTGGAAGTCTGGGGCAAAGTAAATCCTTTCTCAAACTCACTGTCAATTTATCTGAGATGGCTTAACATAAAATCAATCCATTCTCAAGAACTTTTGCCTGACCTAGCCATGCTTAGCGGACAAGGAAAGGTGTTTCTGCACACTGAAGTGTAATGTGCAAAAAAAACACAAAAAACAAAAACAAAAAAAACAAAAAAAACACACACAACAACAACAACAAGCCATTTCTGGATTAAAAAAACAAAATCAACAGAACTGAAACAGCTGGGCATAACTGAAATACTTTGCTGTGGATTTTCACATTTTGCCTTCTTTCCTTCTACAGACCACATTTCCCAAAGAGATCTCCCTGACCTGTCAAGTATACACATATCGAAGGGTTTTTCACTCATCACAAAAGGCATAAATAGGCTACTCCCTTGGAGTGAAAAAGACTGAGAGTTCAGTGGGAGTTCTGTCAGTTTGTAATAATGTGGCCAGTTAACTTCCTGAGCATTTCATTTGTAGGCCAGAGATCCACTCTTGGATTATTGTAAAGATTAAGTAAAATAATATATTAAGAATGACTGCACACGGTAGGCTCTGAAATGTCATAGATATTATCATCACTTCTACTGAAAATGTAGCATTGTACCTGCTGGTTAAGTATGTAAGATCCAGAGGTTGAGTACCTGAGTTTGTATCTAGACTGCCACTTACTAGATTAATATCTTTTCTCAAGTTCTTTAAACTTGTTTAACATCACCTTTTTTATCTACAAAATGGGGTGGTGGTAATCCTGGAAGTTATTCTATCAGGTTGTTGTAAGAATTAAATGAAATAACATAACATACTTAAAACAGTGTTTGTTATGATTATACCCTTCATCTACCCACCATAAAAATTCCTTACATGATTTTATATGTTTTTCTCAACAGGACAAAGAACACAGACAATCACGCTTAACGTTAGCTACAATTATGAGAGACAAACTCATAATAAAACAATAGAACAGAATACAAAGATCCAACATTTCTGACTACTTTCAATGCTATTCCTTCTCTTTTGTAGCTTAATCTTGATCTTACTATATGACAAAAACTATGATTTTTTTAAAGTATAATAAATAAGGCTTAGAGTTCTTCTATGAAAAATCTTGACTATGTAATTTATAAATGCATTACATGCCTCACTGACCAAATATACCTCATACAAACAATTGCATTCGGGCACCTGGAGAATTCTAGAAAAAAAAAGGAAATTGAAGCATAAAAGGATTTTGAAAGCTGCATAGTGAAACTGTGGGTGCATAAAGCTACACTCTCAGAGAGAGAGGTAGCTTTATGTCTGCAGTTAAAACTTAATCTACCATTATAACTCAAACCCAAGGTCTAATAGGAAAGAGGAGGTGCTGTGTAGTGAGGGTGAGACTTTTATTCATACACAAATAGTAGACGGGAAATACAATGCAATTATACAGAGAATTCCAGGCACAGTAAATAAATGCACTCTCTTGTTATATTTGCCTCAATGTGAAAGTAATATTTTAACATTCTGCTCTCAGCTTTTCAAATTGATTTCTTTTACTTGTCTTACATTTTTAAAGCAAACAAATGCACTTAACAAATAAGTCATTTCAGTTGTTGAGCAGTTAGTACTAATGTCCACCTTATTTGAAAGTGTCAAAACAAGGTTAATGCACATATGTCGACATCCTAATAGCTCTTCATGAGGTAACATCCTTAGGAAAAGTAAAAAATAAAGGGATGGATAGTACATAAAAATCTAATACAGCAGGATAAAATTATAGCAAACAATTGTTCTTTTAGGTTTTGAATTCAGACAAAATAGCATAAAATATTTTTAGATAAAAGTTAATAAAAGTCATCAATATATTTAATCAGAAGTTAAACATAATTTTGATTAAAAATATCTTCAATAATGGCACAAAAACAGACACATAGACCAATGGAATAGAATAGAAACCCCAGAACTAGACCCACAAACGTATGGCCAACTCATCTTTGACAAAGCAGGAAAGAACATCCAATGGAAAAAAGAGTCTCTTTAACAAATGGTGCTGGGAGAACTGGACAGCAACATGCAGAAGGTTGAAACTAGACCACTTTCTCACACCATTCACAAAAATAAACTCAAAATGGATAAAGGACCTGAATGTGAGACAGGAAACCATCAAAACCTTAGAGGAGAAAGCAGGAAAAGACCTCTCTGACCTCAGCCGTAGCAATCTCTTACTCGACACATCCCCAAAGGCAAGGGAATTAAAAGCAAAAGTGAATTACTGGGACCTTCTGAAGATAAAAAGCTTCTGCACAGCAAAGGAAACAACCAACAAAACTAAAAGGCAACCAACGGAATGGGAAAAGATATTTGCAAATGACATATCGGACAAAGGGCTAGTATCCAAAATCTATAAAGAGCTCACCAAACTCCACACCCGAAAAACAAATAACCCAGTGAAGAAATGGGCGGAAAACATGAATAGACACTTCTCTAAAGAAGACATCCGGATGGCCAACAGGCACATGAAAAGATGTTCAACGTCGCTCCTTATCAGGGAGATACAAATCAAAACCACACTCAGATATCACCTCACGCCAGTCAGAGTGGCCAAAATGAACAAATCAGAAGACTATAGATGCTGGCGAGGATGTGGAGAAACGGGAACCCTCTTGCACTGTTGGTGGGAATGCAAATTGGTGCAGCCGCTCTGGAAAGCAGTGTGGAGGTTCCTCAGAAAATTAAAAATAGACCTACCCTATGACCCAGCAATAGCACTGCTAGGAATTTACCCAAGGGATACAGGAGTACTGATTCATAGGGGCACTTGTACCCCAATGTTTATAGCAGCACTCTCAACAATAGCCAAATTATGGAAAGAGCCTAAATGTCCATCAACTGATGAATGGATAAAGAAATTGTGGTTAATATACACAATGGAATACTACGTGGCAATGAGAAAAAATGAAATATGGCCTTTTGTAGCAACGTGGATGGAACTGGAGAGTCTGATGCTAAGTGAAATAAGCCATACAGAGAAAGACAGATACCATATGGTTTCACTCTTATGTGGATCCTGAGAAACTTAACAGAAACCCATGGGGGAGGGGAAGGAAAAAAAAAAAGAGGTTAGAGTGGGAGAGAGCCAAAGCATAAGTGACTGTTAAAAACTGAGAACAAACTGAGGATTGATGGGGGGTGGGAGGGGGAGGGTGGGTGATGGGTATTGAGGAGGGCACCTTTTGGGATGAGCACTGGGTGTTGTATGGAAACCAATTTGACAATAAATTTCATATATTAAAAAAATATCTTCAATAATATTAATACTAGTGGAACACCCGTGTGGCTCAGTTAAGTGTCTGACTTAGGCTCATGTCATGATCTCACGGCTCATGAGTTCGAGCCCTGCATCAGGCTCTGTGCTGACAATTCAGAGCCTGGAGCCTGCTTCAGATTCTGTGTCTTCCTCTCTCTCTGCTCCTCCCCCACTCATGCTCTGACTCTCTCTCTCTCTCTCTCTCTCTCTCTCTCTCTCTCTCTCTCTCTCAAAGATAAATAAACATTAAAAAAATTTTAAAAATATTAACACTAGTGTGTATTAAAGGCAGCATAGATCAGGTAATATGCTAAGAAGTTGTACATTTTTTTTCTTTTAATCTCACAATGGTTTAGTGATAGGTTTTATTTTTATCCCAATTTAGAAATGAAAACACTGCTAAAAGTTAAGAACCCTGACAAAGGTCACAGCAAAGTTAGAGGAAAAGCAGAAACAAAATATCCTAGTGTGTCTGATTTACTCTTAAACCCAACTATGGTCTAAATTTGTCCCCCCAAAATTCATATGTTCAAATTTAACCCAAATATGACAGTATTAAGGAATAGGGCCTTTGGGAGGTGCTTAGGCCATGAAGTGGAATCCCCATGAATGAGATTAATGCCTTATAAAATAGGCTGCAGAGAGATTCCCCAGCCCCTCCCACCATGTGAAGCTGCCAGCAGTGAATCAGGAAAAGGGCCCTCACAGGACCATCCTAGCACCTTGATCCTGGAATTCTGGCCTCCAGAGCTATGAAAAATCACTTTCTATTGTTTAAAAGCTACCCAGTTGGAAGTATTTTGCTCTAGCAGCCCAAACAGACTGAAACAAACTCTAATGCATCTGAATTTTTCTTTTGTAGTGACTTTTAGTTGAATTATGCCAGAGAATATTTCAAACCCTCTTATCTATAGAGAAGCCTACTGATTAAACCCACTTTAACATTATTTTCCTTTTTTAAATACAATCTCTAAAACACCCAGATATAAACTTCCATTCCTCCTACTTGTTATTATAGTCAGCTTCAGTGGGTTGATGTACCTCTTAAGTGTCTGCAGGATATGAACTAGTTAAAGCAAGGTTTATGAATTTTCACTGATTCCTCTTCAACAACCAATCCAACCTAGTCTTAAAATAATCAACAGGAGTCTAGTCATTACTCAAAATTTTCAAAATATTCTAGGACTTGAGAAATTTCCTCTCTGATCAAAATCATGTATACTTTTACTTTTCTCACTTCTAACTCCTATCTAACATTCTGTTTGCACTTTATCTCCATTTTTTCTCATATTATAAGCTATCTTCTGATTTCGCTTGCTTTTCTATTCAGTGAAAAGTGCATGAATGCAATTTCAGTGTTGCTCTGCCTGTGTTGCATCTGGATTTAGACAGAGAACTTTACAGACAGAATGTCCGGGGTTTTGAGTCCAACTCTAAAACATGCTATGCTTGTAATCTTGGGCAGTTAAATAATTTTTGAAACTCACTTCCTTCACCTTTGAAAATGGATTAATAACAGTATATAAGGCTATTGAAAGCAATGTGTTGAGATAATCCAGGTGAAGTATGTTGGCTAGCAAATGATCTGTGCTAGTATTAGTATATAGAATACATTTACCAAGCTTAACCTTTACCAAATCTACTAGCTTGGGACAACTATCCTCTTTTTGTTCTATTATTTCAAGGATGCATCTGTATCCTCATTAACCATACTTTCCTTAATATCTTTGAGAGCCAGTTTGAACTATCTCAAAGGAATTTATTGAATACTCAAGAGATGAAGTTTTCTGTCTTCTTTCTCAGAAAGCACTCTAGAATTTAACACTTGACATTTTAGTCCTTAAAATTCTTTTTTGCCTACAAGACCTGCTCATCTTTGGGTCTTCTTCCACCTCATCAATATTTTCAGGCCTTTATTGTTCTTCCTTCTATTCAATGAAACTCCAGTGACCTAAATATGTGATTTTTTTACCAAAAGGGTTTCATTGTCAAGGACGATTCATACAAATCATAGACCACACATAACAGCTACCTGTAACAATAATCTAAAACTCCAGGTGCAGATTTTCCCCTCTAGAATTCTATATCTATAGAACACAGCTTCCAAACTGGTTTCAGAATAACAGAAGAGTTTTGAACAATGTGTATTAAGTTATCTTAATTCTTTCTAATTTCTTTTTTTCTTCTTGCTCCCTTCACTGGATGAATTCCACTGCCCTGTCTCCTCGTCACTGTTCTTTTCTTCTGTTTGATTCAGTCTGTTCTTGAACCCCTGTACTGAAATTTTTGATTCGTTTTTTTAATGCTTATACAGTTTTGAGAGAGAACAGAGACAGAGAGACAGAGCATGAGCAGGAGAGAGGCAGAGAGAGACAGAGACAGGATCTGAAGCAGGCTCCACGCTCTGAGCTGTCAGCCTAGAGCCCAACGTGGGGCTCAAACTCACGAACAGTAGATCAAGACCTGAGCTGAAGTCAGAGGCTTAACTGACTGAGCCACCCAGGTGCCCCTTCATTCATTTCTTGTATTCTTCAGCTCTGTGATCTCTGTTTGGTACTTTTTAATATTTTCCATCTCTTTATTGAAATTCTCACCTTGTTCATGCATTTCTCCCCCAACCCCAATGAGCCTCTTTGTTCCTATTATTTTAAAGTATCAGGTAAATCACTTCTCTCCATTTCATTAATATCTGTTTCTGGAGTTTTATCTTGTTCTTTTGATTGCAACATATTCCTTTTGTTTCTTCATTTTTCCTGACTCTGCTTTGGTTTCTATACATTAGATAAGATAGCCACCTCTCCCAGTATTGAGAAGGTGGTCTTGTGTACATGAACTTTGTCAATCAGCCCAGCCCAATCTTCTCATTGTTTCTTAGATCCTTCTGACTGTCCATGATGTCTTCCCTGTTCAACTCCCCAGCAAGTGACAGTGTGCCAAGACCTATCAGTGTCACAAAGAGGAGGTTCACATTCTGCACCTAGATGCAGGCTGATTAGAAGTGGGACCCTCAGGCATCAGCTGGGAGAGTATGTAGTTAAGCCTCTTCCATGGAGACCTGGGAGATGAGTGTTTTTTGCTTGATCCTCTATGCTGAGCTTGGGCATATAGCTGCAAGTGTTGTTCTTGCACCCATTAAGAACTTCTTCATTTGCTATAGTCATGGGAGACTCATAAATGCAAGTCCTGTTGGCTCTCAGAGCCAGGCAATACTGGAGCCTATCTCTTGGGCAGCAGGCACAAAAGCTGGAACACAAAACATGTATATAATCTTCCAGGTCAATACTGAAGACTTGGAGCAGGCTAGAGGGAGAAGTGGAGGTTGTTTCTGGCAGCTCCCTTGCTCTGTGGGGAGCACTGTAACCATCCACTACACATATGTTATAGATTAGAAGCCTAATCCTTAAGCAGTAACTTTTAAAGTATGTAGATGATCTCTTTCAGGGAAAGATTGGGAGATGGGTGGTTTTCGCTTGTTCCCTCTGCACTGAGCCCTAGGGTAATAGCTGGTTAAGAACTCCTCCTTGTTTGGTATAGTCCTAAGGAACCTGTGTATGCAAGCCACATTGGCTGTCAGAACCATGTGCTTAGGGGACCCATCTCTCAGGTGGCAGCACGAAAGTCAAGGTACAGATGTCTGTATATGCTCCTTTCAGGGAGATACTGGCAAAATAGGTTGGACTAGAAGGATACCACATGGGAGGTGGGTGACTGGTTCCCCCAGTCTCCAGAGAGAATCACGCCCAGCCTCTAGATGTGTGCTAAATTAGAAGCATGACCCTCAGGCCTAAGCATCCAAAGTACGCAAATGGCTCCCTTTAGGAAAAGACTGGGAGTTGAGCAATTTTGCTTGCCTCTGTGCTGAGCCCTGGTAGGCAGCAACAACTAGTACTTGTGTCCCATTAACTACTGTTTCTTTTTTGCTATAGTCTTGTGGGTTTCATAAATGCAAATCTCATTGACTTTTAGAGTGAGGTGTTTTGTGGGCCTGTCCCTCAGGTAGGAGTCTTAAAACTTGAGGTGCTAAATATGGAATCCAAACCTTTCACTCTTCAGGGAGAAACTCAGGTTTCCTCCCAACTGTATGGCATTGTGTCTGGGGTGGGATTTATGGGGAGGAGTGTGTGTCCCTGCCTTTCTTGCCTGTTTCAATATGGATATTTTCTCTTTCACTTAATGTGTAGGAGTCTCTCAGTTAGTTTCTGGATTTCATTCAGGGGTAAATTGCTCTGTCTGTAGTTGTACATTCAGTGTGTCTGTGGGAGGATGGGAGTTCAGGAATCTCCTATGTTGCCATCTTGTATGACCCCCAGAAAGCTATGTGGTTTTTTTTCTTTCTTTTTTTTAATCCAGTCTGCCAAATTCTACCTTTCAATGGAAGAATTTAATCCATTTTCATTTAATGTAGTTGATACGATTGAGCTTAAGTTACTACTTACATTTGTTTTCTATCTAATCGATCTCTTCTTTGTTCCTATATGCCTTCATTCCTTACTTATTTTGGGTGATGTGATTATTTTTAATAATCTTTTTAATTAGAGTTTAATTAGTTATGTCTGTGTCTATTTAGATTTGCTCTACAGGTTATTATATTAATATTTAAAATCAAGTTCACCTTCAAAAGATATTATATGGCTTCAAAATTAATGTAAAAGCTTTCTGAACTGTAAGAGATTTCTGTTTTATATGCTATCTGCCTGCTTTTTCCATTGCTGGAGAGTTATCTTTGCTTTCCATTCCCACCCTTTCTTTTTTGCCCCTTGCCACCCATCTTCACAGGACAGTTACACAATGTTCAATGAAAGCCCAGAATGTCTTGGGGAGAATTCCTCTTAGCCCTCTGACTTTTCCTCCACTTTTTGATACCCCCTTCTTTTATTTCATGAGGACACAGTGTACCATGGAGATTCTACTTCTTTTGTCATGTCTTTGGCCTTTGGCAACCATGCTGTCTTATACTATAGAGAGAGAGTCCCTGAATGCTTCAAAGAAGCTCTTACTCAGATTCCAAGCCCTGTCTGCAGCCATCAGTGTACAACTGACGGGCATGGAATGAAAGTGAGAAAAATTGGGGAGGTGACTTAGACTGATTCTGATACTTGAATTCTTTGGGATTCCAACCCATTACACAAATCAACACACGGCTATTAATATTCTCTGGCTTTCCTATCAATGATATGTTTACCTTTGTAATCCTCTTGCATCCATGGGTAAAAGCAGCTGTGGGTCTCTACTAAAAATGGCTTGTTAGTGCTCAGAATTCAGCTCTTATAGTTTTCTTTATGCTTCCAACTCTTTCGTTTTTAATGTTAAAATTCTGTGGCTTACATGGCGTGTTCTCTTTGTTCAGGTGGAAGTGACAGTCTTGTATTTCCCACATTATAACTGGTAATTGTCTTTTATATTTCACTTAACACTATATTTTCAGCTTCTTTTCATGAATGTACAATTAAATCTATTGTTCATGTTTGCTGCATAACCCATGTTATAATAATCCTCTTACCTAATTTTGGCCCCGTAAATTGACTCCAAATCTGTGCAACCACCCACAATGTTAAGTTGACTCTCCTTACATAAGTCTGCTTGTGAACTTTTTTTGTTAGCTTCATTGGGATGAAAATGTTTTCTATAATTTCTTTCCAAGGAAATTGTTATAAATAAAATCTGAGTTGTCTTTTCTTATAACTCTTCTACTATACCTTTTGAGGGCTGTATTGGGCACATCTTAAGTGTCTCTTCAGATTTTGTTGATTTTACCTGGTTCCTAACTCCAAGCTCCTCACTTGGCCTCAGTCACTACCACAGCAGACCTCCTCTGGACAGACCCACTTGAGATGGCACCAAAATGTCTCTTATCTCTCTGGTTCACCTTCTACTTCATAATTCCACTGAGAATCCATACTGCAGGGCCTTATATCTGCCTTCCTAAGCATCTGCTAAACATTCTGAGTTAAGCAAACATTGTCCAATGGGAGACAGAAAATGGGAAGAAGTGAAGAAGATAAGCTACATTTTCCCTTGAAGTGTTCCATGGCAGACTGTCTATGGCATTTGCCCAAAGATTATAAAATTGCACCTGCTGAGTCACCTACTAAATCCTGTTTGTGGCTCATTATAAGGAAGTGACCAGTGTCCCAATTCAGCACCTTGCATTTGCCTCAAACTCTCATTGCTTTCTTTCTCCCTCACTTTCACTGTCCAGGATTTTATCTTCAAAATAAGGCTCTAGCATGTATTTTTTGCCTCTATTTCTAGGGAGCTAGAAAGACATAGTGGTTAATAGTGGATTCAGATCAGTTTCACTGACCAGCCTCTTCCTAATGGTATAGTTTTTGAAAATCATTTTATCTATGTAAACTTCCATTTATCATTCTGCAAAATGAAAATAATACTAATAAACACTTTCTTGATTAACATCAATGCAGTTGAGAAGTCCTAGATAGGAGGTAAGTAAGGCAGGCTGACTGGTCAGTCTCCAAGTACCACCTGCGTCCATTTCATATCCTTTATCCCAATTCTGTGAACTGAAAATCATAATAGATGGTGACAGACCCTAGGAAAGACCAATGCTTGAGGGTTGGTTGGGGAGAGGGGAATTGAGAGTAGATTGCAACACTAGTGCTCTCAGACAGCCAGCTATAAGGAGGGGAAAAGTCATACTTAAGGAAAATGAAGCAGACATGCAGAAAAAAATGTGGCTACAAGAGATCATGTGATGAAAATGATATCTGACACGATTGTCGATGGCTTATACTTTATAGTTTATGGTCCCAGCAAGAATCAGCTATTACTGCTCTGGTTTTCCATTTGTTAACCCAGTTTTCCCATTTTCCAGAAGCAAATTTGCAACAGTTTTCTATTATTTACAGCCAGCATTTTAATTGATGTAATTTCTAATATTTTTCTAATCTTAACATCTTTTCCTCTCATTTGCCTAATTAGTTTATCTTGCATTTTACGTGCTTGGGACAATGTTTTTATAAAAGATTTTTCTTTTCATTTTAAGCACAAAGGCACAAACATACAGATATACAGTAATGGGTTATTGCTAAGGTTTGTAAAGACAAACCTATATTTGGGTAGAATTGCCTTAGCATCTCTAAGCATAATGCCTGGCACACAATTGTGCTAAATAAAATATTGGTCTGATTGAATTGGATGGCATTTATAATATGAATATCGGAAAAACTCACAGAGTTCATTCACTATCGAATTTGCTAGAAAATGAATACATCTGGTAAATGCATCAGTAACTGAGATATGGAGGAAAATATATTTATGGGAACCTAATATGTGTATGTTTTTGATGATTTTGCCTGAAACTTTGATATCATCTCTAAAATATGAACAAATGTCAAAAAATGTTATGATAATTTTTATATTAACACTAAATAAAAACATCTTTCTCTCTTTTTTTCTCCAAAAGATCAATAATCTGAAAGGTTAACATGTACTTCTTTGCATAATAACAAAGCCAAAAGCACTGGCAAAACTTCAAAATCAATAAAGATATTGGAAAACTGCTGAAACCCATAGCTACAAGAAAGAAAATGGAAGAAATGACATAAAAACCAATTATTGCTCTCAGGTTAAACAAGATAACATGGAAGAAAACAAAATTTATTGTGACTTAGTGGCTTAAAAACAGATCATACATTTTTTATAAGAACACATGTTGTTTCAATTTTTTCCTTTTTATCTTTGTCAATGCATATCTATTCTAATAAAAAGTTCATCAATCCTATGGTTGTATCATATGTGTCCATTGTTAACTAATTCCTAAATTATTGTAAAGCAAAATGTTTTCATTAGCATTTCTATGTATTACATTTTATATTTGGTATTTAAAAATATGTTTATAATATCCCCATAATTACTTCATATTACATAAATAATCTTCCTGGCCATTAACAAACTACTGTTTCTTTCATATGCTTAACACTAGTGAATGCTAATTGCTGCATATTCCCCAAGAACCTGCCTCTTTTGTTCTTTTTTGATATGTATTCCTACATACTGTGTCTATGGGGGATGTATGTATGTGTATACTAAAGAGAATGTTTCATTTGTACACTTTTACTATTGCATATAGAACTCTTAGCCAGTGAATTCAACCTTATGACCCCATATTATGTATTCTAAACTATTTCTAGACTCTAGTTCTCCAAACATCACCAATTATTTTAAAATTACATACATGAAGAAAAATAATTGGTCATCGATGAGTGAAGAGACAAAATCACTATAGAAATTTTCTTAAGTCATGAAATATTTGTAATTTTTAAATTGCAGTTACAATGGCATTATAAACTTGCTGATAAATATGTGGATAAAAATTTCTGTAAAAAAAATCCTAGGAAGCAAAAATAAACTATGGAGCCTTTCATATGGCAAGAATTTTTTATCTACATGTTTTTAAAAATTGATTAGATTAATGCATTAAGGAATTAATACATGGCATGAATACATGGACATATGAATGGATAGATGGTCATAGAAAACACCTGACTAAAACCATCCCAGGAGTTGAGGTCAAACTGGAACTCCATTTTTCCCCCCAGCTGAGAGATTTGATTTCAGAAAAGATAGACATATATAAAAAACTGATTGTACTGATATGATCAAAAGCATATTTTATATCTATGTATTAAATGCTAGTTACGGATTAAATTCATCACACAAAGAGACAATTTTTGTCAAAACACTTGTTGGCCTGACCAAAGAGGACTAAACTGAACTTAGAAGAACCCATATAAAATTGGTTCCAAATAAAATATCCAAATAAAAATGCAGAAGTTGATATTATGGAAACCATCTCCTCTATTATAGAAATTAGATTTAAAAAGAAGTTTTCGATTAACCCAAAAAAAGAAAGACAGTAGGGGCTATTCAGTGATTCAGCACCAAATATAAAAATGGAAAATAAAGTTACTCTGATATTTTAACACGATAAGAATCCTAAAATGTGGCAGTATCATTTTCACACCCACGTTCCTTATGTGGAAGAGTGATTTTGTTCAAAATCACATACTATTAGGTAAAGTGAATTTTCCTTTTACATTGAGAAGATATAATAAACATGTCTGGAATTCTATTATCCTGAGAATGAAATCTCTGTATGAGATACACTAGTGAAGAAAGATGAGAGGGAAAGAAACAATATAGTTGTATGATAATATTACAAACTGGCTGCAAAGAAGAGAACATTTACAACGTGGTCCAGATACAGATAAAAAACCTTAATATAGAAAACAACTAAAACAAACTAAAATATGGGAATTACAAATATACATGTTCTTCTGGAATTCTTATCCTACAAGAGCATAGCTACTAACTTGCTCATATCAAATGTAAATGACACCAAATCCATTTAGAGTATTTGGAAATGACAAACATTCTAGAAAATAATCTTTAGATATTTAAATAACTATAGTTAAAGAGAGAGTTCAGCAATATTGAACACACAATACACCTAGACAAATAGAAAATAATAGTGTTCACAAAAAGGCTAGAGCATATTGATTACTTCTTCAATCTATGGTGAATTCCCAGCAGAGGAGTTCCTACATCTTAATGGACAGAAAGTACTCAACACAATATCAGCTTGATCCCCGTTTATAAATTTTCACTGTTACTAATATTAACACCGGTACCATTAATTATATTGCTACTACCGCTATCACAATTAGTCTTAGTATGTATACAATAACCTCACAACTGCTATCAAAATCATTACAACAGATAATTATAAATATTATCAAATAAAATATGGATATTATGTGAATAACAGTAATGAATAAATAGTAATATTTTTCCTGTTTGCCAAAGTTTCAGCTAAAAATTTTCAATATTTAGTCTTTAGATACTTAATGTGGAAATCTTTTTTCTAAGAGAAAGGCAATACAGGTGGTGGTAGCTAAAAATGCAGGCTCAGGAATCTGATGCATTATCTGTAGGATCCTGAGGGATGTATTACAAGCTGTACGTAAGCTTCCTCATGTGTAAAAGAAGATAGTAATACCAATTTCCTCATAAGATTGTTATCACAATTAATTTTTATTTCTTAACGCATGTAAAGTTTTTGAGGTGCCTAGTGCAGGTAATTGATCAGATTATTGTCATAAGCTTTAGGAAATTTACATGAGGTCTCCACTTAATGTGTCTTCTATTTTATGATGTCTTCAATAAATTTGATAAAATTTCTGAGAATCCAAAATTTATAACAAGATCAGTATATCATTATTTTGAAAGATCTATCAAGAAAGAAATATTTTTACTATGTTTCATCTATTTTAAACCACCATAAAGTCCAATATTGGCATATCCTACAATATGATAAGAAAATCAATCATGATACTAATAAAGATATGACTGTTCTAATTATGGGAAGTATCTTTTAAAAACAAGTCAATTGTTGGGGCGCGTGAGTGGTTCAGTCAGTTAAGCATCCGACTTCGGTGCAGGTCATGATCTTACAGTTCGTGGGTTTGAGCCTCGCATTGGACTCTGTGCTGACAGCTCATAGCCTGGAGAATCCTGCTTCCGATTCTGTGTCTCCCTCTCTTTCTGCCCCTGCTCTGCTTATGTTCCGTTTCTTTCCCTCAAAAATGAATCAATGTTAAAAAATTTTAAAAACAAGTCAATTATTATTTATAGGAAAATTGAAACATGACAAAATATAAAGATTTTCCTGTAAAATGTTAAAAAGGCATTTTCCTCTCGAATTAATAGATTCATTTTTGTGAACACCTTTGGTTTTACCATCCCAGCATCCCCTCTCTTAGAAAATTGTCCCTTCTTATTCTTATAATTGTGGTGAAATTATCACCCCTGGAAAGTACAGACTCCTTCCACCAAAGCAAAGTCCACTGAAACTGTTCTTATGAGCTGATCCACTTTGGCATGGAAAATAATTGAAGCTTGTGTCACCTCCATCAGGCCAATGCCCTTGAAAAAATGTGTTCAAGTTGCTGCTTCTTAGATCTCTGGACAATCCCTGGTTCCTTTTCTTCTGAAGGACTTATTTTTCATTTCCCATGGTGACTGGTGAGCTATCCAGGACCATTCTCATAAATTCTGTTTTCCTGCTTCAGTTAGTCAGTGTCAGTTACAAAAGATATCTAAAAGATTCACTTGCAGAAACTTTGTTCAACCTGTGATGATTTCTGCAGATGAATAAAAAATTGGGCCAAGGAAACAACTTTTAACAATCTAATGTATGTAAGAGTAGATTTTTTGAGAGAGAGAGAGCACATGAGCAGAGAAGGAGCAGAGAGAGAAGGAGACACAGAATCAGAAGCAGGATCCAGGCTCTGAGCCGTCAGCACAGAGCCCTACGCAGGGCTTGAACTAATAAACCGTGAGATCATGACCCGAGCTGAGGTCGGATGCTTAACCAACTGAGCCACTCAGGTACCCTAAGTATTCTTACTTTTAAAACTATTTTCTGTTTCTTTGAATCAATGATAGTTGGTTTGATAATTGCCTTTTTCATTTCATATTCTAACTTACCCTTGACAAGATACATTATCTCTTCAGACCGAAAGACATATAAATTGCTCCAAAGTAAACTGTATCAAATGTTTTGAGTAGAATCTATAATTTAAAAGATGTCACTGATTTTCCTTTTTTGTTCATTACTTATTGAAATTTGATGACATGTGGTTAAAAGGCAAGACACAATGCATATACACACAATGCGTATATACCTTTATATATATGTATGTTATTACAATGTAATATGAAAGCATTTGATGTGACTTTGCCATAAAGAAAGAGATTTCTTTTTTTTTATTTTTTTAATGTTTATTATTTTTGAGAGACAGAGACAGAGTGTGAGCAGGGGAGGGGCAGAGAGCGAGGGAGACACAGAGTCTGAAACAGGTTCCAGACTCCAAGCTGTCAGCACAGAGCCTGATGTGGGGGCTTGAACTCATGGACCATGAGATCATGACCTGGGCCAAAGTCAGACACCTACCGACTGAGCCACCCAGATGCCCCAAGAAAGAGCTTTAAGGGAAAACAACAACCACCACCACAACAGACCTTAACTGAGAGGTGTAAATATTTGAAGCAGGCTCTGTATCAACTGTACACCAAAAGGATATGATGTAGAGTCTCCAAATTAGTGTGAAATCAAACACTTGATCCAGTGAAAATATGCAATCCTAATTAAGGAAACATTTACTATACAGATTTGCAGTTCCTAATTGCAACTCAAAGAAGGAAATTCTGGCTAATGAAATGGAAAAGGAATTTAAATGTGTCGTAATCGAAGAACCAAGGTCAGGTGAAGGACAGCGAGAGCCTCGGTCAAAATGACACCCCAGAATCTATCCTTGAAATCATTGATGTGGTCTCTGCTGAGCTCTGGGCAAGTCATGGCTGCCAACACTGCAAGCACAGAGTACTGGAAACTGTTTCTGCTGCTTCTGTTGTCTACAATCCAGATGTTCTTGTGTAACTGCTACCACCTTCTTGCAGAGCAGATATTCCTATATTCTTTGAACGACCAGTAATGAATATAATGGTTGTATTTGTAGACTCAGACCAGGTTGTGTGTCTATGCTCTGAGTGCAAGAAAGGGTGGGGAAGTAAATATCTGGCAATTTCATCATCTATATTTAGCAGGTGGACTCCCCTCTGCAACAACTACAGGAAATATCCATACATATAGGAAGGGTGTTAGATACTGCACAACCAAAACAGTGAGAAGACAAGCTCATTAGGGCTGTGAGTACATAAGACTTACTCAAATTTTATTTTTCTTCTATTCCAATATGATATCTAATAATTACTAAACACCTTATGATCTTATGTATTTAATATAAAATTGCATATAGATATATACACATTAATATAAAAGCTATATAGGTATACTTAAAATACATTTATATCTTTAATTAAAGTAATATTTATAATTTTATAATTTAAATTAACTAGATTTTTTACTAGATATCTACTAACTACCATAAAATCTATTAGATTTTGCCTTATATTTATAATACTAAAATAATGAATATTTAATAGGTTGAAAAAGATAGTACAGTTACACATAAGTAATGCAATTTTCCATTTTACTAAAAAAAAGAAAAAAAGGGCAAGTAACCAACAGCTAGATGAACCACTAAACCACTGAAGGTATTTAGTATTTTTTCCTCAAAGAATGGACTTGTGATGATACAATTTGCATGCATTTGATACAAATAAACTACAAAGAAAAAGCATTTTCAACCTGTAATTTATATTTATGTTAAGTCTTCACTATAGGGAGAGGAGTGAGGAAGTGGTAACAAGGTGAGAGGATTACTTGGCACATATCTGCTTGGTTCAAACTTTAGGATTGCAATTACATAATATAAAATGTAATAAAGACTATGTAGTGGGAGGGGAATGGGTTACAGTTACCTTAGTAAGGGAAATACTGTATTTATATTGATGAATACAGTGTTGAAGACCAAATCTATATATTGACATAGACAATGTCTGTTTAATAAACATGGATGGAGGCAGATTTCCTGCAGGCGTTTGGGAACCTGTCAGATATCATTATCCGTACTTAAAATATAACACCACTTTCCAAAGATAGGGAGGAGAATTATAAGAGACACTTAATTCCAGGAAGGGAAAGCTTTGGTGTGTTAAAGTAATCTGACAGCAGTAGGGTCAGTTAAACAAAAATAACCCATGTGAAATGACAGCTCAAGAATTTAACTAAGTTAAAAATAAAGGTACTGACTTTATTGCCAAAACTATAAACTTGACCAAGCACAGAGGTAGTGAAAGAAACAAAAACAAACAAATAAAAAACATCCAGAATTTCTAATGAATAAGTTTTAGTCTAAGACATTCTTCTGATATTTTATCATTTCTTTACCCAAAACACACTATCCTTTCATATTCAAACACACTTATGTAGTGTTCTTATACCAATTTACCCAATATTGAAAGCCCTCTGGTGATCAAAAGCAAGATGGGATTTATAGTGATTAACAACAACAATAAAATTGAGAAAGTTCATCTTAAATAATATAATCTACAGAGAGATTAGAGTGGCAATGGCACTGAGTATGCCTAAATTTTTTTTTTTTACATTTATTTATTTTTGAGAGAAAGAGTGAAACAGAGCATAAGCAGGGGAGGGGCAGAGAGAGAAGACACAGAATCTGAAGCAGGCTCCTGGCTCTGGGCAAACATCAGCACAGAGCCTGATGTGGCGCTCAAACCCAGGAACTGTGAGATCATGACCTGAGCCAAAGTCAGACGCTCAACCAACTGAGCCACCTAGGCACCCCTCTTTATTTAAAAATTTTTAAATTTTTTATTTATTTTTGACAGAGAGAGAGACAGAGCACGAGCAAGAGAGGGGCAGAGAGAGAGGGAGACACAGAATCAGAGACAGACACAGATCTGAGGCTGGCTCCAGTCTCTGAGCTGTTAGCACAGAGCCCGACATGGGGATTGAACTCGTGAACTGTGAAATCATGACCTGAGCCAAAGTCATACACTTAACCAACTGAGCCACCCAGGTGCCCCGACTTTTGATCCAAGTTCATTAATGCATCCATGTTCATTCATTTATTCAACAAATACTATTGATATAGCAGGAATTATGGATGCAAACAACAAATGAGATATTGTGTCTGCGTTAGGGAATCTGTAACTCTTTGGAGAATAATTACATTAATTAACTTCAAATCAAAATTTAAAAAGCCCTTCCCATTAATATAATAACCATGATGACAGATTAGTTGTCTGTAATATTTTTTTCTAATATATGTAGATATAAATGCATGACTCTTGTTTTATTCACATAACATTTATAATCATCTGATGTCCCAGATTTTGGATAACACTGGATTTGAAGGTGAAGAAAGACATCAGAAAATATTTTCTCTTGTATCTTAGAAAAAGTATTCTAACAGCAGTATATTAGAGATGAGATATAGTATATATTAGATGCTTATTACATTAATATAGGTATAAACTGATGCATGATGTGGGTGTGAAGGAGACAGCTTCGTTAATCATTAATTATAGCATTGGAAGCTGCTGGATGTAGAAACTGACTAAATGTTGTGATAACATTTGTAGAGGTTAATAATAAATTTTCCTTTAAACATTCTGGGCTTGATATTCCTATAGAACATTTTCAGTGAAAAATTTTAGTAGACACATGTATCTATCCAGAGACCAGAAAAGAGGTACATGGTGGTGGCCCCAAACTGTGGGTGAGGTATTAGTGTTCATTTGAAACTAAGGAGATAAATTAAATGACTTCAACAGAGTGAGAAAAGTAAAGAAAAAGATTAAATTCCTCATTCTGCCTCTAGGAAGTTAGAAATAGCCTTCAAAATTACTACCTCCCTTAGCCAATTTTATGCTTATCAAGTATAAAACTTATCTGTGAAATTCACCTGTCCATCACTTCCCCTTGTTCTTTCAACAACAGAAGGCTACTCTGTCTCTCAAGGGAAATCTGTTCCATGGAATTCAGGCAGGACCAACAGTGGTTATCTCTGCAGTGAGGGTCAACCAATGACACAGGCTTTAGGAATCATATTTCTGAATCCCTTTGACGATGACATTTGGTTCAGAGATGAAAAGATGAACCAGACCACATCAAGCTGAATTACATGAATGGAAAATCACGTCTAATTTTCTCTGGCAACCTTCTTCCCTCTTTATATTTATAACTGTTGCTATCTTCAGCACAGGTGTAGTTATGCATCATTTTAGATGTTGCTAAATATATGTTACAATGAAAAAGAGGGGACAAACTATATCTCAGCTAGTATTGGGGTAAGTATACAATTTATATGTTCTTTCATGCAGGGGTCATGTAGGGTGGCTAATAACTGGACATGTAGGTTTACTAATCTGAGCTGACATGGAGGGTAAAGTTTCACTATTACAAAGTTTTAATTTTGTGTGTGTGTGTAATATAGTATTATCAAGGTATAATGTGATATGTTAAAAGATTTGTATTTTAAACTGAGAAACTGCTAAAATGGTTCAAGGGAGTATATCTCAAATTTCATACAGTAGTTAAAATCAAATGTAAAAAACATTGATTCATCAAGAGGAAGTAGAAAGGAAGAATATAATACAGCAGCCCCAATAACTAAAAAGAACAGATGACATAAATTGAAAACAAATGTCAAGATGGCAGGCTTCCAGCCATACCATTCATTACATTATATGTTAATAAATGATATTCTGTGATAAAAAACACAAAATTTTCTGACTGAATAAAAACAAGATTCAACTATATGTTATCATAAGTTATAAATAAAAATAAACCAAAACCACTAGAAATCTACAAGCACTAGATCATATGCTTATATTAAGGAAAATATAATAAATGAAGGACCTTAATATTAAAGAAACAGCAAAATTCCTACACAAGGCTGTTTTCTAAGGTATTATTTATAATTTGAAAAAATTAAAAACTAGCAAAATATCCCAGACCTTAGAAATTATAAAATTATATTGTTGTATCTTGTATATTGTATATAATAGTCATTAACATCATGTGTTCAAATAATATTAATATAAGAAATAATTATAACAGGATAATATTCAAAGAAAAAAGCAGGATATATTATATACCATAATTTTGTTGAAATAGGGAAAACTATAATTATTTAAACTGAATGTCCAAAACATATGTGGGCTTTTCATTCTTTTCCATTATGTTTTTCTATTTTCCCTATGATTTTACAAACAAGTATTCCTTCTATGCAAACAGTAGAAAAAGTTATAAGTTAAATACTTACAGCCATTCTTCCCACATATGATAAGCAAAAAGGTTTCAGGGCAGTGTACCTATAAATTTATAAACTAAACAGATGTCAAAAAAGATCTTACGATTAAATTTTGTTACTATGGCTTGTGGATATGTATACAGATGGGCCATTAGATTGGGGTTGGATTTATTTCTTTTGGAGATTAGAAAACAGTTTTCAGGTCAATTTATCTATTTAAAAAATGTTTAAGGTAGACAATTGAAAGAGACAACTTTTGTTGATAGTCCTAAAGTATGTGAAACTCGTTCATATGAAACAAATACATTCATAACAAGTATGTGAAACTCGTTTGTATGAAACACATTTGCAAAAATAATTCCATTGTTATCTAAGATTCACTGTTGATTCTTTTTTCCATTTTAAATTATGCTAATTGATATTGCCTACCACAGTACCCAAACAGGCATGACTTCCCATCTTAAAGTCTGAAATATTAAAGTGCAAAGGATGCCTTAAATTTGATGTATTCAGTTCCAGACATTCAGAGACCTGGTGGAGTCTGTGTTCCTTTTTCACAGGCTACAGCTTGGTCCAAGGGAGGGTCCAAGTCATAAGCATGATATTTTCCAGATATTTTTATGGTACTTGCCCTAGGAATCTATACATGCTGAGTCCTGTCCCATTAAAACCACCCCCTTTCCATTATGATATTTCTGTGGATAATGACCACAAGAGATATATTTACTGCATATTTGTTAAAGTTCTATGTTCTTGCAATTTAGAAATGAAATCTCTGCTAAAGCTTGTTGTATTTCATCATTCAATCCCCTACCTAATCTAAAATTCAAGTCTGTACCACCCTTTATCTAACTTAATGACACAATAGAGACATAGGTATGTGCAGAGAAATGCGTAAATAGGGATTTTTTTTCCTGTCAGTACATGCAGTTACGCAATTTTCCTTGGAGGACAAGAATTTTTCTTCATTGAAAAGAAAAACTGGGGCACCTAAGCGGCTCAGTCCATTAAGCATCGGACTCTTGATTTCAGCTCAGGTAATAATCTCACGGTTTGTAGAATGGAGCCCTGCACTGGGCTCTGCACTGACAGTGCAGGGCTTGCTTGGGATTCTCTCTCTCCCTATGCTCCTCTCCCATGCGCTCGCG
Organism: Felis catus; assembly: GCF_018350175.1. NCBI lineage: Eukaryota > Metazoa > Chordata > Mammalia > Carnivora > Felidae > Felis > Felis catus. Next base: position 31,053,151 of record NC_058385.1, on the reverse strand, counting down.
CGCTCTCTCTCTCTCAAAATAAATAAATAAACTTTAAAAATAAAAGAAAAACTAAAGATTCAAATATTATTGCCAGTTTGCATTTTCCAATAATTCCAAAACAATAACTGATAAAGTATTTGCACACTGATTTAATAATTGTTTTCTTAGTAATTGGAAAATATAGAGAATTAGGAAAAATAACAGCTCTGGAACTCAACCCTTGCTTTAGGCAAATTTGTAGTGAAAAGCCAAACAATGGAACAGAAGACATAATTTATGGAAAGTGCTCTAGGCAAGTTGAAGGCACAACTACAAACATCTACTTCGCTTCTGAGGTAGATTGCCCTGCACTGTGGGAACAGATGGTTTTCCAGCAATGAAAATGCACATTTACTGACTTTCTTATTTAGATTATATTTGGTTTATACAATTAACGATTCCTTATGCATAAGATTTGCAATATACTATAATTAATGATATATAAATACATCTATTTAAACAATATAAAAGAACTTTAATAACACGTTTTTACTACCCCTGATTATAAGTGAAACAAAAAACTTTTAAGCAACATTTTACTTCAAGTGCTTATTCAGGGTAAATATTTTAACGACAAAATTACCATTGTGGTGTGGTTTTAAAAGTTCTGAGTAATTCAGCCTTTTTAAA